>NC_057358.1:20973500-21600000 GCF_016509475.1 Prionailurus bengalensis
ACTGAAGTCACTTTATGACCTCTACTGTCAGTTGGATTGTGGCCGCTAATTTATTTTTAGATCACGTTGCACCCTGTTAGTTGCCGGGTTTATTCCCAAGGCCATCACTCCTGAATTTAAAATTGTATGAAATGCACCGTTTCAGGCGGCTCCCCCTCCTCCTCATGGGTCCCTACTGGTCTCTGATACCTTGCAGCTCCCCAGGACTTAGGGAAATCTGATACGCCCCTTCCAAGGTGCCTTCCCCAGTCACTCAGGCCGCACCTGCTCTTTCCGGTCTTGGGATTTCCAAGCACAACCACCTACCTACACGTTTCACTGCACGCTGCTCCGGAACTACGTTCCTCTTCATGAGCAGGGCAGAGGCTCATACGCTTCTCTTGAGTCCTCTCTGGTGCCTTGCTAATAAATGTTCCCCATAAATATTTGCTAAATGTAGGAACACCACGTACTGCTTTTGAGCAATCACAGAGGTGAAAAGAGCCGGGTAGTTTCATGATGTGTTAAGTTCTCTGAGCATAACAAGAGCTTGGCGGGTGGAAACACTGTACCGAAAATCACTGTCAGTTTGTTAATCCCCCAAAGAGGCCAGCCTGAAAGAAATGAAGTCCGCGGTTCATAAAGAGCAGATAAATGTTTTATATGGAAAATAAATTAGCAAATTCACTGTCAGATTCCTAATGGCAAGGAAGCATGGAAAGTCACAGTTGAACTTCCTTAACAAACCTGTCACTGGCAGCCAGGTGACAGAGTCTGTCAAAGAAACCACGTGTCACTTGGGAGGCAGATTGCTCTCTGACAAACAGCATTCATTCCCGGGCCTACCCCCTAAGACTGGAATAATAGTGACATCTCGCAAAAGCATTTGTCATTTGACTGTACAAAAGTTTCCCTTCAAAGTTGAGGGTATTTTGAAGCCATGTAGGTTCCCATGTACGAAGAGGAGTACTTGTCACAGGAGTCTTTTATGGGAAGTAAAATCTATTTGAAAATCTGCTCTGATTACATCATTTCATGACATTTGGGGTTTTGCTCGCGGTGAACACGTTATGAGTCAGATAAGGCAGGCCCAACTCATTTCTTTGTCATAAAGACTTCCCAAATCTGGCCTTGGCTGCTCGGTGTATCACCATTTGATCAGTTAATGGGGAAGTAAGACTTGCCACACTAAAAATAGGCCAAAATATTCCCAGAGGCCGATAGAACAACGAAGAGGTGAGGAAATAGTATGCTTGTGGAACGAAATGCGGAGCGGGAGAAAGGCGCTCCCTCACAACCCATCTGTTCAAGAGCAAGCATTTATTAGGCACCCACTGTTTGCCAGGTGCCGTGTCC
Source organism: Prionailurus bengalensis (assembly GCF_016509475.1). Lineage (NCBI taxonomy): Eukaryota > Metazoa > Chordata > Mammalia > Carnivora > Felidae > Prionailurus > Prionailurus bengalensis. The sequence continues at coordinate 20,974,836 of NC_057358.1, forward strand.
CCCAGCCCTTGAAGAGTTCTGTGAATTCACTTCTGGAAAATCAACTTGCCGGGTTCCTCAATTCACGACATCTTCTTGACATCTTCATGACATCTCACACTTTAAGAATCACATGCACAGGGGCGCCTGGGTGGTGCAGTTGGTTAGGCGTCCGACTTCAGCCAGGTCACGATCTCGCGGTCCGTGAGTTCGAGCCCCGCATCGGGCTCTGGGCTGATGGCTCAGAGCCTGGAGCCTGTTTCCGATTCTGTGTCTCCCTCTCTCTCTGCCCCTCCCCCGTTCATGCTCTGTCTCTCTCTGTCCCAAAAATAAATAAAAAACGTTGAAAAAAAAATTAAAAAAAAGAAAAAGAATCACATGCACACAGAATGTTGATCCTTTTATTCCTGAAGAAGCAGCTGCTGGTGTCCCTGAGCAGCTCTATTTACTTAAATATAGCCCTCCATTTTGTTTTTTCTGCTCAAATGAAACACCAGGCTACCACAGCGCTTGGGTGAAACTTAGCAAGACAAAACTCGAACTTAAAAATGAAACCTATGGGGCGCCTTAAGCATCTGACTTCGGCTCAGGTCAGATCTCATGGTTTGTGAGTTCGAGCCCCCGCGTCGGGGTCTGGGCTGACAGCTCGGAGCCCGGAGCCTGCTAAGGATTCTGTGTCTCCCTCTCTCTCTGCCCCTCCCCCACTCACACTCTATGCGTGTGTCTCTCTCTCTCTCTCTCTCCAAAATAAATAAACATTAAAAAAAATTTAAAAAAAAACAGAAAGAAAGAAACCTAAAGGGGGCCCCCCGGGTGGCTCAGTCGGTTGAACGTCCGACTTCAACTCAGGTCATGATCTCACGGTTTGTGTGTTTGAGCCCCGCATCGGGCTCTGTGCTGACAGCTCGGAGCCTGCTTGGGATCCTCTGTCCTCCCCCCGCCCCCCCCCCCCCCGCCCCGCTCCTCCCCCACTCTCTCTCTCAAAAATAAATAAAACCAAAAACAAAAAATACCCTGAAATCTTACTAATACAAAAGAAAGTGTGGCATCCAAAAGGAACATGGGTATTGGAGGCAGGCAGATCTAGGCCCCAGTCCTTGCCTCAGATGTGTGATGTACGTAATCATCAGCTTGGCACACAGTCATTGGTACTGACATTGTCAATGATTGTGGTCTCGGTAATGGAAGCCCTTAACTCGTAAGAGAAACCACCCCTGACAGGAAGAGACTCGAACCGCTCCGATCGGTGTACCCGTGAGCTCTTAGACACGCGGCAACACTAGAGTGATTTGCAGGGAAGGATTTAGCGAAGGGATTACAGGATCGCCTGCTACGGCTGCCTCCGCGCCTGGGGCCATCCTGAAGGTCAGCAGGGCTGGCATCTGGGAAGAAAACCTGGATGCCCATGGGAGAGAGTGAGAACAAACTGGAACCCACGGGACAAACTGGAACCTGCATTTCCTCTCGTGAACCCCAACCTGGAGTCACGGCCGACCTTCGCCTGGGGGCTGTGTGCCCCCCTTAGTCCCAGCCCCAGAGAAGCTGAAGCAGGAGACCCCGCGGGAGCTGCCGGGGCTGTGGGCCAGGTGCTGCCCCCCCTCGGACGAGGCAGGGGCTGCGGTGGCTCCTGGTGTCCCACTCTGACCTTCAGGGGGGTGTGAGTGCCACTTGGCTTCCGCCTTCCAGACCCGGTGCGGGTTCCTCCCGGCCAGATCTCGCTTGGAACCATGCTGGGAAGGGAACTGGGGGGAACAGTTTCAGCCTCGCTCCGTTGACACAGAACAAACTAGCACAGAGGAGACCGGCCATTGCCACAGCACAGGCTGGTCCACGTGTGCCTGGCTTCCTGTCCCGCCTCCCTCCACACCTCCCCCTCCCCCGCCCCTTCACACTGTGTCACCTCTCTGTAGAGCACTTACTATGTTCTAGGTGCTATCTTAGGTCCCGGGGAAAAAAATTCCGAGACGTGGTGCCCACCCTCGTGACTCTTACAGTCTGTTGGGTGTGAGACATGAAATACCCACACGCAGAGATGTAACATTTCGGCTATGGTTAGAGCCATGACGGAGAGGGTACGTGGTCCCCTTGAGAGTGCACAAAAAGAGGATTTCACCTGATCTATAAAAACACCTGAAACCCGATTAAATATCACTTCTCTAAAAACCTCCAGATTTCTCTGGAGGCACCGGTGACACTGTTGATTCACACCGATTCTTAAGGTCAGCCCGAGACCACTAGCATCACTGATACATGGCCATCAGAGTGGGCCAGAATGAGAAGAGCTGAAGATGAAATCGAAATCTGGAGAGATTTTTTTTTTTTTTTTTGAGAGAGAGAGCGCGTGCGTCCGCGAGAAAGAGAGCGGGGGAGGAGCAGAGAGAGCGGGAGAGAGAGAATCCCAAGCGGGCTCCACGCTGTCAGTTCAGAACCCCATGTGGGGCTCGAACATACAAACTGTGAGATCATGGCCTGAGCCAGATAGGCTCCCCATGGTCTGGGAAGATTTTTTATCGCCGTCTTATTAACTGACAGGTTAACTTTGCAGGGGACCCTGTCATGTACTGAGAGAAATGCTGAGTTACAGGCAAGGGGGAAAGGAATAGAAAGCTCCAGCAGCAACACTCACACCGCTTACCCAGTCCTACATCGGACATCCCATTAACCGAATCATTTCTCAACTCCAAGACCTGGTACAATCCAGGCTTCTGTATAAATGTGTCACCTCAGCTGCTAACTGGACCATTCAAATACGCTCCAATGTTTTGTAGACGACGAACTACTTTTTCCAAGGCAGCATTCAAGTCACGCTATAAAGCTGCTACCTGAAGACAAGAACTTATTTTTCCGGTTCCTTCTCTGCGGCACCTGGCATAGACCCTGAGTGGGGTAGGTGTTCTGTAAGTGTCCTGGTCAGTTTGGGCTGCTGTGACGCAATGCCGTAGACTGGGCGGCTTGTCAAGGACAGAAAGTTCTCACAGTTCTGGAGGCTGGCAAGCCCAAGATCAAGGCGTTGGCAGATCAAGTGTCTGGTGAGAACATAGATGCTTCCTGGTTCTTAGACGGCTGCCCTCTCGCTGTGTCCTCACATGGAAGAAGGGATGAAGAATCCCTTGGGGGTCTCTTTTGTAAGGGCACTAATCCCATTCACAAGGCCTCCACCCTTATGACCTAATCACCACGCAAGGGCCCCACCTCCTAATACCATCACATTGGGGTTTAGATTCCATCATACAGATTTTGGGGGAACACAAACATTCAGGCTACAGCAGCAAGCATCAGTGGAATGAATGAATCTAAACAGGTTGGGGGCGCCTGGGTGGCGCAGTCGGTTAAGCGTCCGACTTCAGCCAGGTCACGATCTCGCGGTCCGGGAGTTCGAGCCCCGCGTCGGGCTCTGGGCTGATGGCTCAGAGCCTGGAGCCTGTTTCCGATTCTGTGTCTCCCTCTCTCTCTGCCCCTCCCCCGTTCATGCTCTGTCTCTCTCTGTCCCAAAAATAAATAAAACGTTGAAAAAAAAAAAATAACAGGTTGGATGTCAGGATCTGCCTCCTATGGTAGGTTGCTATCCCGTAGCAAATGTGTCATCTTCTTCCAACAGCAGGAAGTGCATAAAAGGTTTCACCCTTGAGTTTGGGGTTTGCCCAAACCCGGCTCCTCCAGCGGGATCTACCACTGCCCTGACTGCGAACCTGCCTTTGACCCTCAGGTCTGTAGGGACCTTTGGGTTCTCCAGACTTGGGTGGGGGAAGTTGTCCAGTGTTGACTCACCTCTCGGTCACCACCTCTGACTTGTATGCCTCCAACCCAATGTGTCTCTTTGGTTTGCCTTGACAGTTATTTTCCAGAGACCCCGTTTTCTGTTTCTTGGGTTTTTGTTCTTTCTCCGATCTTACTCGCCCTCCCCACTCCCCGCATGACTACAGTTGTTCAGCCTTCAGCACCTGAGGGCCAGAAGACAAGTTCATATGGGCAAGTTACATGACGACCACAAGGCAGCTACCAGCTGCTCGTGGGTGCTGCGGAACTGTGCCATCATAGACGTCCCGGGAGTGATTTTCTGGAGCTACATTGACCAGATGCAGAGTGAAGGACCTAGTCCTGTCTCTTAAAATTCTTTTGAAATTAGATGCTACCTTCCTTTTTAGTAATGCTTTTGTTTTAAAAGAAAAGAACGTCTTTGTTTATGAAAATAATCAAAATTACCATAAATAATTTGGAAAATGTAAGATGTACTAAAGAAGGCACAGTATCCATGAGATAGTTATTTAGATGGCACAAGATGGGAGGTGACTTAAGGTCTGCGTGTCATATGAGCCACAGGGCGTACTTTCTTCCTAATCAAGAGGACTGCCTACTGTGTCTCCTTCAGACAGCCCCAGAGCTGGGCATGAGCCCAGCGGCCCTGCTGCTGACAGACCGTCTTCCTAGAGCACAAATCTTGTCTTGTCACCTGCCCTGCTTAGGCCATTTTCCATGTACTCCTCCCTGTGCTTTCCAGATAGTCTATCCCCTTTGTATAACACACAAGCTCGTCTTTCTTTTCTTTTCTTTTTTCTTTTTCTTTTCTTTTCCTTTTCTTTCTTTTTTCTTTTCTTTTTCTTTTTCTTTTCTCTTTCCTTCCTCTCCTCTCCTCTCCTCTCCTCTCCTCTCCTCTTCTCTTCTCTTCTCCCCTCCCTTCCCTTCCCTTCCTTTCTTTCTTTTGTCTTTTTCTTTTCTTTTTTTTTTTGCAATCAGCTTTATTGGAGTGTAATTTACATACAATGAAATTCACTGATGTTATGTGTATAGGTCAGCGGCTTTTGACAAAACGTGTTATCTGGGGAACTACCATCACCACTATTAGAACATAGAATAATTTGCTCCGGTCCCTTGGCTAGAACGCCCTTCCCTTGTCTCCAGTCCCCGGAAACTATTGATCGGTTTCGTGTCATTGTAGTTTTGCCTTTTAAAAAGAATTTCATATAAAAGAAATGGTAGAGAATGTAGTCTTTTGAACCCGGCTTCTTTTCACTTGTAATGCTTTTTATATTCGTCCTTGGTGTTGTGTGTATCAGATGTGTGCTCTGCTTAAAGGTCGGCTCGTATCACATTGTGTGGGCATACTTTGATTAGGGTATTTATTTACGGTTGATGGACGACTGGGTAATTTCCAGTTTTTCACTCTTCTGAATAAACCTGTTAGGAACATTCTTTGCATGAGCCCGTGTCTCTCATTTCTCACAGGTAAATCCCCAGGAGTGGAGTTGTTACACTGTGTGTGTGACTTTACAAGAATATTGCAAACCGTTTCCCACAGCGGCTGGCCCATCTGCCATGACCTCTGCTAGCGTTTGAGGGCTCCATATCCTCACCCACACCCAGACCATGGGAGTGACCATCTTTTTAGTGTTGGTTCTCGTGGTGGGTTATGCGAAGCTTTTTTAGCCCACCCTCCAGGCCTCCGGGGGGCCCCCCTCCTGCTCTGTTCACATAGATTCACACTCAGTCGTGTGAATTGTGTGAATTGCATGAGAGCCACTGCTCTGCCATGCCGCTTCCTCAAGTGACCAGCTTCGTACGGGAGCCCCTGCCCTTCTCAAGGCTGAACGGGGGTCCTTGCTCCGGCACCCGCGGTATCTGGTGCACATCCGTCCTTACTGTGCTTGTTGGGTTTTTCCAGCCTTCTCCTCTTTTATAATTTTTTTTTAAGTTTATTTATTTATTTTGAGAGAGAGAGAGAGAGAGAGAGAGAGGAGAGCCCTCCATGCAGAGTCCAGCACGGGGCTCAAACTCACGAACTGTGAGATCATGAGCTGAAATCAAGAGTTGACTGCTTAACCGACGGGGCCACCCGGGTGCCCCATTTTTTTTTAAACAAAACATTTATTTAAAATAATAATTTATTTAAATAATAAAATAAAAATTTATTGTATTTATTTTTAAATACACATTTTAAAGTTTATTTGTTTATTTTGAGAGAGAGAGAGAGAGAGAGAGAGAGAGAGAAGGAAAGAGAAAGTGCTGAAGGGGCAGAGAGCGAGGGAGAGAGAGAGAATCCCGAGCAGGCTCTGTGCTGTCAGTGTGGAGCCCGGCTGCCTTCTCCTCTTAACCCAAACTTCAGTGGCAGGAATGAAGAGTGGGAAGAAGTTTCCACATCTTTGCAGCCCAGGGTCTACCACAGGGTCAAGAATTATGTGTTGAGTGAAAGAATGAACAAATGGATGTTGAGACTTTTAATACATTTTCTAATTGACAGGACTTACTCCCCCATCCAAACATGCCCCCGGCCATTCTTCAAAGAGTGCATGGCTGCACATCTTCTCTCCAGGGGCGCCTAGGAAGAAAGAAATTTCCAAGAAAGCCAGTGATGCATCCAGCCCCAGACTATGAGATGTGAGGCCGAGTGTGTCTCAGCAGGACTGGGGCTCTGACTTTGCCCACTCGGTGCCCATCAGGGCCCTTCACTTATTCAGAAGTACTTATCAAGTACTAACCATGTCCAGGTACTTTGGTTAGGTTCTGAGGGTACCATGGCAGGGAAGGGGGAAACGTGTGGAACGGTCGGGCAAAGCTGAGAAGAATGGGTAGAACTGGACAGATGGAGAGACAAGGGAAAGAAAGACCTTTCTGGTTACAGAGTTCCTGCTCACAAAACTACAAAGTGGACCTAAGCCACGCCCGCTCGGGTAGCTAGGCCCTGGGTAGAGCATGGCTAGAACATAGGGTCCCTTTCGAGAACTGCAGCACATGTAATCAGAGGGGTCCGTGAACAATTGGGGAAGGTTCTAGAATGCATGGTGAAGGGGATTGAATTTTATCTCACAGGCAAGGCGCTGAAGGGAGGTGGGAAAGACTTTGTTTGTAACAGGGTGGTAAAGGGATGAGATCAGTGTTTCAGAACAAGACTCTGATAAGTATGTGAGGGAAAAGGCAGGGACCCTGAGCCGCCTTCGACATTTGTACCAACCAGCGCTCATTTTCTGGGCTCCTAGATCTCCCAGAAATCTTTGATCCCTTTGGCAGCTAGCCTGGTGTTCACCCTCCAAGTCCGTTTCCTCAGGATGTTCCTGATGCCCTAGGTCTATTTCTGAGGCTACGTAGCCTTCCAGATTGGATGCCTTTCTTTCTGTCCTGGCCCCATCACCAGGGGATCCCCGCCGTTGTGTGACGAGGCTAGTTCTACTCGGTCATACTAGTCATCCCGTCGGAAGACAAATTAACATTGGCACGGTGATTTGGAGTTTACTGAACACCTGGAAATGTGACTGCTAGCGGGCATCTTGTAAAAGTAGGAATATGGGGCGCCCGGGTGGCTCGGTCGGTTGGGCGTCCGACTTCGGCTCGGGTCACGATCTCGCGGTCCGTGAGTTCGAGCCCCGCGTCGGGCTCTGGGCTGCCGGCTCAGAGCCTGGAGCCCGTTTCCGATTCTGTGTCTCCCTCTCTCTCTGCCCCTCCCCTGCTCATGCTCTGTCTCTCTCTGTCTCGAAAATAAATGTTTAAAAAAAAAAAAAAAAAAAGTAGGAGTATGGCCACCCAAGACTCCTCCCGGGGCCCTGGCGGGGAGGTCCTGTGTGGAGTTCGGCTCAGGGGCCCGCGGACACCTTGGCGTGGTGGGAGCCCCTGGGGCTGGGTTCCTGGCCTGGGACGGGGGTCATTCCAACCGAGAGGACAAACGCTGCCCTCGGCCCCACTGCATTTTTAATCTGTCCTCAAAGGGCACAGGCTTCCTCTCCAAACCTGCCACATTCTCAGGATTTCTCTAGGAAATCCCCGCTTTTGAGGGTCTCATGTGCAGCATATTGTGTGAAGACCCTGCCCCCCCCCCCCCCCGCCCCAGAAGGCCCTGTGGGCTTTATTCCTTGTTCAGAGAGCTGGAAAGACCACACAGCTGGCGTGAGCGAGGGCAGGGGTGGCCATCGCTTTTTGTATATAAACCGTTAGCGCAAATACAAACTGCCGTAAAGTCAAACAAACGTGCAAGAATGCCTAGTCCGTGCAGGGATTCGGAGCTCCCGGACAGAAGCCTGCCTGGGGGGCGGGGTGCTCCTCTGGCCCTTCTGATGGGGACGGGTGAGTCCCCTGGCGAGGCTCCCCAGGGAGGTGATGCAGCCTCAGACCTGGCCCCGCGTTCCTGGCAAGTCTGTCTTCTCTCTTAACGTTACTCCCTCGGCTTCTTCCTTTCTCTTCTGTCCTCAGAATGGAAAACGGTGGGGCAACCTCCTTCCTCCTTGAAGGTGGTTATTGAAAACGCCCTTTTGGGGCGCCTGGGTGGCTCAGTCGGTTGGGCGTCCGACTTCAGCTCAGGTCACGATCTCACGGTCCGGGAGTTCGAGCCCCTCGTCGGGCTCTGGGCTGATGGCTCGGAGCCTGGAGCCTGTTTCCGATTCTGTGTCTCCCTCTCTCTCTGCCCCTCCCCTGTTCATGGTCTGTCTCTCTCTGTCCCAAAAATAAATAAAAACGTTGAAAAAAAAATTAAAAAAAAAGAAAGCAATGTGATGGAAAGGGATTATGAGTTCCATTTTAAAATTACGGATACTGGGGCGCCTGGGTGGCGCAGTCGGTTAAGCGTCCGACTTCAGCCAGGTCACGATCTCGCGGTCCGTGAGTTCGAGCCCCGCGTCGGGCTCTGGGCTGATGGCTCGGAGCCTGGAGCCTGTTTCCGATTCTGTGTCTCCCTCTCTCTCTGCCCCTCCCCCGTTCATGCTGTGTCTCTCTCTGTTTCAAAAATAAATGAACGTTAAAAAAAAAAATTAAAAAAAAAAAGAAAACGCCCTTTTGCGTTTTCCCCGGGTGGCCGGTAGCCCTTCGTCACTAGTGGGCACCTGAGATCCCGCGTCAGCACGAGAACTCACCATTTGCCTGCCTCGTTCCGCTACCTCAGCTCCTTCTTGGAAGCAGGTGGCCCCTCTCCGTTATGACTCCATTAAAAAGAGAAAAGAAAGAAAGGAAGAAAACACTCCTGGCTTGCCGTTAGGCCAGCCTCTTGTGAGAGACACAGGCCTCGTTCTCAGTATGCTCTAAGCCACGGGAAGGAGCTTCGCGTGTGGAGAGTGATTTTTCTTCAGCGTTTGGCAGAGGCAGCGACCGACAGAGTCGAAGTTGCCGGATAAATTCATTAGCCCGCGAAGGGAGATATAAATACTGCTTAGGGTCACCTACGCAGAGGTGTTTGTTCCCTCTTCCCGGAGTGGAAGAGGTCCCGGATGGTGGTGGAGGTAGGGGTGCGAGGAGCTGGCGAGGCCCTGGCCCTCCCCACCCCCGGGGCAGGACTGGCCTGGCAGTGGCGTGCCCGTCTGGGGAGGCCGTGTGTGTGGAGTAGTGACAACCAGCCAACTCAGGAAGGAACCAGAGCGGTTAGTGGTGCCGGTGTGAACACCGACCACAGCCCTGGGCCTGGCAGAGATGTCTCAGGGGGAGGGCTTGGCGGCAAAGCAAGAGCATTTCCAGATGCGCTCTTTCTGTGCAAACGTGACCTGCGGTGACCTTGGATTAATTCGTGTCCTTTCCCTCGGGTCCCTCCTAAGTTTGGACAGAAAGAACGGAGAGTGAGAGGGAAAGGAGAAGGAAGGAGAGAGGGGTAAGAGGGAGGGGTCGGCCATTCGTGAGGTAAGTGAAGCCTTGCCTGGTGACATAGATGGGCCTTGTGAGGGCTCAGACGGCGGGGAAATGCCAGTTTGCCCCAGTCGCTTAGCTTGCGACGCGGACCGTCACCGGATAGCAGGGAGCGAGCTGTTTAAACTTTGGCCGCCGGGTAGACTTTTTAAAAAACCTCTTTGCAAGGTTGATTTTAACATAAATCTCGAGCAAGCATCACATGTAAAACACCACTCAGGGCCATTACGGTTCCGTTACGGTTTTATTTTCTCTTGCCAAGCGGGATTTCTCTCTCTGCTGGTATTCTATGCGCCTGCCAAAACCATATAAAAAGCACTCGTGGAGAAAAGTTTCCAATCAAGCAGCCAATCCAGTTCTCTCCCAAATCCGAAGGTTATACAGCAGGGCCTGGAGACTGGTAGGAAGTAGATGTTAGAAAAGACGCCGAGGGAGGCACGCTTGAAGGCAAGATGAATACACTCAGTGTCCAGCCGGCCGGCCTTCGGGGGGGGGCGGGTGGGGAAGGACCGGGACGCTTCGATTCATCACGGCTAAAGCTGAAAAGAGACCCAAGTCGGTGGCGTTTTCCAGTGACGTTTATCTTCTCGTCTGTCGGTTGTTTTCTGTCAAGAAGGATAAGCTGCTAAAACACCAGACCAACCGAACCCTGCGGTTCACAGCGATCAATACGCACGCTTGCGCTGTTTACACACATTTCCGCCCGCACAAGTCCTCCTGTCTCTAAAATTAGGAGTTAGAGAGAGAGTCGTAGGGCAAAAAAACGGATCGTGTGTGGTGACTAATAGCTCTGATGAGACACACACACACACAGACACGCACACACGCACGCACACCCTTCCTGTGGCATTTATAGTCACCAAACCTGTCCTGAGCTGACAGTCATATTTTTTATGCGGTGACATGGGCCATATATTCAGGACCATCGAGACAGATAAGAATTCTGAAGTCCCCTGTGACTCGGCTGGGTGAGGAAGCCTTTGTGTGGCTGGAGGCAGTGTTCGCAGGACAATGGACTTCTAGCAATATATGCAAATGTGTCCTTTTCCCATTCCTGAAAGTGACCTTTATGATGAGATGGGAACGGCAACATCAATCCCTGGGTTAATATGACTTATTGGCCTAAAGGGAGGGAGGGAGCTCTGCTAGCAGGATTTAAAAACTAGGAATTAGCCTCGTCCAATTCGAACCTTCCCCAGAGCCCCAGGGGCCTTCCTTGTGCGATGCTAGAGAAACTTTTGCTGTCTTTGGAAATCAGAGGAAACCACCTTTCCAGGAGTGTTATGAGCCTTTATGAAGAGTTCACACAAAAGTCAGGAGAGATGGCTTAAATAATATCAGGCCCTCTGAGGTCCCCGAACAGGACCTTTCCAGATTGTTCTAAGCCCCAGTGCCAGGGGCAGATTCAGGCCAGATTCAGAGACGTGCCTGTCAATAAAAATCATTATCAAATGGGGTGAAGAGTTACTGTTTATTGGCGAAATAGTCTGGTAGCCGCTAGATATAGAAAACGTACAGAAGGCGATTTTCCTGGAGGAGGGGTCCAGCCTCGCCAAGCAAACTGCTCCCTCTGGCTGCCCCCACCCCAGTTCTTCTTCCGGCCTCAGGGGCCAGGAGTTTGACTGTAATGTAAGAGCGATTGCTCTTTCCATACTCATCATTGTTAGTGATTTTCCCTGGAGAGAGAGAGAGAGAGAGAGAGAGAGAAGGGGGCAGAGAGAGAGGGGGAGAGACAGAATCCCAAGCAGTGCTATCAGCACAAAGCCCGCTGTGGGGCTCGATCCCATGAACGCTGAGATCATGACCTAAGCTGAAATCAAGAGTCGGACGCTTAACCCACTTAGCCACCCAGGTGCCCTGAGACTTTACGTTTTTCAAATGCCTTAAAATGCCTTGACCAGTTTCTCAAGGTCAACAAGTATGAGGGTCCAGAGACGCAGAGTGCAGCCAGCATGTGCTGACAGGTGCCGTGCATTCACTGGCAGACCCAGTGGAGATAAATGGAGATGCATTTTTATTATTATTATTTTTTTTTCAGGGAGGCCAGGATTTCAAGGGAACAACAACAAAAAAGAAAAACAGTGATATCACTGAAGGGAAGAAAGCACCCACTGCTGTTAGACTCCAGACACTTTTAGTGGATTAAAAAAAAAAAAAAAGAAGTTGAGACAAAGTTTGCAGTTCTGTGACCATTTATACAGGTGACCCTTAGTGTTTGCAAATAAAGGGCCCTTTAAAAACTCTGTTAAGGGGTTTTCGTCAAAAGACGTTGACATCGCCTTGTTAAACTATTGTTCTATGTGAAAGAGGCATTTGGCTGTGCTTCCCATCTGGAGGGTTAAAATGGCTAAGTATTTAATTGCTTAGAAAGTAATCCTATTATTTCAGATTTCATGCGTAATGAATTCTTTTTCCTAATTTGAGGAACGATGAAGGGGAAAGTGAGATTCTCTGGTAAGTTTATTTTTGAAAAAGCACTTGACAGATGTTGGAACATCAGTCTCGAGTCTGGGAGAGGCTCTCAGCAGCAGATCGGGGAGCAGGTACCGGAGGCTGAGTGTGCGAAACCCACGTGACAATCAAATGAGGTGATGTCTGCCTCTGGTTCCCAGCACGAACTCACCGTAAAAAACAAGACTTTTCAGAAACAGGGCATAAATGAATACTTTGTTTCACTTAAAGCCCCTAATATTTCTTCTCAGAAGGGGCGCGTTTGTGGAAACATCTCAGCCCCAAGCAGCTCTGGGTAGCTTCGCGAACCTCTGAGAAGTTCGGGGGGCGGGGGGGGGGGGAGCAGGGCGAGCCTTTATTTCACGATTTCTGTCACAAATGACTAGACAGGAAAGTGATTAGAAACCGAGGGGTCAGGGGAGGCGTGGGGTGAATAGAAGAATTGCAAGCACCACAGAAGCTCCCAGCACGAAACACAGGCGTCAATAAAGATCTGTTGTGTGGACGGCTGACTGGATGGACCCAGTGAAAGGTTTTGTGATCACACAAAAAGGTCAGTCAACGCTTTTTCTTGTAGAACCCACTCACCAACCCCCCCCCCCCAATGATTGGGAAATGGGAACTCCTAATTAAGTTGATTAATATGCCCTAAATGAACCACTTAATTTCAAAAAAGTTTCAAAGGCCTTGCTAACATTCACACCACACAGACCAACCCAACCATGTGATTCTTGGGGGAGTCATAAAGCCCTGTAGGATAGTGCTGAGCCTGGACATCATTTATCACCATGCAGTTCAGCAAAGGCATTCTGTGAACTCTCGTTTTCAGATAACTTTGATTCTTGAGAAATAGGAATAGATCTTACCTACATGGTTAGTCTTGCTTTTTTTTTTTTTTTTTTTTTTAATTATGAAACACGCTATTATCTAATCTGCGCTGGAGATTTTTGACAAGCGAGTTTTGGAATTTTGTGGCGGGGGGGGGGGGGGGCCACCAGCATTGACCTTTGTTGATGGGTTTGACCTCTGCTAAGTGGGCTGCTGGGGCCTCTGAGAGAGGGACCCTCTGGAAGGGAGAAGAGTCGGCTGATTTAAACCACAAGCAAAAACAAAAAACAAAAAACAGAACCCTGAGGTTTTGGGAATTTGGGTCTTGGTTTCTCTTTGTGACCTTGACTATGTTTACGATTTAGTGGGATGTATTATTTTTTCTTATGCTTTTTAAACTTTTTCTTTGCTCTTCCAAAATATTTTTAGAAAGTTTTCATTGTTTTTTTTTAATTTAGTATAGCTTAAGGATCACTTATTCCCAATATCCAAGAAACTGGGAATTACTCTTCCAAGAAACTGGGAATTCCCAATATCCAAGAAACTGGGAACCTCTAGCCCTCTTCCTGCCCAAGAAAGAGAGTACACTTCTCAATATGTTTTCCCTGACTTTCTTCTCCAATAAAACTTTTTTTTTTTTCTGGGTTGCATCACAGATCAGCTAAAGAATACTTTAAAAGAGGGCCTGCACAACATTTTACCTGTCGAGAAAAATCAGGATGGAAACCACCAGCCAGAGGAAGGTTTCAGGAGGATGTTTGAGCAAGGAGCTAGATGGTAATGAGGTCGGGTGAAGGAGAAGTCATATATATCTACTGTGTTCTTAAGACAGCTTCAGGGGCGCCTGGGTGGTGCAGTCGGTTAAGCGTCCGACTTCAGCCAGGTCACGATCTCGTGGTCCGGGAGTTCGAGCCCCGCGTCGGGCTCTGGGCTGATGGCTCAGAGCCTGGAGCCTGTTTCCGATTCTGTGTCTCCCTCTCTCTCTGCCCCTTCCCCGTTCATGCTCTGTCTCGCTCTGTCCCAAAAATAAATAAAAATGTTGAAAAAAAAATTAAAAAAAAAAGCTTCAGAAAACATTCTGGTCCCGATAGAAAACCTATCAGAGCTACGTGTATACCACTTACTGCAAAGCCATTTTCTGTTAGCGGAGGTGGCAGTCTGTCACCTCATCTGTCTGGGAGAAAACTGTCCTTAGAAGGTTGGTGTGGGGGGTGCACAATGGGCTAGAATTCCTTACCCACGCATGTTTTCTCCCCCTTTCCTGCAGAGCCTGGGCTCTGAGGCAGGCCCCCCAGTTCGGTGAAATCATGACCTTGTTCTCCTCACTGGGTTTCATTCTAGAACTGTCTGAAAAGACACCGCTTCATCTAGGGTACAGCCTGATCCCTTCTGGTGACACATTTGTTCCTACTACCTTGTAACGTACTTTATTGTACCTACAAACCAATCAGAACCTTCAAGCGTTGATCCGGTGCTGACATGTTAAAGCAGAGTTGCTGAACTTGCTCTGAGACATATGAAGGAATGAGAGGGAAGGGCAGTTTTCTGATAACTTGGCTCATTAATGGAAACCATTAGGGAAGAATGGAAACTATGGTTGAAGCCAGGACACGGACATATCTCTTGCAGCTACAAAGCATCTGTGATATTGTACTCATCTGTCATTTAGATGAGTGTACGGAAATAGATTCAATTATTCCTTCTAATTAACAAATTACAAATATCTGATGAATATGCATAGTCCTGAGTGATCTGGGGGACTGAAGCGCCTATTTCGTGCTAAGTCTGAAAACTAGTGCAAAACAACATGTTATTTTAGTTAGTCACTAAAGTAACCATGGGAGCTGCATAATAGCCCCTTTCTAGAAATGTGGAAACAAACTCAGAAGCCTGCCCAGGGTGACGCGGCAGGGCTGGGATTCCACCTCAGATCTCCATGATTTTTAGAGCCTGGGGCTTCTCATGATGGCACATGGAAGAAGAACCTTGAGGCTTTCCACATGTTAGTGCGGAGCGCGTTACTCACAGGCAGCAGGAAAGCAGAGAACGGGGGCCAGGACCTTAGCGCGATGGTCCCCAGGGGAGGAGCCTACCTCCTCGGTACCCCCAGTCCTCATCGCGGCAAAAAGTTATCTTCTGTGCTGATCCGTAAGCTCCTTTAGTTAATTTACTTGTATATATCACCAGTGGCTCACACAAAGCTTAACACATACAATTTGTTACATGAGAGATTATGATACATTCTGTACCATCAAATTCTAGAGGTCTGCCTTTTCCATTCACCTAGGGATCTTGTTTCTTGGCAGCATTTTCTCTGTCTCAGGGCTGGTTTCACAGGCGTCTGGGACGCCCACTTTAACGCCTGGCACCGCCTGCCCCCACAGCCCTCTCCCTTCCTTTGCTCATTGTTGTGGCTGCTTCCTGCACAAACATCAGGGCTGCTGTTGACATGTGATTCACACGTTTCAATTGTTTTTGCCCTTGTGAGAATTCTGGTTGGGGAGTAATAAAACGGGTGAGGAAATAAAAATGAGAAAGAAGGGGTGGGGGAGGGAGTTCCACATCCTTTTTTTTTTTTTTTTTAACAAGTTATAAATGCTGAATCAACACGAGAAGGTGAAGGTCCATCTGGTACCATCACTGACCCTTGTGATTCGGCTCAACCATGAGAAGGCCCCGCCAGTCAGCGCGTAGCTGTCACCGAAATAGCTGTCCCTGAAATGCCATCTGCACAAGCGAGCTGAGAATGCGGAGGTGAGAATTTAGCTCAAGATGAACCTACAACTTTTTCTGTAAACACAAAGGCTTTAAAAGCTGCCATGCATATTACCCTACTGAATACTCTGGCAGCAAGATCTAGGGGCACAGACACCATAAGAAAGGAGAAAGACCCATGTGATTGGATGGCTGTGGGGACATTTCTGTTCCTACTGTCTTCTGTGAGTGCCGTTTGGAGCAGAGACACCTGACCACTTCCCCAGCTCCAGAGGAGTCTCAGAGAAGCCAAATCTTTAGCGGGTCTAAGAACAAGTTGTCTATGCCACACTTGGAGGAGACAATAGTGAATGCAGGTAGAAGTGGCCAATCCAAGGGCCCCTGGGTGGCTCAGTCGGTTCAGCCTTCATGAGGTCGTGATCTCAACGTTCTTGAGTTCGAGCCTTGTGTTGGGCTCTGTGCTGACAGCTCGGAGCCTGGAGCCTGCTTCGGATTCTGTGTTTCTCAGTCTCTGCCCCTGGCCTGCTTACACTCTGTCTCTCCCTCAAAAATAAACATTAAAAAAAGAATAAAAAAGAAGTGACCAATCCAAGTAACTTCCCAGCTCCCCTGCCTTAGAGCCTCACTCTGCTTCTTTATTTTAGAATAAAATAACAAGAGAAAACAAGAGAGAGGTAGTGAGTGTGCCAAGTGATGATCAAGAAAAGTCTGAAGGTCAAAGCCTTTTCCTCACTTTTTAGTACCGATGCTCTTTTAAAGAGTTACGATTTAATTTGTATTTTGTATTTGTAAAAGGTACAAAAGGGTGTATAATGTAGACCAAGTGTCTCTCCCATGTGTCTCCAAGTCATATACTTCCCCTTACTTCCAGGGACAACCACTGAAACTGTTTTTTTTGTTTTCTCCCAGAGATACTTTGTGTATCTACAAGCATATATATTTATTTAAAATGAAATTGTTCTCTATACACTGTTGGGTGCCATATTTTGTTTTTTCCTTTTTAAAAATATATTTATATATATTTAAATATATTTATTTAAGTACATTTATATATACTTATTTAAATATATATTTGTTTAAATATATTTATTTAAATATATTTATATAAATATATATTTATTTAAATATTAAATATATTTATTTATATAAATATTTAAATATTAAATATATTTATATAAATATTTAAATATTAAATATATTTATATAAATATATATTTATTTAAATATATATTAAAATATTTAAATAAAATTTATATAAATATATTTATTTAAATTTATTTAAATATTTATTTAAATATACATTTATTTAAATACACATATTTATTTAAATATATTTATATATATTTATTTATCTTTATTTAAATATATGTATTTAAATTTTAGAGAGCAGGGGAGAGGGGCAGAGGGAGAAGGCGGTGGGGGGGTAGAGAGAATCCCAAGTAGGCTCCACACTCAGCACAGAGCCTGACACCGGGGTCATTCCCACAACCCTGGGATCATGACCTGAGCTGAAATCAAGAGTCAGACACTCAACCGACCGAGCCACCCAGGTGCCCCTGGTTTTGTTTTTTCAATCGTCAGTTTATCTTGGAGAGACAAGTCCAGAATCAGCACATTTAGAGCATCCACATTCTTTTGAAGGGCTGTGCGGTATTCTCTTTTTTGGATAAACTTCTACCGGCTGTTTAAATTGTTTTCCATTTTTGCCCATGGAAACAGGGCTTCAACGAACGTGCAGACGTTATTGCACAGATGCTTGAGTGTTTATGTAGCATAAATCCCCTATCAGAGGGACTGGTGTGTCAAAGGAGTAAGTTCTAAATACCACCGTTCTCACGTATAGGTGTCCTGTACGTGCCGCCCGTTGTGTCCAGCCTTCTGTCTGCTCTTGGCCTCTAACTGTGACCCTAGCCACAGGAAACCATTTGAAAGTGCCATATTGCCCCCATCCTCTCTATCCGCTGTTCACTCAGCCAAAACAGTCCCCTCTTACCCGTCCCACCTCCTCTTTTGTCACACGATCCTTTGGATCTCAAACTAGATGGCCCCTCTTACTCCTGGCAGCTTTGTGTCTCCTCAAGAGATGGCCTCAGTGCCTTCCTGTGTGCACCCGTAGCAACCGTGATCCTGCCTTATTGCAGAGAACATACAGCAAAGTCCACGCACATGAAAAAATTATACACTATGAGATGGATTATGATGGTAATGAACGGAGTATGATGCTGAGAGAGTTATGGAAGAACCCCACTTCATATGATCTTCAGTGGGAGAAGGAACGAGTTGGAGGAGGGCCTTCCAGGATATGGGAAAAGAAAGGACAAAGGCTTTAAGTTGAGAAGAACTTGGCTTGTTTGAGAAACAGAAACAAATCAGGTTTTGCTGGAGCACAGGGAGCTGCTGAGACAGGACTAGATAAGATCTAAGAAAAGGGGAGAGGAGGGGCAGGGGCGCCTGGGTGGCTCAGTCGGTTGAGCGTCTGACTTTGTTTCAGGTCACGATCTCTCGGTCTGTGAGTTCGAGCCCCATGTCAGGCTCTGTGCTGACAGCTCAGAGCCTGGATCCTGCTTCGGATTCTGTGTCTCCCTCTTTCTCTGCCCCTCTCCCGCTCATGCTCTGTCTCTCTCTCTCTGCCAAAAATGGATAAACATTAAAAGAAATGAAAAGAAAAGGGCAGGGGCAAGGTGATCTAAAGGCTGGCAGGCCATGTGAGGGGTGTGACTATTCTAGGTATGATGAGAAGCCATTGAAGGGTTTCATATATGTGGGTGCAATGTTTTGATTTACCTTTCAGGAAGAGGAGAATATACCTCGTAGCAAGAGGGCACCCAGTGAGAGATGACGGTGGGTCTGGACCAGAATGATAGCAGTGGAAATAGAGGGAAGTTGATGGAATGGGATATTTTGAAAGAAGAGTCAGCAGGATTTGCTGATTGACTGACTGTGGTCGGGAGGGAAAGAAATGAGTAATGAAGTTCCCGTGTTTTTGGCTTGAGTAACTGAATGGACTCCAAGAGATTAAACAAGGTGGTAGACATGGAGAAAAGTAGATGAATTTGAGGGATAGTTGGGAGGGAGAATTAGGAGGATGTGGTAATTCTGGATGTGGGGGATGGAGGACCTCCCATGGTTTCTGGCACGTGGAAGGTCTTCATTGGCTACTGGTAAGCGAGATCAGTTCCTTGCCAAGTGGGCCTCTGCTCACGACCTAACAGCTGGATTCCGTCAGAGGGTGCAGGGAAGAGAGCAAGAGGGGGTGAGGAGAATGGAAGCCAGAGTCTGTCCATAACCTCATCTTGGAAGCGACATCTCATCATTTTTGCCATGTTCTATTTGTTAGAAGTGAGGCACTATTCCAGCCTACCCTTAAGCGGGCAGGACTAAACAAAGGCACGGATACCAGGAGGAGAGGATCACTGGAAGCTGCCTCCTAGGCCTAGCAGAATGATTAGACTTTAAAGATAAAGAAGAAAGTTCTTCAGCTGAGATACCCTTCAAATATCAAGGCTATTGAAAACCAGTCCTGAACATGGAAGAACTCAGGGAGTACCATATACAGGTGCTTTTCCTAAGCAACCTGTTTGAGCAGACGTAATAGGGTTCGCCAAAGAAGCAAAACCCATAGGATGGATGTATGGGAAGAGAGTTGTGTAAGGAATTGGCTCACCCAATTATGGAGACGGAGAAGTTCCATGATCTTCCACTTGCAAGCTGGAGACCCAGGAAAGCCAGTGGTATAATTCAGTCTGAGTCTAAAGGCCTGAGAACCAAGAGTGCCTTGGGTAGGTGATCAATATTCCAATTCAATCAGGCAGGAAGGGCTGAATTCTTCCTCTCCTGTTTTCTTCTAATCAGGCTCTCAGCATATTGGATGATGCTCCCCTACACTGGGATGGGGGTGGGGGGGTGGGAGGTGGGTAGGGGGAGGAGACAAACTACTGAATCCATTGATTCAAGGGGTAATTTCATACAGACACACCTAGAAATGATGCTTGGCCAAGTATCTGGGCATCCTGTGATTCAGTCAAGTTGACACATAAAATTAACTATCACAGCAGGGCTCCGCAAACTAGCTATCCATTTTTGTCAATAAAATTTTATTGGAACATAGCCGCATCCATCCATTTACGTAGATGTCTGTGGCTGCTTTTGCACTACAACAGCAGACTGAGTAATTTTGACAGCTTCCCACCAGTCCTAAAATATTTACTACCAGGTTCCTTAACGAGAAAGCCTCCCTACTCTTGGACTGCAGGATGACCTTTATCCACTAAGCGATGACTGGGGAAACTGACGCAAGGACGGATGGTGACCATTTCCTGTATTTAATTATGGCGCCAAGGCCAACAGAAGAGTGGGACTGCGGGTAAAAGTGTAACATATAAACATTATATGTGCTGAAAAAGTAAGAAAAACGTAACTCAAAACGAGAGGAGAAGAAAGAGAGAGAGGAGAAATTAGAAGAAGGCTGCACGCCGCAGCACTCAAGCGGGAGTCAAAGCGTGCCTACTCAGAGAGGAAGAGTGCGCCTGCGTCGTGGCCACTCAGCGCTTCAGTACGCCGGGTCAAGGGTCAGCCGCGCAAGGTGGCGGCGAGGACGTGCCGCGGCCGTTGGGCCCGAGCGGCGTCGGGGCGCTGAGTGTCCCGGGGTGCCGGGTATTTCAGGGTGTGGAATTCGTCAGCCGTGGGGAAGAGCACGCGCACGGGCTGGGGGAATGATGTCAAAGACTACGCGAAAATTCTATTTGTAAGCCATCGGGGAGAGGTGAGTGGAAACTTTGATATTGATTGGCAGAGTCGGGTCACAGCGTGCAACTGCCCGGTGATAATACAGAATATACCCTCTTAAAAAAAATTTTTTTTTTTTTTAATGTTTGTTTTCGAGAGACAGAGCGTGAGCGGTGGAGGGGCAGAGAGAGAGGCAGACACAGAATCTGAAGCAGGCTGCAGGCTCCCAGCTGTCAGCACAGAGTCAGGGGTGGGGCTCGAACCCACCAGCGTGAGATCATGACCTGAGCCAAAGTGGGACGCTCAACCGAATGAGCCACCCGGGTGCCCCCAGAATAGATCTTCTTTTAAACACCACGTGAACATTCCTGAAAAGGGATCGTGTATTAGGGCACAAAGAAATCATTGATAGGTTTCATCAAAGTGAAACATTATTAATATTTTCTGAACACAGCACAATAAAGTTAGAAATGAAAACTAAAAACAAGAAAGCACTTCCACCTGGAAATTTTCAAAAAATTCTATTAAACAACTCTTGGGTTACAAGGGAAATATACACAGAAGTTACAGAATTTCTGAAAAATGATAATGAAAAGGCTATGAATCAAGAATATATACGTAAAACCTTTATATAGTTATATATTTAAAGCATCTCTATATAAGAAGCAGTGATTGTTAACAATTCAAAGCCCTAAACACCTCTATCAGTTAAAATTAAAAATGGAAAATAAAGGCATTAGATCCCCAATTCAAAAATCTAGAAAAAAGAATAAAACCAAAAGCACACAAAGATAATAAAGGCAAATGCAGAAATTGATGAGATTTAAAACAGAAAAATAGTGGATGAAATCCACTAATCAAAATTCTAGGGGCACCTGGGTGGCTCAGTCGGTTAAGCATTGGACTTGGGCTCAGGTCATGATCTCTCTGTTCATGAGTTCGAGCCCTGCACGGGACTCTCTGCTGTCACCGAGGAGCCTGCTTGGGATTCTCTGTCTCCCTCTCTTTCTGCCCCTCCCTTGCTTGCACACTCTCTTTCACAAATAAGCATTAAAAAAAAGGGGGGGGCTGCCTATTTAAAAACAAAAAGTTCTTTGGAAAAGATGCACAAGATAGACCACTAGCTAATTTAATCAAAAGGAGATGTGATGATGGAAGCAGAGTCAGAGAGAAATTTGAAGATGCTATACTGCTGGCTTTGAAGGTGAAAGAAGGGGCCAGAAGCCCACAGTATAGGCGGACTCTAGGTGCTAGAAAAGGCAAGAGAATGGATTCTACCCTAGGGCTTCAAGAAAGAGTGCAGCCCTTCTCCTGGTATAAACCTAGGTAACCCGTGTTTCACCGCTTGAGGTACTGCCAGACTGCTTTCCAAAGCGGTCTCACCATTTTTGGTTATATCCGTCCTAGTGGGTGTGAAATGATTTGTGGCTTTGATTTGCATTTTCCTAATAATGACGTCGAGCGTCTTTCCATGTGCTTCTGAGCCATTTGTATATCTCCTTTGGAGACACGTGTATTCAGATTCTTTCCTCATTTTAAAATTTGTCCCTTTCGTTGTCGAGTTGAAAGAGTTCTTTACAAATTCTGGGTATAAGTCGTGTTGCTTTGTGTGAAACATCTTTGCCTGATTGTTCATTTTCCCGGGCTCTGTTGGTATCGCTGCCTTCGACCAAGCAGTCCCCTCTCCTGCTTCGTGGACCGGCTTTGTACAGAGGACCCACTGAGCGATTCTGGGGACCTCTACCAACTCTTTCCCTCCTCAGGGAGAAGCACGTGGCTGTCATTTTTGTCTCCGGCTCTGTGCTGAGCAGGGGTGTGGGAGGCTATGGCATCAGTCCAAAACACTGTCTCTCTTCTCCCCTAGACAACTAGACTGTGCTGACCAGTCCAGAGATTCAAAAGTGGTTAGACAGCAGCTCTGGAAAAGTAAAGATAAACTCCTTTCCTCCCTGGGGGTAGCTGACAGCGGGCAGGGAGTTTTCATCCACTCGCTCTGCCAGGCGGGGGGAAGGTCCGTGGCATCTGCCAACCCAAGCTACTGTGTCCGTTCTTCCCCAGGCAGCTAACTGTCTGGGCTTCAAGACTGGCAAGACAAGGGCTAGTCTTCTGGGGAGACCTCTTGGAAAAGTTGGGGTGATGGATGTACAGACCAATCTCTTCCTTCCCCTAGGTTAAGTGGGGGGCTGGGGTGGGGGCGCTCTTCCTGGTCACACGGTGCTTTGCCGGGTGCGGGGACTCCCGTGAGACGGTGTCCCGAATCTCCCTACTGACTTCGGAGAGTCTAGTTTTGTGTTCTGTCGGATGCAGGAGCCTTTCAGTTTGTTTCCGGATTTCTCATAAAGAGACCGTCTGTGAATTGGTGCTCAACTGGGGTGTTTGTTGGGGGAAGGAGGGTCCGGGGCTTCCTCCTTCACCGTCTTGCTGACATCACCCTCATTTCAGCTTGAAGGACTTCGCTGAGTGTTTATATTGATTGGGAGGATCTGCTAGTGACAGATCTCCTCCGTTTTTTTGTCTGAGAGTAAAGTAAAACACAAAAAAGCTCCCTTCTTCCCAAGATCCGGTTGTTTTCTTGAATGAAGGGGCCTCAAATTGCTGCAAGTTTTTGGCTCATGTCCAGAGTTCTAAAAAAGTAGATGATGACAGTTTTGCTACTATTCTGATTACTTTCATGGAGAAGTGGATTTTCAGAGGGTTTTTTTCCATCATTGCTTTCCCCCTTGTTATTGAAGAAGCTCTGGAAGATCGGTGTCAGAGGTCTGCCGGAAAACCACAGCCAGTAAAAGCTATATATTAAAGTGATTTATTTAAAGGCATTGCTTTATGTGATTGCGAGGGCTTATTAGGTTAAGTCGAAAAAACATAGGCGAGGCTGTCAGGAAGGGTCGGCTGGAGCTCTCAGGCATGAGCTGAAGCTGCTGTCCACAGGTAGAATGTCTCCTTCTGGAAAACCTCATTTCTGCTCGAAAGGCCTTATGGAATCAGGCCTCGTATCGTCTGCCGTAATCTTTCTTAGTTAACGTAAATTGATTATAGACTCGAATCGCGTCTACAAGATGCCTTCACGGCAACACCTAGATTAGCGTTTGAGCATTTTCATGAGGTCTCTGGGGAAACCAAGCCAACTCTGACTGTCCAAATCAGATGAAGTACAAAGCCACAGGAACAGTTTGACTTCACATGGATTAAATGGAAGGAAATTGAGGACGTCTAATAGTTTGGGAAACTTAGTGACGTGATGTAGTGCAAAGAACACGTAATGTCATACAGAGAACACTGAGATGACCTGGCTCAAGCCTGGCCCAGTGATTGACTACCTCAGAGAGTTTACCAGTCTGTCGGAGCATCAGTCTTCTCAGTTGTGAAAAGAGAATAATAAAGATAAAACCACGGTATGAGATTTAAGTGAGAGAGGGTGAGGGACCCCTGAGTTAACGTAAAGACTTGGTGAAAATTGAATTTCATCACACTGATGACTTAAAAACCCTTTTACATAACATCATTTAGAGGACCAAAAGCCAAGAGCATCTGTACATCCCTGGCCTACGTATCCCACCCCCACATGGGAACAGTGGGTGTGTGTCCGTCCGGTCAGCAAATCCCAGATGTCCCTTAGTCTATCTGGTTCACTAGAGCGGTGATCAATACATACAGCTCATTTGTATATTTTAGCATTTTTGCTGCTGCTTGTTTTTGGTAAAAAGAGGCATTAAAAAAAATTTTTTTTTAATGTTTATTTTTAAGACAGAGAGAGACAGAGCATGAACGGGGGAGGGTCAGAGAGAGGGAGACACAGAATCCGAAACAGGCTCCAGGCTCTGAGCCGTCAGCACAGAGCCCGACGCGGGGCTCGAACTCACGGACCGCGAGATCATGACCTGAGCCGAAGTCGGCCGCTTAACTGAGACACCCAGGCGCCCCTCTCTTTGTGGCATTTTATTTGATTAAAAGCTGAATTCCTAAGTCCGTGTAGGAAAATATTAAAAGAAAAAACCATATGGCTTCGTAGTTAAACATTCAGTGTTCGATTCGGGGAGTCTTATGTGACCACGTGAAGATATTCCACTTTGTGTTCCCTGTAGAGTATCACCCACCACAGTAACGTGTTCTGTTTGTTCTGTGATTAGTTCCTTATTTTTAGAAAGACTTGCTAATTTATAGTAAGTCAACTTTACCATCTGGACAAAATGTGGGAGTGGGGTGGGGTGGGAGGATGGGTTCTATTCTCAGAATTTAAACGGAAAACTCCCTCCTTTGGCCTGGTCAAACCCTGGTTTGGAGATGTGTAAGTGCAACCAAAGCAGGAAGAAGCTCCCTTCTGGACTTTTGGGGAAAAATATCTGAGGCCATCTAAGGCACCGAATCCCCAGGCTAATAAACTATTCGTCCCCAGACCACGAGGAAGCTTGAGGGGGGAAAGTGGTAGGTAAACAGCGGTAAAACAGAGATCCTTATATTTTAGCACTATCATCTTTGGTAAAACTAAGTAAGAGTAGCCCATATGAGTTGCTACAGGATCCTTAACTAATACAATCTGAGGCCCCCCCAAACTTTGTTAAGTGTATATGAGTATACTAAAGTTGTGTAGAAAATGTCACATATGTTGAAGCAGTCATCTGTTTTTATAGGACTTTAACAAAGTGATTGACTGAATGACTTCTATAAACGGATTTCTCAGTCAACTCCACTGGTAACTGCGATGCTAATTTAAGATGACCACAGCAGTTTACTCAAGAACAAATTCACAAGGCCGTGTAACTTCAGTAAAAACCGAGGGCGATCATGACGTTGCCACACCTGTAGTCAAAGAACGAAAGAAATCTCAACTCCAGATCGGGGGGGAGGAAGGTCTCTGTGGATCATACGGCAATCGTAGCTGAAGTCCACGGTTTTGCGGGGACTACTTTGTGATACTAAAATGAGGCTGTTTCAGGGGCTGGCAAACTTGCTCTGTAAAGGGCTCTCGTAAGTGTTTCAGGCTTTGTGGGCGTCGGGTCTCAGTCACAACTACTGACTCTGCCACTGTGGCTTGAAAGCAGAGATAGAAAATATGTGAACGGGCGCAGGGGTTTCGGTAAAACTTTACAAAAATCACGTGTTGGGCTGGATTTGGCCCTCCGACTGTGGCTTGCTGACTCCTGCTCTAATCAGTAAGAAGCTGCCTCGTTCATATGTTTTAAGTGTAGACAAGGGAGGCGGGAAGAGAGAAAGGGAGAGACAGAAAGAAGCATATTACAAAAAGTATTTAAAATGAGTGATTCATTTGGTGGGAGGGATTAATCGCTTAAGACCGTTTTCCAAACTGGCCATCGGAAGTGAGACCTCTCGATTTAAAAAGTCAGGCAACAGTAAAGAAAATGCTGTTGGACTGAGAAAAAGATAGGGAAGGGAATAATACAGATTGACTCTCATAACATGAACCGTGGGAGGGTTGGTACAAAACCCAGGAGGCTGCGTGCTGGCGGGGGGCTCTCCAGACACAGCTGAGCGGCTTGGGTAAGGGAAGCCCTGCCGAAGGAAGGGTGGTGGTGAGGTCTTGGAGTCTGGAGAGGGTGCTGCGTCCATCAGTCAAGCCTTCAACTTCCAATCTTGAGCTGCCGGAGTTCCAGCCCTGGCCTTGCTGGCAACGATCATGTGACCTCGGGCCAGTCACCTAGCTTGTGTGGGCCAAAGGTTCCTCATCTGTGACGCCTCCCCCAGCAGTAAGTGTGGGGTTGTGGAACACGGATGCATCACACTGGATTCCGAGAAACTCTGATCTCTTGTCCCTTCTCTTAAAAAGTCAAACACGAGCGTTTAAGAGTGAGAGAAAATTCCAGACTATGGCATGTAAGCACCCTTTGGCAGGATTTTCACAGCGTCACAAACAGGACTAAGACAAGCTTCTGGAGGGCATTCGGTTTAGATGAAAAGCTACCCCTTCAGAAAGAAGGAACTTTCAGTAATGGTTCTTGGTAACTTATCAACTCTCCTTTTCCAGAGACACTTTCCTGGTCTTCGGGGCCACTTTGCCACCAGTGCCTCTTTGATATGCCAACCGTTTAAAGGCGGCAGTTCAGTTAGTCTGGGAGAAGGGGACTGAGTGAAGGCTGCTGTGCACGTAACTCCTGTGCCTGGGAATTCAAAGGGCACAGCAAGTCTCCGCCCTTTAGGGAGAGCGACTTTTATATTTTTAACATAGCGGTCTCCAGATAATGTGGCTGGAGCTGAATAAAATGCTGTTTAAGAAGATGGGGAGGGAGGAAGAGATGGAAAGTGGTGTTTTGAGACCTGGAAGAAGGATTTTTATGTGCAGTATATACCGTGACCCCTGATTTTGTGCCAATTAAACATTCCGTGTACAGTGATGGCTGGGGGCTTTCGGAGCACCGATGTTAAGAACTCCCGGGTGTAACTCCATGTTTCAACATTTCATACATTGTATACGTTACCAGCTCAGCATCCACAACCCCTGGTCTCTTGCACTTAACCCTTAATCACTTATTTCCAAAAGTGTCGTGTTAAGGATTAATGCTTCATACCAACTTTTGCCCTTCTGTGAATCTGCAGTAACCAGTTTTCTAGGACC
Organism: Prionailurus bengalensis; assembly: GCF_016509475.1. Classification (NCBI taxonomy): domain Eukaryota; kingdom Metazoa; phylum Chordata; class Mammalia; order Carnivora; family Felidae; genus Prionailurus; species Prionailurus bengalensis. The sequence continues at coordinate 21,001,693 of NC_057358.1, forward strand.
AATGTGAATCGAATCCAGAACATTAAATCATTGCTCTTTGCACAAGAAAACCCACAGAGCTTATGGGAATACTGGGACTAAGGGGCACAGCACCCCAAAACTTCATCACTGATACGGTCTAAAAAAAAAAAAAAAAGAGGAACCTAATAAAAATAGCAGTAGTTTTAAGCGTTGCTAAGTGGCCAGGAAATGGACAAATACCACAATAAATGTGGCAGGTTATCGTGAAGAGGACCTGAAGGGTGCCTGTGGTAGGAAACACTGGAAGGGGCTGCGTCTCTGGGACTGTTGTGAAGTAGAGGAAGGAGTGATTTGAAGTCAGACGTGAGGTTCTAACCCCAGGTAGAGCCCAGGGTGACTGCCCACATGGGGAGAAACCGAGGGAGTTGGCGATGTCTGAGGGGTGCATGGCTTGCGTATTCCTGCGTGGCACCGTTCGGCCAGGTGCGGTTTTCTGTGTCCACCTCGTGTTCCTCGTGGACTCAAGTGCACACGACTAAATGGGAAAAGTACATCATGCCCGGTCCTTCCCTCACGTATCAATCGCGTTAGAACAAATACGCATTTTCAAAACGAGTGCCGTAGCCAAACGGACTGTGTTTGCTAACCTGGCCCCGATGACGGTGGAATGCTCTAAGAGAGCCTTCCGTCCGCCGGCGGTGGCCCAATAAGAGTTTCAAAAAATGCGGACATAGAACTGTGGTTGGTAAAAATGGAAAATAAAATGATATTTATAGGGTATTCACTGAAGAGATTTCTTTTCTCTGTTCATCTTACAGCAAGTCCCTTTTGGTGTGGAAGTTTCCATTGTTTACTAATAAAATAATTCACAGGTTGAAGGCAAAGCTCTAGGTAGTGAAGAGATTCGGTTTTACTTGTACTTCTTCAAGGTGCAGCTAAAGGTACTCTTAGTACCGAGTCTTTAAATTTATTTGCATTAGAGAGAAACCCAGTGGAGACGGAGGAACGAGGGATCCACTCTGTGAGTCATCAAAGTGCTTTATTTTGTAAAGCCTGGCTCATGACTGGAGTGTATTGTTAGCACTAGGAGATACAAGGCAAACTTCCTCACTCTGTCCAAATAGTTTATCGACAGAAATGAATGACAAGAGACTGTTACAGACAAAAAGAAAGCATTTTGTAAACTTCTAAAAGCATACACACACTGGCCACAAAGGAAATAGTTACTCAAATAATGTATGGGTACCTTATCTTTACTTCAGGGTCTCACCTCTGTAGTCTTGGGCCAAAGAAACCACAGTATAACTTCAGAATACTCGAACTGACTTGATTCCAGAATGAAGGGGGGGGGGAGTGGGGTGGGGCGGCAAACCAGTCTCGATTAATTCAAATGCGTAAAATACGGATTCGGACAACCATGTCATGGTGGTAACACCATCTACCGTGGAGGACGAACCCGGGGGAAGTCCATAATGGTACGGTGGTGTTGCTGGCCTCCGGAGGTCCTGACTTGCCATCAGCACGTGTTTTCTGAAGTCAACCCACACACACTGGGCACAGTTGCAGCCCTGATAAGCCCTGAAGTAAAGTCATTGGAAGAGGCAGTATGGCAGGGGGTATTTGTGAGTTGTAAGTAATCACTGGAGGGTGGATTTTTTTTTTTCTTTTCTGAAACTGCCTACAAAAATCATCTCATGTTTTAAACAAAGAATTTCAAAGGCACAGCTTTAGCACAGTGTATAAGTTGATAACCTACTCTAAGCAAGTCTAATATTTTAGCTTGACGCCTTTCAGAAAATGCCAGAAAGTTGGTAAATACATGATCGATGTTGAAAATTTATAAACTGATTAAAACACAATCAGCACAGTTTAGGGCAATGAACTTACATAACCAGATTTGGGTTAAACATTAAAAAAAAATCATCGGGTTGATAAATGTACATCTGGAGGAAACAAAACCACCTTTTACTTTCATTGTAGAAGACTGCCTACCGTGTACTTTGAATAAAACACTCACCCAAAAACATGACTGCAGGGTACATTTCAAAATATGACAAACATTATTTCACCTACACTGTAAAATGACTTTACATGTAAACTTCAAAAATCACATGCTGTACATTAAATTTTTAGATTCAAAAATATCCCTGTTTTCCTAATAATGTAAACAGTAAAATTGAGGGTTTCAGTTAAAGGGATAATTCATAACAAAATACCACTGTTTACACAATGGTCAAACATAAACCTCTTCTAATTTAGATCTGCCATCCATCGTTAACAGGAGCGTTCAGAGTTCTAATGCTTTGCTCACCTTCCCACAGTAGGAGATGTAGATACCATTGCCCGAAACTATGCACTTTTCAGGTAAGCTTTATTTTTATTTTGTAGCATAAATTCCTATATTGCAACATAAGAGTGTAACAGTGAAGAAGCTCCAGGCAAGAAAAGAGAAGTAAGCAGTTTTCCTGGACATAACTTACTGAGGTGAAAAATGTACAGGTAAGAGTCACTAGGGGCATCAGCTTCTTGCTGGAGGAGGGGCATTTGTTCCCGGACCCCGGGGGTCCCCCCGGACACCGTGTGGAGGCGGAACCCTGAAGCAGGGCACGCCCCCGCCTGGCGCCAGGGGCCTGGGGCACAGCTGTTAAGGAGCGTCAGCGTGCGTGGTAGAAATGTAACATTCGCAGTAAGCTTTCTCTTTTAATCACCATCATTATTATCATCATTATTATTATCTTCATTATTATTATGAATACTGTCACATCTTTCAACTCCAAAAAATAAACTGATCCACAGTTTATCGTGTGATGCCAACATGGTTGGTCTGACATGCATTTCCTTCATCCCCTCCCCCCGCATGTACTCATTCATTCATTCATTCATTCGTCCACAGCTGGAATCAGAGGGTTGTTGCCCAAACACACCCTGACTGAAGCTGATCAGTTTTCATTAATTAATTAATTATTTTTTAAGACACGCATGCGCACACACGCGCGCACACACACACACACACACACACGTGTCAGAAATAGCTAGAACGATGCTGGGAAATATCAGGTAGCTGTTAAAGCGAGTAGCCTCCAAATCAGTCATCTTGGCCCGAAGATGTAAACGAGGAGGTGTGCTTCACCGAGTTTGGTTTTCATTTTTCTTACGCCGAAGCCACCTCTGTCCTTCCCATGCTCATGTCCGTCCAAGGTCATGTGGGAGGTTACGTCAAGATGTGGCCAATAAAGTCCAAAAAGCGCTTTGAATACTGTTCTGGGTTCACGGTCGAGATCTCTGCACCAGCCTAGGCAGATGGAAAGGAGAGGAATATCGATATAATCACTACTCAGTATGTAGAGCATTTTTTTCAATTGCAGCTAAACATAAAGCTAATAATAATAATCGGTGCCCCGTTCTTAAAACAGAGCTCAGAATTCTATCTTGGATATTGCATCTGAATATCTGAATGGTCCAGGTTCTTAGGATCTGTGTGAAAACGAGGCAGAGAGGCTGAACCACAGATGCTGTTATCACACATACTGTGACTGTAGCAACTGAAAAAAACACCTTGAACTAGCCACGTCTGGGATGTTCCTTTCAAACAGTGGACTCCGTGTGGCCTACATTCGGAAGCCATGTAATCAATGTTTGTTTTTCAGGAGAACAGATTGGAGATACCTTGAGAATGACACAAACAGCAACATTCGGCTGAAGGGGAATTCCACCGACAATGACCTAGGATTGCGTTTCTCTCCCAGGACCCGGGTAAGGGGCTGAGTGCTCAAAAGAGAGGGGTGACAGCAGCAGCAGGGTCCGTGTCAGCTGGCACCGTACCCAGGTGGGACGTGAGGCTGCTGATCGCACCTCCCCCAGCAGGGCACAGCAGTGCCATTGTTCCCCTTCACAGTGACCCGCTCAGAGCAAGGAAGCAGGGGCCCCCTCGAGGAGGCTCAGTGGGGGACTTCCTATTACCAGAGGCGATGCTGGCGACCAGACTCGAGGTCTGGAGTTACCAGCCAGTTTCCTGAGCTGCAAAGGGCAAGACCAGTCTTACTAAGTCACCAGGTGCTATTTTTAGACACCCATAGTCACTGGGGAACCTGTATTTTCCATGCCTGGCCTGGGCCGCCGGGATCTCCACGGACGAGCCCGGGCCTCGAAGGCAGAGAATAGTTCCCGGCAGCTCAGCACGGCATTCCTTTGCTAAGAGTAATGTCTTGCTCCTGCAGATGCAAACTGTACACAGTTTCAGGCCACGTGGTGTATGACGGAGGTGGGCTGGTGCCTTCCAGTGGAGACTCGAGTGGAGCCACGTTTGCCACGGCAAATTTCCAGTTTCACATGGTGTGTGACGTTACGGTAAGAATGGGGAAAGAGGGGAACGAACACGGAGCACCTCCCCGGCGCTCGGCCTGGTCGCCTCCCGTCTCCTCCACAAGACCCCTTCAGCAAGGCAGTGGGGCTCCCTTCTTAGTGAGGGGACCTGAAGCTCTCGAGGTTACACGGCCGGGAAAGCTGAAATCGGGGTTCTGAGCCAGTTCTGTCTCTGTAGTATGCCCGTGGTTCGCCATCAGAGGTGAGCATCGGAATGACTACAGAGCCGTTGAGGGACCTCCCCCAGCTTCTTGGCCCGGACTCAGAATCGGGGAAGGGGACGGTGCGTCTGGCACGCACACACTTCACAAATGCCACGCGGGAGGCTGCGATGCCAGCAGGTGAGAGCTGCCGGGTGCCCTCCTCTCTCACCGACGCAGGAGTTCCGGCACTTTCACTGGGCCGGGGGAGGTCTTGGTCATCATGCTTTGCACGCGGTTGGAATACCGTAAGTAGCAGCTGATGGTGCAATTGGAATGTTTCTTTGGCAAACAGAATATGGTTTTGGGCTGGTTCCCGTGCTGGGAGGGCAGCCTCGCCTGTTTGATTGTAAGATACAGAAAAAGAGCCTTGAATAGAGGCTGATGTTTGGTGTATCCTGGCTGGTTGCACACACTATTGCTCCTTCCAGTGTGAACAAGCCAAGACACAAGTCTGTCTCTATGGGATGGGGGTCTGCAGCTTTTTTAGCAACACCTGGAAAGCCAAAATGAATCTCTACGATACAAGCATAATGGATACTCACCACCTGGGAGGTTCAGCCAGGCAGGTGGGATTTGCTGGTAGGGCATGGGGCTGGGACTGGCACAGAGCAAGGGGCTGGGCTAGGGCCTGGGGAGCAGTCCCATTTCTACCACTTTCTAGTGCCGTGACCCTGACAAGTTACCATTTATGCTTTCTTCCTCAGTTTCTTCAACTGATAAACAGGGATACAGGCTTGTCATGGGGATTCAGTAAGTCAACATATGCCTAGAATAGTGATAATTTAGAGCAAGAACAATAAAGGTGAGGAATTTATGTTACTAAACTTTGATCTTGCACCCAAAAGTTTTCTGTGATAAGAAATACACAATTCACTGTGCAAAAAGAAAGATAATACTGCATATCTGGGAAGTGTCTGAAGCATAGAATAGTGCTTCAGTTCTGAACATTTTACAGCTTTGAGAATTCGTGTTAAAACACTTAGTTATCTTCACTTTGTCTTTGAAGCATTTTTCAAACAAAAACGAATTCGCACAATATTCTAGAGAGGCACGTGTGTGCTAATACCCCAGTGTGGAAAAAGACGACTGGCCGCTGAGTTGAAGTGACCTGCCCAAAGCGTAGGGAGTCGTGGTGGGAGCTGGTATTAGCTGTTGGCATTTGCCGGCTCCAAATCTCGCACTCCGAACATGACCCCCCAAGGTAACAAGAACCCCTGAGGGACTCTGGACAGCTCAGTGGGAGGGAGGCAACCACAGCTGGTCCCCGCGCTCCAGACTGCAGCAAGGGCCCAAGAGCAGAGAAGGAAACAGAGTGGAGATACTTACGCCATGTTTAACAGTTTTTGCAGCGTGGGCAGCTTTCTTTTTTGCATCATAATGAGTCAAAATGTCAATAATTGCCATAAAGTACACCTCTTTCCTGGGCGAGTCTGTAAAGGGATGAGAGAGAGCAGTGATTGTGGGACAAATGACGCCACCTGGAGAGGCACGTCCTGGGGGTGAGGGACTCAGGACAGAACAGGGTTTGGAGGAGTCTGAAAACTAAGGCCATGTCCATGTAAGTTCAAACACATTCTAAAAAAAAACTTTTACTCCCTCCTCCATGTTTTATGGAGTAGAGGGATGGGCAGACTGGGCGAGGGGACTGGGAGAGACCGGCTTCCGGTTATGGGAGGAACAAGTCACGGAGCAGAAAGGCACAGCGTAGGGAACACAGCAGTGACTCGGCACCAGGGCTGAGAGGTGGGCAGGTGCGGGCACGGCAGAATCACTGTGTTGCCCACCGGAAGCTAACGTTAACACTGTGTATCAGCTATCCCCAAACACAAAAAAAGTTAACTGATAAATAAAATCGTAATTTGGAAAAAGCATGCACGTAACTCCTGCATATCCCTGTTAAACAGCTTAACTTTCCCCAATTCTCTCTCAATTCAAAAAGTAAAAAAGTATCACCCTAGGATGTTACCAGTAGAGGTCCAAGGCGGAGACGGGTTTTAATTTTTGTCAATCTGCATTTTCTTTAACGATTATGGATTGCTTTGGTGTAAAGAGAGATGCTCACACAACAGGTAGATGGAATTCCGCTCCTTACTCCTGGTCTACCGTTAACTACAGGTGCACCTTGCTTTACGGCGCTTTGCACATACTGCATTTTCCACAGGTTGAAGGTTTATGGCAACCCTGTGTCAGGCAAGTCTGCTGGCACCATTGTCCCAATGGCATTTGCTCACTTCGTGTCTCCGTCACATTCTGGTAATCCTAGCAATAGTTTAAACTTTTTCATTATTGTATTTGCATGGTGATCTGTGATCAGTGATTACAACTCACTGAAAGCTCAGATGATGGTTAGTATTAGTATATTTTAGCAATAAAGTATTTTTAAAATAAGATACGTACATTGTTTTTTAAAGATATAATGCTATCGCACACTTCAGAGACTATGCAGCGGTGTAAACATAACTTCTGTATGTACCAGGAAACCAGAACATTCATGTGACTCACGTGGTGGTGGTGGTCTAGAACTGACCCTGCAACACCTCTGAGGTGTGCCTGTCCTTACAGCCGTTCATAATTCTGAGTCTAGCGTCAGAACTGCAGAAAGGCATTTGTCATCTCTAAGACCCGTCTTCCACGTATTTCCACAAATAGGCTGTTTTAATTATAAGCAATAAGAAAAGTACATTTGACTACATCTCATTTTCTGCACTGAAGAAAATTTTGGGGAGCAAAATAACAACTCAAGCTCACTTGGCTGATATGCCACATCTTTTTTTTTTTTTTCCTTAAACAATGATGAACCACAATTTTTATTACTCAAAAAATAAGAGGCCTGTTTTTTATCCTACCTCCAAATCATCTTGGTTTTCTCATGTCTCAGTAGCTAAGGTAGAAGGTGATAATTCCTTCAAATATCCAGTCATCCGGATTTGGAGGATTAAGATTGGGCTCACTTACACAAGAGGGCCACAGAGACCCCTTAATGGGCGGCCAGGGGGCGCGGCAGAGGACAGACAGACACAACAGCAGACCAGACGCCCTCATCCCACGCCCTGGGCCAGCTTCAGCGCTCCCGAAAGGGGAAGGGCCGGTAGCGATGAGACGCCGGCCCTCCGGGGCGTCCGCATGAGCCTCCCTCCCGCGTGAGGCACACTAGGGACCTCGTGTGTGCCTAGCTCAGGATGGATTCCTGACATTTCGGATCCACGTAAGAGATGGCCGAAGAATAACAATTCCAAAAACGTTTCTTCTATATGTTATCTGTCCGCACCTAAGTGTGGGCACGTGGGTGTTACACAGTTTGTGGCTTCACTCCATTCCAACATCACAAAATTCAAGGGCCCAATCACATCCCGTTTCAAAACCAGAGATGAGCTACCCTTAACATGCTCGTGTCCCTGAGTCAGCTACTGAGGCTCTGGAGAATAAGCCTTGGAGGGCAGCAGACTTTTAACCGGGATTGTGATTACTGGTGGGAAACAATGCAAAAAATCAAATCACTTCATAGATCAAAAGAGGTGGTAGGAGCTCAGCTTACTTTCATGGCATTTAATCCCATAAACGTCAATGTTTGGATCAAACTCCCCCGGGGCCAGAGGCGGGGAGCTGTTGAGCGTGTTGCCAGGACTGTCCGGAGGGGTTCCCACGGGGTGCGTGCCGTCGCTCTCCCCCTCCTCTTCCCCGTCGTTCTCCTCACACTCCACCTCCTCCTGCTCGGCTCGCTCCACGTCATGGATTCCCACCAGCAGGCTGTAGTCCATGAGCTTCAACTGGGCAAGAAACTGAGGGTGGGAGGCGGCAGGTCAGTCAGGCCTTCGAACCCCAGACCTGGAGAAAACAAGCTCAGGAAAATGCACACGGGGGAAGGCTGGGAGCCGGGGGGGCGGCAGAAACGAGAAGAGGGTCTCCCCGAGAGGCGGCCAGCCAGGAGCCTCCTTTGTGATGCTCTCCCGGCCCCGCGGAAGCTTCGCGGGCCGAAAACGGAGCCCCACGCCCCGGGCCGGCCCGGCGCTAGTAGTATTTTCCCTGAGACGCCAAGCTGGATGCCGAGAGGCGGGCACACATCCCATGGAGGCTGGATTACCCCAGAGAGCACAGCACATGGCTGGCAAGGAGGGAAGAGAGCTGCTCTCCCAACAACTAAGACTGGCCGAGGGGAAAGACCAGGGGCCTCCCAAGTGGCTTCCAGCAGTGTCTTGTGAAAGCACTTGGAAATTCAGGACACTGGGCTGAGGACGTGAGTACGCTGTCCGTCCCCACGAAGTAAAAGCCCAGATGTCCCAACCGACCAGCAAACGCCCGTGTCAGTGCTCGGGGGAGTAACACAGTCCTGTCCTGCTCAGGTTTCCTTCTGGAAGCGGGGAGACCGGAGGAGCCGAGGGCGTGGTCCACTTCGCACGAGGCAGCACAGGCCCAGGACCCCCGTCCCCGCTCGTCCCGTTCCAGCCGCGGGTAGAACGGAATGTGGGCCGAGACCTGGCTCCGAGGGTCGGCCTGCCTCTCCTACTCCTCTCTGGACTTCTCACGCCATTTTTCTTTTCTCTTCTTAGGAGACGCACCCAGACACGTGTTCTAATCGCTCCATTAAAGTGTGGCTAGAACGGAGGGCAAAACGTGCCGGCCCATCTGCTGGCTAAAACCCCACAGCTCCCCGGTCCCCACCCAGCTGGCTCCGCACAGGGTCCGGTTCTGCTCCCACCCCGTGCCCATGGCCCGAGAAGACGCAGGGCCCGGACTCTCGGAGGGCCTGATGCCACCCTCGTTCGGTGACGCGGAGCAGCCAGCTGGCCTCCGGCCATCCCGGCAGAAGTTAGGACATGAACTTCCTTACACAAAGGCCAAGCATGTGAAATGACCGGTCTTGGAGTTCTGGCCGAAAATGAGTGAAACGAAATCCATCTGTGGAGACCTGCAGGACCCCCCCCCCCCCCCCCGCCCCGGCCCCCCAGCCTGTAGGGAAGCAGCTCGGTGTCTGAGCTGAAGGAGAAGCCATTCCCCCTTGAAGACCAGGAGGGGACCTCGCACGCCAGCTGTGCCCAGAGGCCTTCCGTTCCTCACCAGCCCAGGCCTCCTCCTGCTCTCCTCTTTCTTAGCTCCTATTTCCATGTCTTCCCACCATGAATCCCCTGGGGCCAGGCTGACTCTTCCTCATTGAAGCTCAGGGGGGGGAAAAAAATCACACAAATCCTCGTTTAGGCATGTAAGCAAGGTAGGAGAACCCTACGTGCAAACCCTTTGCCAAAAGAGTACTCAGTAGCCAACAGGTACACAAAAAGATGCTCCACATCACTCATCCTCAGGGAAATGCAAATCAAAACCGCAATGAGGCGGTCACACCTGTCAGAATGGCGGGTGTCAAAAAGACGAGATGACAGGTGTTGGCCAGGATGTGGAGAAAAGAGAGGCTTGTGCGCTGTCGGTGGGGATGTAAATCGGTGCGGCCGGCATGGAAAACGGTATGATACTTATGTGTGTCTGTATGTTGGCGGGGGGGGGGGGGGGGGGGGGTGGTTTGAACTCATAGAATCAATAGAAAAGTGGTTGCCAGGAGCCGGTGGGGGGTGGTGTGGAAGAACTAAGGAGAGCTGGTAAAAGGGTACAAACCTACAGCTATCAGATGTGTAAGGGCTGAGGATCTAATGCACAATGTGGTGACTGTAGTTGGTCACACCGTGTCGCGTATAACTGAAAATCGCTAAGAGGGTAGGACTTAAACGTTCTCACCAGAAGAACCAAAAAAGGTAAGTATCTGAGGTAATGGCTGTGTTCCTAACTTGATGGGGGAATCCTCTGACAATGGATACATACAGCAAATCACCACCGTAAACACTTTAAATAAATATCTTATAATAGTAAGTAAGTGTTACTTATTCTAGTTACAAACAAAACAAAACAAAAAAAACCCCAAAACCACAAAACAGTAACAAAACACAGTGCTGGTTCTCATGCCTTGAATCAATTTTCTGAGCCCGAGAGAGAGAGAGAGAGAGAGAGAGAGAGAGGAAGCTCCCGTTCCTCCCATGGTCTTCCCCAAACTCCCCCTTTCAAGTAAATCACAGAACCACCTTTCTGGGCCCACGTCGCTCAGCTAGACTTTGTCTGGTGGACAAAGACTGCTCATCGTGCCGTGGCCCCTGGCAGGTGCTGGGCTTTGGGGTGACCAGGAACTCACGTGGGCAACCGTCCCTCTCTCGAGTGAATGACAACGCGGGAAGAAGACCCGTGAATCTTCTACCGACGCGGCCAGCCGCCCAGCCGTGTAGCCAGATCTGCGTTACTTGGTCTGCTCCCCACGGACCTGCATCTCCATGGATGTGGAAGAGAACCAGGTGCTGTGGGGACAGAGACAGCTGGCCTCCAGGGACTCAAAGCTAAGAAGTCGTGAATTCAGGATCCCGCGTTCAAAGCTCGTTCTTTACGCTGCGCTACGCTGCTTCTGGAAACTGCAGTAAGGCAGCTCTTCCCAAGTCGTGTTCTTTGCAACACTAGTACGGAAAAGAGGAGTTCCATCAAATGGTTCCTGAGGAGGAGGGCCTCCCCGAGTTGCCAAGCACAGGGAGTCTCCGCGAGGGGTAGGTGCCGGCGGCACGCCTCACAGCGGCTTCATCTCGGAACCCGCTTTACCCCCCTTCGGAGCACCCCGTGGAAACAAAAGACGTCTGGGAAACACTGAGGCCGAAACACCCAGTCATGCTCTCTGACCCCGCCCCGGGTGTGGCGGGCAGGATGCTCCCCAGTGGCCACGGGCCCCAGGAGGCTGTGGCGGGGGCGGAGCTCAGCCTCTGGGCTCCTGGACATCAGGGTCCCTGCGTCTCTGTCTCCTGGCCCCTCCCACGCCGGGCGCGGTGCTTGCAGAACACGCGGCACGCTGGCAGACACCGGGTTCCCGGCTGGCAACATCTCCCCAGAGAGCCCACGTGTTGGGGCGGGGGGCACGGGTGGGGGAGCGGGCTGCTCGGCAGGGCCACAGGCCCCCTTCTTTCCATCCCCGCTCCTCCCGGATCCTTGGAAGGTCCCTGAGAAGCGGTAAGGGTCCCAGTCCTCTGGGAAGGGAGGATCTTTTCAAAATGCGAGTTTGATCTCAACTCCGCCCCTGCTCTAGGCCTTGCAGTGGGTGCCTGTTCCTCGCGGGGCAGAAGCAAACTCGAACACGGCCCAGCGGACCAGGATGGTTGGCCCCATTACCTCTTTGGCTGCCTTGAAGCCTGTTCCAGCCCCCCTTCTGGCCCTCTCACCTGCACCACTTGACCTTCAGATCACAACTGCAGGGACGCTTGCTTCTGGAAGCCTTTCCCGATTCTTGCCTGGGCCACGCCCCCAAAGCACGGGCGTGGAGGGACCCGCACACTTTTCCCTAATGACACTTGGCTTTTCTGCACATTTACCTTGTTAGATTATTTGGGGAAGCTTCTGTCTTCCCTGAACATGGCAGCCCCGTGAGGGCAGGGGCTCTGGCTGTTTCTGCCCTCACCGTATTCCCGGTGGTAAGATGTCAGTATTTACTGGACAAGTGAATGTGATGCCTGCTGCCTCTTCCCCAGTCCCCTTGAACTCACCCTAATTTCCCTAACCCCTTTCTCGAAGAAACAACCGCCCAGGGCAAGTAAAAACATAGAACAAAGCAACAAAGAAACCTTTGAGACTGTAAGAGGAAGCACCTACTCGAAGCAAAGCGAGAGCATTTACCACGTATCTTTGCCAGAATGGAACCTCGCTATCATGTAAGTCTATGGTTTGACCTTCAGAAGGCTGGTTTTCAAACACCCTTGCAGGTGTGCCTGATTACAAAAGTAAGGGGCTGCCTGTAATGAACTTGCAAAGGTCGGCCGGGAAGGGAGGATGACCACGGCTGGGCCGCTGCACTCAGTGGAGTCCCTCCCCCGCCATATCCGCGATGCTCACGATGCCAGGCCCTTTCCTGGGCCTTAGCTCTGCAGTCAGACTAGTGCCCAGGCTCCCTTTTTCAGTAAGGAAACATCTGTATCCAAAATACAAAACTGAAACCATCAGTGAAACATAATATGCATCTCTAGGTAAGAAGCTGCTCTCCGGGCTCCTGGGTGGCTCAGTTAAGCGTCCGACTTTGGCTCAGGTCGTGATCTCAGAGTTTGTGAGTTTGAGCCCTGCATCGGATCTCTGCTGTCGATGCAGGGCCCGCTTTGGATCCTCTGTCTCCCTCTCTCTCTGCTCCTCCCCCACTCTCTCTCTCTCAAAAATAAATAAATACTAAAAAAAAAATAAAAAAAATAATAAGAGTATAGGTCTGGGAGTCCGATGGGAAGTGAAACCTTATTTCTCTCAGTAGCTCTGTGACTTGACAAGGCGTCCACCTCCCCGAGCCTCAGTTATTCTAACTGTACAATGGGATAATCCCGCTAAGCTCATAGGGGTGTGGAGAGGAAGGAGAGAGGATGCGTAGCTCAGGTGATGGAAACCGGGCCTCGCTCGCAACAAGGGAGGCTGTTACTGTGATGGCCCGTGTCGCCGTCATTCTGGTAGAAGGCTTGTTTCCAACAAGTCCGCACTTCAAACACGGGGACAGGTTCAAGTTAGGTGGGCCAAGAGGAGAAGCGTGGAGAACCCCACTAGCTCTCGTCTCCATAAAGTTTATTTTCCATCTCTTCTGAAGCAGAGGGGAATGTGGCAATAAACTCGGGACTCTCGGTAGAGAAAATTCCCGCCGGGTGTCGCAAAACTGCCGTGGCCTGGAAGATTCCACGTGGCTGGGGAGGGCTTGAAGGTTCCGCTGCTGGGGTTTGCCTCCAGCTGACATTAAGGAACTTAATACACATCTGCTCTGGTTTCTCTTCATCCCTTTAAGCTTCTGACTCAAATTTATTGATTTTTTTTTAAGTACGTAAGGTTTCGAAGCATGACGATGTTTAAATCTTTAATCTTCAGGCCCCTCGCCTTTCCTCCTTTTCCAACTTGTTAATAATTATCTGCCAGACCTTTGGGCTTCTTTTCCCCTCAGAAGATCCCACCTAATCTGATTCTTTCACGACTAATCCCTCTTTACGCCAAATCTCTGAGCTAGTGTCTTCTTCAAGATCTTTAACGAGTCCTGTCACAAACCCTTCTAGAAAACGACGTGGTCAGGGAGCCACTAATAAGCTCTCTTTCGCAACGTTTAAACTCACTTTATTTATTAACACATTCGCTCTACTGAATTACCACCTCCTAACACATCTGCAATGCAGAATTAAAATTCCAACCAGCACTATTTAACAGTTCTCTTGTATCACTCGTTAAAAGTTGTAATAATCCTCCTTTGGGTCATTTATCGGAAACAAAATCTTAACTGCGATCTCACAGACGTTTCTCATTTGCGTTTCGTATCAGAGCAGTTTAGGTGCGCGGCCTCTGACAGCCTCAAATCCCAAATTAGTCTCTGGGCTCGGTTTTCCCATCCACAGACTGGGTAACAACAGCACTCATCCCCAGGAGTTTCGAATGAAAGAGACGATGTCCGCATGGGAAGGAGTCAGGCTCTACGCGTGGCTCCGTCGACACTGGTGGCCCACCATCCCCCGCCGGCCTCCCCTGACTCCCACCCACCTCCAAGGCTGCGGGCCCAGAGACCCCACAGCTGAGATGCCCCGTGGTGGGGGTGCTCCCGGACACCACGGGGATCCCGGCGTGAGCCAGTGAGGGGAGATACGGGTGTCAGTTCTCTGCAGTCACGATGGGCGCCGACCACGCGCAGGCCAGAAGGCAAAAGTGATTGTCCCTCTCCATACAGCACCTCCTTTTTGGAGAAAAGGGCTCACCAATATGGAGTTATGTGCAAAGCTTTCTTTGCAGAGTATATGAACAGAACAGGATTTTGGGTGCAGGGAAACAAAACAAAACAACGAGAACAGCTAGATTCTCAGGACATTCTCTTCTTTCTGCTACAAAAACAGGTTACTGGGGCACCTGGGTGGCTCACTTGGTTAAGCATCGGACCTCGGCTCGGGTCACGATCTAACGGTTCGTGAGTTTGAGCCCCACACGGTGCTCTGTGCTGTCGGCGTGGAGCCCACTTGGGACCCTCAGTCTCCCTCTCTCTCTGCCCCTCCCCTGCTTGCACTCTCTCTTTCTCAAAAATAACCATTAAAAAAAAAACAACATAAAAAAGATTACTTATTGAGGTGTAAGTCTTTTAAGTCTTAAGTAAGAAACAAAAAGTACCACCAACCCCCCATCCCCTCCAAAAAAAACTAACAGGCCAGTCAGCTCACTTAGAAAGCAGAGTGTTACAAAAATGAAACTAGATTAAGCTCTAGTTTCGTTTACCAAGATCAGATGTCAAGCTACCTCACCATAATTACCCGCTTAAAAATTTAATGATGCTTCTGCATGAATTTCAAAACTAAAGATACTTGTATCAGCCACCGAGAATTTTTTTTTAAGGAAAGAATGCTTTATGCCCTGCTTCCATTTCAACAGAACAGCTAAGTGCGAGAGCCACGTATGGGATTAAACTCTCCAAATCCTCTAATCAACGACATTATTAGAGACAACAAAAGGGCTAAGAGGATCCTTATGTAATTCAGCTGTAAATCTGAACTGCTTCAGTTACGTTATTTCTGGAGTCTAAATATCCTAGTGGTACACAGCCAACAGAAGAAAGGATGAAAACATTTTTTCTTGGCAGATCGTGCACAACCCCTAAAGCATATTTACCATAATTGCTCAAGCCATATTACTCTCAGGATCAAAGAGTCACTGATTAATGAATAAAAAGCTGAAACTGAGAAGGTCTTCCTCGAGTACTTAGTTATCAGTTAGATCAGGCTGACACCCAAGTAAGGGAAATATTTAATGTTGAATATGTATTATAATAACCACTGACAACAATGGAAAAATAAACTTATTAATCAAAGACTGGAGAAAAATGTTACATGATTTTCTACTTCTTTTCTACTTCTATTTTTTTTTTTTAATGTTTATTTATATTTGAGAGGGAGACAGTGTGCAAGCAGGGGAGGGGCACAGAGAGAGGAGGAGACACAGAATCCGAAGCAGGCTCCAGGCTCCGAGCTGTCAGCAGAGAGCCTGACGCAGGGCTCGAACTCACGAACTGTGAGATCATGACCTGAGCCGAAGTCGCTCAACTGACTGAGCCACCCAGGATCCCCTCCACTTCTCTTTCTCAGGAGACAGTTGTATCCTTCACAAATAAACAATATTTAGGTTCTAACTGAAGTATACACACGAGCTAGGTTAAAAAAAAAAAAAAAAGGTAAACGTTTTTAATGAGAATAAATTCATGACCTGAAAATAATTATGAACTCCTTCAATCGGTCTGGGTATCTTACAATGAAAGAGATGTTAGAACAGTGAAAAGAATATTGTAAAAACTGCTCAGCCCTCGCGGGGGATACAGTCTAATGCACACTCATCCTTTGGCTCAGGCCATTTTTATTGTTTTTGTTTGATGACATGAAAAGAACTTTCCACAAAGCCTCTAAGTAGTAGAGCTGTATTGCTGTGTGGGGCACTGGATTTTAAAAGTAAAAAAACAGGCGCCTGGGTGGCTCTGTCGGTTGAGTGTCCTACCTTGGCTCAAGTCGTGATCTCACCGTCCGTGAGTTTAAGCCCCACATCGGGCTCTCTGCCGACAGCTCAGAGCCTGGAGCCTGCTTTGGATTCTGTGTCTCCCTCCCTCTCTCTGCCCCTCCCCTGTTCACACTCTTCTCTCTCCTGTCTCTCTCTCAAAAATAAGTATTAAAAAAATAAAGAAATAAAAGTAAAAAAAAATAAAAAGTACACCACGTTCACGCATACGTACGAACAAAAGTTAACAGCTCAGCAAAACTTAGTTCAGTAACTGTCTAAATCAGAATTCTCTTTGCACTGTCTTACAAACCTAACAAATTTCAAGAAAATAACTTCTCCCGGCTTGATTTCTAAAAGATGCATAACAGGAAGTCCAACGGGAGACCAGGAAAAGTACGTTTCTCATTCTTAACCAGAACAACAGTGAAAGAAAGAAAACTTCATTATGGACGAAAAGCCCATTTTCACACAGTATTTGATGTGTCACAACCACCCCCCCCCCCCCAATGCCACTGGTATCAGGAGCCACCTTTGCTCCGTTCCCACGGCGTGTAAGGCTCAGTGGGGCTACTTTCACAGAGACTGCTGGCAATGTTCAAGCATCAGGTGACCGGGAACGCGTTCACGGCCACCGGGATGCGGTTCCTGAACGTCTGCGTTTGAAATGCTCTGCTGCGCGACGGGACACCACGGTGCCGCGGAACCCTCACTCTGGGGGCCGCGGGCAGTCGGCGCGAGCGGGCTTCCACTGAACGGTCCCTCCTGCCAACCAGAAGGTGGGAACCCGAGCGGGGCGATGCCCGGCAGAGGCCTTCAGGCGCTCTCTTCGGTTTGTGGTCCGGCGCGCTTTTCTAAACCAGACCACGCGTGAGATACACCTGCTTACACCTGACTTTGATCGCGTCCAACAGGCATTTTGGCCTCGGTTGCAGAAGCTTCAGAAGCCAACCCAGACGGTGGACGTTTCTACCACGGGGCCGTCCTTTATACTGATTTTTCTTACCTCGACATCCTTTTTCAGTTTTTCCAGGAAGGCCTTTTTGTTGTTGTCGTCAATATAAATCTTCTGGCCCTCGTTAATGAAGTCATTATCCTTTAAGGTCGGTAGCTCTTTGGCCTAAAGCAAATGACAAAAAGAATGAAAGACGCTTGAATAAAATAAAATTAAAAAAGACAAAACACGTATGTCTTCCAGTCCCCGGAGGATAAGTTTCCACCCCCAGAAACAGCCCCCCTCGTTCACTGTGGGAGTCTTTTACCCAAGGCAACAACATGCGAAGTGGCTTGAATACCGCAAGGGGGCACCAGTGAGCTACGGCCGCTGGAAGCATTCGCACCAGGAGTGGAGGGTCACACATACTCCATATTATGAAGTTTAGTAACAGATTTCATGGTTTTCGTGGGCATGAACCTGACTGCTTTCCTGGATTCACTTTCTTACGAGAGGTCTTCTGAGTATAGAATTTGTATTCTTGGAATTCTTTTTGTCAGGAACCTTCAATTTTCTTACTGGTACAACCCAACTCCACGCCCCCGACACTTTTTGGGTGGCCTTTGCCGGGTTCATGTTACAAATAACACGTTATCTGGCCTCAGAAAAGCACCATCCAGAATCATATCTAATTTCTCAGTCGGGGAGATCATGCAGCCAGAGGTTAGCCACCTGTCCTTCTAAGCCTTCCTGGTCACCACCCCGCCAAGAAAATTCTGTTTGCAGTTGGGCAATGCCGAAGGAAAATGTCTTCTTTTAATACAAAACATACTAAGATGAGAAGTTCTGTCCTTTACAAATAAACAAGAGGGTGGTGGGCTGGCGATTAAACGGAACTTACGCTGACCCGATCAACGCAAATAACGGGGGGACGACCGAAACACGGGTCACAGGCAGAACAAAACTAGCTCATGCTGCAGGATAATATGGGCATTTCATTTTAAACTCGTGTGGATTATTCTATTTAACTTCGTGCAACCTGCATTTTGGGAGAGTTCAAGAGCAATCAAAACCCCTCCCCGCTCCCGTCAGCAACTCATAGCTTATTTCTTCCACTTGAAAGGAATCCAATGTAAGATATTGTCTTTCTTACCATATTAATGAATGTCTGAATGGCTCTCTTTTCCATAAGTGTGAGCTAAATGAAAAAAAAAAAATAATCCAAGGAAAGAATGTATTCTCTTTCTTGTTCCCCACACTGCCCTACCCCGCTATTCAGAGTGATAAAAGAAAACCCATTGCACAGATCTGTGGAACCAGTTTTCTTTTTCTTTTTCAAAAATGTTTACTTTTGAGAGAGAGAGAGAGCACGCGCGAGCAGGGGAGGGGCAGAGAGGGAGGAGGACAGAAGATCCGAAGCAGCCGGACGTGGGGCTCGAACCCACGAACCGTGAGATCGTGACCTGAGCTGAAGTCAGACATTGAACTGACTGGGCCACCCAGGTGCCCCTGCAGAACCATTTCTCAAATGCCTGAAACTGCTCACTTTTCCTTCTATGTAAACTGCTCACATCTGTCTGTACATATACATATATGCACATATATTACACAATTCCAAATCTGTAGCTTTGCTACTCGTTTTTAACTTTGCCAAAATTTGAAGCTTTGCAATTTTTGATAAGACTACTGCCAGAATAGCTATTTCTACAATGCAGGTATAGCAGAGATCAGAGATCCAAACATTTGACACTTTAAATAATCGTATTCCTGGGGCACCTGGGTGGCTCAGTTGGTTGAGCGTCCCACTTCGGCTCAGGTCATGATCTCACGGTTCACGGGTTCAAGCCTCGCTTCAGGCTCTGTGCTCACAGCTCCGAGCCTGGAGCCTGCTTCAGATTCTGTGTCTCTCTCTGTCCCTCCCCCTGCTCATGCTCTGTCACTCTCTCTGTCTCTCTCTCAAAAAAGAAATAAACATTAAAAAAAAATTTTTTTTTAAATAAGGCAGCATGAATACGCAAAATGGACAGATGAATAACAGCATTCTTGGGGGACACTGATCTACTTTCAAATACTTTTATGCGGAGTCAGAGTTTTGAGGAAATAAAAACACAATGCCGCTGTTCCCAAAAGCTATGGGAGGGGCCTGGTAGATGAACTCCCTAAATTTGTCATTAATAACTTGAAAATAATGTCATAAACGTGACACGAAAAACCCTGAATGTGAAGACAGCGCATTAACGTGAAATGTTGGGGTCAACCGCACTGAGCCCTCCGTTCTTCCATCGGAATCATAAACGTAATGAAGTTTCAGAGAATGAAATGCAAGGACCTGAAGTTGAACAGACCCAGGGTTTCTCGCTGCCCCAAACCCGGAACCGGAGGCGCCCCTGGAGAAAGGGCTGAAGCCAGGTCTCCACCCAGGAACAGAGATGGAGGGGACTCTCCAAGGGGACGACGTGGGCGTCTGTGTGTGTGTGGGGGCAGCGTTAAGGATTAAGGTATCTGCCTCAACTCGCTTCGTATGTTTAAGAGAAGAAGGGCACAGGGATTTCTGTCTCTGTGTGAGCAAAAGGGAAACCTGAAGCCAGCGATGTCGGAGCCCGGCCGAGGCAGTAACTGACACGCTGGATAGGTGTTTCTAATTCCAGGCACATTTATGAAGGTGAATGCCGTTTCAGGTTTACCCCAGCCGGGTTACTTCATGTGACAGGGAAAACTTAATCCTGCCTCGTAAAACTCCGGGCAGCCTGTACTATATTACTAAGCTCGCTTGTGAATTTCACAGGCACTAGGGACGTATTTAGATTGGATCAAGTTTTCAAAAGGGCAACCAGATTGGTTAAAAGACTTAAGGGCTTATCGAAAGTCTCAAGAGGCAAAGGCAGACCCTTAGCGGGGCAGCTGCTGGAGGAACCCAACACTGGTCTACGCGTACCCCACCCCCAAGTGCCTGTGGTGGGGCAAGAGCGTGGGAGCACCAGGATGTCGGGGCCGGTCCGGATCCTGGCTCCACCCCCTTACTTGCCAGGGCCCAGGCCAGGTTTCTGGAACCCTCCGGGCTGTTGCCTTATGGGCAACACGGGGGAAACACCACCAGCACCAGCAGCCATAGGTACGGTGCTAATAAGCATTTCATGGGCCTCAATTCATTCAAGTGCATCATCTCCCTGATTCCGCACAACAATCTTAATTATTTCTCTCAAATTCATACCGACAAGGAAACTGAGTTTAGAAGAGATTATGCAACTTTAAAAAAAATTTTAATTTTTTTTTTTTAAGGTTTATTCATTTTTCAGAGAGCACGAGCGGGGGAAGGGCAGCGAGCGAGGGAGACACAGAATCCGAAGCAGGCTCCAGGCTCCCAGCTGTCAGCACAGAGCCTGATGCGGGGCTCGAACCCACGAACCGTGAGATCATGACCTGAGCGGAAGTTGGATGCTTTAACCCACTGCACCACCCAGGTGCCCCTAAAATAATTTCTTTTAAAAAAATTTAAAAAAAGGACAAAGATAAAGTCCTCTGACAATGATTCATGCTCAAGCAAACCTTACTGCTTAGCTTTAAACCAAAAAAATTTTTTTTTAATTTTAATTCCAGTAAAGTGTTATATTAGTTTCAGGTATACAATATAGCGATGTGACAATTCCATCACTCAGCGCTCATCACAGTAAATGTGCTCTTAACCCCCATCACCCCCCACCTCCCCTCTGGCAATCATCGGTTTGTTCTCTATAGTTAAGAATCTGTTTTTTTGGGGGGGCGCCTGGGTGGCTCAGTCGGTTAAGCGTCTGGCTTCGGCTCAGGTCATGATCTCACGGTTCGTGGGTTCGAGCCCTGCGTCGGGCTCTGTGCTGACAGCTCAGAGCCTGGAGCCCGTTTCGGATTCTGTGTTCTCCCTCTCTCTCTGCCCCTCCCCCAGTTGCACGCACTCTCTCAAAAATAAACGTTAAAAATAATTTGGTTTTTGGTGTTTCTTTTTTCTTCTTATTACTTAGCTGGTAGAACAATTTCAATACATCCCTCTGATAATGAGAGGCGTTTATATTGAAGACACATTTTTTTAAAGTGCAGAAAACCACTACGCGATGAAGTAATGAACTTAATAAACTCGCGGTGCTCACGGCCCACAGAGGTGAGGTCCACAGAGCAGCACAGAAGCCACTGTGGGCAGCAGTGCAGTCTACCCTTTGCTTCGCAACTGGATTATCTGCACTTAGGAGACCTTTGAAAGCCTCGAAGTCCCCGGCCTGGTTCTTTAACGGGTGTCTTTCATACCCTTTCCAGGTCAATGCAGAACCAGCCAGAGGGCGGAGGAAACCACCAGAGCTAAAGCCATCAGCTCAGAATCGCTTCTTCACTGCACTCCCAAGGCTGGCTCCCAGCCAGCGGTCAGCAACCTTTCTGGACTAGGTTAAGTCTTTATTTATTCCCTCTGAACCAAGTTCTCCTGGCCAGTTCCGTGTAGATTGGGAGCCCCCAAGTGTAACGAGGGAACTGTAGTATGACACTGGCCGGGAGGCGAGGCCCAGAAAGATCTACCACATGGCCCTCCCCGGTCTGCCCTGGGCTGGGACTCCCGCCAGGAGCTGCTCCCAGGCCCCAGCCAGCCGAGGGAGGCTGCGTCCAACCCAGCTCAGCACAGAGTCCGGCACGGCCCCAGTTTAACGAGGCAAGGCGACTCTCCCTTATGCAGGAGAGGATTCTACTGGGGTGGGCTAGCCCCGAAATGGCATTCACCCCCACTAATGTGGCCTGGAAACGCGCAAAGACAGCCAAAGGTGTCAGCGGAGAGACACTGTCCCCTTGGCGACCAGCCTACCCTGCTTCCATGGTTGGGACAAAATTAGCAGGTCCCTCCCACTTTCTTGCCGGGCCATTCATGCCAGACGGCAGGCCCGTCCGGCACGGCCCGGGTTTCTACACGGGCCCCGGACTGAAGCTCGAGGTTATGAGCACAAACTGGGTCCCGGCTGCCGGGGGTTACATCTCACCTGCTCCAATTATCAGCTGTGTGACTTTGAGCAAGTTACTTAACCTCCCTGTGACTTGGCTTCCTCTCTCTAAACGGGGATCGGCAAGAACCCCGGCGCTGTTGTGACGATTCTGTGAGTTCGGACACGTAAAAAGTTGGGGCGCCTGAGTGGCTCAGTCGGTTAAGCGTCCGACTTCTGCTCAGGTCACGATCTCGCAGTTCGTGAGTTTGAGCCCCGGGTCGGGCTCTGTGCTGACACCTCAGAGCCTGGAGCCTATTTCAGATTCTGTGTCTCCCGCTCTCTTTAACCCTCTCCCGTTCATGCTCTGTCTGTGTCTCAAAAATAAATAAACGTTAAAAAAAAAAAAAAAGCTTAGGGTCGGGCTTGCCACGTGGGGGGTTGTATACAAACATCGTCAGCATTCTTTGCTGGGCACGCTCTCAAGCATGGCTTGCATAGGCAGAGACAAACTCATTGCCGATAAGGCCGGAGCAAGGTTTTCAAAACGTTTGGCGTAAGAAACATTGTCATACTGGCTCTGATGTTCTGAACCAGCTGCTTAATGTGTCTCTTTCCAAGTCTTTACTCCTCATCAGTAAGCAACATGCTACGTAACAACGTTGGTCATGGCCCAAATGGTTTATGTGTAACTAAACACAAACGAACATGGCCGAGAGTCAGGACGTACACGCGACTGTAGTCGGAACCTGAAGGTCACCAACACGTGGATATTTTAAATGTATAGATGCTTCCGAATAGAATTACTTACTATTCCCTAGGGTTCCGTAAAAGATATAAATGATCTCTAAGGACAGATTTGGCCAGGGCTCTGAGATAAAAAAAAAAAAGGGAAACATCTGCAGACCTAACCACCACCAAATTTGGAACTCTCAGTTTTAGAAATGAGAGTGTGCCTCTGTTGCCAGCTCAGCAGACAATGACCCAGGAGCGAAGGCGGTGGCCAGAGAGAAATTATGGATCCCTGGGGGGGGGGGGGGGGGGGGGGGGGGGGCAGAGGAGGCAAGGGTAGAAGGCATGGAGGGAAGGAGATAAAAAAAACAAAAACAAAAACAAAAAACAAAAAACAAGGCATTAGAACTGCCCTTCTAATATAAACATTTTTAGCACTTTTAATAAAAACTTAAAAATTCCTACTTACTAAAAATTTTACAAATGCTCTGTGAAGACATAACCAAAACTAAATGTTTACCTAAAGGATTTACATCTTGTTTCCAATGGAGATGATCCCATTGGGTTGCATACATAGTTGCCTGTTGCGCTGGGTTCTGTGCTTTGATACACGGTTGCCGTCAGGTTCATGGAGTTAAGTAACCCTGGTTATTTTAAGGGTTAGGAAAGCCAGGAATGATACAGAAGTGTTATTTCAGCGAGATTAAGAAATCAAATTATCTTTCAGAGGAGTCAAAAAACATTAAAAAAAAAAAAAAACAAAAAAACCCCCAAATATCTGGGGTGCCTGGGTGGCTCCGTCGGTTAAACGTCCGACTTCGGCTCAGGTCACGATCTCTTGAGTTCGAGCCCCACGTCGGGCTGTGTGCTGACAGCTCGGAGCCTGGAGCCTGTTTTGGATTCTGTGTCTCCCTCTCTCTGACCCTCCCCCGTTCATGCTCTGTCTCTGTCTCAAAAATAAATAAGCCATTAAAATAAATAAATAAATAAATAAATAAATAAATAAATAAATAAATAAATAAAATAAACGTCTAATTGTAAACCCCGATGTCAAAAATTGCTGCCTGGCATCCCTTTGATGGGCCGTATTGTCACATTGGGAGCCAAAGACACAACATTTAAAAAACAAAAAAAAAAGTACTAATTATTGTCTCATGTTCGGGGTTGCTTATGTTCCTGATTTACTTGTTATTCAAGGCTCACCTACATGAAAATAAAGTTTGCAAAAAATAAAAAATAAAAAGAATAAAACGCCCTTCCCCAGGCTTTCCAAAACACTTCATAAAAATCAGTCTGTGAGGCTGAAAATCTATTCTCCAGAAATATTTCTGTGAGGGAGGGAATTTCAGGTAATCCTTACACTGGAGCTAGGATAAAGAGAATCTGATCGAATAACATCACGTATCTGGTGTCAATTTTAGGGTAATCAGAGATGTTAGAGATTTACAATAAAGTCAGTTCTGCTTCTCAAAACATCCAAGCCACAAATTTGATACACGGAAAGGCAAATGGGTGAACGTGGGTAAAGTTCGTACAGAAATAGCAAGACGACAGTTGCTTTCCCACGAAGAGCACATGTAACAACCCTCTTTCACAACGTAAGCAGAATGTTTACATACGTCCGTGGCTTGGGAAGTGACCCGACGGCTCTTCCTGCACCTTGTAATTTCCACAGTGAGAATGTACAGCAGCTGGATGTGAAAGGTGCGTGGTTTTCATTTTGAACTTGTTTGTCTATGTGTAAATGTAGAAAGAGAATATGCCTCAACACCCTTGTCAAACAGCGCTGCAATTTGGTAACACAAAACCGGCTAAGCCCTAGTATGATTTGGCCACTTAGAACTGTTAAGGCTAGGGGCGCCTGGGTGGCCCAGTCGGTTAAGCATCCGACTTCGGCTCAGGTCTTGATCTTGCGGTCTGTGAGTTTGAGCCCCGCGTCGGGCTCTGTGCTGACAGCTCAGTGCCTGGAGCCTGTTTCGGATTCTGGGTCTCCCTCTTTCTCTGACCCTCCCCCGTTCATGCTCTGTCTCTCTCTGTCTCAAAAATAAATAACTAAAAAAAAAAAACCAAAAAACAAAAAAAAACTGTTAAGGCTGGCAAGTGCCCAGATGTTGGTTATTTATCTTCCCTATTTTTTTTTAATGTTTATTTGTTTATGGGGGGGAGGGGCAGAGAGAGGGAGAATCTGAAGCAGGCTCTGTGCAGCTAGTGTGCAGAGCCCGATGTGGGGCTCGAACTCACGAACCGTGAGATCATGACCTGAGCTGAAGTCGGATGCTTAACCGACGGAGCCGCCCAGGTGCCCCTGCCTAAAATTTTCAAGCTAATATTTAAAATGCAAAATTACCGCTTTTCTGATATTGTCATACTTTTCAAAACATGATGGCCCTTTAACTGTAAGGGCCTGTCCCTGTAAGTGACGATATCAATGGTGACAGTTTGGTTTTCCTCCACAGGCTGTGACGTGACAGTTAACCTGCATGCCAGACGCACAAAACGGGTGGTTGCGATCTGACCAGAAGATTCTGTCGCGCAAATGTTGATGGTGACGACGTAAGAAATCTCAAGAGTCTGAAAACTGAAGAAGCTTGCTAAGTACTATATAGTTTCTGGTTTAATACTAACGTAGCGAACATCACAATTTTATTATTTTAGTAAGTATGCATCTGCAACAGCTTGCCTTAAATTCAGGTCCCGTTCTAAATCTTAAAGTCCTCTCTCCACCCCGACTCTTTCTGGAACTCAGAGTTTTCAGCTTAAAAAAAAAAAAAAAAAAAAATTCCCTATCGAACAGCACTGCTGCTCCCTGTGCGCTTGGGATACTCTGGGTTGGATTCATCCCAGAGCAGTAAAAATGAATCGAAGGCAACTAGGAGTTTATACACGACCACAAGCCAGACCTGCCTGAGGACTTCCATGCTGTCACCTGGCAGGTGCTGTCACCTAGCAGAGTCACTGCCTGTGCTATCTTCTCTCTTTTCCGCCTGCCACTCTTACCAAATTCCAAACGAACTGAACCTTAAAAACTCCACTTCCCAGAATCACCCCCATGGTTTACATTAGAGGCTTCTTACATCTGCTAATACAATAGGACAGTTCCAAACATTTTTTCCATTAACCACAGCAATCACCTTCACCTATACCTAGAACAGACAGGATTTTAGTGACTGTCAGTCAAGTCCAGGACTCCTCAAAGTCAAGTCTAATAGCTGCATCTCTGCAGGAGGGGAAAGCTTCACTTGAAACGAGAGATCTTGCACGGAAGCAGGAGAACCAGTGATACAATCAAATCTTTTAATCTTATGAATGACGACCAAGTGAAGTGATTGATCCCCACACCCCGAACTTCCATTAACGCCAGAGCAGGGGCTGGGACTCAGATCCACTAATGCTCTTTGCACCCCCCCCTCCCCAAACCCCCTTTTATAAACCCTCTCTGGGCCACGAGGCAGATGTTAGCGCCGCTGCCTTTAACTTGAGGCCCGAGAAACAGACCCCGCTCCTGCCCTGGCAGGAACCTATTCCTTGCAGTTTGGGCGCTGGAAGAGGCGTTTCTAACACTGGCTGGCAATGGGAACCGATTCGCTTCCATCTGGGGAGAAAAGGGAGTTTACAGAAGAAGGTTAAAGCGTTAGCGGAGTTTAGGGCTTAGAACCCGTGATAATCTAGCTTTAACCGATCATCAGCCGACAGCGGAAAGATTCCCAGAAGGACACGCTGCTGTGCTCGACGCTCCGAGCGTCTTTGTCCCCTTGCCTTTAACTGCATCCCAAAGAACCGGACAGAGGGAGGAATTAATCGCAATTTGCTACAATGTAAAGATCGCAAAAGAAACGCTGGAAACTGGTTTAGGAAAGCAGTTTTCGACGTAAGGGTATTAATGACGAATTCGCCTGACGCCTCGGTCAGTAATAGGTAAAGTGTCAGAGACAATGACACTCACTTACTTGCCAGTGCAATTCACAATGCCCAGGGATCGACAAGGCAGCTTTCTGTAGCCCATTATCAAAGTGTCAACAATGATTATTGCCGATATAGTTATACAAATGTCAATTGCAGGACAGCTGTTTTCTTTCACATGGGTTCCAGGGAGAAGGTTCTACGTTAGAAGCAGTAGAAGCAGTTAGAAGGTTCTACGTTAGAAGCAGTCTTCCTATTGCGACCCAGTGACTCCATTACACAGGCTTTACTTCACCCAAGCAAATCAGACATGAGTTTGAAGAAGAACTGTGCAGAGCGATGAACAAAATGCATATTTGTGTAAGTCCCCAGGACTCTCTCGCTCAAGAACATGGGCTTTTTAAAGAGTCAGGTCAAATCCCCCAGAAATCAAGTGAGTCCAGTTATGTTTTCTTTTACTTCCCTAGATTCCCTGCTGAGTGGCTTGCTTGTTGGCAGCGTGGCTCAGGCTGTCATTTGTAAAAAGCAGTCCGCTCAGCTATAATTACTAATTCGATGTCACACTGGAATCGCAGCGCAGCTGTGAAAAGATGGACCACCAGGGAGATTCGCATTTCTCTGTCTCATTTAGAGGAGGTAAACTGCCGGAGCCATGAATGGAAGATGCCCTTCCATTAAAAAGGAAAGAATTAAAGAATAAAACAAGTCATAGCAGCTGTCAAAATCTGACGACGGCTTAAAAAAAAAAAAAAAAAAAAAAAGCCCTGGTCTTTTTTTTTTTTTTTTTTTTAATTCAAGACATCTGTACGTACGTGTTCGGATACTTGTTGCCATGAAAGTGATTCCATTATTGTTGCAACAGAACTTCGTTATTTCCCTCAGCGCCATCTTCATTATGATGCTAATGCAAAGCACACTAATTACGAGGGAGCTGAAATCAGGGGACGGGACTTGTCTGCACCTAGATCACTAAATATTTGAAATGACGGTTTCAAAACTTGTCACCAACAAGTTGGAAGTCTGGGCAATGAAGACAGTTATGGAGATTCAAATGAAAGGGAAAACTCACAAGCCAGATTACCAATCAGGCCAAGGCCGTGGGGATTCTTTACGAAAATTATCCTTTGCACCGTGACAATCTTTTTTTTTTTTTTTTTTCTTGGAGAATATAGTTACACGGTGAAAGCAGTGAGAAGACTCTTGGCACATCACGGGATTCCATTCGTGAAAGGCTAAAATGCAGACAATAAATATATCTAACGGCGGCTGTTTTGATGACATCAGTGGTTTTACTTGCGAAGCCAAAGAATAGCATGTTTTTTGGGAGATGAAAAATATCCACTGCTCGTGGAAAGAAAACCTGAAAGTTGAGAGGGCAGGAAGGGCAAAGACGTGTTTTAGAACTTGAAAACCCAATGTCTTTAGGAGCTCAGCTCTATTAATACATTTCATTTCTTTTTAGTAGGACAGTTTAGTGACCATTCCCTCGGCTGGCTGTTGCCAGATTATAAACAAACCGCCGTATCAGAGAGCCCTGATGCCCTCCTGCCGATGCAGGGGTGGGGCGGGGGGGGGGGGGCGTCGCCTCCGCCAATGACAAAATTTGCATTACTTTTACATTCCTTATCTTTAAGGTGTTTCCTCTCGCCCCTGCTCGGTGAGCACTTGTAAACTACAAGGGCAGGCGGGTGGCCTTGTGGAGCTCCTCTTAGTGGAAGAAGACTTGTCATGAACCCCACGCCCCGACAGAAGTAGAGGGCACGGAATTCTTCCCCAGGGCAATCGTGTGGACCGCGTTCATGTGTACACGGTGTAAGACACAGGGAGGTCGCCTGTGTTTATATATTAAAAAAAAAGAAACTAAAACAAAAACGGAGGCAACTTGCCAACATAGCATGAAACCGAACCATTGATGTCGCTACTTTAAGAATCTTAAGATCAAGACTCAGAATGAACTGCTCCAGCACCGTACTTAACTCCGAAACGTTGTTTCTGTCAAGGCAGTGAATGTTTCATGACTCACGGGATTAACATGAGTTTTTGATGCTATGTCCTTTTAAAACAGGAGACCGAGAGCTGCCAGACATTCAGAGGGTAACAGCACAGTGGTCAGAAGCGTGAGCTCTGGGCTGAGACCCTTGGCTGTATCACATCGTAACTGGGGGGCTCTGGACAAGTTACTGAACCCGTCTGCGAACTAACTTCATTTACTCAGAGGAAGTAATAAGAGCACCAACCTGGTGGTAAGGATGATCCGACCGAATTCGTGTAAGGTTTACACTCCACCAATGTCAGTTATCACTATTTGCCTTTCTAAGGCCCAAGACATCAAAACGCACAGTAAAAACACAAACCCCAGACGAAGGGAAGGTTTCACCTCTGCCACTGATTGCGTGACGCCCCACGGGAACGTAAGTTCATGGGTCTCAAATCGGTCCCGATGTGAGGTGGGGGAGGTCGTTCCCCTCTCTGACTTCTCTAAGCCCATCTCCCAGGGAGATGTTTTGAGGAACAATTCAGAATATGAGAAAAGCATTCTAAGCATTTTAGGCGCCTCAGAAAAGCGGGTTGCTGTTAGAAATTCTGTAATTTCACTCTTTTTCACAGCCACCTAGACCAGTAAAAGGCGGAGCATTTTTGGTGAAGGGGGCGGTGGGGGTGTGGTGAGGGCCTTGGGCATTCTGGGCAGTGCATGGTCCTGTAGGCAGAGAGTAGAGGGAGGGATAGGGAACGAAGGGTCTGCTTCTGATGAAATAATACAGCTTCGACGATGTCAAATACTTGTGGCTTTCCTTCGTAGATGTCCTCGTTTGCGGATTTTGGCTTCAGCAGCAACCACCCCATGGCCTGTAACTGTCTTTCTGGGCATTGTTTATTGTCCAAGCAGACCATGCCCTTGGGGAGCAAACCTGAAGACAGTAAAATGAACAGAGGGCGGGAAGGGTGGGGCCTGCTAGCAATGATCTCAAGGGACCAGGGCGCAAAGGCAAAACAGAGCCACCGACGTGGAGAAGTGGATGCCACCCCAACCACAGTTCCTCCTCAGGGGCTGGCTTCTTGTTACGACGCAGAAAAGTCTGTGTGGCTCTCTAGATGGTCCAGATTATTTTCTCCTAGGAGAAAACCCAACCATACTAAACCTCTGAGTCTCTCACGGGCTCAAACTTAAATACCCACTTGAGTCTTGAGCACCTTGGAAAAACTGTTTAGTCATAGCAACATGGAAGTCCACAGCCCATTGTTTCTGCTGCTTTTGGCCAAAGCTGGCGCCTTCAGGGTGCTGTAGGTGGAGGTCAGAAATGTCAAAATACACCCACTAGTGCACAGTAGAAATACAAACGGTCGAAGAAGGAGCCTCCATTTCCCTTTCTCTTCCCCGCTTCTTAACCCACTGCTCTCCGGCTTCTGTGGCACCCGCTGTCACAGGCGAGGTCACCAGAGATTTCCTTGGTGATAGGCCAATGGATAACTCTCAGTCCTCACCCTACCTGAGCCTGCAGAAGTATCTAATTTATCTGATTCCGGGGCAGTTCTCTCTCTCTGGTTTCTGGGCTACGACCAGAGTGCACGTCTCCTAAGACCAGGGGCAAGGTTCACTGGGCATTTCTCACAAGCCACTCAGTAAATGTGTCTCTTTGGCCGATCCTTTGCAGGACTCTCGTCCTTAACCCGCTCCTTAAATCCGATGCTCTTCTGGGCCGGTTCCAGACACACTTCTCATCCTGGGCGCTCTCATATATTTCCCTGATCATCCTTCCTGGAGGTTCCCAAGCCCCTTTGCTTCCGGCTGAAACCTTCCCTGCGGCCCCTCATGCCAAATGAGCATCTCTGTCATAGGGGAGAGGGGGACTGACATTTCAAACTCCTCCCACTCTGCTCTCCCCCGGCCGTGAGTAGAATCGACACCCTCCCCACCGTCCAAACCAGACAGCCGGGAGTCATCCCGAACCCCGCCCTCCCTCCACACACACTCCCTGGCACTGGGCCCCTGCCACATCCCTGAGCTCTGTGGGTGCTTCCTCCTAAACCTCCATAACCTGTCCTTGTCGGCCATCCCAGCTCCGGCCACCATTTTATCCCGGTCATTTCAACAGCCTTTCCAACTGGTGCGGCTTACCTCCCCCTCCAGCTAGGGCGCCCGGTGCGCCCCCTCTGCACCCCTGTACAGGATGCTCCTTCTCACCCCTCCCTCCAGCTAACTCTGACTTGTCCTCAGGTTTCCAAACATCACCTCCCCCAGGAAGCCCCTCCCCCAGGAAGCCCCTCCCCCCCCCCCCCCCCCCCCCCGACCCCACCAAGCCAGAGTCAGGAGCCACATGTGCCCTATTAAACCGCTTATCACACGAGATGGTCATTTCCTATTTAACGTCCGTATCGCCTCCTAGATGGGTCTGTGTCGTTCATTATTTTAGTCCCTGAAGCCTGTAGGGATGGTACCCACGAAAGCATTCACAAACACTTCAGAATGAATACAGCAGATCTCCAAAATATAAACTGCAAATCTAGACGGAATGACACCACTCTAAGATAATAATTTAAAAACAAAACAAAACCAGAAAACCTTGAACCCAGCTTCCAAACGGTTTGGTCAAAAAAAAAAAAAAAAAAAAAAAGGCACTTCCCAAGGTGACAAGGGGGAATAACTGAGGGTACAGAGGTCCCTTTCATATAAGCCAATGTCGATTTTGGTCAGTTCAGATTTACACACAGAAAGCCACTTCCCAAATTCTTAATGAAACGGATTCAAGTTGAATCTGTCATCTTGCCTAATAAACGAGATGGGGTTCAAATATTGCCTGCTGTCCGGTGACTCAGGAAAAGGTAAAAAGAGGTAGTCTCGGGGCGCCTGGGTGGCGCAGTCGGTTAAGCGACCGACTTCAGCCAGGTCACGATCTTGCGGTCCGGGAGTTCGAGCCCCGCATCGGGCTCTGGGCTGATGGCTCAGAGCCTGGAGCCTGTTTCCGATTCTGTGTCTCCCTCTCTCTCTGCCCCTCCCCCGTTCATGCTCTGTCTCTCTCTGTCCCCAAAATAAATAAACGTTGAAAAAAAAATTTTTTTTTAAAAAAGAGGTAGTCTCTCCATCCCTAATTCTGCAAGTGACACATATTCCAACCCCATCTTAGAGTCGGAAGGGAGTCGGAAGCTCATCCGAGCCAACCTTTCACAGGTCAAGCTGAAGCTTTACCACCCTCATTTTGCAGGTGCGAAGCCAGGGCTCAGGGAGGCGCGGAAAGCGCTCGAGCTCCCGCCCGCTGGTTCGGGGTAACGTGGGGCCGGGACCCCACGGCTGCTGAGCTGTGCCTGCCAGTCTGGATCCCGAGAGACCGGGTTCAAGACCGGGTTGCACGCGAAACGTTTCTTTCACCCACCCTTAAAACCAAGAACTACTCCATGAGCCAACACAGAGGGAGGGG
The DNA here is from genome assembly GCF_016509475.1 of Prionailurus bengalensis. NCBI lineage: Eukaryota > Metazoa > Chordata > Mammalia > Carnivora > Felidae > Prionailurus > Prionailurus bengalensis. The sequence continues at coordinate 21,033,668 of NC_057358.1, forward strand.
GCACCTCATCCGAGGAAGCGAGGGCCGCGGGCGACCCCTCAGTTGGGTGACGCGGTGCTGGTGTGGCGGAAGGGAGCCGGGAGCGTCGCGGCGGAAGGCAACAGGGAAAGAGGGGGGACAGGGGTGCTGTTCCCGCCCGTTGGCAGGACCGCGCCGGGAGTAGGTCAGGGTACTCACCTTTTCCTTGTCGCTAGCTTCTCTAGCCACCGTGGAGCCCTGAAACACAAACACGTCATGAAAACAGGCACACGGGAGGCATCGGGCTTCGCACGTTTAAAACACGCGCGTGTGCCAGGGCAGAGCGCAGAACACGTGAGCGCCAACTTCGCCGTGGCGCCTCAGCCCGCGTGGGCTCTGTCCCCTCCCCGACTAAGACCCTGCCCCGTGGGTGCTCCCCGCTCCGCAGACCTTCCTGTTGGCTCGTCTCTAATCCTCTCCCTAGCTTGTCACCCGAGCTGTCTTCTCCCTGGTTCTCGTCCCCCCTCCCCCCCAACTGGAAATCAGAAAACCTGACAATCACTTGAGTGATCAATCACTCAACGTTGGATCCAAACCACGCTCTGCTTCTGGCCCCAACTGCCAGAAATGGTTGGTCTTAACGGTCTTCAAAGGGGAAGCGGGCCACTAAGTGGCTGCAGGGGCCACGGGGGCACGGAATGCCTCTTTCCCCCACATTATGTCTTCCAGCTATGGGCGTGCCTGGCCCTCTGCCCGTCTTTGCCGTTTCCGAGAAATGTCTTCCTCGTAACCGTGAGTAACCCGTGTGTACCTCCCGGGCCCCCTCACTCTGGGAATCCCTTCAGACCCACACATTCACCCGCACCCCACTTTGTGCCAGGCGCCCGGCCGAGCACAGAGGTAGAAAGTGGAAGAAAACACAGTTCTTGATCTCAGTAATTCTGCTCGGCTGCATTGGTGCTCTGAGCTCTGTCATCACAACAAGAACTGTTCATTCGTGGTGTTCCTCAGTGGCCACAGCAGGATCTCACATAGCAATCGATGCCCGGCGTTCCCTGAATCGATGGCTGGAGAAAGATCCTGACCGATTCCCTGCTCTCCCTTCCCCCCACTCAGGTCAGCGGTGATGGGCTTACCTGATCACCTCTTGTACACGCATTTACTGCCCTGGAATACTTGCCTCAGCCAACCATTAAGAGAACTTATCTGTGACTTGAGGAAAGTTAAAGTGGCTTCTCGACTGGCCATTCTTAAATCAAAATTTACTACTCCGTGACCATCTTGCGTCCAAGCAGCTCAGGCACTGATTAGAAAGTAGCCCGTGGGGGCGCCTGGGTGGCTCAGTCAGTTGAGTGGCCGACTTCAGCTCAGGTCATGATCTCACAGCTTGTGAGTTCAAGCCCCGCGTCGGGCTCTGTGCTGACAGCTCAGAGCCTGGAGCCTGTTTCAGATTCTGCGTCTCCCTCTCTCCCTGCCCCAACCCACTCATGTTCTGTCTCTGTCTCTCTCAAAAATAAACATTAAAAAAAAATTAAAAAAAAAAGTGCCTGTAATTCACAGATGAGAGACTCAGACTGAGGAGTCTCCTGGTACTGGAGACGGGGGCCCAGGCTGGAGTCCCCACCACCCCGGGGCCAATTCTCCACCCCCCTGGTGCTTGGCATTCCCAGGTCCGGTGGATGTGTGAGATCCTGCCGTCAGCCCAGGGGAAATGCTCAGTGTTTCTCGGGGATGCGTCAGGGGAGCACAAAGCCGACCCACGAAACGATGACAAGGTGAGTGGTTCAGAAGGAATACCTGGGGCCCCTTTCCACAACCACAGCACGTACTCCTCTGCACAAACCCAGCTGCTGCCCCTTGCAATGGCCTGTTTGCCCGTCTTCAGGGATTCTTGAATACAGACCACAAATACCTTCCTTTACACACTGGTTTCTAACAAAGAATGTCCTCAAATTCAGAAAACAACAACAACAAGACAGGATATTTGCAATATTTGAGCACTGTCTACGCTTACTGGTCAGAGGAAGAAACTGCTTACTCCTCTTTGTATCTTTAGCCAAGTTTCTGGTCGCTGTGTGTGTATCATTCCCCCTGTAACAGAATTTACCCGGCTCTGAGTCTCAGGGAAGCTTCATCTCTATGTAAATGCAGATCATTAGCCGGGAGTGGGGCGGGGGGGGGGGGGGGACCTCACCCAAATTTAAATTAACTTAAAATAAAAAAACAGAAATAGAAAATAAGGTTAAGTCATGGCCAAGAGGGTGAGCCACAAGATGATGCCACATGTCCAGGTTCCGTCACAACAGAAAGTCCTGGCAAGAACAGAATTTATTTTTTCTACGAGCTAAGGAGGGAGATGAAATTATGAAGTCAAATTACAACTATAATATCCAGGCTATAAGTATAATTTACATCAAGCTATGTTTACTAGGTGCTTGCTTGAATGAGGCACTATCTGAGGCATTTCTGGGGCACAAAAAGTAAAAAGGACCAAAAATTTGCCTTTAAGGCACTTACTGGTAGAATGGATAAGTCACAACCAAATTCACTGGCCAGAAACTGAGGCTCGGGAAAGGTTCAGCAACACACACACAGCTGACAGGTGATAAAACCAGGACATGTGGCTTCAGAGGTCACTCTGGCTTATTATATGGGGGGAAGTCAGGCCAGTGGATGGAGTCCTCCTTCCTCTAAGGAGCACTGCAAAAGCTTTGGGAGAGAGGTACAAGGAACCCTGGAGGGTGGCGGGGATCTCCACCAGGGGCAATTCCAGGGAACAAAACTGCCTCAACTAGGAGGCAGGACAGAGGAAGGCTGTACTTGGGGAGCTTATACAGTTTATCTGAACTCCAGAGGGCAGGAGATCAGCCTAAACCACTTTGTCTCCCTTAGACTAGCATTTCTCAAAGTGTGCTGAGCATCCTGGGGTTCCACGACCCTTTCATGGTCTGCAGAGTCAAAACTATCTGTATAATAACATTGAGACACGTTCTACTTTTTTCACTGCCTTGATATTTGCACGGATATTGAAAAAAAATAGCGGGTAAAATGTGGGCAGCTCAGCATACATCCAGTGGCATCGGTGGTACTCATCGATATGGGCGGTCGTAAAATGCACACAAAAATACACATATTACATGTATGTACAAACATGTCCTTGAAGCAATGAAGTTAGTAAATCTTGACCGTGGAGTCAATACCTTTTCAGTATTCTTTGTGGGACGATATAGAAAACACTCCCGTTTATCAAGAAGAAATGTTTTAAGAACATTTTTGTGACGGGGGCTGCCCGGGGGGCTCAGCGGGTTAAGCGTCTGACTCTTGACTTCGGCTCGGGTCGCAATCCCACTGTCGTGGGACGGAGCCCCGCGTCAGGCTCTGCGCTGACAACACGGAGCCCGCTTGGGATTCTATCTCTTCCCCTCTCTCGGTTCTTCCGCTGCTGCTCACGCGTGCACGTGCGCGCGCGCTCTCTCTCAAAATAAAGAAACGTTAACAAAAGAACATTTTTGTGGTGGTTTGAGTTATGAGCTCAACTAGCCACTTTTTTCCATCACAACAACATTTTTGCTTGGAAGATCAAGTGGCAATGTCTTTACTCGATCTGGGCATTTGGTAGGTATTTGCTCAAAGAAGAACAAAGCTGCGGGGCTCCCTATGTGGGGGGGAGGGGGAAGGGGGGGAAGGGGGGTGCTGCGTGCTGGCACATCACAGAAAACAGTTCCCAGGGCTTGCTGCCGATGGTAAAATTTGAGCTTTTGAGTGGAAATCAGAGTTTGAAGAAACTTTTATCCATCACTGTGAGTATGACAGCTTCTCCATACTTAAAGACTTTCCTGATGAGACTTGTGGTGATATTAATGTGACTTTTAAGTTTATTTATTTTGAGAAAGAGAGAGTGAGCGTAAGAGCATGTGTGGCACATGAGCAGGGAAGGGATGGTGTGAGAGAGAGAGAGAGAGAGAGAGAGAGAGAGAGAGGGAGGGAGGGAGGGAGGGAGAGAACCTTAAGCTGTGCTGTCATCTCGGAGCCTAGAGGGGGGCGGGATCCCAAGACCTGTGAGATCATGACCTGAGCCAAAATCAAGAGTCAGAGCTTAACCAACTGGGCCAGCCAGGTGCCCCATGACTCCTTGACACTGTATAATGAAATGTGTCAATATCCGGAAGAGCACGAAACTCAGTGAACCATCTGTTCCAAATGACCAAAGCATGATGTCTTCGGACCGCTATATGGAAATGCACCTGTAGATTATGCAGAAATAAGTACAGAAAGTTCACTGATGTGATTTCAGATTCCACAGTGTAACTGAGCTTTAAGAAATTACTACTTGTCAAGTTTTGGTGTAATATCAAAGAAGAGTCTCTGCACATTTCTGAGAAAGTTCTTAAAACACCCACCCTCCCGCTTTCCAACCACGTATCTTTGTAAGGTCGGACTTTCTTCATACACTTCAATCAAGTAACATCGTTAGCAGGCTGACAGCACAACCAGCTATGACATTCCAGTTGTCTCAGATTAAGTCAGATATTAAGGAGATTTGCAAAAAATGTTAAAAAAAAAAAAAGGCCATCTGTCTCACTAAATTTTTTGATTTGTAAGATACAGCTATTTTTCATAAATACATGCTAACATGTAATAATAGTCTTTTATTTTAAAGGAAGCAAGCACTTAAAAATCTCTTATTTCAGGGGTGCCTGGGGAGCTCAGTTTGTTAAGCGTCAGACTCTCGATTTCAGCTCAGGTCATGATCTCATGATTTCTGGTTTGGGTCTGGCATTGGGCTTTGTGCTGACAATAAGGAGCCGGCTCGGGATTCTCTCTCAGTCTCTCTCTCTCTCTCTCAAAATAAATAAACCTAAAGAAAAATTTTATTTTAATTTCTAACATTAAATAGCAGTAGATATAACCTATACAAGCAAAAGCTTTTTGGGGTCCTCTTTTTAAAAAATTGTAATTTCAATATAACCAGCATACAGTGTTATATTAGTTTCAGACGTACAACACAGTGAACCTAGCACTTCTATATACATTACTCAGTGCTCATCGTGGTAACTGTACTTTTAATCCCGTTTACCTCTTTCACCCACCCCTCACCCACCTCCCCTCTGGTAACCATTAGTTCGCTCTTTTTGGTTAAGACTTTTTTTTTTTTTTTTTGGTCCCTCTTTTTCTTTGTTCGTTTCTTAAATCCCATGAGCGAAATCGTATGGTATTTGTCTTTCTCTGACTTCTTTCGCTTCCCGTTATACCTTCTAAATCCATCCGTGCTGTCATAAATGGCAAGATTTCATTCTTTTTTTATGGCTGAGTAATATTCCAGTGTGTGTGCGCGCGCTAAATCCATCCGTGCTGTCATAAATGGCAAGATTTCATTCCTTTTTTATGGCTGAGTAATATTCCAGTGTGTGTGTGTGTGTGTGTGTGTGTGTGTGTGTGAATACACCACATCTTTATCCATTCACCTCCATATCTTGGCTATGGTAAATAACGCTCCAAGAAACACAGGGTGCACGTGTCTTTTCTAATTAGTGTTTTGTATCCTTTGGGTAAATACCCAGTGCAGTTACTGGATCATGTGGCCATTCTATTTTAATTTTTTGAGGACGTTCCATAGGGGCTGTATTAGGGGTCCTCTTTTAAGAACGAAGGAGTCTGAGATTAAAAAAAAAAAAAAAAAATCGCGATCTCCTGGTAAAGGCCAAAGGGTGGCAAGCTTTTTCTAAAAAGGGTCAGCTGGTTAACTGTTTTAGGTTTTGGGGTCCAAAACGGTTGCTGTGGTACAAGGTAACTCTGTTGCTGTAATACAAAAACAACCACCCGTGAGACAGAAACACTGGCCGTGGCAGCGTGCCGATAAAACTTTATTTACACAAATGGCCAAGTCGGATTTGCCACGCAGGCAGGTCGCAGCTTGCCAGCTCCCAACCTGGACGTTCTCCCCCCAGGTCAGCGATCCAAGAATCGGTTCACCCCACTCCACTCAGAATTCCAGTGGTGTGCCTGTCCCTCAAGGTCTCTGAAACAGCCGGCCTCAGGCCCTGCGCCCTCTGCTGGGAATGCCGCTCTCTCAGCTCACGCCCTCCTCCCCCGGGTCGGCTTCCGCGTCGTCTCAGTGAAACCTTCCCTGACACCCTGTGTAAGCCGCATCCCTTCCCCATTCTTCCCCTTCTTTACCTCTGTCCATCGCACTTAGCCCTTCTTAACATGCTGTGGGATTTACTCACTGCTTTTACTTACTGTCCATCTTTACCCACCACGATACCAGCTCCTTTGAGTACGGACAGCATTGGTCTGTTCTGTCCATCACACCGTTCCCAGCGCCAAAGCCGTGCCCGGCACCTAGCTGGTGTTCAACAAATAACTTGTTGAAAAAAATCAGATGTGCTACTTCCCAACGTGCGACGGTCTTCTGGGAAAGCCCACAAGTGATTCTTGTTTAACTCGAAGGACAGCACCGTTAGGCTAACTGCCTGGTGGCGTTAAGCTCTGAGCAGCAAATAAGCATTTGGCGGGATCAATTACAACATTTGGTCAATTACTTAGTAAAAATTCACACAGTCTTACCTTTAAGTCGTATTTCCTATATACAGATAAACGGTGGCTGAACACATTTCTTGTAACAATCACGTATATTTCCACTCCGTCCACATTAAGCCGGTACATGCCCAAGAACTGAGGAAGAAGGGTGATCCCATGACATTCTACTATATACTGCATAGGAGAGAGAGAGACAGGAACAAAGCATGCGCTCAAAAGGTGCTCATTCAGATGTAAACCGTAACTCTTCAGCCTACGGTGGGCGGACAAAGTGAAACCCTCCAACCGTTAAGGTCCTAGATACAGAAAATGACCACGTTTATACTGCCTGACACAGGATCCGCGTTCACCACATTTACACAGATAAGAGAATTCAACTTTTATCTCCAAAGAGGTATTTTTTCCTAACATTCCAAACCAATTTGCACAGTCAAATCTTGGACATAATAGTGTTAGACCAGAGGGCAAGTGACGGGGCTATTTGCTAATGCCTCTAGAGAGAAATCACACCCTCCCTAAGGCCTCTGCCTTCCTCCCCAGAAGCCCAGGTGATCGATTTCATGAGGTTGAGGGAGAGTCACTTGGCCACCAAGATCAGCTCTTTTAACGGTGTGATTAAAGTACAGCGTTGAAGCTGTGATTAAAGAGGAAACTGTGGAGAGAGCTCAGTGTGGGAAGCTGGGACGGCTGGCTCTAGTCTTAGTTTTTGTTTCTTACCCACCACTCTGATGTCTCGGGCTAGGCGGCCCGCCAGAGCAGTGCATGAAGGGAAGGTGTCACGCCAGAGAGCTTGGTCCTGCTCTATAGCCAGGTCAGATGGAGATTCTCTGGCCTGTTGTTGGATTTCATCAAGGCCGCTGGCCAAGCGCCAGCTTTGACGCCATTTCTGATTAAAGTTGCAAAAACACAACAGGAGTCGAGAAGTATTGGTGACTGTCCTCTAAAGGGCCACAAGATGGAGACACTTCTCCTTGAAAGCAGATCTTTATAAAATGGGTCCCACTGCACTTTTCAAAGGAAAGTTAGGTTTTTCCTCTCTTTAAAATGAAGGGAGAGGGCGCCTGGGTGGCGCAGTGGGTTAAGCGTCCGACTTCAGCCAGGTCACAATCTCGCGGTCCGTGAGCTCGAGCCCCGCGTCGGGCTCTGGGCTGATGGCTCAGAGCCTGGAGCCTGTTTCCGATTCTGTGTCTCCCTCTCTCTCTGCCCCTCCCCCGTTCATGCTCTGTCTCTCTCTGTCCCAAAAATAAATAAAAAAAAAACTTAAAAAAAAAATAAAATAAAATGAAGGGAGAAAGAAAATTGCAAAAAAAGCTCTTTTAGGTCCTTGAGATGTATGTGAAATCTCTAGGACGTGAACAGCACGAATAGTAAGATTCCAAAATTGTAAAAATTGTTAAGATCACACACGTTGTGCGTATTTACAGGGAGGAGCCTGGAAGAATGGTCACCACGTATTAATAGTGGAATGTTGGGTAATTTTGCTTTCTTCCCTTTTTTTAAAAAAAATTATATCGCTTGAATTTTTTCATTTTACAATGGGCATTGTATAACAACAAAATGCCCTTTCAAACATTTTAGTGGTAAGCACTGTCAATAATCAACTCCGATAATATTTAACCATCTTAAGAGAAAAAAAAAAAGATCTTTATTTTTATCATTAAAGATGGACAGCATCAGAAAATGAGTTTGACTTGTGCCACCCAGAGCTGTGGCGGGTTTTAAAGATGTTCTTGCCTTTGTTTGTTTTTTTACCATACTGACCCTGAGCCACACATTTTAATTTGATACATTTTTCTGAGTAGAATGTCACTTGAATTTGTTCTTAATTTGAAGTCAGATCAGTGGAACATTTTCTATTTGTCTCCTTTCAAAAAATAGCAAATTGGGGCACCTGGACGGCTCAGTCGGTTAAGCGTCTGACTTCGGTTCAGGTCGTGATCTCCCAGTTCGTGAGTTCGAGCCCCGCGTCGGGCTCTGTGCTGACAGCTCAGAGCCTGGAGCCTCCTTCGGATGCTGTGTCTCCCTCTCTCTCTGCCCCTCCCCCTGCTTGCACTCTGTCTCTCTGCCTCTCTCTCTCTCTCTCTCTCAAAAATAAACATTTAAAAAAACCCAGCAAATTAACTTGAGTTTTGCGGATACAAAACAGGGGGTAAAGAGCCACTGGTTGAAAAGAAAACCTCTTACCTCTGATTGAAAGAAACAAAAAGGGCTGCTGTCCCTCCCCTCTGAAGAAAGACCTTGGGTGGAGCCTTCAAAACCTGGAGACTACGGGAGTCTACATTGTGTGAACGTGGTAGAAAGACCATGGGTGTGGGAGCTGGAAAGAACGGACGTGCCTCCTGGTGTCTCCGTTTAGCAGCTGTGGGATCTCGGGCAAGCTATTAAATCACTTTTCATTTGAGTTTCGTTTTCTGGAAAATGAGCACCGTAATTCCTACCATGAAGGAGGGTTACTGTCAAGATTAGAGATGAAAGTATTTCGAAACACTTCACACAATGCCTCGTGCTGCCCTACATTCTTCCTCCTCCTGCAGGCGACAGTGGTAATAGTAACAGTTCTTCTCATTTAAAACTCTCCTAAGAGACTTCACCGCGGCACCTGTCGGCTTTGTCCTCCAAACTCACTGGCAGGCATTGGACTGGCGTCTACTCTGAGACAGGCTCTGCGTCGCTATTTTGGAGGCCCCGGGGGGCATGTCCCCAGCCCTGGGGGTGGGGGGTGCACACCAGTTTCAGTCTGGCTGCTCAACCCCTCTTTCTGCTCGGATTAGTCTCGTCCTGGCCCATCTTTTACAAGTCTTGCCGGTAAATGAAGTCTTTTTAATCAAAATCTCTGTGTAACGGGGCGCCTGGGTGGCTCAGTCGGTTAAGCATCCGACTTTGGCTCAGGTCATGGTCTCGCGGTTCTTGAGTTCGAGCCCCGCGTGGGGGGGCTCTGTGCTGTCAGCTCAGAGCCTGGAGGCTGCTTTGGATTCTGTGTCTCCCTCTCTCTTGCCCCTCCCCTGCTCATGCTCTGTCACTCTCTCTCAGAAATAAATACACATTAAAAAAATATCTTTGGGGGGGGCGCCTGGGTGGCTTAGTTGGTTAAGCGTCCAACTTGGGTTTGGGTCATGATCTCATGGTTTGTGAGTTTGAGCCCTGCGTCGGGCTCTGTGCAGACGGCTCGGAGCCTGGAGCCTGCTTCGGATTCTGTGTCTCCCTCTCTCTCTGCCCCTTTCCTGCTCACACTGTCTCTCTCTCTTAAAAACAAATAAACATTAAAAAAAATTTTAAAAATATTAAAGAAAAAATCCGTGGAAACCCACAGAGCACCATGGAACAGAGCGGATACTATTATTCAGGTTATGAACATGATAAAGAAACTCTGAATACTGTACAGGAAATCATCAAGGTTCCCCCCCCCCCTCCGCCCCATGCAGATGATATCCTACAACTCCTCTACCTTTACAATTAAATAAATTACTGCATATAAAAATCAGATCAGTTTGATCTGCATCTCCCAGCTTCGACACGCACTTGCGCTCAAAGGCACGTTCATCTCCGAGGCTCTCTGACGCACACCTGGAATAAACACAGAACCACATCCCATATTCAAGCCTATCGTATTAGATTCCAGGATCGACAGGGCAACAGTCGGTGACAAAGGTTTAGGAAGCACTTATGGGTCAAAACTTGACAGAAGAGCAACTCTACCCACTAGCTGCATTTCTGGGGAGAGATTACACGGTTTCCTTACAGGAGAGGGACGTCCGGCCGGCTCTGTGAACGCGGGGGCCGGGGGACCGCCGCTCTGGCAGGCGGGTCGCTGCGCGCGGGAGCCAGCACGAAGGGGCCTGAACGGTCATCCTCTCGGGTTTTCACCAGCTGACCCAGGAAATGCTGCACACCGAGGGCAACACCAGTGGTCGCGTGTGCAAACCACGCACACCAACTACCGGGGTAATCCCACATCCGGGAGACTGTCAATGCTCGGCGGGAGCTGTAGCTGGGCCCTTTGCACGACTCAGCCGCGTGGCGCTGCTAACCCCCCGCCCTGTCCGGTTCCACATTCACTAGCTGTGTACCCTCCGGGGAATCACTCAACCTCTCTGTGCCTCTGCATTTAGAGAAGAGGGGTGACAACAGTACTGAGGGCACAGGGTCTTTGTGAAGAATGGGAAGGCCAGGGGAATGGGACTTGGGGGGACTGACTGCCCTGGAGTCAGGCCACAGCAAGATGAAACCAAGACCCTGGGGGGAGGGGCGGAAAAGGGAGTGGGTACAGAGGGAGGGAGACTTTCTAGGGCACCTGATGTGTTCCCCAAATGCTGAGAAATGGGTTTTATTTTATTTATTCAAAAATTTTTAAATGTTTATTGTATTTAAAAAAATTTTTTTTTCAACGTTTATTTATTTTTGGGACAGAGAGAGACAGAGCATGAACGGGGGAGGGGCAGAGAGAGAGGGAGACACAGAATCGGAAACAGGCTCCAGGCTCCGAGCCATCAGCCCAGAGCCCGACGCGGGGCTCGAACTCCCGGACCGCGAGATCGTGACCTGGCTGAAGTCGGACGCTTAACCGACTGCGCCACCCAGGCGCCCCAATGTTTATTGTATTTTAGAGGGGGGGGAGAGGGAGGGAGAACAAATGGGGGAGGGGCAGAGAGGGGGCCGGGGGACAGAGGATCCATAGCGGGCTCTGTGCTGACCGCAGGGAACCTGATGGGAACCTGATGGGGGCTTGAACTCTCGAACTGCATGATCATATTCTGAGCTGAAGTCAGAAGCTTACCTGACTGAGCCACCCATGCAGCTCTGGATTTTATTTTAAATACGTGACAGGGACTCCCAATTTCAATGAATCTTCACAGAACAAAGGCTTTCTAAAAATGAATAGTTTTGCATATGTATGTGTGTATGTATTTGTTTATAAAGTTAGGCGATATTTTTGTAAATATAAAATAAACACTAACAAATTGTATTTCTCTCTCACGTTGCTTTTAGGATCAGAGGCCTGAGCCCTTTCCCTTCAAGAACTTAAACACCATTGACGAATTTACACCACAACGTGGACAAAAATGCTTCAAAAATGATAAGAAAGGCGTGCACTAGGGGCACAATAATATTGTGTGTTTCTTTAATAACCAATTCTCTCTCTTTTTTTTAAATAGTTAAAAACACCCCTGGCATCTGCTAGGTATTAATTTCTTTTTTTTTTTTTTTTAACGTTTATTTATTTTTGAGACAGAGAGAGACAGAGCATGAACGGGGGAGGGGCAGAGAGAGAGGGAGACACAGAATCGGAAACAGGGTCCAGGCTCTGAGCCGTCAGCCCAGAGCCCGACGCGGGGCTCGAGCTCACGGACCGCGAGATCGTGACCTGGCTGAAGTTGGACGCTTAACCGACTGCGCCACCCAGGCGCCCCTACATTTATTTATTTTTGAGAGATACAGACAGAGCACTAGTCGGGGAGGGTTAGAGAGAGAGAGGGAGACACAGGATCGGAAGCAGGCTCCAGGCTCTGAGCCATCAGCCCAGAGCCCCACGCGGGGCTCAAACTCACAGACCGCGAGATCGTGACCTGAGCTGAAGTCGGACGCTTAAGCGACTGCGCCACCCAGGCGCCCCTGTATTAATTTCTTTTTAACACTGTTGACTCAATCACAAGATAATCTAAGGAAACCTTTGCTCCCTCCCTTCTACAGGCTTAATTTCCAGATGACGAGAATGGAGAAATAACTTAATTCTGAGGATGACTCCTTAAGAAAAGTGTAAGTATTTCTTTCACGTTCAGCCACTGTCTGGCTGTGGCTACAAGGCGGGCCGTCCCCGGGCACACGGCTGTTCCCTACCTGCTCTGTTGCAACCTCGATCTACAGACTCAGAAACTGCGGTACCTGCCGCAGCCCGGTGGACTCCTTTCTAGAAGTCGCAAGGGTCTGCAGCCTGTGTCCTCTGCTACTCAAGGTCCCGAGGGAGATGGGGCCACCAACGGACCAAACTTCTGGCCATGCTAATCATCCACGTGTGGCTCAGAAAGCAAGAGCGCGCATCAGCCAGCAGAGGGGATTCTTCCCCGAGAGCGAGGGCCGAACGTACACCATCCCTTCAGGGTCTCTCAAATATGGCATTTTTCGGAGACATTCCTCTCTGGGGCATGACGGCGGCTGCTCTGGGTCACCTGCAGCCTAGCTCTTCTCTCGCGTCGGAGAAGCTCGGTCTGGCGCCCGCACCGGTGGCTTTCAAATGCGTGCAACTCCGCAATGACCCTGAGTTTTCATCTGAATAGGCACTGAACGCGTCCTCTCCAAGTTTAAAACAGTGAACTCGATTGCCATCAGTTCTTACTATGCTTTCTATATGGAGCTAAGACATGACAGTTATTCTTGGGCTCAGCGTCTGTATTCTCAGTGTTACACTTCCCGCATTACCTACGTTTGCATTTTAAAACATTGTTTTTATTAAGTATTTTTCACGCTTGTATTTTCATGGCTGGATGCCTCCTGTTACCTGTTATTTATCACAGGGTGGCTTCTGTTTTTTTTTTTCAAGAGGACTCTCAGGAACTTATATTTGCTGGCAATGTTTTTGTCTGCAACTGTGTTTTCAACACTCACAGTTTTTACTTTTTTACGTCCTCTTTGAAAAAAATGTGCTTGCTGGGGAGCATCTGAGTGTCTCAGTTGGTTAAGCGTCAGACTCTTGACTTCGGCTCAGGTCCTGATCCCGTAGTTCATGAGTTCCGGCCCCGCATCGGGCTCCACACTGACAGTCTGGAGCCTGCTTGGGTTCCCTCTCTCCCTCTCTCTCTGCCCCTCCCCAACCTGCACTTTCTCTCCCTCAAAATAAATAAACATTAAAAAAAAAAAATGTACTTGTTGGAGGGGCGCCTGGGTAGCTCAGTCGGCAAAGTGTCCAACTTCGGCTCAGGTGGTGATCTCCCAGTTTGTGAGTTTGAGCCCTGTGTCGGCCTCTGTGCTGACAGCTCAGAGCCTGGAGCCTGTTTCAGATTCTGTGTCTCCCTCTCTCTCTGCCCCTCCCCTGCTTGCGCTCTGTCGTCTCCCTCTCTCAAAAATAAATATATGTTTAAAAAAAAATGTACTTGTTAGAAAAAAATAATGTATTTGTCTGGGCACCTAGCTGGCTCAGTCGGAAAAACATGCAACTCTTGATCTTGGAGTTGTGAGTTCAAGCCCCATGTTGGGTGTACAGATTACTTAAATAAATAGTACTTTAAAAAAATGCAATTGTAGGGGTGCCTGCGTGGCTCAGTTGGTTGAGAGGCCGACTTCAGCCCAGGTCATGATCTCACGTCTTGTGGGTTCGAGCCCCGCATCGGGCTCTGTGCTGACAGATCAGAGCCTGGAGCCTGCTTCAGATTCTGTCTCCCTCTCTCTCTGCCCCTCCCCAACTCGCACAGTGTGTGTTGTGTCTCTCTCTCTCAAAACCAAACAAACATTAACAAAAATGTATAAAGGATTCCATGGGGTAACCAGTAAAACTAAATTTTATCTCTTCATCGAGAGATAAAGCTCTTCAGAGAGCTTTTTCCTATATAGCTACAGGTTTGCTAGAACTGTAACACAATGATAAATTAACACGGTGAAATCAGAAATTTTAAGTCCTATAAAGCCAAACAACCACAACAAGGTCTCCGTCTCCTTTGCTCTTAGGCACTCAACAAGAATAACAAGTCTTATGAATCCCCAATTTGTTGCTCCTCTCGTGCAAAATGAAACGCCATGAAAAGACCCACAGCCGACTGAAGGTTTCAGCCGAGAAGGTTCTAAGGGATGTCCCGCAACAGATCAGTATTTATAGCTCTGCATGCAAGTGCGAACCTGGGCTCTTGGCTTTGGAAATTGCTGTCATTATCCTGTTTCACTCATTCTTCTAGAGGCTTGGAGTGACCATTTAATATAGCATCAAATTAACACTTCAACGTAAAGTCTCGTTTCATTTAATGTTTCTGAAAGGGTAAATTACCCGTAATGCTTATTGTGCCTCTGGCTATGCGTATAGATCACTGCGCCAACAAGAAAGAAAGAAAAGAGAGAAAGAGGGGGCGCCTGGGGGGCTCAGTCGGTCGAGTGTCCGACTTCGGCTCAGGTCACGATCTCACCGTTTGTGAGTTTGAGCCCCACGTCGGGCTCCGCGCTGGCAGCGTGGAGCCTGCTTAGGGTTCTCTCTCTCCCTCCCCCACCCCCTGCCATTCATGCTATGTCTGTCTCCCTCAAAAATAAATAAACTCAAGTAAGTGCTTAGGGCATTTTTTCCTGGCTACAATGAAAATGCAGAATGGCCGTTCCAGCTTCATCCTAAGGAGATCTGAGACCTTACGGCCCCTCCAGAACCACACTCGACGGGAGGCTGAGCTGGTCAAAGAAGGCAGGTTCCAGAACCATCCTCTTGCCCTCCAAAGAGCCAGGAGCCGGGCCCCGGAGGCCCGTGCCTAGGACTGGGAGGTCAAATGCTTCAGCAGGGGTACCCGGGAGCCAGGCCAGGAGGAGGAACTGGGGCCAGAGAAGTTGGGTTGTGTAGCAGGAAGGGCAGGGCGCTACGAGGTGTAGATCCTGACAGAAACACGTTGTGCTCCCCGTTCACCTTCTTCGGCACAGAGAAAGCTCTCTGGACGGCACCTTGCCTAAAGGCAAGCTCGGGGACCCTCTGGAGATTAAGCAAGGAGCTCACCAGGACCACCAACGACGAGAAGGCAAGTGTGGCGGCCCTTGGGGAAGGCCTTCCCACCCAGCGGTGGAGCGCAGTCCGCGGCCTTGTTGGCAGGCTCCTTCTGCGCCTGCCTCCCTGTCACTCTGGCCCAACGCAGGAGCTTCTCGGGGGGAGGGCTCAAGAGCACCGCACCAGTCGGCCACAGCTTCACTGGCCTGCACGGCGGTCTGACTCCCCGTCTGCCCAATCCTGCCCCTCCCCCCTCCCCTCCCCTACCTAGGTATGACCCCTAGTCTGCATCTTGACCCCAGACTGTGTGGGCTTCTGCTTGGGAAGGTTGCTCTGAGGCTTTCATCTTGACTTAACTTATATATTTTAAAAATTTTTTAATGTTTATTTATTTTTGAGAGAGAGAGCACGAGCGAGCACGAGCGGGGGAGGGGCAGAGAGAAACAACAAATTCAGGTTCCCAGAAATTACAAAGGTTGGGACTATCAGAAAGAGAATTCGAACAGCTCTGCATAAAACACTTAAAAGACAGAAGATGGGGGCGCTTGGGCGGCTCGGTTGGTTAAACGTCTGACTCTTGATCTCAGCTCAGGTCTTGATCTCAGGGTCGTGAGTTCAAGACCCGCGCTGGGCTTCATGCCGGGTGTGAAGGCTACTTTAAAAAGAAATACATTTTTAAAAAGTCAAAAAAACTAAAAATAAAGAATGCCATTTCAGACATGGGCATATTACAAGCAACTATCAGGAATGAACTGGCAGATATTTAAAAATGGAACTTCTGGCAGGAAAACAGAATTATAGAAACAAAAAGCATTGGGTAGGTGAGACAGGGGAACGGGACAGTATAGCTGGATCAGGTACGGCTGAGGAACTTCCCCGGAATCTCACGAGCAGAGATGTTTGCAGGTGGAAAATGACAAAGAGAAGTGATGAGCCGTGGAGACCAGAATGAGAACGTTCTAGCTGTTACAGAGGCAAGAGGAGAAAAGACGATGTATAAAGAGAAAAGGTCGGCGGAATTTCCAGAAACTGGAGAAGGATCTGCTGCAGGAGGCAGGTGCCGTGAGTGGGTTGGGCAACTCCCCGGAAACCCGAGACCCAGTGTGTACGATGCCGGGAGCTGGGAGCCGGGAGCCCGGGAGGCAAGGGCTCTGAGCACCCCATTCATTAGCAAGCAGCAACTCCCCACCTGCAAAGTGGAGCTGGGGTGGGGGGACCCCCTGGGGACCCCAGAGATGGCAAAGGCCTTTCCTGATGTTTCTGGCTGTTTCTAAGACCAAGAAATGCGTCTGCGGCTTCTGAGGGCAGAGGCCCTGCTGGGAGCTCAGAGCTCCCCGGCACCTCCTGGACTTAAAGCTTTAATGTCCTTCTCAAATTTTAACAGACCTCTTCTCCAGACAGGGAACCAAAAACCCAAGGGCAGACTCGGGAGTGTTCCCCCAGTTCTAGAAAGGAGATACTGCCCTGCCGCCTCAGAAGCTTCATCAGCATCACCTGGGAGCACGTTAGAGACGCAGCATCTCAGGCCACCTGAGACCCACGGAGTCAGAATCTGCGTTTGTGTGGGAGGCTCGAGTGCTGGGTCTAGAATCAAAGTCTGAGAAGCAATGATGTGGTCTGTAACTGTTTCTCCTGTGCCAACACTGGTTGTTTTAACAGCTGGCTTTTATGGTGCCTGTTTTCTGGGTTTTCCTCTACCCGTGGCTCACTCTTCGAATGATAACGCCGACACCACTGTCCTTCGTGGGAAGGTAAAAAGATACGCGTCAGAGAGGGTCCAAAAAAAGTCCAGCATTCACTAAATCCTCCGCTGAGATGTGAGGTACTCGCATCACACCCAGATTCAGCTCAAGTTACTGACTGTTTCCCAACTGCCAAGGATAAAAAGGGATTTGGGGGGGGGGGGGTTACCTTATCAATTCTTTCAGTTGATCATTTCAGTCATTTGAAATAAAAAAAGAAGCGCTTTTAAACCCTGAATTGCAAAAACTTAAAAGATATTCTTAGGCATTTCTTGATCATTTATACTAACTTGTTCCCTCTCCTGAAACTTCTAAAATTTTACTGACACTGACTCTGAATTTCAGTTAACGCTGAAGGACAGAAGACCAAAACTCCCAGTGAATTCAAGCCGGTGGGAAACAAAGAATCACTCACTGAAAGAGGAAGTAAGACATTCAAGTAGGTTCTTGGCCATTTTTTCCCCCCCTTTTCGAATGCTCTCTGACACGGTCGGGCCAGTCAGCTGATAATCGTCACTTACGAGACCCAAGTTTACTCTAGCCTGACAAAATCCGAAGATGGCGTTGACACCAAAACATTGGGTTATTTTCCCAAATAAAACAAAGAGAAAACCAAATAAAGTAAAAGAGACTTGTAAGTGTTTCCTTTGCTAAAGAGACATTTCCCGCTGGTCTGAGAGACGACGCTGAGTAGAAATTAGGGTAGGATTTCGGCCGCATGTCAAGACTAAAAAGCAAGACGCCAGGACTTGGGAAAAATTCGAACTCCTTGTGGTTTGAATCCTCATTTGAATCCTGCAACAGGACCACACGGTATCAGACACCAGGCCCCCCAGTGGATCGAAAGAGTTCACGGGTTTCAACACCGGAAGGGAGTAGAACAGAATTTATCTTAGTCGTTTGTTTAGCACGGACCATACACCAACCTGAGCAGGTTGTAAAAATCAATTCGCCTAATTAGCACAAAACCTAAGGAGGTTGGTGCTTGATGAAGGAGGTTCTGTGATCCAAATTTTATAGGCAGAGAAGCGGCAGGGAGAGGTTGGGTAACTTGCCCCAGGTCGCGTAGCTGGTCACAGGCAAAAGTGAGCACACAGCTCCGCAGTCCGAGGCTTGAACCCTCTCCCACACCGCATGGCCGGGGAGGTAGGCTCGTCAGAAGCTTAATCCCAGGAAAAATGTATTTAAACATCTAGCGATGTTCCACTTCTCCAGACACTGGCCTGGTCTCTGACCTTCCAGACCATAGCTGCAGCTCTGGGGAGATTTCATCAGAACGGAAAACAACGAAGGAAAAGAGAAGGGAAAAGAGAAGTCAAAGGGCCATGCCATGACCACAGCTATCAGCAAGTCCATCCGTTTATTCCACAGGAGACACCCTCTCGGAGAGCCGGTCCCGTCCGTTGACAGGTAACGTGAACAAGTCTCATTGCTTGTCTACTAGCCCAGGCGGTTCAGAAGCACAGCACATTAGAAGGTAAAGGCGGCGAAAAGCAACACGAAATGGAAGAATTGTCAGTTGCCGCTAAAGCAAGAGACAGAAATTTATGACTCCACATAAATCCCAGAGTTAGTGTAGGCCTACTCAAAGCGGGAAGAAAGGCCTGACGTGCACCTCAAACGCCTCTGAGCGTCACTGAACAGAGAACCACAACTCCTGGATTGCAGATGACGCGGCCCGGGTCTGATCGCCCGGAACAGCTACCCAGGGGCACGAGCAGGGCTGAGCTCAGCACCATGGAAAGTTACCCACAGCTCATGGGAAGGTGGCCTGGGAGAGGAGCAGCGTGAAGAAGGTTCAAGTTCGGTCTGGAGGAAGCCAGGCCGGCAGAGGGCCGGGGAGCCCGTGCAAACTGCCCCCTCCCTGGCACGATGGTGTCGATCCAGTGTAATTACCGTCTGGTTTCAGCAGCCTACGATGATGATTTTTCTTTTAAAGCCCTAGGAAATTCTGTGCTGCACGGCTGTTTGCAAGGATGACGTTTATCGTGCCACATGCCCCCTCTGTGGAGTGCTCCTCAAGACAGCGCTGTCTGATCTTAATACCAAGAACAGTTGTGTTCCTCCTGAACAACCGATCCATCTGTACCTTCAGGCACAGCAGCCGTGTAACTGACTCACTCAGGTTTCTCTTTCTGCTTTGGATGCGAGGAAACTGCGGTCTACCGGACCTCGTGCTACCAAGCACGCTGGTCACCACGGCATGACACCTTCGGCTCATCCCACGCTCCGTTTTGTGCCTTCGCCCTCTCCTTCCCTCTTCTATGTTCCCTTTCTTCCCACTGATTCTATCTTGTATTTCAAACTTCCTTGAAGGCCACCTTACATCCTTTCTGGAATTAGGTCAAGAGTAAGACCGTGAACAAATGAATGAATGAATGAATGAATGAATGGAACTCAGGTGGGGACACTGAGGTTCAGAGATCGCCTAAGTAGCCATTTCATAACAAGCTAGGATCTATGTCTCCTGCCTTTCAACGTCACGTCCTTTACATTAATTGTGTTAACAATGGTGATTCTCAATGATCAAGACGCTTTATATCTAAAAATACTATTTCTAAGAGGAAAGAAAAATCCAGATGTTGGCTAATTGAGACTTTTCTGGATGAAGAACATACCGAGAAAATAACAATTTTCTAGCAGCGGAACGGAAGGAAATCTTGAGCGCTCTGAAAGCCCCGGGAGCACGTCAATCGATTTGTTTTGATCCCTGACGTATTTTATGTAATACTAACACTATGTCAGATCTGCATGTTAGGGTACAGGGACTACCCGGGAGAGAACGTTTCAAACAGTGATTTCTGTAAAGTCAAAAAAATTCTCAACTCAACGTTGTCATCGAGGAGTTGATGCTTGAATTGTGTGTCACCTTTTACTAGAACAGTACCAGAGTCATGTATCAGAAGAGTACGTTTTCATCAGTCACTTGAGGTATCACTTTGCTTTGAATGTTCTGAGGCAATTTAGAGAAAGAATAAAAAGAGTGTCTAAGTATGACATTAAGTTCCAGAGGGGGGCACACGAAATAGTAGACAGCTTAAAAGGTGAACAGGTAAACGCTGCCTCTTACAATCCAATCCATTCCGAAACGAGTGCCTTAGTGTTTCCCCCCTCGCCTGTACTATGCCGGCATTTTAAAGCGCCCCTCATATTGGGCAATAGCATAAATGCTCTAGAACAAGTTTCAAAAGGAACAGATGTTATAAAAGATTTTTTAGATAGGAAATGAATTTACAGGCTGACTAATGTTTTTGGAAAACAAATCAGGCGCAGTCCCCCGTTTCCTGAAACAGAATATAGCTCAAAGATGTTGACAGATTTCACTGCCAGCAGAATGCAGTCGATCACATTTGCAAAGATGGGAGGAAACAGCAACTGTGAAGAAATGATCCACGAGGGTCAGAACATCGTGCGTGACCATAAAGTAAGGAAGCTGACTTTTATTTTTTATTTATTTATGTATTTAAAAATTTTTTTAATGTTTATTTTTGAGAGCGAGCGAGCATGAGCGGGGGAGTGGCAGAGAGAGAGAGGGAGACAACGAATCTGAAGCAGGCTCCAGGCTCTGAGCAGTCAGCACAGGGCCCGACGCGGGGCTCGAACTCACGAACGACGAGATCATGACCTGAGCTGAAGTCGGACGCTTCACCGACTGAGCCACCCAGGCGTCCCGGAAAATGACTTTTAAACAGACATCTCGGGAGCTCACAAGTCCAAAGGAGCACTGCCATCAACACAGTCACCTTAAGAGGCGGGTACAGGGGCGCCTGGGTGGCGCAGTCGGTGAAGCGTCCGACTTCAGCCAGGTCACGATCTCGCGGTCCGGGAGTTCGAGCCCCGCGTCGGGCTCTGGGCTGATGGCTCGGAGCCTGGAGCCTGTTTCTGATTCTGTGTCTCCCTCTCTCTCTGCCCCTCCCCCGTTCATGCTCTGTCTCTCTCTGTCCCAAAAATAAATAAACGTTGAAAAAAAAAAATTAAAAAAAAAAAAAAGAGGCGGGTACATAATGATGGTTCAGAATCCTTTGGTTAACACAGGCAGGGCCCTCAGCACTTTGTCTGACTATCTTCTGTGCAGCCAATCGTTACCTGGAGGTATTCAGGTAAAAAAGCAGGACTCTAAAAGCGTGTGTGTGTGTGCGCGCGCACGCGCATGTACGTGTTTTAGCGTGTGGTTCAAACACGAGTTCTGAGGGGGACCGCTATGATGTTGTAAGCAACGCTTACATTCACGCCACTGTTGTGTGACTTAATGAGAATGGTTCCCACCACCATATATTGAGCTCCTAAGGTATGGCAGACGGGGTGCTCAAAGTACCTGGTGTACATTCTCCCGTTCAACCCTCGGGACTCCAGAGTTAGGTGCTGTTATTATCTCCACTGTATAAATAAAGGAAGAAAAGGAGGCTCTGAAGTCCAGAAGTCATGTGGTTAGTAGGCGACAGGGCTGGGATTTGAACCCAGGATTGTCTGATACTGGACTGCATGCTCCTATTCCACAGTAAGTGGAAAAGCCTTTTGAAACAATTTTCTCAGAGTGGGGTGGACCTTTCTGGGGCCAGGACAGGAAGAGACAGAGAAAACAGGACAGGATTTGGACATGTAAGTGAATAAGTCCTCGAGAGGTCAACACCTAACTTCTGGCATGGGTGAAACACTTCTGAAATGTTGCCAAATCTTAAACCGAGTGATTTTAAAATCAGAACGGTCATCATGAAAACTATTACGGAGAAGAGTTTCACATGAAGAATGTTTTATACATAACTAATGATCTTCCTCGTATAAGAATTCCTAAATGTTATCAGTCATCGGGCCACAGTAATGTTAAGAAACCCAGCTAGAGGGGACTTTTATGCCAAATGTGTTCTCATCATTTCCTACCTAGGTCTTTGGTCTTGGTCCTAATTCATCGTGACTTTCAGTTCACTTTCTCAAGAGTTTCAAACACAGAAAAATTACCTGGTGGTATTTCTTCAGGATGTTGTGCATTTCGGCCACGTCTTCGCTTGTGATGGTCTTGATGATGTATCTCTTGTCATAGGAAGTGTGGAATCGGGCCCCGCTGCGTGCCTGGGAGTCGTTGGGAAGGGGTGCGCTCCTCGTCAAGGAATTCTTCCCGTTGGGATAAAGTTGGAGGGAAGAGGAAAGAGACTGGTTAGAGGCGTGGCTTTCTCATTTGCAGGTCACGTGCTGTCATCACAAGTCTTCAAACACGGTTACGTTTGGATAGGGTGACATTATATATTCATAGTAACTCAAGCGGGTAGTCTTTCAAATGTAATGCAGACAGCTTGGATCCGAACTGTGCTTCTAATGTCCTTAAAGTAGGCAAATCCTAGAATTACAATCAAAGTTATTGTGTTCACCTTGTTTTTTAAAAAAAAAAAAACTTTTTAAAATGTTTATTTATGTTTGAGAAAGAGACAGAGAGAGTGTGAGCGGGGGAGGGGCAGAGAGAGAGGGAGACACAGAATCCGAAGCAGGATCCAAGCACAGAGGCCGACACGGAGCTTGAACCCGCGAGCCGCGAGATCGTGACCTGAGCCGAAGTCGGACGCTCAACCGACTGAGCCACCCAGGCGCCCCTCACCTGTTCTTTTCTGAGTGGGACAGGGCTCGGATTTTCTTCTGAATAAAATTAGGTTCCAGTCGTGAAAACCTTTTTTTTTTTTTTTTTTTTTTTTTTTAATATTCCCTGAGTGGTTTCCTTATAGGACAGGTATTCTCCTAAACAGCAGGTGCAAAGCATTTCTTTCTCCTAATTCTGGTAACATCTCCATGAAATGGTTACTATTATCACAGGTTTACAGATGAGGAGACGGGAGAAGAGATGGGTTGATCATTGGGCAAAGGTCACATGGCTAGTAAGGGGAAGAGCTAGGATCCCATCTCCAGGGCTGCTGGCTCAGAACCCCCCAGGTTCTCAACTAGGAAAACTACTCAAAACTGTGTTGTCTGCGGCATGCCTGGGGAGGAGCCGGGGCAGGTGTATTCTAAACTAGCTCCTCCAAAGATTCTGACTTGGTCCACCCTCCACCCCCCCCCCCTCCCCTTCAGCCACTTTTGAGAACAACTTAGCTCCTGGAGAGTGGATGAGGAAGGGCTCTCGGAGCACCAGTTCATTCCAGTATCTGGGTCACACTAATGGCACTCTAGCTACATAAGCCTACCCTGACGTCTCCCCTCTTCTCATTTGTGACTCTCCTGTTTGAATCTCCTGTTTTCTTTTTTCTTTTTTTTAAGATTTAAAAAAAAATGTTTACGGGCACCTGGGTGGCTCAGTCAGTTAAGCATCGGACTTCGGCTCAGGTCATGATCTCATGGTCCGTGGGTTCGAGCCCCGCGTTCGGCTCTGTGCTGACAGCTTGGAGCCTGGAGCCTGTTTTGGATTCTGTGTCTCCCTCTCTCTCTCTCTCTCTCTCAAAAATAAATAAAACACTAAAAAAATTTTTTTTCTAATGTTTCTTTTTTTATTATTAAAAAAATTTTTTTTAATGTTTTTATTTATTTGTGTGAGAGACAGAGTGCAAGCAGGGGAGAAGCAGAGGGACAGGGAGACACAGATTCCGAAGCAGGCTCCAGGCTCTGATCTGTCAGCACAGAGTCCGGTGTGGGGCTCGAACCCACAAACCGTGAGATCATGACCTGAGCCGAAGTCGGACGCTTAACCGACTGAGCCACCCAGGCCCCCGATGTTAATTTATATTTGAGAGACACAGAGAAAGTGTGTGGGAGCACACCAACAAGGGAGGGGCAAAGAGAGAAGGAGGCAGAAGATCTGAGCCACCCAGGCACCCCAATCTCCTGTTTTCTTGACCTCCCCCACTTCCCCCACCTTCTCACACTGCTCACTCAGCCGACTAGGATAACCTGTAGCATCTGAGAAGTCTGGTCCCCACCCCGGCTACCTGTGCTCCTCAGTGTTGCCCTTCCTGCCCTGCCTGGCCCCACTCGGCTGCGTCTGAGGGATTCAAAGGCAAAGACCCTTTCCCCCTCCAACTTCCTCTCTACCAGTGGGCACTCCAAAGCCCCAGTGAATGTCTCGTTAAGGGGCAGACGTCTTTAGAGAGGCAGGGGATATCACTGCATCATGGAGTTTCAAGGGGAGAGTTCCTCTGTGTCTGGTATATTCAAGTCTCCTTATCCTTTCCTTCCTTTCTAGATGAAATCCAGCAAGGTTTGGCTATATGAGGCAGAATGAAATTGCGGGGGCAGAGTAAGACCTCCTGAAGGTCCGCCTCGGGCTGAGGGAGGGTCTCCCAGGCTGGGTGCTGATGCCACGGCAGCGCACCGTGCTGTCCTGTGCGTCTCGCTTGCGATGTGGCGGCCACACCTGTCAAGTGCAAAGCCAGTGCTGCCGATTAACTGAATTTGCTTTCCTCAGCCTATTAGAAACTGGAGAGAGGGGGGGAAAAAATCGATGCAACTTGCAATGACTTTACATAGCAGGATTTGGCAGTGTTAAGTCATTCTTAAGACCACTGAAATTCATTAGACCGAGAAGGATGGAAATAATTTTCACGATGAAAATGGCCATATTGATAAAGAGTTTAATTCTCAATCACGTTTTTCTTTCTCCCCTCAAAAAAAAAAAAAATTCTCCTTAGTAGAGTAAAAAGGAAGAGAATCAGAGTGAATTTCCCCTTTAGGGGTTTTAAATGCTAGCAAAAAAAAAAAAAAAAAGCAGTCATTGCTACTGGCTAATGGTCTCACATTTTCCTCCCACACGTTAACCTGCAGAAAATTATTCCAAATAACTCCTTTCAGGAAGGGGGTGGGGTATATAGTAAAGGGCACCTGTGTTCTGCAAAGGACAGAATTAAGGCAGCATATTTGCAGATCGCTTTCCTAGGTGTTACAGAGGCCACTGGGAGGACAATGCAATTGAAAGCTGCACACTAAGTGCTTCTCAAACTTTAAGGAGCAACCAAATCACCTGGGATCCTGTTAAAATGCAGGTTCTGACCCAGCAGGCGTGGGGTGGGGCATCTGAAGCAGATGGGGCTGTTCACAGCAGGTCTGTCGCCCGTGGGACAATCAAGGGTCCACTGCACGGTGGCTATGACGTGTTTTGTGTGTTCTTAGTGCGTAAAGTCATTACACACTTACCTGCATGAACACCTTTCCCGTTATATTCTGTGCAACTCTGCTTTGATTAAAATGGGAGGCTTTACGGTGAGGATGAAGAATCGATTGCGTCCACTGTATTAATTCATTAAAGGAGTGTTTCACTATGATATGTACAAGGCAGCGTCTGAATTTCCAAAGGGCTGGAAATGATTCATCCAATGAGCAGTAACTCCTTAGCTCAGACGCTACCTCCTTGCAAATTCTGTCTTCCCTGTCAGTTTCAAATATATTGACAAGCATTTATTATAGACTCTGTATGAGCACACTGCCCACGTCCTAATCCTGGTCATAACACTTTACAAATTCTAATCTTAATTCTGCCTCAACTCAGTTTTTCAATAATCACGTGAGTGGTCCCAACCTACAGTGCCTACTTCCACTATGTGTAAGGATTTTTTTTTTTAAGGCTCTTCAGTTTCAAATCATCAGTGAAGTTAGGAACAGATACTTGTCACAGTTAAGAATGTACCTTTTATAGTCACTATGAATGTAAAAAGACAGGGAATCAAGTTCACCGAACGACCTAGACAAGCAGAACATCAGAAGAGAAAACACAATTTATACAAAATGCACGATCCTTGGAATGACTCAAGCACTTGGGAAAATCCAACTCATTAGTTCATATTTTATTTTCACAACATTCCTCTGAGATAGGAAAGGTCAGGTGCATTTTCCCACTTGAAGATAACCAAACTGTGGAGTACAACGGAGTCAAGTAATAATGCCTAAGCCTCCTGCCGGAAGCTTCCTCTGAGGAAGCCAGAAAGGGCAATTTTTGAAAAGACTTTTGACATTACTTAACATCATCATCATCGACTTTCTGTGGTCTTTGAAATAAGGTAGGAGAGAGAGAGAGAGAGAGAGAGAGAGAGAGAGAGAGAGAGAGAGAGAGTGTGTGTGTGTGTGTGTGTGTGTGTAAAGGCAGTACTGTGTAATGGTAGGGAGCCGGGCTGGAACCCACTACACGTTCCGTCACTCCTCAACCCTTGGATGTCATTTAGCCTCTCTGAGCCTCAGTTTCTGTGTTTGTGAACTGATGGAGAATAAAGCAGGGGAGAGGGGGAGCTGAATGAGATGTCTACCTCAGACCTTTCATAACTCTAAGAACGTCTTTACTCAAAGGCATGATGTGCCGCTCCAGGAACCGGAGATTCACCTCGGAGGGTGAGTCTGTATGTTTCCCAACAAAGTCCAGTCAGAAAAGTACGCCCACTCAGCAGGGGCATGATGATGGTTTAGGACGTCTGGGCCATGATTCAACAGGGGGTGGCAATCGTTCTTAGGGGAGCATGAAACTGACACTTCGCTGATTGCAGATGGGCTCAGGACAATTTCAGCAAGGCCGAGAAAAGGGGCTGAGGGGAGGAGGTCAGGGCTGCGGGCCGACAGGACTCGCTGAGCGGCCTCGGTACAGTCTGCTACCTAGCAAAGCTGAATATTGAAACTCTTCAGTGCGCTCCGCTCTGTCCCAAAGGAAAAACGGACTGTAGAATCACACAGGACGCTTGGTGAGTTTGCGAGGTCAAGACGAGGAAGGCCCGAGAGAAGCGGAGCTTGGGATGGCCTTCAGGAGCCCCCAGAGGGGCCCTGTGTGTGTAAATAATTCTCTTAATCCAGGAGCACGACAGCTGGAAACAACCTTGGAGATTATTCCAAGCCATCCCATTACAGGCAAGAAAACAGAAGCCCAGAGTGGAAATGACTTGCCTGCCTCAGTGCGTTAACACCTCGGTGGGATGAGGTACGTGGGGGGGCCCTGCAGGGGCAGTCGGCCACCATCCCTCCCGGGCTGGAGAGTCTGGGGGCGCGTCAACAACGGGACTGTTGACACAGATTCTTCCGTGGTGACAAATGCCTTCTAATCACAACTTAAGAGCACGGGCGAACTGGCCCCAAACCAAAAGTGTCTTCAGGTTTGCAGTTTCGCCAAGGAAAGGTAAATCCTCGGTAACAGCTTCGACGCGAATGCGGCCCAGAGTCCTCAATTCGCACTTTTATTAACATGTGTATTTATGTATCCTGACTCATCCTAGGGCTGTTCGTTCCTCGACGTGGGGGAGGACGGGTAGGAGTAGGAGCCGTCTTCTCTCCAGGCAAGAGCGGAAAGTGATGGATGTTTGTGGAACAGGTTTCGGGGCAGGGAAAGCATGTGTGGCTGAGTCCCGGGCTTGGAGTCAGACAATCCAATGGCACAGAGGGGGCTGGGAGATGCCTGAGCACTCAGTATTTCTGCCGGTCCCGTCCGTGCACTGGGGTGACAGCACCAATCCTGAGATTTCTTCACATTTCTGACCAGGTGGCGTAGTTCATTGTGCCTGTTTTAATCAGTCCACACGTTCTGGGAATTGCTGGAGGTTCTCATTCTCTTTTGGGGACTGGCTCCTATCTTTACAGACTGCCCCATCCTCTGTCTTTCCCTGCTTAAAGCAATAAGGGTTTTCTTGGCAAAGAATGCCAAGGCTGAAAGAAGTAATCCTTTCCTCCGGGAGTGCTAAACTCTGGCTCATTCTCTACAATGCTCAACTGGTAAGGAAAGAAAGAAACAGAAAAAGAAGTTAAGGCGAAAATCTGCAAGCTAGGACAAGATCTGCACGGAAGAAAGAAGGTCTAGCTGATGGCACCATTTAAAAAAAAAAAAAAAAAATCTTTCTAAGGGCACCTGAGTGGCTCCGTCGGTTAAGCGTCCGACTCTGGGTTTCAGCTCACGTCATGATCTGGCGATTTCGGGCTCTGTGCCGACAGCGCAGAGCCTGCTTGGGATTCTCTCTCTGCCCCTTCCTCACCCATGCCGTCTCTCTCTCTCTCAAACTAAGTACATAAACTTAAAAAAAAAAAAAAATTCTTTCTCATCTGGACCACCTGATTTAAAGACCAAGTCTGAGATGAAAGTCTGATCTAACCAAAGGCCTACAAAGCACCACTTCTAGGGCTGGTTCAGACACCTTCAAGGTAATTCCTATTTCCAAAATAAAAAACTTACTGTCAGCAATGTTCACCCTGACCTACCTGTCCATGTGTATGAGAAAGCTGCCTAGAGTGTGGAGCTCTGCTCTCATTAGAGAACAGATTCCCTGTCAAGGACAAAGCTTAGAGAGTTATATATTCTGAAATAAGGTGTGCTTAAAAAATTCAAAATCTGGGATTCTGAACCTCTCAGTTCAAAAGTGTGAACATGCAAAACAAAGTGACCTGGGGATATCTGGGGTCAAAGTCACAACACAATATAAAGGCAATCCAGGGCACTGAGTGTGTGAAATGTCCATCCCATTACATATTCCCAAGTCTAGAAGCCATCGGAAGAGAACGCATTATCACCAACCTACTAAGTACACACTCATCAGAAGATTCTGAACGTCGAGACCATCTCTCTGTGTTTACTTTATTCATCCGTCTATCTAGTTTCCTCATATTTCCTCAGGCTCACATTAACATAAGCAGAGGCCTGATGTTTCAAGTTCCAAACAGCGCTGATGAGGAAACCAGGAGACGGTATAACATGGAATTGGACACGGGAACTTTAGAAATCAAGACTATGAATTTGGACAAGTTATTTAAGCTCTTTGTGCCTCAGTGTCCACATCTGTAGAAAGGTAATAATGATGAGGATAATGATAATACCAATCAAAAGTTTGCCTGGGGGGTTAAATTAGAGAATGTAAACTTTTTATAATAGTGCCTGGAATACAGTAGTACTCAGTAAACAGTAGCTATTATTATAAATAGTAAATTTCAACTTGGAAGCTACTTAGAGGGGGGCAGACTGATATTGACAGATGATTCTGCAGGTTAGGAAGTTAAGAATGAAGGATTTATAGAGGTGCCTGGGTGGCTCAGTCGGTTAGGCGTCTGACTTCAGCCCAGGTCAAGATCTCACGGTTCATGAGTTTGAGCCCCGCGTCCGACTCTGTGCTGACAGCTCAGAGCCTGGAGCCTGCTTAGGATTCTGTGTCTGCCTCTCTCTACCCCTTGCCCACTCACACTCTGTCTCTCTCTCTCAAAAATAAATAAACGTTAAAAAAAAAAAAATGAAGGACTCATAATAAGTTCTTCTAATTTGCTCTTGATTCCTCCTGTCCCCATCCTGGCCAAGCCTCTAGTTTGTACCCAGTGAAAATTGAGAGCCACACACTCTCCATTCACCTTTGCAGGTTATTTCCTACAGCCCTCCATAACAACCACTTATATTTTTACAAAAGAACTTAAAACATTTTATAAGGAACTTTCAAGTTGAAAATTCCCAACCCGCAAGGTCTTTCTCCTGTCCTTGGCCCCCGCTTACCTCCACCAAAGGGGAAGGGGGCGGGACAAGTCTCTAAAGAAATAGAAAGGGGTGGGGGGAGGCAGCTGGGGGCAGTGGGTGCCTCCTTCTTGAGGGGGAGGAAGGGAGGAAAGTAGGCTGGCTGAAGATGCCCATGAATCTGCAGGAATAGCAGGGGTGGGGGGGGGAGGGGATGGACTCAGGGTAGCCCAACGTGCAGGCCTCCGTTGCCTCTGTTACCTCGAGGGAGAAACAAGAATAATGAAGGGTGAGCAGGTGCCGGCTAAAGATGAGGGCTTGAGGAGAGGAATGGAGGTTTGGAAAAGTAACCTTGGAACTGATCGTCCGGGAAGTCACCCGTGTAATAGGTTGGCTTCCCACGAAACCACAATCCCATTCAATGCGGGGCCTTAAAAGACTCACTTTAATATTCAAAATATGAATGAACAGACCTTGGTACGGCGTCACCGCCCATAAGGTCTCAGCACGTATGACAGAAATAGAGCAAGTCAGAAGTTAAGGGCGACGAGCCCGCCCAACTCCCCTCCCCCGCCCCTCACTCTGTTACCTGATTATCTGCAAAGAAAGTTGGACTTCATGTCTCTAGGTTTCCTTCTCGCTCTCCTAGTCGCTATTCAGTGATAGTTACCGCTGTTAGCTTGTAGAGACATAGGAACGGATAATGATTTGCTATCAGTTTAGGGTGAAATCTAATCATAAATGGAAAACTAACTGCTGTGTTCATTGGCTACCCCTTTCTTCTATACATGTGTTAGCTTCATATTATAAACTATGTAACGTTTTAAATTCACTTGTTCTAAATGGAAATACCGTCATCACAACGCCCGGCCCTCAAGAAAAAGGCAACGGAAATCAGTGGTGGAAGGAAAAAACAAAATCATATACTGAATATAAACGAATCTTAAACCGCGAACATTCTTCTGTCTTCATGGCGTTACTGAGCTGTAACTCACATACCACACAATTCACCTACTGCAAGTTCAATGGTTTTTTGTTTTTGTTTTTTTTTTAAGTATATATCCAGAGTTAACCATCCCCGCAATGAATTCTGGAACATTTTCATCACCTCAAAAAGAAGCCTGGACCCGTTAGCAGTCACTCCCATTCTGACCCGCTCTAGGAAACCACAAATCCACGGTCTTCTAGATTTGCCTGTTCCGGACATTTCATAGAAACGCTCCTACGGGACAGAGGCGTGTGTGACAGAACCGAACTTTCTTCTTGCAAGTCCCTGACGTGACCGACGGTGCTGGCTGTAGCCCCTGGGCCGTCTCTGGGCGAGTGAAGGGACATTACGGGCGCCCTGTCCTCGGTCCAGTGCAGGGGATACATGACAGCCAGCAGATGTTGCGTCGTGGGGTACTTCTGGGCTTGCTGGGGAGTTGGGGGCAGAAGACAAAAACTGAAATTCTGGGGCAAAGCTATTGGAGGCAGGGCGGGTAGCAATCTGACAACTGAGCCCAGTTTTGCTTGCCTATCTTGCCAGTTGGTAAGTGAACTTTTTTTCAGCACCTCCATTTTCCACAGCCACATATATTACGGATCGTACAGCACCCTGTCCCCAAACCTCAAGAGCTGTGTTTGAAGCTCCAAATATACCATGTCAGCCCTCGGCAGGGAATAAAGGAAGATCATGAGAGATACGGCTCCCTCTTCAGCGGCCTTCGTGCGCTTCTAAATGGAAATTTGTCATCATTTCCCTTCAGAAAGGGATTAATGGTGCCATCCTCCCTCCCCACTCCTCTACAGTCTACACTGAAGAGGTTTGTTTCCTCAGTGGGAGGTCCGGGGTTGGGGGCGGGGGGGGGGGGGGGGGATGCCCAGAAAAGTGGAGGAAATGTAAAGGTCAATTTGATTAGCTCATTCTTAGCGGCCATCTTCTAATGTCTCTCATGAAAATGTCATGATTTAGCAACCATTACGGTCCCCTGTGCATTTTTTTTTTTAATACCCAAGCATTTTGAACACTTAATTCTCCTCGTCTTAGGCATTTTTGGTTTCTTCCCCCTCCCCCCCCGCCCCCATTTTGATATGGTTTGCATTTCTGTTAAAACTCATGGATGGAGAGTTGTTTTCTTCTTCTTTTTTTTTAATCAACAGAGAGGCCGCTTAAAATCAAGCCTGTCATGCTCCAATGTATAGAGGCCACCATCTCACAAAGAGAACGTGTCAATATTGTATATAAGAGCCTCGGCGACTGTCATCTACTCGAGATGACTTAATAACACATTCAGAGAGTTGACGGCTGGCAGGGCCTCAGCAAACATCGCATCCTTCTCCCTCATCTCACAGATGAGAAAACTGAGACTCACCGGGAGTAAGTGACTGGACGTAGCCACAGCCAACAGTCACTGAAGATCCAAAACTCAAACCAGCCCCCTTGCTCCCAGGAAACGCTCTTTTTTCCTAACCCACGCTACCTGTTTCGGGGACTTGAAACCTGGAAGCCGATCGCTCCCTGCGGACAACTCAGGATTATGATTACATGCCTCGAATCACAAGGCGGGGAGCCAGGAGCAACCCCCCAATGAGGCTGCTTTCTGGGTTTGCGTTTGACAGATCTGAGAAAGCACAGATGGTCCTCTGACCTCGTCAGAGGGGGAAAGACCAACACGCTAACTTGAACATCATCATCAAGGATTTATTAAATGCCCACTGTGTTCAAAGTCGTGTGCTAAGCTCTTTGGGAATTTCAAAGGAAGTCTGAGCTGTGATCCCAGGCGCAGAGTGGCTTTCATTAAAAAGGGGAGCAAGACACATTGCAATTTAACACTTATCAATAATGAAACGGCGGAGAAAAGAACACACAAATGAATGGTGATGGCCAGCAGAGAAAGCAGCAGAGATGCGGGAACTTCACAGAGCGCCACGAGACCTCCTTCAAAAATCTCAGTCGGTTAAGCATCTGACTTTGGCTCAGGTCATGAGCTCATGCGTGGATCGTGAGTTCGAGCCCCACATCGGGCTCTGCGCTGACAGTGTGGAACCTGCCCGGGATTCTCTCTCCCCACCTCTCTCTCTGCCCCTCTCCCCTACTTGCATACTCTCTTTCTCTCTCTTTGTTAAAAAACAAAACAAAACCCTCGGGTTGGTAACTGACCGAGATCAAAATACCCCAGACCTGTGTCTAAGGATCGTAATAAGCAAACACAACGTCTAACCCGGACAGGAGCTCCCTGGCAAGATGACTGTCCGCTCCTGGTTGGAAATCACGGGTCATCACCCAAAGCGGGTTCAGGGTGAGGAACACAGGCAAACGGGAAGCCTGAGTTCTCAGGTGGGGACAGTAACCGGTTCAATTCATAAGAAAGAGCAGAGAAAGCACAAGAAAAAGAAAATCTGATGACGTTGGTGGGTTGTGAGGGAGTTTTCCCAAAAGTCTGTCAGGAGATTGTCCGATCCTTCGGTTTTCAGCCCCGGGAGGAGCTTCTGTCCGATTCGCACTGTGGGGCCCACGGAGGCTCAGCCGTGAGGCCCGCGGGTGTGAGAAGCTGTGAACAAGCTGGCCCAAGAGACAACAGTCTCAATGGGAAAAGGAAGAGCTGATATGGTTCAGGGAGCAAGTTCCAGGTGGTGACAGCGTAGGTAGGTAGGTTTGTCGAGAGACAAGCACCCACACGCCAATCCCTCCCAGGCCCGGGCCTCAGCTCCTGACCCTGACCCTGACCCCGAGCACCCCCCAGGCTGCCCCACTGCATGACGACCTGCCCCTCCCCCGTGACTCGCACCCCCGCTCTCCCAGCCCCTCAGGCTCCGCCACCCCCAACTCCTGTCACGTGTGTCTCAAAACTGCTCTCTGCCTCACCCTGTCACTCCCAAGCGCCCTGGTTTATGCCTCCTCACTTTGCTGGGACATCGCACAGGCTCCGGGTTTTGTTACCTCCCCTTTCTGCATTCTGCGCGTGACCACCCTCAGTCATCTTTAGACAATTCACACGTCCTCACATCACTCCCCTGTGCAAAATCCACACGGCTGCTCCGGGGCTGACGAATCTGGCTGAAGCCTGCGGTCCGGCTTCCCGTCCTTATCTCCGCAGTCCCGCCACCACCCAGGGGCTGAGCGTTTCCTGGGCTCTCGGCCGCCATGCTCTGGCCCAGAAGGCTCGCTTACCTTGGTCTCCCCCCACCCCCCCACCAGCCCTCCCTCCCTTTCTGCCTCACGTATTTCCTACGGGCCTGCCCGAGGCCCGGCCGCGGCTACGTTCTGGGCCTGCACCCTGGTGGGCACGCTGGACTCAGTGCCTGCCCTCAGGCTAAGTGACACTTGGGGGAAATCTACGTGATGACAGGCGCTGTCTGGTGCAGATATTTTCTTTGCCACAGCTCCGCACACCCTGAAGGTCTTTCTTCACGCCGAAAAGACGTTATTTTGAAACCCGAAAGGACAACATCAAAAGTTTCAGACGTGAGCTTTTAGAATCAGTTGTTTTAAAATTAGACTTCTCTGTTACAAATACAAAGGAGAAGGTGCATCAGATGCAAATAATGAGGGATTCTAATTCAGGAGACGCGGCAGGGGAAGAGAAAGCCCGGTGATTATCCTCCACAAAGAACAAGAGGGCCTCAGTTTCAATTACGGGCTGTGTCGAGGCTTAACTGCCTCATCCCCGTCCTGCGGAACGTTTTGGTCTCTGGCCGGGCAGTCCTCTCCCGCAGCTCAGAAACTTTAAGCGAAGCCTCCCTTTCACTTCCCAGGCCTGTTGTGAAACGTTCTGGTCCTCGGAGAGGCTGGAAAGAGGGACGCAGCTTTTCTTGGAGAATAGTAAAAAAGATGTCTGGGTTTCTGTAAATCTCATTAGCATCAAAGACAGAATCTGGCGTGGACTAGTTTAAAAGCAAGCGAACAGCAGACACAAACAATGGGGCGCCTGGGTGACTCAGCGGGTTAAGCATCCCACTTCGGCTCAGGGCATGATCTCGCAGTTCATGGGTTCGAGCCCCGTGTCGGGCTCGGTGCGGACAGCTCAGAGCCTGGAGCCTGCTTCGGATTCTGTGTCTCCCTCTCTCTCTCTGCCCCTCTGCTTGTGTTTGTTTTCTCTCTCTCTCAAAAATAAATAAAGTTAAGGGGTGCCTGGGTGGCGCAGTCGGTGAAGCGTCCGATTTCAGCCAGGTCACGATCTCGCGGTCCGTGAGTTCGAGCCCCACGTCAGGCTCTGGGCTGATGGCTCAAGCCTGGAGCCTGTTTCCGATTCTGTGTCTCCCTCTCTCTCTGCCCCTCCCCCGTTCATGCTCTGTCCCTCTCTGTCCCAAAAATAAATAAAAATATTGAAAAAAAATTAAAAAAAAAAGTTAAAAAAAAAAAGAACAGCTGTCTCTAGTTTTAAAAAACAAACGGAAAGGAGTCCCCTTGCTCTGTCTTCCCTTCTGCATCGCCTATAATGTCTTGCACAGAGCCTGACAGGCAATAGATACAAATAAACACACCCTGAGTGGTAAACGTGCGTGAAATTATCCACCTAGAGGGGAGCAGAGCCTCGGGCGGCCTGGAACCTCAGGGCCAGTGACAGTGGAAGCCTCCATGGGGGCATCCGTCTTCAAAGATGCCTTATATCTTAAAATCATGGTAACTGGGACTCACTTTGGCCCAGTGATCGGAAGAATATAATCCAACACTGAGCGCTTTACAAACCAATGAAGTAATTTGAAAACACACGTATAAACTGGAGAAAGTTCTGAACCTGGACACACACACACACCTACACTGAGGTTTCTACATACACGTGTGTGCTAAGTGATACTGTTGTTAATGAAGAATATTCTAGAACTGTTGCTTATGAGAAAAAAAAGTTTCATTCTTAAAAGACATTCAAGAAACCAAAACCAGGGGAAAGATACAATTGTTGATAGCAGGATTGCTTTTCAATTCTTCTCAAGAAGTTTAAATTTGCTGCTAGAGGTCAATTAGGTAGCCTAATTACTATGTTCTAATTTGATCAGATTCAGCAATACTGACTTTTTCCAGGTGCAGCAAAAAGGCATTCACACACCCAAGGCAGGTGGACACCATTCACCCATTTGACTTAACGCGAAGGTCCAAATACTAAATGAACCAGGCAGGGGGCTCCCGATCACTACGCGGATGCAAAGCTGCTTGTCTAACAGGCAAACACTTTAGAAAAACAAACACATCGAGGAAAAGCAAAGCAGCATGGGGCCCGGTCCCCTCTAGCCATCCAGTGCCGTCAAAAGACGATCAGACCCCAGGTCACTGATCTCACTTTTCAAATCAGACCGAGAGAGAGTATTTAACTTGGTACTGCGGATGTCAACTGATACGCGTTCCTTGTTCTGTCCACGAGAGACGCAATGTCTGGGCAGTGGTGAGTTGATGTGCCGGGCAGCTGGGACAATGGCCCGGCTAGTCCTGGCCTGTTCCCACTGCTGGGCATTCCGGGCCCTGCCCAGGTCCGTGGCACCTCCACCTTCACCCCGGCAATGCCCGGAGGCCCTCAAGGTATGAACTCAGAGCCAGAGCTGGCACAACTTCCTCCTTTTTTCCAAACCGAGTAGCCAACAGAGTGGGTGGGGCCCCACATCCACAATCTCATCTTCGGGTTAAACTGCAGGGCCTGCCCCTCCCGAAACTTTTTTAGGAGGTAGAGACTTTGGGAAAGCAATGTGGGACTGGAGGGGAAAACCGGCACGTAGCTCTGGTTTGCTAAAGTTACTTTGAACACCCACCTTTTTTTTTCTCTTTTTAATAGAAATACAGTTGCCAAAGAGAAAGCAGCAATTTAAATGCCAAAAGTACCCGGCGTAGCTGAGGAAAGGAGTGGTGTTCAAATGATTAATTATACTCACACTGGCTCTCCTCTGTACTGATTTCTCCTGCTAAGAGCTTAAGAGATTTGCCAGTTAGTTCCACGAATCCTCCTCCACTTGCCTCATTTGCCTTTAAAGTTTGTCCTCAGCAATTTGTACTTACTTAACTATCAAGTTGACATGGTTTTGTTTTGGGGGGGGGCGGAGGGGAAGGTGAAGGAAAACTGGCTCGTGTCTTGGTATTTTTGCAACAAAACTAGTCATTTTAGGACATTTTAAAAACTACTTTCATCTACAGTTCAGATTTCAGGCTGTAAAGGCTCCATTTTTGATCTCACTGAGCAGCGCTGATTATGGGAAGAAACATACGGACTTCATCTTGGTAACAAATTGAGGGACCTAACACGATCCTGGAGCAGAGGCCCTCAAAAGCCGGTTTCTGTGAAATGCCAGTGTAGTTGTTTTATTTTTTAAAAAAAGGGGGAGGGGTGGCGCCTGGGTGGCCCAGTCAGAGTGTCTGACTTCGGCTCAGGTCACAATCTCACAGTTCTTGAGATCGAGCCCCATGTCGGGCTCTGTGCTCACAGCTCAGAGCCTGGAGCCTGCTTCGGATTCTGTGTCCTCCTCTCTCTCTCTGCCCCTCCCTCTCTCGTACTCTGTCTCTTTCTCTCTCAAAAATAAACAAACATTAGGGGCGCCTGGGTGGCGCAGTCGGTGAAGCGTCCGACTTCAGCCAGGTCACGATCTCGCGGTCCGGGAGTTCGAGCCCCGCGTCGGGCTCTGGGCTGATGGCTCGGAGCCTGGAGCCTGTTTCCGATTCTGTGTCTCCCTCTCTCTCTGCCCCTCCCCCGTTCATGCTCTGTCTCTCTCTGTCCCAAAAAAAAATAAAAACGTTGAAAAAAAAATTAAAAAAAAAAAATAAACAAACATTAGAAAAAACAAAAAAGGAGACATGAGACTCGGGTAGAGGAGAGTTTCTTAGGACGTCAGTTGTCAGCTACTTGTTCCTTTAAACCACTCAGTTTATTTCCATATGGCCTTTTCAAATGTATTGGCAGTTCTTAAATAATGCAGAATCATTCCTTTTCATTTTCTACAAACCTTTTTTTACTGTTCCAAGGTTTATTCTTTACAAGTGACTTATTTTTTTCAGCAGTACATCCCCAGTCCAGGTTTGACTGAAGTTCTTTCTCTTATGCATGAGGCCCAAAGCTGAGCGTGCACCGCACCCTTCCCCCCACCCCCTCCACTTTCTCGGGCACACCCAAGCCTCTGCTCAGAACTCACCTCTGTGGAAATCCCAGCCCTGGCCCACAGAGGAGGGAATATCACTGGCAACCTGGCCAGCATTGCTTATTCAAAACATGGGAGCTTGGAGGCTTCTTATGCCTGAGTGAGCATGTGAGAAGTTCTGGGAAACTTTCAATAATGGGGCAGGGCAGGGCAGGGTGGGGCGGGGCGGGGAGGCCCACACATCTTTAGGAAAATGTACTAAGCTCAATTTGCCTTTGACACCCTATTTTTTTAAGGAAAACACAGGGTAAAGCCGTGTCAATGTTCAAATTGCAAGGTCACTCGGGGGGCAATATGGCACTTAATGTAGGATACATCAGGATTCTGATTTGGAGCAAATGAAAGAAATGTTTACTGGATTTGGAGGGATTTCAAATAAGTCAGTGCTCACACAGCAAAATGAGCAGACTGTCCTAAAAGGCCAGAAACTAGCCCTTGCCTCTCTTAACTCAGATTTTCTGCTCTTAAAAAAAAATCCTTGGCTTTTACGTATCTGACTGATTACATTAAGATCAAGTAACTGATGTCAGGTTCTTTCTTAGGAGAAAGGACCACGGATTGGCACATAGGACAGCACCATGATCTTGATTTTATCTTATTTAAAATTTTTTTTTAATGTTTATTTATTTTTGAGAGAAAGGGAGACAGAGCGTGAGTGGGGGAGGGGCAGAGAGAGGGGGAGACACAGAATCCGAAGCAGGCTCCAGGCTCCGAGCTGTCAGCACAGACAGAGCCCGACGCGGGGCTCAAACCCACGAAGCGCGGGATCATGACCTGAGCCGAAGTTGGGTGCTTAACTGACTGAGCCACCCAGACACCCCCATGATCTTGATTTTAAAAGTCAAATTTGAGAGAACCAGGCAAATTGGGGGGGAGGGTGGTACGGGAAGCAACAGTGGACATTTTTATGTGGTGGGCACCAAGAACAGACGATGTTCCCAGGAGCGGCAGGCTCCTGCTGGTGCAACAGCCCTACGGTCACTAGACCACACCAACCACTCCAGGTCACGGTGCGCAAGGCGTGGCCTCCGACAAAATGCTGTGAGCAGGAGAGTCGGGTTCAGATGATTGGAAAAGCAGCAAATCAGCACGAAAATACAACTTTGGTGATTGCTAAGGGGACCCTGTAACTACAGGAAACGCAAATTCAAGACACAACGTACACACTGGCACTGACTGTCGACACGCCTGATGGCAGAAAGCAAAAGAAGGCTGTGCTGACGGGCCACTTCCTCCAGGAAGTGAGAGTATCATCTGCAACGCTCACGTGCGTGTTTGCTTCCCGAAGAATGGTCTTTTCCTGCCGACCGCTAACATCATTTTGCCCAGAGGCCCCTAACTGACGGAACCCTGCCTTTATTTCAGAAAGGACACTGAAACATCCCTACGTGAAATGAAGATTGCCATTACATAATTACTCGTGACGAAAAAAAGGTCAGTCCTATTTTACAGAGCAAACCCTACTGGAAGCAAAGGTAGCAAAAAAGCGACTCACCTGGAAATCCTGATCGTCGATGCCAAACCTCTCCCGCAGGTTCCGGAAAACCATCGGGCAGTATTCCTTAAACTTGAAGTGGCTGGGCATGTTTTCTCTGAAACGGTCACAGTGTGGGATAACGTTTAGATGTAGACTTGACTTTGCCACCATCTAGTTCCACGTGCGGCCAAAGTGCCCGGGGTTCCCCACCCGCAGAAGGCTGGTACGGCCCGGAACCAACCACAACCCACAGTAAACCCGGGGGGACACAGGGACAGACTGGAGGCATTCGCCTCCTCTCACCACCTATAGGGGCACTGAGACTAGACGACCTTTCTAATCCCAACCACTCCTCGCGGCCACTTTCCCAAAGAAGAGGTGGAAAGAGAAGGGGCCACACAGATGGAAACGGTGAAGGAAAAGCAGAGAACTTGGGGAGCCCGGGATGGGCAGCGGAGCGAGCCACAGACGCGCTCCCCACGTTCGTCCTCAGGGACTTGCTGATTAGAGTTTGCAAAACAACACTATCTCTCACTCCTCCAACGACCTAGCCGATGCCATCCACAAAGAACCACATTCCAAATGCACATAGAAAAGGGGCACCCTGGGTCGCGTCCGACTCTTGATTTCAGCTCAGGCCGTGATCTCACGGCTAGTGAGTTTGAGCCCCGTGTCGGGCTCCACGCTATCGGCGCGGAGCCTGCTTGGGATTCTCTCTCTCCGCCCCTCCCCCACCCCTCAAATCAATGAACTTAAATAAATGAATGAATGAATGAATGAATGAATGAATAAATAAATACATTCACATAGAAGAAAATCCCTTCAAAAGGTCAACTTCTAGACAGTTTTAAGAATTAACACATCAGCTTCACATCAGAACAAGGGCCACATTAAGAAATTTCATAATTGATCCTCATGCGGGAGAGATTTCTGTAAGGCTCCTCCCACTCACTCGGAAATGCTTCCTCCTCTGTGTACCCGTAGATACACACACACCTCGACAGTCGTACTTTGCACGCTGAATTATGCGGTAATTTGTGTATGTGTCAGATTTCAAGCACCTGCCTGAGAGCCCCCTGAGGGCAGGGCCACATCTACTTCCTCGTCCCTCCTCTCAGTGGACAGCTAATACATAAGAGGTGCTCCATAATGACAGCCAAATGAAGGAGAAATACTCTCACTGCCCACCATGGCATCCCATCGTGTTTTAGAAAAACGTCCCTTAATTCTTTATTGTTCTGTGAAGTAGTTACTTCTGCTCCTAAGGTCAGCATTATTAGAGTTTTGTCCAAGATCGCTCAGGTCCACAGCTGCTAAAAATCCCAAGCAATTTACAGCTTCAAACATTTAAATCGTAATGAGAATATCACTTTTAACATAGGAGATATTCATAGAGAACAATATGCCATATGGCAAAAGGATATTACCCAAGAGGGCCTGCCGTTGCTTTTCTGAAAATGACAGCTGGTTATGTTTATCACAGGATTAACTTCATCAGCAAAACTTTACTCCCACCCATTGAAAACTAATGCAATTACAGAAATTCACAAAACCCATACTCCTGGCAGCCGTGTCGGTCTTACAAACGGCTGTACTTGTACTTACTTGTTAAAAAGGTGATTGTCCACCTTTATCTTTGAGTAGGCTTTGAAGTCATCTGGCATCAGCATAACAGGGATTTGAACATGGCTCAGTTCATTGATCTAGAAAGACACAGAGCAAAATGACACAGGTTAGAAATCTCTCCGCGGGAAGTGCTGGACTTGAACACACATCTCGGGGGGAAAACCCGGTGGAAACGAGCACCTCCCACCCCCCACCCTCCTCCTCCTCCTCCTCCTCCTCCCCTAGATCATCTTTCTTGCTGCCCTCCTCACTCCCTCTGCAGGCTTCACTACCGCCCCCACCTCACATCCGGCTCCGACTGCTCATCTCCCCTTCTGCTGCTGGGTGTGCCCCCCTCCCCCCCCCCCCGGGTGGCAGCGACGAGGGAGGAATTCTGGAAGGTGAGCCCTCGTGGCCACCTGGCCCTGCTTCTCCCATGTATCTCCCCACCTCCTCTCCAGAGCCTCAGCCCAGAGCTTCTCGGATTGCATGTCTAAGACAACTTCTCCCCGCAAAGAGAATGCTATCTGACAAAGAGGGCTTTTTAATTTCTGACATAAATCTCTGTTGAATTAATGAACAGGACTGTATCTTTACACATTTGGGTACCCAAAAAACCAACACGGTCATCCGTGTGATCTTTACCTTTCTTACAGGAACTAAGTACTGGGGCAGGGCATGAATATACCAGAAGAAGAGCCTTCATGAAAGAAGGGAAAGAGACATAGGGCCCCAGGGCTACTGGGTTTCAAAGGCGTCAGGAATAAAAATAAAGACATGGTTGCAGAAGACAAAGGGTTGGATCAAGTTCTGAGTTCCAGCGAATGGCAGGGGCAGCTCTGACACATAACTTGGGAAAGGTTGGGCTTTCTCTTGGTAAATTATTTTTCTATCTTGGTTCCCGAGCTATACGTCCCTTGTTGCTACTAATGAAAACCCCTCAGAAGATTTACACCTCCAGTAAGTGGAAGAGCCTCAGCAGGATTCTCAGTTACAAAAACAAAACAGAACAAAGGGGGAAAACTGAGCTCTTTGATAAAGCAGAGTGGTTAACACATGGCTGGGATCATAGAATGGAGAGAAACATCTCCAAGATGGCTTCCTTCTCCTAACAGGAGTTTAATCCATCGGGAATGAGGGGACTACCAAGCAAGCATGAACAGGTGGGTTTCCCTGAAGACAGGTATCAATTTTGACACTTAGTTGGGCCAAAGGAA
Source organism: Prionailurus bengalensis (assembly GCF_016509475.1). Classification (NCBI taxonomy): domain Eukaryota; kingdom Metazoa; phylum Chordata; class Mammalia; order Carnivora; family Felidae; genus Prionailurus; species Prionailurus bengalensis. The sequence goes on from NC_057358.1 coordinate 21,075,330, forward strand.
AGCTGGGGAGCTCAACCACACACTTCGACATTAAACAAGCACCTTTGAAGGAAGCAGAAGTAGCCTCATCACCTGAGGGAAATACTTGCAAATGGCGCCTGGGAGACGGCGTCTGGGGGACAGCATCCCTGCCACAGGCCTCCAAGAGCCCCGCGGAGCATGAGCTCACAGACAGAAGCAGAGTGGGATTCTGCAGAAACCAAAATTATTCTCAAGACTTCAGCTGTTAGGATGACCAGATACAGAAAAGGAAATGAAAGCCATGTGTAAAATGTATGAAGAAGAAAAAGACAGGCTGGCAAAAATGAGTAAACTACGGGACTTTCAAAATGACCAATCAGGTTGAAAAGGGATCCAATAAAACTTTTACAAAACGAAAATTATAGGGGCATGAAGGACTCTACTCCCGAAATCACTGTTGCACTATATACTAACTTCGATGTCAGGAAAAAAAAAAAAAAATTATAACTGATGAACTGGAATCAGAACAGAAGGCCCCGAACCCAGGGCCCTGGAAGCACACTGGGTAACTGGTGGACGGGAGGGTAGGTCTGAGGGAGTTCCCCAGAACACCACAAAGAATGAAAATGCAATATATAAAGGAATGGGTAAGGAAGAAAAAACGCTTACGGCAGGGGGTTTGAAGGGAGAGCAAGTGAAATCTTAGAGGAAAGGAACAGAGAGTATGGGGGAAGAGACAGTGTTTGAAATAATAAAGTTGAAAATGTTTTCACGGGGCGCCTGGGTGGCTCAGTCGGTTGAACGTCCGACTTCAGCTCAGGTCACGATCTCGCGGTCCGTGAGTTCGAGCCCCGCGTCGGGCTCTAGGCTGATGGCTCAGAGCCTGGTGCCTGCTTCCGATTCTGTGTCTCCCTCTCTCTCTGCCCCTCCCCCGTTCATGCTCTGTCTCTCTCTGTCTCAAAAATAAATAAAACGTTAAAAAAAATTAAAAAAAAAAAAGAAAATGTTTCCACAACTGATGGAAGTTATGCAACTATGGATACATAATACCCCATGTACACAAAATAGTCTAAGAAGAAGTCCGCTCGTAGACACAGTGTAGTTAAGCTGAAGATACCAAGAGCAGAGAGAAGAAAATTGGCCAGAGGGAAAGGACAGAACACAAGGAAGGAATGACAACCAGACTGACGGCCAACTTCTCAACAGCAAAGCTGGAAAGCCCTGAAGATGGTGGTCTACCTTCAAAGTGAAACATACTGTGTACATAAAACTGTGTGCTGCAGAATAATATATATTTGGGCTATTATCGGGGTTCCTGGCACAAATCTAAAACCCCTGGAATTTCCAGAGTGATAGGATTATCTTTTGCCACTCATCAGGCACCCTGTTTGAGCACGCCTGAATTTATGCTAACGAGGTGACTCTGGGTGAGGCCCCTAGAGAGCCAGAGAGGATGGGGCCGGTCACCAGAAAGGCCAAGTAAGAACAACTTTGGAACTTTCAGCCCGGCTCACTGACCTCTGAGAAGGGGAAGGGAGTTGCTAGAGATTAAGTTCCATTAAAACTCTTGAACAAGAAGTGCTGGGCTTCTGGGGGCGGTGAACACATCCACGTGCCTGGATGTGGCAGCACACCCCAGGTCCGTGGGGACAGAAGCCCCAGCGCTCGGGAACCTTCTGGGCCTCCGCCTATGTACCTCCTTTGCCTGGCTGTTTATCTGGATCTTGTATCACATCCTTCATAGTAACCTGGTAAATGTGCATACGTGTTTTTTACATGAGCCGCTCTAGCAAATTAATCAAACCTGAGGAGGGGGTCAGGGCACGTCCGATTTACAGCCAGTAGGCGAGAAGCACAGGGGACAACCTGGGACATCTGAAGCAAGGGCAGTCTGTGGGACTGAGCCCTTAACCCGCGGGGTCTGATGCTGTCCCCGGAAAGGCAGTGTCAGAATTCACTGCCCTGTAGTATTGGAAAAAACCGTATGTGGGATATCCACTAAAACTGTCTTCCAAAAAGAAAAAAGCAAAATAAAGACTTTTTCATAGAAACAACACCCGAGAACTTACCGACAATGGACCTCACTAAGGGAACTTGTAAGCCTTAGAAGCATATTATTTAGACTCTAAGGATATAATTCAGAAAGGAAGTAAATGTTGTGTGGGGAAGGTATGAGATACAAAAAGAATTAGTAAGCAAATAAATTTGTAAATATGAAGACAAATATAAGTAAGTATCACCTTTATAAAGTAATAATGCTTAGTTCTTGGGATCAAAATAAACAGAGTAACAACAGCAGGTAAGCTGGGAAGCAAAGTGACAGTGCCTGTTATATTGTTCAGGAGAATGAGGCAACTTTAAGTATTGTAACATTTAAACATTTAAAAGGCAAACATTTAAAGTAGAGAAACAGAGTATATAGCTTCCAAACTAGTAGAAGGGGGGGGGGGGGGGACAGAATGCGAAAAGAAATAATACTCATTATTTTTAAAAAGAGGAAAAAATTGGGGCGCCTGGGTGGCGCGGTCGGTTAAGCGTCCGACTTCAGCCAGGTCACGATCTCGCGGTCCGTGAGTTCGAGCCCCGCGTCAGGCTCTGGGCTGATGGCTCGGAGCCTGGAGCCTGTTTCCGATTCTGTGTCTCCCTCTCTCTCTGCCCCTCCCCCGTTCATGCTCTGTCTCTCTCTGTCCCAAAAAGATAAATAAACGTTGAAAAAAAAATTAAGAAAAAAAGAAAAAAAGAGGAAAAAATACTGGCGCCTGGGCTCAGTCAGTTAAGCATCCGACTTAAGCTCAGGTCATGATCTCGCGGTTCGTGAGTTCGAGCCCCATGTCGGGCTCTGTGCTGTCGGTTTAGAACCTGGAGCCTGCTTCAGTGTGTCCTCTCTCTCTCTCTCTCTGCCCCTCCCCCGGTCGCACTCTGTCTCTCAAAAAATGAATAAACGTTAACAATTTTTTTTCTTTTTTAAAAGAAGAGGAAAAAATAAACACTGCAAAAATGGGACAAATAGAAAGTAAGTGATGAACAAGTCTGGATAGAAACATAATCCCAATAAGCGTAAGTGGACAAACAATTAAAAATAAAGACTGTCAAAATGAATTAAAAACTACAGGCTATATGCAAGAGAAACACCTAAAGCATAACTCAAAAAGGTTGAAAGGAACAGAAAAAACATATTAAATAGTACCGAAAATTACTGAAAAGCTAGCTTACCTTTACTAACATCGGGTAAACTAATAACTTTAAGACAAAAGCATTATTAAGGGTAAAGAAGGCCTGTACATAATGATAAAAGGCTCAATTAGCCAGGAAGCTAGGATTCATATTGTAAGTACCTCATTAGTCTGGAATTATACAGCAAAAATTGTTAGGACCTCAGGGAAAATGGGCAACCCCTGATTATCGAGAAAGATTTGAACATGCTTTACTGATAGGTCAAAAGCCAAAAGAACTAAGAAAGATAGAGATTTTTTAAAACAACATATTAAACAACATTCATTCAATATATGCTCTTCCAGGTGCTTGGGATATGTTATTGAAAACAGATTAAGATGCCTGCCCTCCCGAAGCTTACATCTGAGTGGGAAGAGTCAGTAAATAAAACATAAACTTAGTAACATAAATTATCTACTATGTTAGAGGACTATGGAAAAAAAGACAAAGAGCAGGAAGAAAGGGCTAGGGAACGCCCATCAGTGCATGAGTGGGGGTCCCCGAAGTATTTTAAATAGGGAGGGTTGGAGTAGACCAAGGGTTGGAGAGCAAAGGGGTTTAGCATTCCAGTGCAAAGGCCCTGGGGCAGGGCATGCCTGATATGCTCGGGACATGGAGACCCCTGTGGCTGGAGATTACTTGAGAAGAGAAACAGGAAGGGCTGAGGTCACTGGAAAGACCGGCTTTCACTGCCAATGATATGGGAGCTGTTGCAGGGTTCTGAGTGGCAGAGTGTCGACATTACTTAACTTGGGGTTTAAAAAGATTACCGGAGGGGTGAGGGTGGGCACAAGTATGCGACAGGGAGACCAGTGACAGCAGTGTAGGTAGGAAAGGGGATATTTTTTGAAAGTGGAGCCAACGTCATTTCCTGAAGTTCTGAATGTGGGGGGTAAGAAAGAAGCCAAGACCGAGGCCGAGGCCTTGGCCTGAGCAATTAAGGGGACAGATGTGCCATCATCCAAGGTGGGGGGGGAGAATTCTGGGTTCCTTCTCATGCTTTTTGCTTTCTGAATCATGTTAAAGAAATGCCTGTCGTAAAAACTGCGTGCTTTTAACAATTTTTTAATAACGACAAAACGGAAAACATACACGCAAACTATCAGGCTACTTACAATGTACATATATAAAATGTTATGCACTGCAGATTCTCAAACCTTATTATGATCAGATTAGAAACCCCCACCCGCATTTCCTGATCCACTGCCTTTTTTTTTTTTTTTTTTTAAAACACAATTGCTGGGCAGCCAGCTTCCCAAAGATACCATGTCCTTGAAAGGAATGTAGCATAATCTGAGCTGAAATCGCCGACTCCCTCGAGCTAGTCGTTTGCACGGTATCTCACAGATGCTGAGTATCTACCACATTCCTCTGGAAATTCTCAAATATCCCTGGCACTCCTGGGAAATTTGCTGCAGTGCCCCAGGGCACCTTGGCAGAGTTTGGGAAGCACAGATATAAAATACAGCAGCAGATGTTTAAAACGGCAAATGATATAATCTAATTCTAGAATGAAATCATCAGAATAATCCCTTAAGATTCATTGTAGTGGATTATAATTTACAAGCACTTTATATTCATCCCAAACAAGCTTCATTACAACCACCCGTTAATCCTTAACCTGCATACATGGATGTTCTATCCAGATAGTTTTCTTGATAGAACTCTGTATCAAACGCATTTGTGCAAGGCCAAATTACCATTCTGTTCCTTTCAAAGTATTTCAGTAACTTAATCAGAAATCACTTTTAGCCTACTGTATACTATATTATTAGAATCTCCATGTTACGGTCCATGTACGAAACTGCCACTTAACAAAAACACTAGACTAATTAAAAAAAATTTTTTTTTTCAACGTTTATTTATTTTTGGGACAGAGACAGACAGAGCATGAACGGGGGAGGGGCAGAGAGAGAGGGAGACACAGAATCGGAAACAGGCTCCAGGCTCTGAGCCATCAGCCCAGAGCCCGACGCGGGGCTCGAACTCCCGGACCGCGAGATCGTGACCTGGCTGAAGGCGGACGCTTAACCGACTGCGCCACCCAGGCGCCCCTGATTTTAAATCATACATTCTTTCCTACTCATTTCACTCAAGTATCTTAAATAGAAAACATTTCTCAGTATATCTGTGAAAAATTTAAAAACGTGTATCTTTACACCAGCGCCGGAATACCAAAGTTTGGGAGCAAGAGAAACCAGAACCGAAAACCAAGTCTGGTGAGGAGCACAATTAGAACAACGCTGGACGATAAGTCGGTTTTTCGGTATCTTGCGCCAACCAAAGAGTGTCCGTAAAAAACAGGACGTTCACAGGGTGGCAAAGGGCAAGGCGAGGAGCAATCACTTCACGTCGCGTTCCCCAAGTTATGCAGAAAAGAGCTGGAGGGAACATAATAATAAGATTCCGATCACAAGCTAGGTTCTGCGTGGTTACTGAAAAAGTGAAACCGGATTTGGAAGCAGGAGCAACCAAATCCCTGCATTCGGACGCCTCAGGCTGTTGGGATCAGAACTGGCAACAGTATCTGCTTTGGAAAGAAAGCAAGAAGTGCCAGCCGGGAGTGTCTGCTCTGGGCTGAGCGCTGCACAAACGCCGCGTTCACCCTCGCGGTGCCTACAGTCCAGAGGGGCACGCACATCGATAGAAAAAGCGCACCGCGTGTAAAATTCAGCCAATGACAAGTGTCGGGAGAGGGGAGGACATCAGGCTGGGAGCGAGCATGACAAAGCATAGACGGGGGCAGGAATGACGGAAGGAGCTAGACTTGAGCAGAAGGCAGGTGGGAGGGTTCCAGAAAGTAGGGTCACAGGTGCGAAGGCCCCGGGGCGGGAGGAGGGCACAGTTAACTAGAGAAATAAAAGGTTAACGTGTGAGGAAGGCGGAAATCAAGAGGGCACGTGACAGGATGGGGCTGAACAGCACGCAAACAAGGGCCGTAAGAGGCTACTGTGGAACTCGAGGAGAGGCTAGAAGCCGGGCGAAGCGGGGAGGCGGCAGACACAAAGGAAGTAGATTCCGCTGACACTGAGATGGTAAAGACGTGGACTTGAGTGAGTGGAAAGACCGTGATTCCATTTACCGAGAGCATTTTAGGAGGAGAGTTCAGTTTGGGACTTGTTAAATCTGACGTGCTCTTCAGATGTCTTCAATGTTGACGTCAAGGTGGGCAGGTGGCCACGCGGCCCTGAAGTTCCCAGGGGAGGCAGGGGCGGGAGATAAAAATACGCATTATCTGTACACGAGACAGGGGTTCTTCCTCGGGAGTAAAGGAAGGAAGCTGGAGAGCAGCGAGCGAGGGCAGGAGGGCCTAAAAGCAGCCTTGAATGCAGTCATCAATGGTTAACAGCATGGACAGGCGGATGAGCCTGCAAAGGAGAAAGGGAAGCGCGCTGTCACCTCGCGGTGGGAGTTGGGCTCGGGGGATCCAGGGCGGGCGTGAAGGAAAGGGAGGTGGGGAGGTGGCTCCTCGATCAGGAGGGGGAAAGGGAAGGGGTTGTGTGGAACTGGCCGAGTCTGAGGGAAGACAGCAGTTCCCGTCCGCTGGCAAACCTCCGCGGGAAGGAGGAGCCGTGGCCATCGACCGTGCAGAGAGGCAGGCCGGGGTGGGGGGAGGCGGGGCGTGGGAGGTGGATTCAGAGGCCTGGAGAGAACACCGAGAACTTGAAAGACTGGCCACAGAACTCGGGAGAAGGAGTCCGAAGAGGGAACTGGGGCTGGGCTTCCGGGCAGAGCTGGGAGTCCATCTGTGGCCTGTGATGGCTAATTTACAGGGAACCAAACGAACTCGTGGGGTGACATCCCGGGCAGAGCTCGGCCTCAGGGTGCGGGTGCAGAGGCGGAGGACGGCTGGGGTCCTTCAGGTTCAAGGTTTTGGTTAGTCGAGTGTGACAATAAAGAGCAATGGAGTTCCAGGATAATCATTTGGACATGGGAGGTCAGTACAAAATGCTCTCTGACCAGAGTTTTCCACGATGGTTGACACGGGTCAGGGGTGGGCAGCACGCACACACAGTGAAATACAAAGCAGCAGAGAAGAAATATTGGGGTCTAGAAAGTAAGTGCCACAGGCACTGAGAGCAGGTGCTGACAGCTCCTGGGACGGGGGGAAGCTCGATGTGGCCCTAGCCGGACGAGGAGATGTGACTAGTGTTTCATTTAAATGTCTGGAAAATGCATACTTTTACTTCTTGCTACAAATCCCAGCTTCACAAATCAGAGCATGCCAGGATGTGGGGAACGTTGCGCCTTCATTATGAGACAAGAAAAGAGGTAAGAAATGAAACGTGATTACGCTCACTCCTTGGTTTACATATACTCAAAAGAGGAGGAAATTAAAAGAGAATCTTAGAGATCCTCGCAAGTCTCTTGTTTTGCAGATTACAAGGTATCCTGGTATATCTATCCCTTTGTAATCGCGTAGCAGCCCGATTCTGGGTTATATCAGACGGCTACTTCACGAGCATTTTATCTTTTCATTCACAATAGCTTCACGTTTCCTTTGGGTTTCTCTTTTCCCCAGAAATTCTCTCCCCACGAACCACTCGGTCAGGTTATGAGCAGCTAGATTTCATGACCTGTGAACAAACGCTTCACAAACCAGAGGACCTACCATTTAAAAGCTTTTAATTAGTAAACAATGTTTTTTCAATAGTGTGCCCATGAGCCCCTATATTATCTTCTTCTATAAGCACATTTTCTTTTGTTGCCACATGGGCTCACCCATACACAAAATTCATCGTTTTCCTCAAAATGTATCTAATTGTAGGGCTGCCCAGTCACTGAAAGGCTGTTTAACTTCCTGGATAATTTCTCCTTTAGTCTGACATCACACAAATCAAAATATATCCTTGTCTCTAGTTCACATTCTTGAGCTCATGGAGGTAATGACAACGAGCTATTATCTTGAATAAGGTTAAGTTAATCCTGTTTGTTAATTTCTCTGTTCCACACAGAGCTTTGGGTTGCTAATGCTCAGATTTCAGGACAAAAGTCTTGGGTTTCCAAGCCTTCCGTGGGAGAAAACTTTACCAGTTTGGCATTCTATCTGCCCCAACCATTCCACGTGGCCCATCGCGAAACTGATAACGAAGGTAGCCATGATTATCATCACCACTAGTTTACGTCTGCTATTATTCATATTTAACAAAGCATTTGCACATTTTTCTCTTTTCTAGACACTTACCTAGGGGACACAGATACATAGCTATAATTGACATACGCTATGTAATATCCATGAAAGGAAATAAAACAATTGTGTTAACTATTGAAAGAAGGAATGACACCACCCCCCCCCCATAAAATTAAGCATACATTATGAAATCCAAATAGTTTTAACTTTATGGAGATAACAGTGGTTTTGGAGCTGACGAAAATTTTATTGGGTTAACTAAACAGTACACTGAAAGCACTAGCTATCTTATTAAGGCCACATTTAAAGTTCCTCGGATTGCAAATACTCAATAAACTCTCACAACAGAAATGCGCTCATAGGTTATACTTGTGAAGTGCCGTAAAACCCTGGGTGGCGAGTCACTCGTTCTGCGAGTGTTCCGCAAGACGAGCAACCATTTCTAATCAATTTTAACTGGATAAGTGAACGAGGTCTTGCAAGAGGAGTAGTTTGTGACACGACACCGAATGCCACGTGATCACAACTGAGCCAATGGCTCTTCTTTCTCGCTCGCTCTCTCACACTGCGGGATTGTGGGTGATCGTCTCCCATGCTCCGATGCTCAGTCTCAGGCCGTGGTGTTTGGCAGAAATCAGTGATTTTTCAGAACGTCGGAAGGCGCCCACAAATGGCACTTGTGTGTTTTTTTTTGTCACTCTAAAGCACCGATGGACAGTCGTTCGCTTTTCATACAAGAGGAAGCTTAGGAATGCTTGGCTTCATTGTAGGTCAGGCTGCCTGCAGATATAGACCCTTTCCTCTGCCACCCTATTGCCAGTTACATTAAATACGGTATATTGCAAGTTTATTAGCACTGTAGTCAACATCTGTGTGAGCGTATACAATGGCCCCCATGCAGAAGAAGATTCTATCGAGCCAATAGATGGCGGTGATTCCGTTAGCGACAGTGAAAGTCTCCCTACACAATAACTCTCTCTTGTCTCTCCCACACCAGCCACAACGGTTTTCAAAGGTAAGTGTGGGTCAATTTGTTTGTTTTTCTTTATATTTTGTATTTTATTATCTCGTATTATATTACAGTATTGTAACCATTTTTATGTGAATATTTTGGGGTTGTGGAACGAATCGTCTGAGTTTCCATTATTTCCTATGGGGAAATTTGCTTTGATATACAGGTGCTTTGGATTATAAGCAGGTTTCCAGAACAAATTATGCTCGCAAACAAAGGTTTTATTGTACTTTATAGTTGTCCAACCACTTCGGCAAATATTTTCTCATTTTCTATGTGTACTGACAGTCATATTCATGGTCCTATAAAGCTCAATGGCATAAAAGTATTGTAAATGCCCCCATGCGGCCAAGCTATAGGATGCGTCCCCAAGGGCCCTGGGAAGGGCCTCGTTTCCATTTATGCCACACAGTCACCCCCCATACAGACAGGTGTGGACAAGCTCTGCTTTTCCACTTGGCCATTGGGCGCCAATACGGACAATGCGGGGGTCCGACATAAGGCATCAAATAGGGGTGCCTGGGTGGCTCAGTCGGTTCAGCATCTGACTCCTGATTTCGGCTCAGGTCAAGATCTCACAATTCGTGAGATTGAGCCCTGCATCGGGCTACGTGCTGACAGCACAGAGCCTGCTTTGGATTCTCTCTCTCTCTCTTTCCCTCTCTCTCTCCCCCTGCCCCTCCCCTGCTCATGCATGCTCTCTCTCAAAATAAATCAACAAACTTTGAAAAAAGACAACAAATAAAGAAGTTTTGTTGTCAGCTTCAACAAAAACCACAGAAACCAGGGCAAAGGGATGCAGAGAGGGTTAGTGCCAAGGTTTAGGACAAAGTGCCCACATATAAGTCAAGGGTGGGGGAGAGCAGAGAGAACATGTGTAGAGGGGAGTGGTGAAGGAAGAGGATGGGGAGAGCTTCGAGGTCGAGGCTCACCTTTGCCTCCCTCGCTTTAATACCTGGTATTAACCTTGCTAATACTTAGGGGGCACCCACAAAGCATCACATTAAGCACTTCAGGTGCAGTATCGTATCTGATCTATGCAACAAAGTAGATACTATCGTTATGCCCACTTTCCAGATAAAGAAACTGAGGGTTAGTGAGACGAGGCAAACTAACCCAGCCTGCTCAGGCAACTCACTTGAGTTACCTCAAATATAAAATTCGGACAGTGGGAACGGGCGGACCCTAAGATCCCTTGGAGCACCTGACCGCCTAGGAGGTCAGACCCACAGCAACTTCCTAAGATGTCCACTGCGTGTAGGGCTTACTTAAGAAAAACGGTTCACCTGAAATTTAAGTCTTCCACTGTGTCAAAAATTTCTAAAAGATTCCTTATTTTTTTTAAAAAGGGGAATAATTAAATGCATATTGAGAATGAAGTATTAAACGTATATTTAATTGAATATGCCCCCACGGTCTGCTACAATTATATCCGCTATGACTTCAGTACGTGCACTCTAAATTTGGAAAGACCTATATCGCTGAAAAGCTAGCACGCTTCTGATAATACTTGTCACTTCAAAAAAGGGAAAGTAAAAAAATTCCTCAAACCTCCCCAAATCACAACAAATTATAAACAGAAGGATACACAGTTGATTTCCAAAGCAATTCCTTACTCAAGCACATGTGTTTAATAATCGGTTTTCTCTCAGTCACGAGTACACACACAGAAAGACACCCCCGCCAAAGAACACCTCTCACGTGGAGATACAGAGATATTTAATCTGATTAGGATAGACAGTCACTAAAAATTATGCCATATTGAGATGGAATAGGGGGTAGCCGAATCTACAGGCATAGGTGGCGGGTGGGAGCTGTTTTCAGAGCAGCGCACCCATCTAGGATTGGGGCCAGACGGGATGGCAAGAGTGAGAATTCTCTCTTTGGTTTTAAAGTTTATTTGTTTTGAGAGAGACAGATTCAGAGCGAGTAGGGGAGGGGTAGACAGAGAGGGAGAGAGAGAATCCCAAGCAGGCTCTGCACTGTCAGCACAGACATGGGGCTCGAACTCACAAAACCATGAGATCATGACTTGAGCTGAAATCAAGATTCGGACGCTTAACAGACTGAGCCACCCAGGCACCCCACGAGTGAGAATTACCTTAAAAGGCCATTTCATATATCCCTCTTCAAAAAATCTCCAGGGACACTTGGGGGGCTCAGTTGCGTAAGCATCTGACTTCAGCTCAGGTCATGATCTCACGGTTTGTGGGTTCAAGCCCCACGTCGGGCTCTGTGCTGACAGCTCAGAGCCTGGAGCCTCCTTCAGATTCTGTGTCTTCCTCTGTCTCTGCCCCTTCCCCTCTCTTGCTCGATCTCTCTCAAAAATAAATAAATATTTTAAAAAGTTTTTTTTTTAAATCTCAAGATACATATTGAAGTGGGCTTTCTTTACCTCTTACACAACCTTCCGACCACCTAATTATGAGTGCGCATTTAAAAATACAATTTGGGGGGCGCCTGGGTGGCGCAGTCGGTTAAGCGTCCGACTTCAGCCAGGTCACGATCTCGCAGTCCGTGAGTTCGAGCCCCGCATCGGGCCCCTGTGCTGACAGCTCAGAGCCCGGAGCCTGTTTCAGATTCTGTGTCTTCCTCTCTCTGACCCTCCCCCGTTCATGCTCTCTCTCTGTCTCAAAAATAAATAAACGTTAAAAAAAAAATTTTTTTTTTAATTAAAAAAAAAATGTCCTCTTCCCCTCCATATATCCCTTCACGACAGTATCTCAAAATAGATACTATCCACTTAGTGGACTCATCACACACACACACACACACACACACACACACACACACACACAATTCCTTTGTGACTTTGGTTAATAAGCATAGAAAGATCCTTCCCACCAAATAATTCACTTTGAACATTTGCGCCCTAGGGTTCATTGGCTTTCGGAAGTGAAGGAAACTAAAATTCCTACTTCCAGGAGGTAACAGTTGAAGGTGTTCGCAGAGATACTGGAACAAATCACAGCTGGAACTTCTGGTGCCTTCTGTCTCTCTTGGTTCCACAAACAGCAGGGCCATTTAAACGTGAATCAGAACCTTCACCGGTTGCCCCCCAAAGGTATACAAAGTGACCTCAGGCGAGCTTCTAAGAAAACATTTGCTGCAGTGTGAAAGGTCATCGAGACTGTACTTCCCTCCCCAAGCTCTTCCCCAGGGCAGTCTGCGCTCTCCGCTTCTGGGGAGGGTGGGGTCTTGACACGGAGCAGGGAAGAGGGACCCAGCTTTGAGAGTTGTAACAATAAACTTTAGCAGATTAGACAGGCTGTCTGGTTGACATACAATTGCCCCAATTAGGTGTTAATACCTATGTTGGGCCCCTTCCAAATGCCTGGGAGTTGGCTTCTAAAAACTTGTTACATTTATTAGTTCGTGAAATGGGGCTCTCACCAGCAGTTTATATACCAAATATATATATACCAAATATATATCAAATATATCAAATATATATACCAAATATATATCTTATTTTATGACTGAGAATGCAATCAGAATGTCCTTAGAATAAAAAAAAATATCATAAAGGCACCATTTTCCCTTTCTTTTACCGATTTTCTTAGTAAATTTGGGGGACGGGGATGGAGGGGAGATTGCCTAAGATTTTTTTAATCTGATTTTTACTGTCTATTTGATACCTAATTTGTAATGTCTTATTTCCCATTAGAAAAATATCCAGTCACGGGGCACCTGGCTGGCTCAGTCAGTAGAGCATGCAACTCTTGGTCTCGGGGTTATGAGTTTGAGCCCTGCTTGGGGGTGTAGAGATCCCTTAGAAATAAAATCTTAAAAAAAAAAAAATACCCATTTACTTGAGCACCAGCTCTCAGTTGGAAATAATTTTATATAAATCTTGTAACAAATATAGCTGGAAATAATTAAGAATGTTAAAAACTGTCTCAATATGACTCAAGGATGTAGCCCTCGCTGGGAATGGTGTGGCTCTCATTATAACTCAGACTGCAAACGGAACAGGAATTGAAAAGTCCAGAGGGTTCAGAGGGGCAGGCAGAGCAAATTAGAGTCAATTACAGACGTAGGAAAAAACAGGCAGCTGCAAATGTTTGTGAAGTGTATTTTTATTTGTCTTGAGGCAAGAGGTCAATTTTCCACAGCTGCTCCGTCACTATTCATTAAAAACTATTTTTTAAAAGTTAATATCTTTGTATTTGCAGAGAGGACAAAATAAAAAATGCAAGCGTATTTTAATTAAAGCCTGCTTTTGAAATGGGAGCTATCTTCAAACGTCTAGACAAATGAATGCTTTATGTGGATGAGCCCGATAAAACCGCTCCGATAGCAAAGCTGAGTAGAGACAAATCAAAGCACAAAGGTCTGTCACCCCAACATCTATAAACTCAAAAGCCCAAAGTAATACACTTACGGGCATTTCTTCCTGTCGCACAAGGATCATTAAGTCAATCTTTTGATAAACGGCTACTTGACTAAAATGAAAATGTCATCAGAAATATTTAAACTCTTGGTTAGAATCTTAATTTATAACAAGGCACAACCTACCATCTGTCAACTCGGTATCTGCGAGCTCCGACTTCTGATGGGTGTTCCTTGCCGGCTGGCCCAATGCCAGCTTCATCCAAAAGAATGAAGTCAGGCTAAAATTTTACCTCTTGTGAACCACTGAATCTGACATGAAACTATTGAATAAAGGCCCAAATTTTACAGGCTCTTTACAGAAGTGGCACTGGCTTTAAAACCTGCAAGGAAAATGTTGCCAACGAAAACAAGACCCTGCAGTGGGAACGTGGTCTGTTCAAAAGGACCCGGGCTTGGAGTCCCGAGATCTGTGATGCCACTCCCTCGCCACCTAACCTTGAGCCAATTGCTCCAGCTCTCTCGATCTCGTTTTATACTTTAAAAAATGAGTTCGAGGAGGCAAGGGATTGCAAACGATGTGCTGTTTGGCCCAGAGAGGGATTTAGAAAATGCTTGAATTAATTACCAATTTGTTTTTTCAGGCTTGCGAAAATTTTACGTACAGATTGGGATTTCTGGAATCTTTGAAAAAACAGCAAGGTCTGGCATCTTGCCTGGCATCATCTGGCGTGAGGACCAGCGGGGGACACACCCGCTGGCAGGGCACAGGTCCCACCACACCCTATAGACATCACTAGATGACCTCACTCATTCTAGGGTTTCAGCCACCGCTGGGCTCTGAGGTCTGCAGGGGAGGCGGTCCCACAAATAAACGTGAATTGCAAACCAACTTTCCATAGAGGGTTTCTTAATTCCTAGAGGCAACGGATGACCTCATGGAGTGTTTTACTTATACGGGTGCAGGCAGACAGGGACAAAGGCAGGAAGAGAAGCCCACAGCTCCAATATGAATAATCAACGACACTGTATGATCTTGGTCCTTCACTGAAATGGGCACAAACACATGGAAGGGATGCTAAACTGAACTTGTACACCTGCAGTTGCCAGTGACCATGTCTTCATCCCGTCTCCAGAAGGTAGCATGGTTGACAGCCAGGAAAGGTGGGATCAGAGACAAGAGCCATGTGGAGATGACGTCATTTGAATTCCTGGACCCAGTGGATCTTTTTTTTTTTTTTTAAATGTTTATTTATTTTTGAGAGAGAGAGACAGAGTGTGAGCAGGAGGAGGGGCAGAGAGGGAAGGGGACACAGAATCTGAAGCTGCCTCCGGGCTCTGAGCTGTCAGCACAGAGCCCGATGTGGGGCTAGAACTCGCGAACCGTGAGATCCTGATCTGAGCCGAAGTCGGACGCTTAACCGACTGAGCCACCCAGGGGCCCCTTGGACCCAGTGGGTCTTAACGCAAGCCTACCCCTGTCACCCATCCCAGAGACCCAAACCAATCAACCCTTTAAAGTAGGTGAAAGTTAGGTTTCTGCCACTTGTGATTGAAGACATTCAAACACAACACTCAGGGGCACCTGGGTGGCTCAGCTGGCTAAGCGTCTGACTCTTGATTTCGGCTCAGGTCATGATCTCAGAGTTCATGAGATCAGGCCCCTACACAGGGCCCTGGGCTGTCAGCTGCTTGGGATTCTCTCTCTCCCTGCTCCTCCCCTACTCGGGTGTGTCCTCCCTCCCCCTCTCTCTCTCTCTCTCTCTCTCTCTCACAATAAATAAATAAGCTTAAAAAAAACCCCAAAACCTCAAATACAACACTTAAATACTTAGTCAAGGTCAAATGCATATAAATTTCATTCGTTGGGGGGCATGAATACTAGCAATGGCACAGCATTCCAAGAAACTGACCTTGAAAGTCAAATGAACAAATTTTACTTTTATGGTCAGATATCTAATATGGCAACATAATTTAATATTTCCTGGTGTCTTCTTGTATATTCATCCTGCAATGAGGACATCCTAAATGTACAGAGTCCTTGGTGGACCGTGAAAAAGAAGTTTCCCTGAGGCACTGGAAGGCACCATGCTGACACAATTCTGGCAGGAGACCCTAACTCCCACACCCCTTTGGAAGTGGGGCCTGGCTGCCTAGCTGGAAGATGGGAGGAGTTTGGTATGTAAGACAGCTGTCTCACTGGTATGCCCAGGGAGGACCAATCTGCTGACAAAGTAAGCAAGGACATGGTCACGCACTGAGAAAACCACTCACTCACACACGTGATCAATGAAACCTACAAGATGATGGAGAAGGGCGTAGGCAGGTATATAGTTCAGCCCTTGTTTTGTTTTTTTTTTTAATTTTTTTTTCCACGTTTTTTATTTATTTTTGGGACAGAGAGAAACAGAGCATGAACAGGGGAGGGGCAGAGAGAGAGGGAGACACAGCATCGGAAACAGGCTCCAGGCTCTGAGCCATCAGCCCAGAGCCTGACGCGGGGCTCGAACTCCCGGACCGCGAGATCATGACCTGGCTGAAGTCGGACGCTTAACCGACTGCACCACCCAGGCGCCCCAGCCCTTGTTTTTTTTCAGAGAGAGAGAGAGAGAGAGACAGAAACAGAGTGTGAGCGGGGGAGGTGCAGAGAGAGAGGGAGACACAGGATCAGAAGCAGGCTCCGGGCTCTGAGCTGTCAGCACAGACTCCGACATGGGACTCAAACTCACGAACTGCGAGATCATGACCTGAGCTGATGTCAGGAACTTAACCGACTGGGCCACTCAGGCGCCCCTAGCCTTTTATTATTTTTAATGTTTATTATTTATTTTGAGAGAGAGCGCATGTGTGTGAGCTCAAGCATAATGGGGGAGGGGCAGAGGAAGAGAGAGACAGAGACAGAGACAGAGACAGAGACAGAGACAGAGACAGAGAGAGAGAGAGAGAGAGAGAATCCCAAGCAGGCTCCATGCTGTCAGCACAGAGCCCGACATGGGGCTCAATCTCACAAACCACGAGATCATGACCTGAGCTGAAATCAAGAGCTGGGCACTCAACCAACTGAGCCACCCAGGCGCCCCAGTTCAGTTTTTTTTTTTTTTTTAAAGGATTTCTTCAGGAAACTTCCTAGTTGGGAACCTATATTAAGATTCCAGGAGGGAAGCACTGAATTCCTGATTCTGTCAGGAATGGACTTTTGTTTTTCTTTCCGTGAACAGAACAGAGGATCAGCTTGTTTTATTGCCACGACAAGAACAATATGAGGAAGGTTACCATCATGAAGTTTTTATAGCTTTCCTGGATCCCTGTTTTAAGTGACGAACTGACCATGCATTTTTATCGCCTTCCCTTCCAGAAACCCCGCTAAAATGATAATAAAGGAAGTCAGAGATGGAAAAAACAACCATGACAAAAGAACACTGGACCGCAGACAACACTCGAGGAGAAAACTTAAGCTAAGTTTTAAAAGACAGAAAATAGAGCACTGTTCACTGATGTGAGAGGAGAGAAAGCTGCCACCGGCTGCTCAGCTCGCGTGGATGCAGAGGGTCTGACGCCTGGAGTTCAAGAAGCAGAAAGCGTGTTGTCTGTTGCCAGCCACTGTTGCACCCTGGGGGAGACAGGGGATTGCGTCTTTAGAGACCTGTACCCAAGAGGCTTCAGAGTTGGGAACGCCGGGCACAGAGCAGGGTGAGCTGGGGCCCAGGACGAATGGAAATCTCCATTCTCACCATCGGGACCCCAGCCCCCACCCTCTGCTCTGCTGTGATCATGCTCGGCCACTCCCTGCAGGGACACTGGAGGCTCCCTCTCTGGAGAAAGCCCCCAGAGAAAACTCCACCAGGGGGCAAAGAGAGGAAGGCTAGACACACCCTAGCCGTGAACACCGGCCCCCCGGCCAACAAGCGTCGCCACCCCACATACCCAGAACTGGCAATCTGTTTCCTAGTCTCATTCCTAAATTTGAATGGATAGCAGTGAACCACCAGACACGTGAGGAAGGTCTCTAACACGAACGAGGCCTGAAAGAAACCTCTTTTTCAGCGAGATTTAACACCACGTAATACTAAGTTATCAAATTCAGCATTCTACTAAGTACTCAAATGAGACACAGAAGGGTAAACGCTCTCACTTTAACCAAAAGCTGTGTTACTCTTTTAACCAAAAAGGGGGGTGAGAGGGGGAAAAGAAAAGGCGTAGGAGAGGTACAGCCTCATCTATCATGGCAGACAGTCAACAGAAAATTCTACAACTGACAGATTCATAGACAGAGGATAAGCATAGTACCTAGAAATATAGTAGTAAATACCAGGGTTAATTATCATTAGGTATACCTGTGTGCTAACATGGGAAGTTCTTTAAGAAATAGTTCGAAGTGAGGGGCGCCTGGGTGGCGCAGTCGGTTGAGGGTCCGACTTCAGCCAGGTCACGATCTCGCGGTCCGTGAGTTCGAGCCCCGCGTCGGGCTCTGGGCTGATGGCTCAGAGCCTGGAGCCTGTTTCCGATTCTGTGTCTCCCTCTCTCTGTGCCCCTCCCCCGTTCATGCTCTGTCTCTCTCTGTCCCAAAAATAAATAAACGTTGAAAAAAAAAATTAAAAAAAAAAGAAATAGTTCGAAGTGCAAAAAAAGCAAGATGTGTTTACTATGCTCCCATGCAGGTTTTTTTTTTTAATGTTTATTTATTTTTGAGAGAGAGTGCGTGCACACACAGGCACACACACAAGTGGCGGGGGAGGGGGTGGGCAGAGAGAAAGAGACAGACAGAATCCAAAGCAGGCTCCAGGCTCTGAGCTGTCGGCACAGAGCCCCGACTCGGGGCTCGAATCCACGCACTGCGAGATCATGACGTTGGGCACTCCACCGACTGAGCCACCCAGGCGCCCCGCTCCCATGCAGGCTTTTGAGAAAGGTTTTACATTCGTGAATTTTATATGAAACGTACAGGAGGAACATACAAGCTACAGGAGCGGGTTTAGAGATACGGGGTGGGGGTGAAGTTTCTCACGTGTTATTTTCATAACAATGACGGAGGGAAAACCAAAGCACTCCTGTGGCTTCTAACCCAGGGGCATATCATAGGCAACGTTGCCCAACAAAGAGTGCACGCTCCTAGCAAAGATAAGGGAGAATTTCTATTTATTTTTTTTTTATCAACGAAAACTAACTTTTGTAAGCGTATTTTCCCTCCTCAGTCCACATGTCCATCACGAGCTATATGCTGTAAGGGAGACAACTTAAAGAAACAGTAAGAACCCTTACTTGGAGGGGCCGGCAGTGGGCATATCACAACTTTGTCCATGTCGCGTGTATTACAACGGATTGTAGTTTACACGTGCCCGGCTGAGTGCACTCACAGAATATACCGTCTGGTTTTAACTAAGCTAAATTAACCCTCACAAAGCAGACACGTGCTGAAAAAGACGCCTGGAAAGAAGCGACCGAAGCTAATACTAAAAACACGAGCACCTGTTAACAAGAATATGGCTAGGGCTAGCAGAAAACGGAGCTCCGGGGGCATTTTCTCTGTTGGCCAAATTATGAGGTCGAGCGTTGATGATTTAAACGGATATGACACGAAT
Organism: Prionailurus bengalensis; assembly: GCF_016509475.1. Taxonomy (NCBI): domain Eukaryota; kingdom Metazoa; phylum Chordata; class Mammalia; order Carnivora; family Felidae; genus Prionailurus; species Prionailurus bengalensis. The sequence continues at coordinate 21,094,558 of NC_057358.1, forward strand.
GGTTCAAAAACAACTGAAATGATTGAGAACACTACTTAAAATGTGGGCTCCCTTGCATTCTGGTTAACTGATATAAATGCCCTTCCCTAAGATATCTTGAGATGTTAGCTGGTGATAGCATCATGCAATTGAAATTCGTAAGTCATTTAAAAACTAAGCACTCAAACTGAACACAGGCATCTGTAGTTATTTTAATGTTTCACATCATGTAATACTAAACTACCAAATTTAGCAGTCTTCGACATTTTACTAATTTAACGATTAGTGTCCAGAAACTCACTTCTTTAAGATTTTTTTTTTCAATGTTTATTTTTTGAGAGAGAGAGAGCGCGCGCGTGCATGCAAGTGGGGCGGGCAGGCAGAGAGAAGACACAGAAGCCAGAGCAGGCTCCAGGCTCTGAGCTGTCAGCATAGAGACCGATATGGGGTTTGAACTCACCAACCGGAAGATCATGACCTGAACCGAAGTCAGATGCTCAACTGACTGAGCCACCCAGGCACCCCAGGATATTTTTTAATTTTTTTCTTATTAGTATTTATTTATTTTTGAGAGAGAGAGAGAGAGAGAGAGAGAGCAAGCACGAGTGGGGGAGGAGAGGGAGAGAGGGAGACCCAGAATCTGAAGCAGGCTCCAGGCCCTGAGCTGTCAGCACAGAGCCTGACGTGGGGCTCGAACCCACGAACTGCAAGATCATGACCTGAGCCGAAGTAGGATGCTCAACCGACTGGGCCGCCCAGGACCCCCAAGAAGCTCCTGTCTAGGTCCTCTGACTAGCAGAATAGGCGCTACGTATGGCTTTTTGTTCCTCCCAAGGTAAAAATGGCCAACCGTGCTTGAAATCCAATATGGCACCACATTCAAATGCATTCATTCCTTTGTCAGCAAACGCTGTTAAGCACAGACATACAAGATACTGGGCAATATGTGAAGACAAACTCCACAGCCTGGAAACTTCGCTTCACAGTTGCAGCAAAGTGAAGATGGTTCTAACACGTGTCTGCTTCTGGAATTTGCTACATCACTCCATATACTCCCAGAACTACTGTGTAACGGTGGTTGAGAAGGAAGCAGAGCCCAAGCACTTTAAGAAGGGATACGAGTCACATGCTTTTCCTTTACAAAAAGCCAACTGTTCCGAACGTGTGGACCTCTGCAGGGGTCAGAGGGGCCTGTGGCTGGTATGCGACCTGTCAGCTCAGAAATAAGCACACTTTAGGAGCGCCTGGGTGGCTCAGTCGGTTAAGCATCCGACTTCGGCTCAGGTCGATCTCACGGTCCGTGGGTTCGAGCCCCGCGTCGGGCTCTGGGCTGATGGCTCAGAGCCTGGAGCCTGCTTCCGATTCTGTGTCTGCCTCTCTCTCTGCCCCTCCCCCGTTCATGCTCTGTCTCTCTCTGTCTCAAAAATAAATTAAAAAAAAAAGAAAGAAGCACACTTTAAGCATCCTTTCAAAGTAAAGGTGAGGCTCAGCGTTGAGAAAATTAACTGCTTTTCAAGAGACACGCATGCTCTGGAAAGAGAAGATTCTAAACACGGACGTTTGGAAACGTGCCCGCTGTTTTGTGACCTTGGTGCCAAAAACAATGTGACCGTGTCACCTATGAAAACTCTTGCATCAGCACGCTTAGAAACTTGGAAGTTGGCTATTCTAGCCTATCAGAAATCTCGCCAGGGAGTTTCGCGTTGCTTTGTCCAAACTTCAAAAACAGCGTACCTCTCAGTAACTTTGGGAGATTTCAGGGAGAAGGAAATTTAACATCCCGAAGTCAACGAAAACCTGTGTCAGATCGACTAAAGCTGGTCGGCCGTGTGGAGACAAGGGATGTGGGGATTTAGTCCAAATGGCCAGTGATACGCACCTTCCACTGGTGTTTAGACGTCTTTGTGGGCGCAAGTTTTCAGCCACGAAAGCCGTTAAGGCCAAGAATCAAAATATACAGCAAGAACCTCAGAGGTAGGCTTGAGAGAGATCCGCGTTAAAACAAAATGTTCAAAATACGCAAATGAATTACCCTGCTCACTCAAAAAGTAATCATTCTTAATGAGGGCAAAAGATTTTTTTATGGTGTTAAAAAGGTTTCTAAGTATTTAATCTTACTTTTTTTTGGCTTTGAGATATGCTGTAAAATCTGTACATGGGCTTGTTAATAATTCATGTAGGGAACTGATGCGTAAATAAATCCACAGGGTAGCATGCTTACATCTGACACATACGATGTGTGATCAAAAATGTCTGGAATTTATTGTTCTATGGGAGATTTTTCAGTACATGTGCCTTTACCCCTCTTAAAGCCCGGTGGTTGTTTGGCTGCGTGTTTAGGAGAGTAAAAAGTTGCCGGGTATTTTAGACACGACCCTCTCCTCCTTTGCAGGCCCCAAGCCCCCCCAGCACGCTCAGAGCACTACTGAGAAAGAAACGTGATCCTGGCCGGAGGCAGGCACACTACATAGCATTCACACTTAGCCATAGCAACATCACATTCTGAAAACTGTCAAAAAAAAAACCACTTTCACATTTACCCGATCTTTCCATCATAACAATGAGGCAGGATTATTCTCGCTGCACAAATGAGAAATGAAGTTTAAGGCCTCAGCAAGGAGGGTAAATTCAAAAAAGGTAAAATTAGACTCCTTTCTGCTAAGCCCCGACGCCTGTGCTGACCTCACACGCACTGGACCCTGCACCCCGGAGTCCTGAACGGGGCGCCCCATGGAAAGACATGGCAGAGATGTGGCCCAGGATTTTATGGGAAAACAGGAGTCCAGCTGAATCCCCTTCCTGGGGCTTGTGAGAGGATGCTTCCAGGAATCGCGGGGAGGAGTTAGCATGGGAGAAGTTTGTGAAACATGGTAAGTTTGGGATATAGATTTGTATCAAATGATTGTATGAAATTAACCACATTTGGTATCTAAATCTCAATCTTCTCGGTTCATGTCTCCTCCCCACCATTTCGAAAATACATTCTGTTCCAAACCTTGAGAAGAGCTTGCTTCGAAGCTCAGAGCTTTTGCATCCGATATGCTGAATTAGTCATGTTTTCCTGGTGAGTTACATTCTTTAGCCTAAAAGGCTATTTCAAGCATGTGCAAATGCGTTTTTCCACAAAATGAAAGCCAACAAGCAACTCAAGTTTTGTCTAAAAAAGCATTAATTGTTTAGCACACAATGGTCTAAAGCTATTTTATTCGGAACAAGAGGATATTTTTTCGAAGACATACCAGACCACATTTCTTACATAATTTTCTTTTGTCACTGCAAATGTTTCTGAAAATGGAGGGTACGCGCGCCTAAGTTTAAGTGTAGGGTTTGTGGCATCTCTTTGCTTCTACAGGGCTGAACTGCAGAGAGCCACTGCTTTCCAACAGAGATACAAGTTTACTTTATATTCTGATGTGAAGCAGAGGGCTGTGTGTGGCTTAAAAAATAATCATTAGCTCAGCTCATTTCTTTTCCGTGGCTGAAAACAGAGCATTTTTAACCCTTTACTTAGATTCCTATATACTCACAAATACATGCACTGAACTGGTTTGTTTTTTTTTTTTTTTACAAATATAAAAATAACAAGTCCTTGTGACCTGGTTTAAAAAAAAAAAAAACTGCCACCATTTCATAACGCATTAATTTTCCAAAACAGGTCGTACCAATTAATGTGTATCTCCTATCCACAAGTACTCCTAATTCACGAACTGTCCGAAGAACAAAAAAGCTGCTGTTTGTTTTCATTATTTTAGGAAAAAAGAGCACTTGCCATCACATGGGTTTTGCAGAAATAATTCCATTCTCCTCTTCCCGACCTCCTCCCACTACGCTTTATGTATTCTACCGACTATAAAAATAGATAAGCAAAAAAGACCCCAGAGAATTAGATGACAGAGCATCTTAATTCCTAATCAGATCAACTGACATTAATTTCTCATTCTCCATATGCCATGAACATGAATTAAGGATGCAACACACCAGATTGAATCCAGGAGGTTCTTACTGGATTTTAAACCTGGAAACTTCTAAAAGGTTGGACAGGGGACCGACGGGACCCTTAGCTGTTACAAAAGATTCTTTTTTTTTTTTTTTTCTTTCGCCATTGTATTCCAATAATCTTTTTTTTCTGAATCATTGGAGCCTAATGGTTTTCATCAACAAAGAACCCAGGTGGGCACTGAAGCTATGAACTGCCCAACATGACAAATAACTCCTGGGAACAACACAGCACTGCCCTAAGTGGTCTCTCCAAGGTAAGGGAAAGGAATTAGAATGCGGATCTTAGGACGAGGTACATAAACGATGGAGATCTTAAACAGTGCATTCGCTTCCCCGTGAATGTCTTTTTTACGCTAACTCTGAGAGTCAACTTTTGCATTCAGATGTATTGTCCTCTGCTTGCCTTTTGAATACCCGATTTGAACACAATTGAAAGTTGATTAATTTGCAGTTAGAAGGCACACGAAATGTGCAGGGATGTCGCGCGAGAAGCACTTAGATGTTTGAAAGTGAGGAACGAGACCTTTCCGGACGCTCACGAACACAAACACAACTTTGTGCGGGCACAGCATAAACAGGAAGGCACCCAAAAGACCTCCCACGCTGCCTGTGCCTGCTCATTAAGGGTGTGACGTTTAAGTAAGTGACATAAGCCTGCATCTGTTAAGCCAAAATCTAATGTTAACAAAAACCAGAGGGGCGCCTGGCTCAGTCGGTTAAGCGTCCGACTCTCGACTTCAGCTCAGGGCATCGTCTCATGGTTCATGAGTTCAAGCCCCACGGAGGGCTCTTCACTGCCAGGGCGAAGCCTGCTTAGGATTCTCTCTCTCCCTCTCTCTCTCTGCCCCTCCCCTGCTCATTCTCTCTCTTCCCCCCCCCCCCCCCTAAAAATAAAAATAAGAAAAATAAGGAAAGTCACTAAAGATCTTGCTGTGATACATGACAAATTATGCTTTTGGTAGATGTCATCTACTGTTACAAGAGCTTTGCCCATATGCGAAGCGTTTTATTGTTGAACTTAAGAATCCCCACATGACATTCAGGGATAGCGATTATTTGAGGACCTTACTGATTCTTTATCTAAAGACAATCTAGGGGCGCTTGGGTGGCTCAGTTGGCTAAGCGTCTGGTTTTGGACCAGGTCATGATCTCATGGCTCTTGAGTTTGAGCCCCGCATCCAGCTCTCTGCTGTCAGCACAGAGCCCGCTTTGGGTCCTCTGTCCCTCTCTCTCTCTGTCTCTGCCCCTTTCCCACTCACGTGCTTCCCCCCCCTCAAAAATAATAAATTAAAAGTAAATAAATAAAGACAACCTAAGGAGAATGAGAATGAAAACATTTCCTGTACCAGCAGGTAAAACAAAATTTCTTAAATTAAGAGGAGAGTTGGCCTATGGCCATCTTTTTCCCTACTAGATTATAAGAACTTTAATGATTTTATTCATCATTGCTACATTCCCGTCCATCCCAGGGAACAACTACAAGAAACAGTTGTTGAACAAACTTTAAACTAAATCCTTCCTTCATTTCCTTCAAACGTGACTTTACTACTCTCTTTAGCAAAGACAAATCCTGATATTCGTATTGATCTCTCAAAAGATCAAACTCCTAATTACTAAGTTGCCGAGGTTTGGACTGATAATACGCAACGTGACTTGAAGATTATTTTACTGGCATAAAATACATGAAATCAAATCATCTCCAAACACTAATTCTACCCGCTGAGCAACTCTTGAGGAAGAGAATATTGGTTTGTATACATTTACCTGGCATCTTAAACTCACCAAAATGCTCCTATTATTTAAACCATCTTTACAGTATATGAACCTCTGTCATCATCCAACGGCCCAGAAATCACAGAAAAATGGTACCTAAGTGCCTTAAAGTATCACCTATGATCTACTAAGGAAACTAATTCTTGACACTCAAAAAAAAACAAAAAAAAAAAAGAAAAAACAAAACAACAAACAAACAAAAAACCCCAACCCAACACAATAAACAACTTTCACTCGCATTCAACTTGGTGGCAGGAGAACAGAAGAGAAAATTTATCTGAGCTCAGGTTAACAATGCTGGAGGATGTATTCAGTTTTAATACACAAGCATCTTTAAATTCACCACCTCTAAATGCACACTATGGAGGGGCGCCTGGGTGGCGTAGTCGGTTAAGCGTCCGACTTCAGCCAGGTCACGATCTCGCGGTCCGGGAGTTCGAGCCCCGCGTCAGGCTCTGGGCTGATGGCTCGGAGCCTGGAGCCTGTTTCCGATTCTGTGTCTCCCTCTCTCTCTGCCCCTCCCCCGTTCATGCTCTGTCTCTCTCTGTCCCAAAAATAAATAAACGTTGAATAAATGCACACTATGGAAAGCCTGGGAAATGAAAGAAAAAAGAAACCAGCTACTACAAGCATGCGTAAGACCTGACTTCCATGTGGTTAAATGTTTATCTCCTTGCATTCCTGAAAAATGTGGATGCAAAAGAGCTCCTTAGACCCGTGGCTACTTTAACACAAGGGCAGTAATATCTCAACTGGCACAGTCAGCGAGAGGAAGATGACAATTTTTTATTTCAAGGACAGCAATCTACTGAGTTAACTATACAACAGGCTGTCCTTAAAAAAAAAATTTTTTTTTGATGTTTATTTTTGAGAGACAGAGAGAGACAGAGAGAGCAAGTAGGGGAGGGGCAGAGACAGAGGGAGACACAGAATCCCAAGCAGGCTCCAGACTTGGAGCTGTCAGCACAGAGCCCAATGTGGGGCTTGAACTCGAGAACCCTGAGATCGTGACCTCAGCCAAAGTTGGATGCTTAACCAACTGAGCCACCCAGGCGCCCCGACGTAGAATTTTTTTTTTAAAGGACAGCACAGGGGTGCCTGGGTGGCTTAGTCAGTTGAGCGTCCAACTTCGGCTCCGGTCATGATCTCGCGGTTTGTGAGTTCGAGTCCCACGTCGGACTCTGTGCTTACAGTTCAGAGACCGGAACCTGCTTCGGATTCTGTGTCTCCCTCAAGCCCCTGCCCCAAGCATGCTCTCTGTCTCTCAAAAATAAACATTTAAAAAAACAACAACAGGGAGAGGTGCCTAAGCCTTTGGGAGGTGCTTAAATCCCGAGGGTGGACCAGTGCTTTATAAGAGACCCGTACAGATCCCTACGCCCAAGTGAGGACACAGAAAGAAGATGCCGGCTATGAACCAGGAAGAGGTCCCTCACCTAAATGTGACCATGGTGGTGTCTTGACCGTGAACTTGCCAGCTCCTAGAACTGTGAGACAGAAATTTCTCTCAGTTGTTTATAAGCTGCTCAGTCAGTGGTATTTTGACAGAGCAGCCTGCACGGCCTAAGAGAGATGTTCTCCCCCCAAAAGTCTGACTCTTCAGTTGACTGGATCCCGTCTACGCACGATGCTCTGTACTTGGTAAGCAGGTTCCGCCTGACTAAAAATGCTTGCCCAGTAGGGCAGGTTTCCAACCACAGACCACAGCAAGAACAGAGTATATAGGAGAGACAGCCTTCTTGTTTGACACAAAGCTCTTAATGGTATCGTGCCATTTCCTGTACCCAATTTCTAATTTTAATGATGAGTTACGCTGCCCCCGATTATCGCGAGAACGGTTTACTTATGTGATTTATACTGTTTTCTCTAACCCTCTGATACAGAACGCTAAGACTGAGAGTCCTGCCCCTGTTTATTATACGTGGTGATGTTAAAAGCATTGTTTCAAATCAAAGCGACTTTGTAGATATTCAGAATCTGTCACATGTAACTACTTAGATATCATAATACAGAATTACTAAATGACTATTAAAATGTAAGCGGGTAAAAAAGATCTTTGTAACACGCGAATAGGAGATGAGGCAGGGAAAGTGACTTCCCCCCACCACCCCCCACCCCGCAGACGTGAGCCCACCAAGTCAAGAGCTGCTAAAACTGCCACATTTATTCCCTTTCCAGCAATGATCTTAGTACTGTTTTTAGACATTTCTCATGTTTAGATGCTGATCAGCAAAGCATAAGAGGGAGCCAGAGAGAGAGGAAAACAAAGAACTCCTGTTCTTCAAGTCTTGGTCTTAGGAACCCCAACACCACCTGAAGCTCAGACAGGATGTGTAAATGGAAGGTCTGTGTCACCACCTTCAGTTCCGGCAATGTCCTCGGGCACCTTCCCGTGTTGTCCGTCCGGCTTCGGCCAGCAGACCCAGGTAGAGTTTGACTCACCAACGCTATTATTTTTTTCCACACGGGTAAATATGAATAGGGAGAGTAAGATGGTAACAGGTGAGGGATATAAGGCAAGAACTAAGGTGACGGCTTCTCATGGATCAGGACAAAAGGAAAAACAGTAGCTTTACAGGAGAGAAAGCTGATCCCTCCATCACCAAGAGATCAAAGTTACCACCGTCAGTAACGGGATAAATCGACATCATTTGTCTTCTGATATATTGCACCCACCTGGACACACCATCAATAATTGGAATCTGATCACTAGGAAACAAACCGTAATGGAGAGCTAGTCTACAAAATAACGAGACGGCACTCTTCATCAAAGGTGTGAATATCCGGAGAAACACATGAAGACGGTGAAACTGGTCCAGATTCAAAGAGACTAAGGAGATATGAAAACCAAACACACGTGATCCGGACCAGAAAGGAAACAAAACTGGGACCACTAGGGAGATGTGAATGAGATCTACAGATTACAGAGTAATATTGTATCAGTGCTAATTTTCTGAACTTGAGAACTGTACTGTTGGTTATATAGGATGTTAACATCTGGATGCAGGGCGTATGAGAATTCTTTGTACTGTTTTTAACAACATTGTTGCATGTGTGAAGTTATTTCAAAATAAAAAGTGAAAAAAGGTGGAAATTGTGTTTTTAGTACTGCAAATCTCTCCCTAATAATCTGTGCCCTGCTTACCAAAGTTAACCTGGTTTTACTTCAACTTGCAGTTGTCTTTTTCTAAGTGTATTTCTTTATTTTGAGAGAGAGCCGGAGAGAGAGAGCGAGCACGAGCAGGGCCGGGGCAGAGAGAGGAAGACAGAGAATCCCAAGGAGGCTCCACACCATCAGCACGGAGCCCGATACAGGGCTTTGAACCCAGGAACCTCAGGATCATGACCCGAGCCGAAATCAAGAGTCGGATGCTCAACTGACTGAGCCCGTAGGTGCCCCAATTTGCAGGTCTTAAACCACATATATATCTTCCGTGTATTAACTGGAGTATTTCTCTCATGTCCCATTGAAATAAACAGTATCACCTTACAGCTGACCTAGTCCATGAACGAGAAGCATGTACCTCAAGGGCAAGACACATGCACTTACAACCCTAGCACCTAGCTCAGTGCCTGGCTCAGTGCTGAATGAATGAATGAATGAATGAACGAATCCCTCAATTTCACTTTAAAATGGAAATTAGGGGAAGAAAGGCGAGGGGAGTAGGACATGAAATGGTCTTGACTCTGTTACATTATCAAATGGGAGGAATAATTTCCAGTCAAGAGGGGGAAAAAAAAAATAAGCCTTACTTCTAGAAAGTAGTTGAATTTTATTCTTTGCTGTGTACTCTTTGGTTTTCTGTTTGTACAGCACCTGTACATCCCCAACACTCAATATTTCTAAAAATTAACAACAACAACAACACATCCTCGAGGCTAACATTTATTTAGGGCTTACTACGTGTAAGGTATCTGATCGTTGGTTTACAGTATTTCTTAAGGAATCATCTTAACAACCCCATGAGATGGACAGGACTCCCCTCCCCTTTACAGAGAAGCAAACAAGCTAAAAACGGCTAAGTGGCCAGCTCAAGGTCATAAAGACCTCTACGCAGTGCACCTGATTCTGTTCGGTACAACTGCGGAACCCGGGCTCCCGGCCATGGCACTCAGAACTGCCTCTTGTCTTCTATACACATAAATAAATAAGAAGGATGTAAACTTTAAGGGATTAAAAAAAAACACAAAAACCTGTTCAAGGAAAAGTGCTTAAGGGGCAGACGGCAGCTAGACAGGAAAAACACAAATCCTCCATGTAAAATACCTTATCCACTTTGTTTAATGTATGCAACTTTCTGCCTTTTTATTTTACTCAGTCACCCACGGTAAAAGTGCCTCATGAAAAAAAAAAAATCCCAGCTTTGCCTCATCTGCTGGTAAATAGAGGAAAACACTAATGTTCTCCTCACACTCAGCGCAGGCTGGGGTTTCTGGCGCTCCTCTGAGCCTGACGCAAAGGGTGCTGGGAGAAGGTGCAAGGTGCTGGGGGCGGGGGGGGGGGGGGGGGGGGGGGGACGGAAACAGGGGCTGAGAACCCAAAGAGGGAAGGCGTCAGAGACACCGTGGGTAAGGACTCCTCGAGGAGGCTGTCACTCCTGGATGCCACACCCAAAAGCTTTTCATAATTTATGCTCTAAAAGCACTTTATAGAACGAGCAACCAAAGAAACAAGGCAACAAATACTGAACACAGGAGTGCAGTTTTGTTTCCTTACACCCTTGCCCCCCCCCATGGGGCCATGGGGTAAAGGAAATGAGTCTACACGTAGGCAGAGGCTCTTTAAGGCTGGCCAAGGTATCTCAGGGGTAGTTTTAGGCGCACAGATTTCGAGCCCGCGTGCCCGGGGTCGCCGTGAGCAGCACCTGGCACCCGGTGAGCGCACCTTAGCATCACTGTCCTCATGGTCAACAGCCCCCAGAGTGCTGCGTCAGAGCAGAACCTTACTAACCTTTGCTGACTTTCATTTAAAACGAAAGGTGGTTGGGGCGGCTGGGTGGCTCAGTGGGTTAAGCGTCTGACCCTTGGTCTTGGTCCTGATCTCACGGTTCGGTTCGCGGGTTCGAGAGCCGCAGATTGGGCTCCACGCTGACAGTGCAGAGCCTGCTTGGGATTCTGCCTCTCCTTCTCTCTGCCCCTCCCCGGCCCGTGCACACAGGCGCTCTCTCTCTCACATAAAACTTTAAAAGAATGAAACAAAATAAAAATAAAACAAAATGCGGTTGAAACAAAACACAAGCCCGCAGCTATGGCAAGAAACTGCAGCAGAAATTCCACGGAGCAGACGCACTGCCACGCAAGGGTGCCCCGAGCACCTGTTCACAAACGAAAGCTCAGACCAAAGAACACAGCCAGAGCGGGCAGGGGGAAAGCAGGCTCGACCAAAACGCGGTTTTCTTCTTGAAGCTGCGCTACCTGTTTCCCTCGGTGGCCGTTAGCAAATCTAAGACAACTCCGTATCACCCCTCTTGCTAGAAGAAACTGTAACGTCTCTCTCTGGTGTATCACCTCCCTTCCTTTCCCTTGGTCCTTATTGACCGTTCGCGTTCATTTCCTGAGTGGTTGCAGATCTGGGGAACATTTGACACTTGCCGGCAATGCGTTTAACGCTGTCAGAACTCCATACCTTTTTGTTTAGCTCTTCGAAACAGTATCATATTCTGCATACAATACCGATAACCCGTTTGGTGTTTACTTGCTTGTTTATTATACCTAAATAGCATCTTTTATTATTTTTTTTCAAGTTTATTTACTTTTTTCTAGTCATCTCTACACCCAACATGGGGCTGGAACTTACGACCCCAAGATCAAGAGTTGCACACTCTTCTGAGAAGCAGTCAGCCAAGCACCCCTTAGACAGCATCTTTTAAAAGTCCAAGTTTAGAGGGGCGCCTGGGTGGTTCAGTCAGTTAAGAATCTGACTTCGGCTCAGGTCATGATCTCGCGGTCCGTGGGTTCAAGCCCCGCGTCGGGCTCTGTGCTGACAGTTCAGAGCCCAGAGCCTGCTTCAGATTCTGTCTCCCTCTCTCTGCTCCCCCCTGCACGCACGCTCTCTCTCAAAAATAAACATTTTTTTAAAAAGTCCAAATTTAGAAGATAAATTAAGAGGTGGTTATTCACATTATAAAATGAGATTGCTTAAAGCAGGACTCACTGAAGTATTCTTTTCCAAGGCCCAATTCCGTCCCTGTCTCTCAATTTAGCAGAGTGCAAAGTTTCAGCATGTTTTTAATCTAGGGAAAAAACCAGTTATGAGCACACACAACTATTACAGAAAGCAAAAATCATCTCTAAATTTCCTCAATGCTTATCAGCCTCTACTAAGCTGCAGAATATCTCCCTTAACTACAAAGTTCCATTTTTCTCTCCCAAAAGCACCCACTGACCTTGGCGGTATGCGACTCCCTGACCCCCGTTTCCACTTTGTGTAAACATCAGGCCTTCCGTAAGGAGATAATGACTCTTCAATTGAGATTTTAAAGACGTGGTCTATGTATCCATATTTTTTAGAGACCTACATGGTGACGGGAGACCAAGACAAGGTGGGTTCAAAACCAAATGACAGAGGGGTGCCCGGGGGGCTCAGTCAGTTAAGAGTCCGACTCTTGGTTTCGGCTCAGACCATGAGCCCATGGTTCATGGATTCCAGCCTTGCACCGGGCTCTACGCTGACGATGCAGAGCCCGCTTGGGATTCCTTCTATCTCCCTCTTTCTCTGCCCCTCCCCTGCTCAAGCGCATGCACAGGCATGCTCTCTCTCTCAAAATAATTAAAAAACAAAAAACAAAAAAACACCTGAGTGACAGAAATAGATGTAAGTGCAAAGTCCTAGCGGTCTGGGGGGGGGGGGGAGGGAAGGGTGAAAGAGGAGAGCACAGTGGATTTTCAGGGCAGCGAGCATACTCCCTCGGATACCATAATGGTGGATACAGGTCATTTGCATTTGTCAAAGCCCAAAAAAGGTACAACACAGACTGAACCCTGATGTAAACGACAGGCTTTGGTAATGAGGTGTCCGTGTTGGTTCACCCATTGGGACAAACGTACCGCCCTGTACAGGACGTTGATGGCGGGGGAGGCCGGGAAGGAGGGTTGCGGGAACTCGGTGTACTTCCCCCTCAATTTTGTTCGGAACCTAAAACTCCTCTGAAATATAAAACCTACTAGTTAAAAAAAGGCAAAGCAGGAGTAGCGTGAAATGCAGTGATGGCCCCGGGAAGGGAGACACGGCAATGCGCTGAGTTTGAGGGGACACCGGAGCCAGATCTCAGAGGGGGGCAAGGAGGTGCGTTGTGCGTCCGAGAACGTGTCACTAACGCAGGAAAAGGCGGTGAGGGACTTCAGGGGATCAAACGGACAGGGAGGGAGGCATGGGAGGTTTCGAGCCAGACGAGGACCGAGGAAGGGATCAGCCCCTACTTTGGGGAATGGAATTTGGAGCCAGGATGAAGCCCAGAGGCCAGGCATCACGGCACAGGGCTGAGGGCGGAGCTGGGGTGCAGGATGTGGTGGATGGGATGCGGGAAAGGAACGGGGGGGGGGATGAGATGTTTAAGAGGTTTTGCAGCTTCGAGACGAGAACGGTGAAGCCCTTACCAGAAATAGGGAATACAGAAGGAGCAGTAAACTTAGGGTAGGCAGAGGATGAATTATTTTGGGGGTGCACGTTATTCATGTGGCGATGTCTAACACGCACTTGCAGATGTGGTTCTGAGGTCAAAGATGTTTACAAGTAATCGGGAAAGGGATACTAACGAAAGCTTTAGGAAAAGCTGCAGCTACAGGAATTGATAATGTTGCAAAGAGAGCTGTTCAGAGTGAAAAAACCAGATGGACCGCGCCCTAGGAGGAGGACTCAGTAAAGGAATCTGAATAGGAATATTTATTTTTCTTTATTCGTGTTTTTTTTTAAATGATTTTATTATTTATTTTTTTTTTAATGTTTATTTATTTTTGAGACAGAGAGAGACAGAACATGAACGGGGGAGGAGCAGAGAGAGAGAGAGAGAGAGGGAGACACAGAATCCGAAGCAGGCTCCAGGCTCTGAGCCGTCAGCACAGAGCCCGACGCGGGGCTCGAACTCACGGACCATGAGATCGTGACCTGAGCCGAAGTCGGACGCTTAACCGACTGAGCCACCCACGCGCCCCTTAATGATTTTATTTTTAAGTGATCTCGACGTCCAATGTGGAGCAGGAACCCACCATCTTGAGACCAAGAGTCTCATGCTCCACCGGCTAAGCCAGCCAGGCGCCCCATGAATGGGAATATTTAGAGATGGGAAAACCAGAAGGGAATAGGCAATGTGCCCTCCTGGACACTCAGGGAAGTACAGACACCTACCTCTATCATCACAAATAATCATCATGTCCTCTGCCACTTTCACTGCAGGGCATAGGAGCTGTTAGGCCAAAACTACACCTGTTAACTTACAATCTAGGACGGGGAATACAGATACGTATATGTACTGCACATTTGAAATGCAGACTTCCACAACACCAGTTCTGGGTATAAATACACGGGAGACTGCATATTATTGGTCCTGGGTGAATCACACCTCCCTTTGTCACGCCCTTACGAAGCCCCCTCCCACACAGACTCGGGTCTCGGCCATGAGGCTGGTTTGCACCACAAGCCTGAGAAGTGCCTGTGCCCTGGGCTTGTCCTTCTAAAATGCTGCCGCTGTGGCCTCAGCTGACCGCCACACGGGCCATTCAGCCCCAGTGGATTCCCGGGTGACAGCCGCCACATGAATGAGACCGGAGCTGCCCAGCAGAACCTAGCTCAAACTGCAGAATCGTGGGCAAGTAGTTACTGTTTTTAAGCCACAAAGCATTGGAGTATTTTATTTATACAGCAACGCATAACTGCTTCAAGACACTTTTTTTTTTTTAATTTTTTTTTTTAATGTTTATTTATTATTGAGAGACAGAGTGTGAGCAGGGGAGGGGCAAAGAGAGAGGGAGACACAGAATCTGAAGCAGGCTCCAGGCTCTGAGCTGTCGGCACAGAGCCCGACGCGGGGCTCGAACTCACAAACGGCGGGATCATGACCTGAGCCGAAGTCGGACGCCTAACCGACTGAGCCACTCAGGCGCCCCAAGACACTTTAAATTTGGGGGGGAAACCACATTCATGTGGGGAGACAAGGAAGAGCAAATGGGGAAGAAGTTTTAGGTTTCAGAATGAAGGATATCCATCCATCCATCCATCCATCCATCCACCCACCCATCTACCCACAGAAGATTGAAAATGGCTCCATGATCTGAAACCTGGGTTGGTCTCTCTGGCACAAAGCCCCTTTTCCAGATGCTTCTTTTTAAACGTATATTCTCACTTGTCAATTTTACCCACGACAATCCAC
The DNA here is from genome assembly GCF_016509475.1 of Prionailurus bengalensis. Taxonomy (NCBI): domain Eukaryota; kingdom Metazoa; phylum Chordata; class Mammalia; order Carnivora; family Felidae; genus Prionailurus; species Prionailurus bengalensis. The sequence goes on from NC_057358.1 coordinate 21,109,674, forward strand.
AAATACCGATTTCAGAACTGAAGAGCGGAAAGGACCAACAGATGAGGAAACTAAAACTAAATAGGTGACTCATTCCTAAAGCACCACAGTTTTTAGTGTCGAAACCAGAATCGTGAGCTGCTACCACTCGGCCCGATGTGCTCTGGGCTATCCCCACCTGCCCCCATCCTGACCACACACTCTGCACGACCGAGCCTTTATGGACTCAAGAAAGCCAGTCTTTCTCATGCCCTGGTACACGTGGGGCACGTCGCCTTTTCTTCCTCGTGCAGTCAGGCTCAGTGGTTGGATGCAATCATCCAGGGGGTGCTCAGAGAAGCAACATGGCAGCCACACGCCAGGAGGCTCAAGTGCACTTGGCCAAAAGGTCACTACAGCTATGCTGCGGAGACAAGACCAGGACTCGGGCCATCACCACCAAAGCAACCCCAGGAAACCAAGGGCGTGTCGCCACAGAACTCCACAAATCACGTTTACTCAACATTTAGCCTCAATGTACATCAGGTCTCAGCATGTGCAGCGCTAGCTTACCAATATGGTCTCGCAGACAGACTTCCACGCTAACATTTTGGACCGGCAGAGGGATGCGAATGGGTAATTTGAACATAGGTGTGAGGACGTTTCTGTAATGGACCTATAAATGAACAGCATCTCTGGAAAATGTGGCATTTGGAGATCGCCTGCTCTGCAATTTGGCTGGCTTCCTCTCTCAGGACCTCTTCCTGAACAGTCCCTTTGACCAAGGCCTACAGAGGAAATTGCACTAATGATCCCTAATGGGGCTCCAGGGGGGCCCACTGGGGATAATAATCTGCATTTTGAGGCAAGTTTCATCTTCCTGGTTGACTCTACTTGCTAAGAATTAACATAATTAAAATAAACAACTTCAGCGCGCGCGTGTGCTCAGTCTCTCGCTCAAAATAAACACTGAAAATAAAATAAAAAGCATTAGGTTTTAATCTTAAGCACCCCCATCTGATATAAAACTAGGGCAGGGACTTCAAAAGCACATCCTATTAAATGAGCTCCATTAGCCTCTACCATGCTGTTCCTTTTCTGTGAATAATCTCTTATCTTCTTAAGTTTCTACGTACACAGAACCACATTCTTTGGCTAATTTGACCTAAACTTACAGGCCCTCTCAAAAACCCCTCACCTCGGGAAACGGTTTTCTGATGTCCTCTGTTCAATTTTCCTTAAAGTAGGTCTTAAAAGTATTCCACATGTTTTTGTTTTAAGATTTTATTTTTAAGTAATCTCTACACCCAACACGGGGCTCGAACTCACAACCCCGAGATCGGGAGTTGGGCGCTCTGCTGACTGAGCCAGCTGGGCACCCCTGAAGTATTTCACAGTTAAGTAGAAGACCAGAAGGAAGGGGTGGGTAACATCCAACAGAGCTGCTCATGTTCCTCCTTCCCTTTTCTTTTTTTCTGCCTTCTCTTAATCCCATCTAAACACTTTCCCAAACAAGTGGAAAGGGCCTACCATTAATTCCCCCAGTGAACAGGGATCCATTGGTAAAGGAAAGGAAAAACTACTTTTCTACAATTGTTCCAAGTTCACGCACAAGAATTTCCCCAACACATTTTTTTTTTTTTTTGGCTTTTGTTTTAGAGGAATTCTGTAGGACCTCGAAGTTCAGTGGAGAAGATCTAAAACTCAGGGTGCTCTGGAATACTTATTACTGCTTTTCTAATAGATTGGAGGTAGTAGACCCAAGTAAGAACCTTTCTTGTAACTACTCCTATTTTAAAGTCTTCACAGATGTCCAGCACTTGTTTAAAAATAAATAAAAGCTGATAGTTAACCTGGAAGGTACATTCTCAGGGTCAACGCCACTAGCTTCAACCGATGGCAGCAAAACCAAATTGATTTGATTATACTGATAGGAAAAACAATTACACATGGTCAAACCTGTAGTCAGGAGAGGGGTGGAATACTCAATATAAGGCACTCGCCAAATCAAAGGCATCAGAGAAAAAATGTAAAGCATGTATGTTAGTCAATAAAAGATAGTCCACCGGGGCCAAGAGAAAATATTTGAAGCACACTTGAGTAATTGTCGACGTTTAAAAAGCAAGCAAACCCAAAAGTGCTCAGAGAAATCACAGCTCTGCTTGCCAAAAACACCCTCCTAGGTTCCGGTTTACTTTATACTTAGGGAAAAAAAAAATCAAAGGGAGTTTAAAAGGAATGAACATTTTAGTTAATTGAGACACACAAAATAAATGTATTGCTCTCATGGTCTCCATCCAGGGGTCAGAATTAAAAGCTTTAAAAAAAAAAAAAAAAAGATGTATATCCCCAACGTTTTTCAGGTCAAACTGACTTGGAAATAAGCAGCAGGAAAAAAGTAGATAATACACCCAAGAACACAAATGGGCCAAAACAGAGTGGGTGGCCATCAGAGAAGAATACCTTTAAAACGTCTTTAAAATTAGAGTATAATTTTTCACAACACCAATTTTCCTAATTAAAGCCCTTGGACAGGCTATTTGCTATAGCTAAGAAAAAGAAGTAGCCATAGCTTAAAATTGAACATCTTTTCAGCGATCTCTTTCCTTTAATAAGCATAAAAGGATTTTTACGAACACCCGTAAAACTAAAAAGTTGTATTTAATTCATGGAAGCAGAAACGATTAGTCATGTAATGTCTTCATCTGCACAAATTCACAGTCCCTTCTTCAGAACATGCAGACCACGTGAAGGAAATTACTACGCTGAATTTCATCCAATTTCCAGCTGTATTTCCATTTTCGAACTTAATTAAAACTGGCAGTTTCACTAAGAAGATTCAAATTTCAATCAGATGGGTGTGTTGTCTTTTTTTTTTTTTTAAAGAAAAAGCAAAAGAAAAATCAGTATGTCCCAAGCAAAGGATTAACAGAGCTTTGATTAGAATTGAAAGCCATGAGTTAAACAGCTGTTTTGAATTACCACTTTTATTAAAACACAATCCTTTACATGGAGCCCACTGGATTTTTTTTTCTTTTATTAGTTCTAGAATATTGAAAGAAAATGTTTGCTTGGCTTAACACAACAGGGACTCATCACAGAATGATGGGGACAGTATGGCAGTGGGGAAATTCACTCCTCAGTGTCTCCCCTGGTGGCACTGGGTATTTTAGAACCCAGAGAAACCTTGGCAACATTCAAGGGCTCTTTCTACATCTTCCGGGAGCACTCCCGGTGATGGGGTGGGGCACGGCGAAGTGAGATAGGAGATCCACCTTGTAGAGGCGTCAGCTTGTGGACCGACAGGAAGTCTTTTTCATGGGAACGACAGGACAGTGTTTAAGGAGCAGCAGAATCTGCTGGAAGGTCAGCAGCTGTGGCAGGAAAGGGCACTGTGCCCGCAAAGGGCAGGGAGCGGATTATGCTGACGCATAATATGTACGTAACAAGGCAGTGCTCCCAGCGACCTGGGCACCACACCTCGGGGATCTGGCTGTCCCCTTCATGGGGTTCTGCTGAAAAAGACAATTATGGGCACATCCTGACAATCAGGCTTCTTGGTGGATCCAATTTATTTACCTCCTTCTCATCCTGTGGGAAAATGGAATCTAGACTCCAGTGATTGACATTAAGTTGCTTAAAACATGGCTCCGTTTTGTTACGCCCTAATGCAAGATGGAAATAAAGTGCAGCTGAAATAGAGAAGCTGTTGGAGTCAGATGAAAGGGAACAATATTTAATGTTCTATATAAACATATAGCAAGGATGTGGAGCCTATTGAGATCTAAGGGGAAATTATCAAGCAAAAAAGCAATACACAGTTCTAAGAACCAGGAAAAAGACTGGGGAAAAAATATTTAATTTTATTCATATTGTACTTTGAAAAACTATTTTAATGACCATCTTATATAATCAAGTCTTATCAAGTAAGGAAATGCAGTATGTGATAAGAACAGCAGTCTTTTTAAAATTTATCACCATTAACATTCCCGTGAATTTATTATATCCTCTGATGCTACAGACAGCAGTTTAAAATTTTTTAGTATTTATTTTTGAGAGAGAGAGAGAGAGAGAGAGAAACAGAGTACGAGCAGGGGAAGGGCAGAGAGAGACGGAGACAGAATCTGAAGCAGGCTCCAGGCTGTGAGCCCCAACGCGGGGCTTGAACCCACGAACCGTGAGATCACGACCTGAGCTGAAGTCGGACGCTCAACCGACTGAGCCACCCAGGCGCCCCACAGTTTCAGCCTTGGAGGGAACTCTGCAGACCACCTAATCTAACTTCCTCATTTTATCAAGATAAGAAACGGAGGCGCAAGGGCATTCGAGGAAAAGCTGGGCGAAACCTCCAGGCTCCTGACTACCCAGCCAGAGGTCTCTCTTACCCACAACCCACAAGAGATGATCGTGAGCTTACCAAGCCCACTCTCTGTCACTACAAATGCAGTCTGTCTCAAAACAGGGATCCTCAGTAGATCACAACGGGTGCTGGCTTTGACATAAGAAGTGAATTTTTGTTCTCAAGACACCTTCCATTTACTCCTTTAATACATACTCAATCCTCTCTTTTGAATGCCCAGCTCACCACCCACCCCCCCCCCCCCCCCCCCCCCACATACCTGGTTACCAGAGCATTAGGATTCTATATACTGTGACCCTGTTCCTGGCCATCAGAGTTCCCTACTCCCCACCATGACTGCCCCAGGCAGGGCTGGCCGCGGGCCCCAAGCACGGGCAGAACCTTCTTTCCAGAGTTGGACGCTGGCCTCTCCACATGGCTGCATGGTGAGGCACAAGAACGGAGACAGTCAGATCCTCTCAATTTGGCCGGGAGGCGGCGGAGGTGCGGACAGAAGCAGAGAGGGGACACAGAGAGATCCTGGCAGCATCCGGCAGGGGGCCCTGGTTCCCGCCATGCTGCGGGCTTTGGCCCCCAGAATGCCCCCAGGCATCCTCAAGACAAAGAACCTCTTTTGGCTCACCTGGAACCGGGTACGATATTTTAGTCACATCATTAACCCAAGTAAAACGCTTTCATTTCATGATCAGCTGTCCTGGGAAAACCAATAACGTCGGCAATGCACAACAGATCAACACACCGAACTACATCTGCTGGCCAATTTTCCGGTAGGTGCAAGAAAGAAACAAGTTCTCTGTTTTCTGCAGACTGGCTCTTTGGTCAAGACGGACTCAACCCTGGGGATGTGATGTGCCTCTCCATGAGGAGAGTACTTGTCCCCAAACGCAGCTGGAGGAAGAGCCAAGAGGCGAGGGGAGGATAAAATTTCCTCGGACTTTTGACGATACTCTTACTTTCAAAAAAAATAGTTCGGACCGCTTGACAGTGAATTTTTATTCTTCCATCACACCCAAAAGAGCTCAAATCAGTGCTAACAACTCGCATTTTGCTCCCAGGTATCTCGTACTCATCCAATAAGCGGTAGGTGTGAGTACGCGTGTTTTTCTCACCAACAGCCTTGAGCGCTGAGAGGCAGGAAGCAGATCTGTTTGGAGGGCAAAACAGCAAAGACCACCCTTACTTCTGCTGAGCACGGCTGTCTGGAACGCCATCTGGTTATCAGAGGGTAAAAGCTGTATACTCTACACACTGAGTTTCTAACTTACGAGGGACACTTTTTCTTCTCTTTTTGAACCCAAACAGGGGTCGGGAGCCAAGATGGGCCTCCTGGAATCTCCCGGGAGGAGCAGGCTCTCCTTACCCCCACCTGCAGACGTGAGTTAGGACTGATTTCCAATGTCTACAAGACTTAGTAAGGAAAGTCGGAGGTTCCCTAGTCAGATCATTCTCGGGGTAAGTTGGCTGGTATGTTCTCTTTAATCGCTTGCCACCTTCTACGTATCCACGCGGAGAAGAGCTCCCACCCTCCTCACACAAAAGGATCAGCAGGAAAAAAAAAAAGAAACCAAGCAAACAGGAAGAAAGCTGACCAGGCTATCGATTCGGCTGACCCACAGATGTTTTCTCTCCTTCAAATACACAACACTGTTTACTTACGCTACAAAGTTTTTTCAAACACGGGCTGAGACCCGCTTTCTCGAAGACGCTTTCACAAGCTCTCCGGCCAAAGCCCAACAGGAAAAATGAGACCTCGGTAACTCCTATTATCATTACTCTTCTGTTTCCCCAGCTCTGAGAGGCCTGTTAAGAGGGTGTGTGTTGGCCCCGTGCCACTCGGTAGCATGCCACATTCTAAGTCCTTCCAGATAATTCGGGATCTAAATACCGTGTGTGTGTGTGTGTGTGTGCCTCGTGCCACTCGGTAGCATGCCACAGGGAAGAAAAATCACATTCTAAGTCCTTCCAGATAATGCGGGATCTAAATACCGTGTGTGTGTGTGTGTGTGTGTGTGCGCGCGCGCGTTCCTGCTTCACTTAAAGGAGATGCGTCATTGTTTTGTGAAGGGGTGCTGGCATGGAGGGAGAAACAGGGACACCGATAAGAAAATATGAGCAGGCGTTCGAAGTGAACACGCACTCCTGGGATTTGGGGGTGGCAGCACCCCCATCTCAAACCCCACCCAAGACCCAACTTGTCCGTACAACGGGAAAGATAACAACGCGCCAAAAAGTGACAACCGTTCCAAGGTACCTTCAACCACGTGGGAGCAAACAAGTGGCTGGTAGGATGTGGGGCACTTCCTCCCACAGCTGCCCATCTCGTCTTTGCCCCTAGTAACAGGGGAACTGCCCCCGGGAGGTCGCAGAAGACAGGACTGTGGAGACTTTGCTCACGTCGGGTCCACCCAGGCAGCTGGCAGATTAGGCCAGAGTAAGTGACCCCAATGAAAATATGCTACTGACAAGTATATGCAAAGTGACCTTTTGGGATGTTCTGCAGTGAAATCTCCAGCGAGTCACTGGAAACAGAGGGCTGAGAACAGCAAGACAAAAACAACGTGCGGAAAGAAGTACGAATTAGGTTCCAAGAAAAAGCATTTAGGAGATAAAAATAAAATATCGAGGAGAACATCTCCGCCTTATCTTTACTCACCGTGAGCCGCCCTTATCTAAAATCCCTCCTGGGTCCTTTCGGAGGTTACCAACCCTGCAAAGATGTTCAGATTGGATCTCTTCCCTCCTGGGAGCTCTCCTGGGTTATTCCAGCCCTGACTGATCTTTCTCCCAGACTCTGGGCCTCTGGAGGACATTAACAGATTATTCAGTGTGTTCATATGTATAGTTTTCTCTATTTTTCTGCAAAGCTGTATCTTTTTTTTTTTTTTTTAATTTTTTTTTTTTTAACATTTATTTATTTTTGAGACAGAGAGAGGCAGAGCATGAACGGGGGGAGGGCCAGAGAGAGAGGGAGACACAGAATCGGAAGCAGGCTCCAGGCTCTGAGCTGTCAGCACAGAGCCTGATGCGGGGCTCAAACTCACGGACCGTGAGATCGTGACCTGAGCTGAAGTCGGACGCTCAACAGACTGAGCCACCCAGGCGCCCCAAAGCTGTATCTTTAAATATGCTAAGTTTAAAAAAAAAAAAAAGGGTACTAAATAATGAGTTCATATATAGAGAAAATATTCAGACAAAAAAAAAAAAAAAACAACTAACACTCACTTAAAATGAGGGATAAATCTGCGTAACACATTCTGTTAATACCCCGGTTAGCTAACATTCCCTGGCCTTCAGGTTATTACTGTATCAAAGCAGATGAAAAGTAACGTCAAGGAAATTTCTTCCATGGAACACCTTCTTTTCATTATTCCACTTATTCAAATTTTTATGTCTTTGAAACTCTTTAACCACTTGTTCCAGACAATGAGCTTTCTGCCTCTTCTAAGTATTTTCCCTCAGACTGAAAAACATCCTTCATATTGGACTCTCTCCTGTCTTTTCTAACCTCTCCGACTTTTATAGGAGAGAACCCTGAAACACTTGCCTTTTTTTTTTCTAATGTAGTTTATCTCCAGGAAGAACAGAAAACTGATTAACCGCAATTGAACATTAAAAAAAAAACAAACAAAAAACCCTTGCTCTTGTGGTCTCAAACAAGCACGTTTTCCTCTCATGCTTCAAGGCAACAAATATAATTGAATGTAACTATTTAAAACATACCCCAGGCCTAACAAGCAGTTAGGCCTGTGCCAGGCCACAATGTCTTTGAGAAATCAATTTGGCCAATAAAAGGCTGGAGACTACGCACCCTCCCGGAATAAAAAAGCACAGAGATGTTTGTGATCAGGAGAACATAGCCCAAAGACATTTGCTAGGGAGCAGTAAGCACCTTCTTGAAACTCCTATCTGGCTGTGAAGAATTAGTCACCTAACTTCCCTCAAAAATCTCATTGTTACAAATCGGGGGGCCCCTATAAAAAGAAGTCACTGTTCTGGTCCCTGGAAATGTATTTTCATTCATAGTTCTGATTGGAGTTTAGTTATATGTCATTCAATTTTTCAGAGTAAGAATTTCTCCAGAAATTCTTGCGGATGTACTATCGGGCACGCATTCGTTTAATGAAGTCTCTGGAAGGCGTTGCCAAATTTTAAACGTTCCATCATGCATTTATTCACCAGTCACCAAGCAACTGATGAATCATTTAACATCTTCCCGTATTCTGCTATCAGATGAGTCTATAAAGGCTCTAAGTTTCTTTCTCCTTGGACTATAATTGTTTTGTTTAAAAAAACAAAAAGAGACAGAGAGAGATTTCTTTATTAAGTTTGCATTTTAAAATTCTTAACTGGCTATCAAATGAATCATTTTGCACACAAAAGGGGCAGAGTGATGGGAGTCCCTGTTGACTGTGTGAGAGAACCCTCAGCCAAAACACACACCCAGCTGACATTTCTTTTCTATGCAAGTGCCTGTGCATCTCGTGCGGGGCAACATGTCTGGCCACAGTGTTCTAAGGAAACATGTTCCTTGTCCTCCAGGAGTTGATAACGTGGCTGGAAAGTGACGCTGCAAAACACGAGGAAGCAAGAAATCTGAAAGCATGGGAATGGAACATAAAGAATGTTGGCGGGGGGGGGCCTGGGTGGCTCAGTCGGTTAAGCGTCCGACTCCGGCTCAGGTCACGATCTCACAGTGCATGAGTTCGAGCCCCACGTAGGGCTCTGCGCTGACAGCTCAGAGCCTGGAGCCTGCCTCGGATTCTGTGTCTCCCTCTCTCTCTCTCTCTCTGCCCCTCCCCTGCCTGCGCTCCGTCTCTCAAAAATAAATAAAATATTAAAAAAAAAAAAATGTACACAGGGGTTAACACTTAACCTGAATACTCTGACCTGCACAGGAGTGTGAACATGCACATGAGTGTAACACCAGGAACAGGCTCCATGGCTACATAACAGAACAACTTAACCCGGTAGGAGGAACACGCAGGCCCGCCGGTGACTTACACAGCGTGTGAAGAAGACTGGCCCCAAACAAAACGCGTAAGGAGGCTGATTCTTCCGCACATTACCACCAGCCATTCGCAACACCTTCCTCTCCCACCCGCGTCTGCCGCAAGAGACCAGAAGGAGCACCTATTCATTTGTTAGGTGTTCCTGTTCACCGCCCCCCCCCCCTCGTTAGTCTATAAACTACATGGGGACAGAGGCTCATTTTCACCCCAGAACCCGTCGGTGGGATTTGGCCCAATCAACATTCGCCAACTACACATGCTACCAAACTGTGCCCCAAGCCCTTCCCCCATTCAAAGTGGCCCGCCCTGTGCCCCACTCCCTCGGGGGACTTCTCGGGTGACAAATGATCGGACGAGCCATCCACGCGACGTTTCAGCGGGTACCACTGTTTCTCTGCTGCCGGGCCACGCGCACTCTGTTCTAGCCTCAGTTTTCCCAACGATAAAATGGAAGCTGGGCCGTGTGCCCCACATCCCTCACTGTGAAATTACCGGGGGGGGTGCCGCAGAAGGGGAGGAAAACATGCCCCTCTAGGTTGTTTGGCCCAATAATGAAGTTGACATAAGACAGATTAGCAGGAGAACCACCAACTCGATGTCATGCATATGGGAGCTCACAGAAATAGACACAAAGAACGGCCCCACGCAGGCAGCTTTTACATCCTTTAAAGAAAGAAACAATGATTTGTGAAGAGCCGACAAAGGGTCTTGGGCTGGCGGTAACAGGTGAGTGAAAAAGTAATGGGGTTTGCTTATACAGCCTTCTCGGCCCTGAACTCCCCATCTTTGGCCACAAGGGCACCTCTCCTTTTACCGTGCAGGTGCGGGACGGATACCTTTCCCACAGGGAATTCATTTTCCGCTCTCAGAAGGGCAGACAGTCCTCGCAGAGCCTCGCTCTGAAGTAACTCTGACTCAAAATCAGACGCGCAAGTGGCATATTTTGGGGGTGGACTGCCCCATGGCTATATCAACGTGACCTCTTACTTTAGCGAGATTTTGTTAACCATCTAGATTTCTGGTCTCAAAAGCACAGCCTCTCCTTTAGGTATCGCTCATGGTATATCATGGTAGGTCAGTTGATACGGCAGTAAGAGATTGGTTGTTTTACGCGACCTTTCCTAGGTCTGGTCTAGCTGCCAGCGTAACTGGACGCGTGAACCAATCTCCACAGTGCTTAGAGGCGGTCTGTTTGCGAAAATAAAAATATTCCCCGCTAAACTTGATGGAGAGTTTCCTCTTTGGAAAAATGCACCGATTGTCCTCGAACTGGCTTTTCTACCTTTCCCTGGCGATTCTTGCTTCAGCAGACATCCGCCTGTCGGTGGTGTAGGGCTCGGGGCCCCCTCACCCCACGTCCTCTCCCACCACGTGGCTCCACGTCCCATCTAGACAGACGACTCCCGGATCTGTAAGCCCGGCTTGCCCCCTCCCACTGAGCTCCAAACCTGTTCCCAGTGGCTCTCTTGACATCTCCTCGTAGATGGCTCAGAAGCACTCACTGCCCAGTGAGTTATGCCTGGAACCTGGGATCTTTTTTCTTTCGCTCGCTCCCCCCACCCTCCTCCAAGCCACTCTCCCAACTGCGGCCGCTGGGATCGTGTAAAAACACTCATCCGCTAATCACCTTCATGCTCAAAGGATGACTTCGATTGCTTTTAGGAACCACCCTTCTTGTGACCTCAAAGCCCTTCCTGACCTCACCCTACCACCCAACTCGGCGGCCCTGTCGGCTCTCACCCCCTCACGCCAGCCTTCTCTCCTGGTTCCAGCGAGCCTCAGGCCTCACACTCCGGCACCCTCGGCCTGGGGCTCTCTTTCCCACTCCGCTTCCTGCTTCACCTAGCAAATTCACCTCCACCTTCAAGCCTTGGCTTAAATGCTTTTCGAGAGGCCTCTCTGGCACTCACCCCACCTCCAGTTTAGATGAAGTCCCCTTATTATTTACTTCTAAGCGTCACGTACCTGGCCTTTCCAGTTTCATCACGACTGTCAGTAGTTTGTGGCATGTGTTTAGTGTCACTCCCCTCCCAGGCCATCAGAGCAGACCAGAGAGCTCTGTGCAGTTACCCCAGGAGCCACAAGCGAGCACGCAGTCCCCAAGTGCGCCTCCTTCCGGTGGGAATCCTGCCCGGCTGTGGCTGGAGGCCAAAAAGCGCCAAACTTCCCGGCCAGTAGCCATTCAGAGGTAAAATCACAATCCCGCCCTCCAGCTCAACCTAAGACCGCCTCTTCAGCATTCCCGAAGATTCTCTGAGCCACTAACACATTCAATTCCTTATTATCTAGATCAGCTTCAGCAGCTTCTGTTTTCTGTAATGGAACCCTGACTCATACAGGTGCTCAGTATGGGTTGAAGGACCATTCAGTATTCATAAACAAGGGGCACCTGGGTGGCTCAGTTCGTCAGGCATTTCGGCTCGGGTCACGATCACGATCGGTAAGTCAGGGAAGCCAGCCCCGAAACTCTGCGTTAAGTGCGGAGTCTGCTAGAGAGTTTCTCACTGACTGTCTGTCTGTCTGTCTGTCTCCCTTCCTCCTTCTGCCCCTCTCCCCTGCTTGCACACTCTCTCTCAAAAAAGAAAACAACAAAAAAACACACATCAACAAATTTACAACCTGCACCCATGACACTTTTTAACGATCCACTTCAGCAACTGTCTTAGACCACTGAATTGGGTTATTTTGTGGGGTGACTCTTTTTGCAAAGCAAATGTCTTCAGAGATACCAACGCTGGTCATATTTCATGCAGGAAATAATTAAAATCAGCTTAAATATCGATGATAAAAGCCATCGAGCATAGTATTTTACGAGTGGAAGGGTCCATGTGCTGTCGAGACATAAGCCGAGTATGTCCTAAAACTAAAAACTGCAGAAGTCTTCCGCGGTGTGAAAAACTCAGTCTCGAAACCAGGTTGTACTGAGTCTGCGCATCGCCGGGAGCGCAACGTGATAGGTTTTCAATATCAATAAACGACACACAAATCGTTCTCAGTTCTCAGTTGAAAATGCGGGCTCCTCGTTGTGATACTGCTTTGACATGTTTATGAGAAAAGGTCATCCCTGAGGGTAGGAACCATACAGTAAATTAAGCTCAGGGCCCATCCCTGAGAAGGGAAATACAATTGTAAAGAATTGTTAAAGGGAGAATGTATGGAAAAGGGGGAGGGGGGCGTGGGAAAAAGGAAATGAAGGCGGGCTTCCTACCCTGTTCTCCCCACCCCGGCCACGTTGAGGGATCCCCTGAGGCCCTGAGCCGTGCGGGTACAAAAAAATCCACTCTCAAACTTCCTAACCCCCTTTGTCTTCTGTGCACAGGCCAGTTGCCCTGGGGAGGTGAACTCGTGGCAGGGGCAGGCTAGCACGTTCCATCCACCTGTCTTCGTGTGCCTCTTACCCACCCAATTCAGCAGACACGCACGGTGCGCGCTGGCCGTGCGACCAACAGTTAAGAGGAAGGCCGTTCCGGCCCCCTCGCTGCTGCTGGGAACTTGGTGGTTCAAGAGCTGCTGGGGGACACGCCCTCGGTGGGCTTGGAGAATCGTGCCGAGACGCGCGCACGGGCTCCATCGGTCCGACACCCCGGAAGGTAGAGGAGACGCTGGAGAAGGTCTGCAACCTGAGCGACGATCGGAGGGTCGGTTCTGGTGCCAAGGCCAGCCGTCCCCTCCGCAGTGACCGCGGACTTTGTAAACGGTGGGTTCTGGGGGGGCGGGGGGGACACTGTCTCTGCTTGCTACAGGGCAAGGGTTTAATAACGCGGAAGAAAGGAAACCCCGTCGAGGGGCTGCGGGATGGTAAATGACTTTCCGCTGGGTGCAGACGCCCAAGGCCATTCGTATTTCCAATTTAATTTTGGAAAACAGATGTTTCGGTCAATTTTTCAGGAAAATTTAATCTTATAATTATTTCCAGAAATGCTCTGAAAACGTTCCTGAAGGATGAATTATTTTACGTCCTCAAGGTCGGGCGGTCGGTCGCTCAGCACTTGCTGAACTTTCCCCCTAAGAGAAAAATCAACTATTAAGAAAATGGAAACAAAGTTCTCACTTTCCAAGAATTTACAGTGTAATGGGGGGGGGGGGGAAGGGAGGAACCGAGATACTTAATGGCGGACAAATGATTCAAATCACAAAGGATGAAAAATTACAAATTCGAGGATCCTATTAGCAACTTTACCTGTGAAAGACGTTTTGGACATGGGCTAAGACTTCAGAATTTGAAAAACGCGGTGGGAGGGTAGGTGGTTAACTAGGCTGAAGCATACTTGTTTCGTTGTCTCTTAAGAAGCACAGTCTTCAAAGAAAGGTTAAGTTTTCAAGAGACGCAAGCAAGGATGGTGGTCTGTGAAAATCTGCAACAACATGGCACCAGAGGGAGGGAGCTGATCTGGAGCCATGAGACCTGGCTATAGAATGCTGAGCGAGTTAAAACCTCTGGGCCACTCATCCCACTTTGAGACTGGGATTATAATACCGTCCAGCTATATCACAGGGTATCCAATGGCCTGTGTAGAATGCTTTGGAAACCATGAAAGGTTGGCCTGTGAAAATTCAAACTAAAGACAAAGAGGAAGGCTCTGGCAAGAGCGCGCCTGGGCATGGGAAAGAAATGGATGGACCGATGCAATGGTACCTCACAGGAGATGGGGGAGGGAGGTTGGGGCGCACCCAGGATAAGCTGTTGTTGGTCCTGGAGTACCACCAGATGGAAAAATAACAATCTGGCCCAACACCAAGCCGACAGGTTTCCACAGATATTTAAGGAAGGACGAGGGTTTTTTTGTTTTTTTTTTTTTTCAGAGAGAGTCGGGGAGGGGCGGAGAGCCTGATGTGGGGTCGAACCATGAGATCGTGGCCTGAGCCGAGGTCAGACGCTTAACTGGCTGAGCCACCCAGGCGCCCCAGGACGGATGAGCTTTTAAAAAGATGTGCAGCACTCCTGGGTATTTACCCAAAGAACAGAAAAACTCATTCAAAGGGATATACACCTTCCTATGTTTATTGCAGCATTATCTACAAGAGCCAAATTATGGAAGCAACCCCAATGTGCATCCACAGATGAGTGGATAAAGAAGATGTGGTATATAAACCCTACGGAATATTATTCAGCCATAAAAAAAAAAAAAGAAATCCTGCCATCTGCAACAACATGGATGGAACTAGAGAGTATAAAGCTAAGTGAAATAAGTCAGAGAAAGATAAATACCATATGATTTCACTCATAAAAAATCAGACCCTTAACCACAGAGAACAAACAGATAGTTACCGGAGGGGAGGTGGGTGGGGGGGTTGGGGGAAGGCAATTAAAAGCACACTTCTCTTGGCGCAGAGTAACGAACGGACGTGCTGAATCACTATCTTGTACACCTGAAACACAACACTGTCTGTTAATTACACGGGACTTAAACATAAATACACAAGTGCACAGGCACCGCGCAGAGGTCTGCTATCACCGTTCCTGTGTCTGCGGGCATCAGTGGTGCCTTTTGGGCTGAAGCCCCTTGCAGGGGCGAGACGACCATCTGATCTGTGACTCTCAGAACTGTGGTAACTCACGCCCTGCCTGTGCAGAAGCCCGATGCCCCAGGCTTCCGACGCTGTCTCTTGACTTAGCCAGTTCACAGCTGTGTGGTCTTTTTTATTTGTTTTGAAAATACAGCTAAGTCTAGAGAACAGAGGCAACCGCATATCATTTTGATGTATTTCCTTCTAGACTTTTGGGTTCCAAGTAGTTTGCAGATGGCTGAGCTCATGACGTAAACCATTCGAGAGTCTAGTTTTTCGCACTTAAAAATTCTCCGAAATAATTAATTCTCCAAAATAATTCTCTCAAACATGAGTACGTGGCTAGAAAATATTCTAACATGTCTGTACCATAATTCATCCTTTTTTTTTTTTTTTTAAATGTTGCTGAACCAGTCCCGGGTATTTCATTCACATTCATCGTTCGTTGAGGAACAAAGGTTCGTCTTTTTGGTTCCTGTATCTGGCTAAGGGCTACATCTCTTATGTAGTGTTGGATCCTTCACTGGAGGCTAACAAAGAACGGACACCATCAATTCTGACAACATTCGCTCTTTGCCATCAGCCTCATTAGCATCTTGGGAGAATCGAACCAAGAATCGTACCCATCCTTCAAGGCCAAGTTCACAACCATCTGCTCTGTGAAGCTTTAATGCCGCAACCACTCCAGCCCTCACTTAGGTCTTCTCCACTCCAATAGCTCATCTCAAGGAGGTAATTATACAATCGCCAATTGTTTGATGTCAAAAAACATTTTTTTTTTCCTCTTGGGTTGGTGGATACCTTTTGCTCTCGCTGCCTAGCACCTACCTATTCAGATCCTTGTGGTGACAGCGTCCTCTGTTCTTAACCTGGGGCACCAGCCCCGCTCTGATTCCGAGCCCAGCTCCCAACATGGAACGTGTTGAATTGTGCCTTTCTTAAGAGATAAGCACTCTCCTTTGCTTTAGGAACAAACACATGACCCAATATGGACCAGTGAAAGCCAGGTCCAAGACTTTCATTCAAACCATTAGGGGAAGAGACATTTTCCTGCTGGACCCAATGATGAAAAATGTAGAGCTGGGGTGCTGAGGCCATCCTGCTTCCACAGAAGGAAGACAGAGCAAACACAAAGCGGAGCTGAGATAATCGGAAAGAACGAAGTCGCAGTAAACTTCTCTGTGAGTCGCTAGCCCGAATTACGTCTGAATTTTTGTAAACAAGTGGCAGCAAGTTCCCTTCTTGATTAAGCCAGCCTCGGTTACTTTCTGTCACTTGGAAAATCGATGTAAAACAATAAGGCCCCGAACGATCTGTCGATTAGATTTTAGACTCCCTGAGCTTGATTAAGTGCCCACTGGTTCCCAACTGCACCAAGAACAGGGTTCAATGGTCCTTGGGTCCAGGGCCATGGGTCACTTTGCTCTGTGGCCGTCCCCGCACCTAAGACCGTGACGAACACCTCCAACACCTGTTTGCTGCTTGGAGTCCGGGCCTCAAGCGGAGTAAGACACTGTCTTAAGCATCAGCCCGTCACAGCCTGTTGGCAGAGACGAGGCTGCTGGCAAAACAGTGCTTCCTGCCCTCTGCATATCCGTCCAACGGCCAGGTGGAAGAGCTGGAATTCATCCCACATCACTCGGCGAAATGAGTGATTTGTAGGAACAAAGCACCAGTGTTCTGTCAATACTTCCAAATTTCGAGAGACGTAGTATCTGCCTTTTCAAGGAACTTGTTCCATTTGATTTAATTTTTCACTTTTGTGGGTCTGTAACAACTCCTCCAAGAGCAATTTCAGATTTTTCTCGTCATCTGAAGGATCGCCAAAAGGGATGCCCTTTTCGTCACACTCCAGAACAAAGGAGAAGACTCCTGTCCTTGAAAGAAAGGCCATTTTGGTGCCTGGGTGGCTTAGTCGGTTGAGCGTATGACTCTTCACCTCGGCTCAGGTCGTGATCTCACAGTTCATCATGAGTTTGAGCCCCATGTCGGTCTCTGCATTGACCGCTCGGAGCCTGCTTGGGATTCTCTCTCCCTCTCTCTCTGCCCCTCCCTCAATTGAGCTCTATCTCTGTCTCTCTCAAAATAAATAAGCAAACATTAAAAAAGAAAGAAACAAAGAAAGAAAAAAAGAAAGACAGACAGACTATTCTGACCAAAAATAAAAAACAAACTCCAAAACACAAACGTAAAATGAATTTAGATTCCACATGGTACATATTCAGGGTCTTCATTATCTTTTTTAAGTTGTGACACAGACACTTAACATGAGATCTGCCTTCAACACATTTTTAAATGTACAATATGGTATGGTCAATATGGGGACAACATTGGAGCGCCTGGGTGGCTCAGTCGGTTAAGGGCCCAACTTCGGCTCAGGTCGTGATCTCACGGTTCGTGGGTTCAAGCCCCGCGTCGGGCTCTGTGTGGACAGCTCGGAGCCTGGGGCCTGCTTCAGATTCTGTGTGTGTCTCTCTCTCAAAAATAAATAAATGTTAAAAAAAAAAAAAAACAACAAAAACAGTAAGATACAGGCACAATGTTGCATAGTGAGTCTCTAGAATTTAATAACCATTGCTCTTTTTAATATAAAAGTGTCTTCTAAAAGAATGTGCCCACCAAAGAAAACAAACACCTGATGACAGCCTGAATTTGGGGCATGGATTCTCTACCACATATAACTCTTTGAAGGCAGGTAGTGTAGCTGGCCTGTCCATCTGAAAAGCTTAAAGTCCAGGCACGGGACAAGAAAGAATAAATATGGAAATACTGTTAGTAATACTCTAACTTTTTTTTTTTTTAATGTTTTATTTATTTTTGAGACGGAGAGAGACAGAGCGTGAGCAGGGGAGGGGCAGAGAGAGAGGGAGGCACAGAATCCGAAGCAGGCTCCAAGCTCTGGGCTGTCAGCACAGAGCCCGACGCAGGGCTCGAACTCACAAACCGCGAGATCATGACCTGAGCCGAAGTCGGACGCTTAACCGACCGAGCCACCCAGGCGCCCCAAGTAATACTCTAACTTTTAAAATGGGTGCAATCATGTTAATTTCAGATCCAGTATGGATTTACAAATGGGACCTACCTATTTTTGGGGGGAGCTACAACCCTACTGAGGTCACCACTACAGAAATACAGGAAAAGGAAAGTATCCTTTTTTCTACGGAATCGGCTATGAATAAAATGCAAAAATGCTTTACTCACCACAGAGGGAAACAGTTTGCCATAACCTTCTTTTGTTGATCTTTTCAAAATTAGACTTTCAAGAGTTTGCTGTATTTTCTGTGGTAGCAAAAATGTCATGCCCCAATAGAAATCATTTTAGGAAAATGCTGCTAATCAGAAAATGTAACAGTTATTAAAAAAAAAAAACCAAAAAACAATTCAAAATGTTGAATGTGATCACAAGTGGCAATAGAAGAGATTTATCCCTGGAAAGAATTCTAACCCTTTGCAACCTAATGCCGTCTTTAACACCTGAACACGCACTACTGGAGAAATGGACCACGGTACATTAATGTGTTATGTACATACAGGAATCCGAGGACTTGTCTAAAATGCATGTTAAACGGACACAAATACAATAGAAAGAAAAGCAGGACAGAGAATGGATTTAAACTACCAAAAGGTCAAAATAAAGTGAGGCAGTGGAAAAGAATTCAAATTCGAAAACCACACCTAGAACAAATTCCACACCTGTTTTAAACGAGAAGCTTCTTTGATTTTCACCAGATCTCCTCTATCTTATCAACACATTGGGATTATATAGTTGGTACACAGCAAAAGATCCCATAGGAATGAGGATGAGGGCAGTTCTCCTTTTTTAATTAACACTAAGCCGCTATCCTAAACCCTGTAATATCCCAGGCGTTTTACCTATATAATCTCATAAACTCTGCAGCACAAGTCCATTAGATATGAATGTCTACATCCATTTTAAAGAAGAGAAAACTGAATTCAGCAAAGTTGATCTCTGCCCACCCCACCCTGCCCCTCGTGAGCTCTACAATGCCCTTAAGCAGATTTCCACGCCCCTACAAACTGCTGGGGGCAGCTCAGCCCCGTGGACTGTGCCCTAACCAGAGTCTAAGAGATCTGCTGTCGCCGCCCTGCTGGCTGGACAAACCGGACAAATGACTGCCCCTGTGGTCTCAGCCTGTGAGGAGGTTGGACTGGGTGGGTCCTGGCTCCTTCTGGTTCTAACCGTTGAATTCGATTTGAAAAATATAGCTTTCATCAGGTTTCAGGGATGGTCTTTTTCTATTCCTAAGCATATACTGCCCGATATACTCACAACACATATTACACAACCATTCAATTACTATGAGGACAAACCAGACGAGAAGCCTTCATTTCTTTACCAGCCATCACGAACAAATTCTGTTAGGGATCCCTTTTAGGGGCTGTTGTCAGGGTGATAAGGCTGCGGTAGATAGAGCTTGGTTATCTTTAGTGTGGCTTAAATGTCACAACTCTTGTGACGCTTTCCCTACCGGCCCACACACCCCCACCCACAGCAGAACTCTGTCCTTCCCAGCTACAGAGGACAAACACTGCGTCCTTCACGCACCAGACAAGCTTTGATGACTGTTTCCATGATTTTCTGCCTTGCTGGACGTGTGTTCCCCGAGACATGAAACCACCTGAACTTATCCCTGTATCCCCAGCACTTACTCCTTGCTACGAGGTTGGGTGCACCATCAGTGTTCAACACGTGTTTATTGAAATACCGAATTGTCTTTCAAAAGGCAGGTAAGAAGGCAGACAAGAAAAGAATCTAGGTGATCTGTGTATTTTATGACTCATAGGATCCCACTAAACACATACCAAGTACATGCCTGTCTCATTTTGCATAAAGGATGTGCTCGTGAAAGATAAGGAGAATTAGAAATGGACTCATCTTGCTAATAATTTCCAAGAATCTTAATCTCAAATGAGGCAATTCTTCACATTTTTAAAAAAATTTTTTTTCAACGTTTATTTATTTATTTGGGACAGAGAGAGACAGAGCATGAACGGGGGAGGGGCAGAGAGAGAGGGAGACACAGAATCGGAAACAGGCTCCAGGCTCTGAGCCACCAGCCCAGAGCCTGACGCGGGGCTCGAACTCCCGGACGGCGAGATCGTGACCTGGCTGAAGTCGGACGCTTAACCGACTGCGCCACCCAGGCGCCCCTCATCACATTTTTTTAGTTTATTTATTTTGAAAGAGAGAGAAAGTGCATGTGAGGGAAGGGCAGGGAGAGGGAGGGAGAGAGACGGAGAGGGAGGGAGAGAGACGGAGAGGGAGGGAGAGAGGGGGCGAGAGAGAATCCCAAGCAGGCTCTGCACGGAGAGTGCGGAGCCGGATGCAGGGCTCAAACCCACAAACTGACATCATGACCTGGGCGGAAGTCAGACGCTTAACTGACTGAGCCACCCAGGAAACCCTTCAGGATGTTTTTAAAGTTAAAAAAAAAAAAAAACCAAAAAAAAACAAAACGTGTCATGGAACCTGAACACCACCTCAGTTCATCTACATTGCTAAAGACTTGAGTGTTTTTTAACTTCGATCAGTTTTTTTTTCAGTCCTTACAGTTACAAGCCACAACATGACAAAATCATTTATCTGCAGGCAACTGAAATTCATCAGATGGAGTTTTCCTGAGGTAGTTCTCCTCCAACTTCATCTTGCTTTTGTCTTGTTTTTTAAAGTAGGCTCCACGCCCAACGTGGGGCTGGATCCCCTGACCCCGAGATCAAGAGTCACCTGCTCCACCGTCTGAGCCAGCCAGGTGCCCCTCATCGTATTTGTAATTCAGACTCGAGTAGATTAGGCTATACTGATCTGTACGAATTCTTTTAATATGTGAGAACAAAGACAGGAAGCATCACATGCCCTGAAATCAGGCCACAATGCCCATCCCCGAGGTGGGGCCAATCAAGGAGGTTTCAAGGAGGGGCCCATTTTAAACTGAGTTCCAGGGGCGCCTGGGTGGCTCAGTCAGTTGAGCGTCCAACCTTGGCCCGGGTCATGATCTCAAAGCTTGTGAGTTCGAGCCCCGCGTCGGGCTCCATGCTGATGGCTCAGAGCCTGGAGCCTCTTCAGATTCTATGTCTGTCTTTCTTTCTCTCTCTCTTTCTCTCTCTCTCTCTCTCTGCCCCTCCCCGGCTCACACTCTGTCTCTCAAAAATAAATAAACATTAAAAAAAACTTTTTTCTTTAACTGAGTTCCAAAGGAAGGAGGGAGCAGACTATGGGGGCAATGTTTCCTAAGAATGCAAGGGCAAGCAAGGCTGTTAACACAGAGGAAGAAGCAGAGGACAGCAAAGGGATTCCCTGCCAGGATTTCCCACCCAGAAATCCTACCTTCAGGGTGATGAGATCACCATCGGACAGAAGCTGTAGGCACACGGAAAGCCCTCAAGCCCCTCTGTCCTTCCCCCTCCCAGCTGCCCCCTTCGGGCGTGCTAGAGGCCAGCCCGCTGCCCCCCTCCCCCGTTCTTCAGACGTTCACAACGTTATTCCAACTGCGTGGTTTACGTGTGTGTGTGTGCCTTGAGATTAAACCATAAGCTCTTCAAAGGCAAGAACCTTGTTTTTTGCTGATGTTCTTGCCCTGATAACTGGTAAGGGTAGTAGGTACCCAACCGATGCTGTTTGAATGACTCAATCAATGAGCCTATTATTTTCAGTGTTTCAGAGCACGCAGTTACAGACACTGGACACAGATTCTAGGGGCAGAGGACAGGAGAGAAGAGGCTCCTGGGAAATGAGAAAACCACTCATAGGAGGAAAAACCTAGGCAACCACTAGAGGAAATTCGGATAAGAGAAGGGGATGTGGAAAGAATCCTAGGAAATTCAGAGGCCGACATGAACCTCTTAATTTGTGAGAATAAACACTTACCCAGCAGAATGGGCAGCTTGGACAGTTTACGATGATTCCAACTCTGGAAAGCTGGGAGCAGGGACAACTCAGTAACAGGACAACTCAAATGACTATGCACCACTTGCTGCAGGAGCAGAAAGGAAAAGATTTCGTCCGGTCTCCACTTCCAATGCACAGTTTTGCACACTCCCTCTTTACTACACTCTGCGCTCGGCTATCCCGCTACAATTTCATTTTTAAAAACGGACTAAAATCATTTAGTCCAGGCATCTGCATTTTCCTAGCACACTGCATTCTTCCATCAGTTAGTTCTCTCTCCTACCTTCCCACACTAAAATCATTTCCCTCTCCCCTCCCCTAAGTATAATTCAAAGAGCCAAGTGCCTTTTGGAAGATCAAAAGGGTTTTTTCCTCTGGTTCCGGTCCAACATTTCCGTGAGATTCTGCCGAACGCTGAAGTGGATTTCTGAAATGCTCTACGGTGAGGTTTCCAAAAGGCAACCTCGACTCGGTATTTGTGAGCCTGGCAGGAGATGTGATTGGAAACATTTTGCACATAATTAAGGATTCTTGTGGCTGGTGTTCAGCTCTGTCCTTTCAGGGGCAAGGACGCATCACTGTTCATCTATGGAAGTACACTCCTAAGTTAGATTAAAAGCTCACTCGAGGGGCTCCTGGGTGGCTCAGTCGGTTGAGCGCCGACTTCGGCTCAGGTCATGATCCTGCGGTTTGTGAGTTCGAGCCCCATGTCAGGCTGTGTGCTACAGCTCGAAGCCTGGCGCCTGCTTCGGATTCTGTGTCTCCCTCTCTCTCTCTCTGTCCCTCCCCTGTTGGCGCTCTGTCTCTCTCTCTCTCTCTCTCTCTGGCCAGGAAATGGAGAGACTACACTAACAGAGAGTGTGTGGACACAGGGAGGTAGGGACAGGGCAAAAAAGGCAATGATGGGAACAGCTCAATACAAATGGTCCCCATAAAATCTGACCACCCGACCAAAACAGGAATCTGTGAGCCTGGGCGTTGCCTGTCCCAGACCCACTTAGACGTGTGCAATGCAGCCCACATGCAGGTCTGCAACGTCCAGGATGTGCTGGCCCAGAATAAGGAGAAAGGGGAGGCAGTTGGTAAGCCCCAAACTTCTGGGATCAGCCTGGAATTAGGACGTATATTCTAATCCTACCAACAATGTGCTGACCAACGGTAGATCAAGTCTTTTCGCTTCACGTCAGTGGTACATTGAGACGATCCTGGCCATTCTAGCTGGATTGAAATCCTTGGCTTTCCAATTAACTAGCTGTGGAATCTCAAAGGACGTATTTCTGAGGCTATGTCCTTTTCAAAACAAAACAGCAACAACAACAACAAAAAAGGTTTCTGTTTCTTTTGGCTGCTGTAACACAACAGCAGGCGATTAATAGAGATTTGCTAAATTAGCAAATAAAGGAATACTTAATTGAAACAAGCTAGCACACAGTTGCTGCTTAAGAAGTGTTCACGACTTTGAACCTCCTCCTCCCCTCTAACTTTGAAGTGTAGTCTCCATGTGGTTTCCTGTTTGGCCTTTATAAAATGTATCAAATGAACAAAGTCATTCTTTTTCTAATTGTAAAATAATACAGGTCCATTGTTGAAGGTGAACATATTGCATGTTAGATTCGCAAATTTTGAAACGTACTGGGATGTCGACACCACACTTCATTAACGGTTTGAGATGTATATCAGAATGCTAAAAAAAAAAAAAAAATGCAAAGAGTCAAGAAAATAAAAATCACTCACTCCATCATCCAGGGATATTACGATGTTTTGACATATATTCCTCCAGACATTTTTTCCATGCAATGCTCTAGAAATACATTTTTCTACAAAAATGGCCAACGTAGTAGGTACGTTTGTATAGCCATACCAAAATTTAACTATCCTCTTACTGCTATGCACTTCTGATTTTTCCCTTATGTCTGGCCATTATAAACAAAGCTGCATGATCAACATCACTGTGCACACATTTTTAAAAAGATGTTTCTAACTAGCTAAGGCATGAGAAATTCCTAGAAGTGGAAACTACTGGGTCAGAGGTGCGCATATCTATCGTCCACAGAGACTTTATTATATTCTTATCGGCAATGTGTAAGTACGGTTTTAACTTACACTAATTACTACTGCGGTTGAACGTTTTCATATTTGTGGCTATTTGCATCTCGTTATCTGTGGGTTTTCCTGTTCATGTTGTTTTACCCATCTCCTACTCAAGTTTTTCCTCTTGATCATACCATACAAATTAGTATGCCTTTGTGGTTGCCAATTTTCCGCCACGCTTTCTTTTGCTTTTGGTTATGGTAAGCATTGATGATAAGAAGTTTCCATTTTCATGTGGTTACATGTATCAGCCTTTCCCTTCATTTTCAGTTTGCAGTCCACATGCTTCTAGACAAAAATGCTGTAATTCTGAAATGTTTTACTTTTTTACTGTTTAATACTAATGTTTTAAAGAGGTAACACAAAAGAAACGCCTTTATGATATTAATACAAATTACTATCCCAGAGCCACAGTATCTTCATTTGTAAACTAAGAATGTATTTAGATGTTCGTATTTCATGAAAGGTTTGGGGCTTCCAAGCGCCCGGCTGGCTCAGTCAGTAGAACATAGGACTCTTGATCTCGGGGCTGTGAGTTCGAGCCCCAGGTTGGGTATAGAGATTACCTAAAAGGAAAAAAACCGTGAGGGATCTGGGCGGCTCAGTCGGGTGAGTGTCCAACTCTTGATTTTGGCCCATGTCATGATCCCAGGGTCGTGGGATTGAGCTGCACATCGGGCTCCACACTGAGCATGGAGTCTTCGTAGGATTCTCTTTCTCTCTCCCTCTGCACCTCTCCCCAGCTAGTGGTCTCTGTCTCTCTAAAATAAATACTAATAATTAAAAAATAATAAATCCTTAAGGGCACCTGGGTGGCTCAGTCGGTTAAGTGGCCGACTTCGGCTCAGGTCATGATCTCGCGGTCCGTGAGTTCGAGCCCCGCGTCGGGCTCTGTGCTGACGGCTCAGAGCCTGGAGTCTGCTTCCGATTCTGTGTCTCCCTTTCTCTCTGCCCCTCCCCGTTCATGCTCTGTCTCTCTCTGTCTCAAAAATAAATAAACATTAAAAAAAAAAAAAACTCAAAGAGAAAAATTAGCAAAAGATATAAAATCCTTACTATAATACCAATAACTAAGATAACCACCACGAATAGTTTAAACATTTTTATATACACATTTTTTATGTGTAATTTCAATGTATCCACATATACATACACATACGTATATACATGTATATACTTTTACATTAACAACTGGCTCTGTGTCTGTCTTACCACTTCACTTTTTTCCCCTCAAACTTCCTGCCACTCCAAAACCTCTCAGCCAATGTTGACAGCTGGGGGTGGGTGGAGGCGGGGGTATGTGTGAAGATAAATGCAACACAGAGAAAATGCTTTGTGCTTTTAAAATATGGAATCATATTGCATATGCTTATCTGAATCTTCCTTTCCCTGAACTACATCTTAGAGTTTACTCAATTCGTCTAAATTACTTTTAACAGCTACTTAACACTACAGAGTATGAATGTGCTACGATTTATTTGGCCATTCTATTTTGTTTCCCATGTTTTGATGCTATACAATATGATGCAAGAAGTGTGCTTGGATGTATATAACCTTCCTAACCAGTGCTTTCTAGGAGATAGATGATCAGGAGTGGGACTGTGGGATCAAAGGCTGTATATATTTTTAACTTTGATAGATATTTCCAGATGGCTCTCCAGAAAGACTATAAACATATTACATATTAAGACTCTCTGCGATGTTTGAGATAGGTTTCTAATAAACTTGGCCAAGTAAAGGTTGATTTATCACCTACGACTTCAGGAGAAAATTAAATACCCACTGAACACATTTTAATTATTCTCCTAAAATTCCAGTGATAATGATTTGTGCTTTTATTACTCTCTTTGCTTCCCTATAATGCTTTTATCTATTAATACGACAAGAAAATGGGGCGCCTGGGTGGTGCAGTCGGTGAAGCGTCCGACTTCAGCCAGGGCACGATCTCGCGGTCCGGGAGTTCGAGCCCCGCGTCAGGCTCTGGGCTGATGGCTCAGAGCCTGGAGCCTGTTTCCGATTCTGTGTCTCCCTCTCTCTGTGCCCCTCCCCCGTTCATGCTCTGTCTCTCTCTGTCCCCAAAATAAATAAACGTTGAAAAAAAAAATTTAAAAGAAAAAACACAGAAAAACAGATTATACAATTCTTCCACCATGAATTCAAAATAAACATTTGAAAAATGTTGAGACTATGACTTTAAAACAGATTGCATTCCTTCCTAATTATCAACCATAGTTTTTATGTTGGCCATTTAAACTAAAGGGGAGGGGCTGGGGGGAGGAAACGACATATACACAAGTCACAAGAAAAAGCCAGGACCTTTCAAGGTCTTTTCCCAGTTTGCCAAAGAAAAGCAGCAGAAGGAATGAAATTAGGAAATCTGTTTTGAAAAGGGATCAGTCCAAAAAGATACAATCTAATACTTAGGGAAAACCATCGAGCAGCTCTAAAATTCTACTCAGAAGGTAGCTCCAAACCCAAAGGCGAGCACAGCCATTCTGTCAACATCTTACAACTGGCTTGTCATCAAACGCTTGCTTCGGCCCACACAGACCCCGTCTGTGGTTCTTCCTATGTACCTAAGCACTCCCCGTACTGTTTTTGGGCACCTCCTTCTCTGCAGGCCCTATCTGAAACCCAGCTTTTCAAGCAGTTGCCTGCATTTATTTGATAAACCCTACCCCTCTGCTTCTCAAATAGACATTTTTGCATTACATTTGTAAAAAGTTTTAATAGTCCTGTGCTAATTAAGACTAATGAGCCAGCATAGCATCAGAACAACCAATCTTCACACCTCTGCAAGAAAGTTAAGTCATTAGCAAGGCGCCTGGGTGGCTCGGTCGGTTGGGCGTCCGACTTCAGCTCAGGTCATGATCTCACAGCTCGTGGGTTCGAGCCCCGCATCGGGATCTGTGATGATGGCTCAGAACCTGGAGCCTGCTTTGGATACTGTGTCTCCCTCTCTCTCTCTGCCCCTTCCCTGCTCATGCTCTGTCTCTGTCTCCCTCAAAAATAAATAAACATTAAAAAAAATTTAAAAAGTCATTAGCTGAAGCCATTCTGTGGGCCATGAATAAAAAGGGCAGGTGAATCCACTCACTACTTCAGTAGTAAAACGTACTTTTAAGCAAAATTCATTGACCATATTAATAATCATACCAAATACAATGAAAAAAAAAAACCCTGTTTCTAACCCATAGGCTTTTATTTGTAAAAATTATAATATATTGACTGGCACAGATACCTTTCATAAAAACACCTTACTTTACCATGTAAGACTGGATACTAATGCTTTCACATGACGCTTAAGAAAGCAAGATTTTGGGGCGCCTGGGTGGCTCAGTCGGTTAAGCGTCTGACTTCAGCTCAGGTCATGATCTCGCGGTCCGTGAGTTCGAGTCCCGCGTCGGGCTCTGGGCTGATGGCTCAGAGCCCGGCGCCTCCTTTGGATGCTGTGTCTCCCTCTCTCTCTGCCCCTCCCCCGTTCATGCTCTGTCTCTCTCTCTCTCTGTCTCAAAAATAAATAAACGTTAAAAAAAAAAAGAGAGCAAGATTTTGATCAAGTAGCAAGGAAATTCAAATAACCAGGGTTCAATTACATTCCATTAAATAGTCCTAATTTAATTTCTCATACAGGAAAAGAAGTAACCAGCAAATTTTGATATATGTACTCGAATACAGCATACTACTCCTCAAGTACTGCATGATTATTTCATGGAATACCAAATTACAATTATGGTAGCAAATACCTTAAGATGCCACTATGAACTCCTTGGCTTCAAATGTGCTGGCTTTCACCCAAAAGTTTACAGTGACAAAGTCACATCTATGTGGCTTTAATCATTCTTCAACAAACCAAGGATCGTTTATAAAGCGAATGGTCATAAAGACAATTAACACCTAACAAATGAAATCTTTCCTGTTAATATTCCATGGACACATGTTTTCACACACCAGAACATTAATGTGGGAGGTTATAAAATTGAAATTCTCTTGGAAAGTGAATCCTTGACTTGTATTTCTTAACTAGGAAATGTGTTTTTTCAGACCACTTTCCCCACAGACTAATACCTGTAAAAAGATCATTTGGGGAAAAAAAAACAACTCTGAATACCAGTATTTAAACCCCTTCAAAATATTTTACAAGTAGGTCACGGTTTCATGACTGATAGGAGTCTTAGCCATGAAAAATCCTTAAGTTTTCAGTGGACTTATATGTAACATTTTTTACTTGGTCTTTAAAATTAAAGATTAATTTGGGGTACTGAAATTTATACTCATTAAAATTTTTAAAGATTCTCCAAAAGTTTCTCAGTAGGTGTTTTCATCACCAACTACCGCTAACTAAAAGACAACAGGTTGATTTCAAAGCGAAACCAGGGCCTTTGCTGGCTGATTAGCAAAATGGTTTTCTTCTTTCACTATGTTGGTTGAACTAGAAGCTTCCGGATCACATTTCAATAAGGTTCAAAGTGAAAGTCCTTTGTTGGCTGACAAATATGGCCGCTTCCAACTCAGAATACGTTTTCTCTAAAATTCAATGTTCTAAACAGCAGTTGGTTTTCTTTTTTTAAAAGTTTTTTTTTTTTTCCAACGTTTATTTATTTTTGGGACAGAGAGAGACAGAGCATGAAGGGGGGAGGGGCAGAGAGAGAGGGAGA
The DNA here is from genome assembly GCF_016509475.1 of Prionailurus bengalensis. Classification (NCBI taxonomy): domain Eukaryota; kingdom Metazoa; phylum Chordata; class Mammalia; order Carnivora; family Felidae; genus Prionailurus; species Prionailurus bengalensis. Next base: position 21,138,165 of record NC_057358.1, read on the forward strand.
CACAGAATCGGAAGCAGGCTCCAGGCTCTGAGCCATCAGCCCAGAGCCTGACGCGGGGCTCGAACTCACGGACCGCAAGATCGTGCCCTGGCTGAAGTCGGACGCTTAACCGACTGCGCCACCCAGGCGCCCCAACAGCAGTTGGTTTTCTAAGCTAGACCACAAAACTCTATATGACCCGTATGTAAATGAAATACTGTTACATGTGTTTCAATGCAGAGAATACTCTCCTTTGCAATACCCATTCTGTCATCAATACAAGACATTAAGCAAAAACCAGGGCGCCTGGGTGGCTCAGCTGGTTGAGCGTCCGACTCTTGATTTGGGCTCAGGTCGTTATCTCACAGTCCGTGGGTCCCAGCCCCGCATCACGCTCTGCACTGACAGTGTGGAGCCTGCTTGGGATTCTCTTCCTCTCTCTCTCTCTCTCTCTCTCTCTCTCTCCCCTCTGCCCCTCCCACTCTCTCTCTGAAAATAAATAATAAGCTAAAATAATAGTAATAAAATAATAAAAGTCAAAAGATTCTGCTAAAGAAAACAGTAATGGAAATTATATGACGGATTTACTTCTCTGGAAGCCTAGTGCTTGGGGCAAAACATGGTTGGGGCTGTTTTTGTTAAAACAAGCAAATGAAATAACCTAATAGCAAACTTTGGGAATATATCTTCCTGTCTGGCTTCTGTAAATTCTATTATCTACTTAATATGCTTTTTTCTCAGTAAAACACTCCTGGTTTCAATAGCCATTCTTTTGCTGCTAGGTGATAATACACTGTTATCATATAGAAAATTATCAGTGTACATTTGGTTTAGGGAAAGCACGTGTAACTGAAGAGAAAGACCATTTAACATCTCCATGGAGCTTTCAAGAGCTCTGGAGACTAAGGACACTCTATGAAAGCCTCATTTTAGTTCAAAACGTATGGTTCCAAAACTCTTTGATAGTTAAGTGTCACAGGTGCTAACTACATGTTTTTCAACTATAACCAGGGGAGATTTTTTGGTATACAAAGAGAAGGCATAAAATGGAAAACAGGAGAGGTTGAAGATCAAAAACGAGGGAAAGAGAGTCATATGCATAACTGAAAAACCCCCACCTGTCTGAATGGAAACTGAGCTAGGGAAAGGGGCAGGAGGAAGGACGGGTCTGGTTACAGATGTGTCTCCACCTGAGTTCAGAGCCGGGCTGGCTTCTGGTGGAAAAGGGACCAAAAAGTCTTGCCAGGGATGGTAGCATAGTGCCAACCTCTAACTGGAAGAAAGAAAGAAAGAAAGAAAGAAAGAAAGAAAGAAAGAAAGAAAGAAAGAAAGAGAAAGAAAAGAAAGGAAGAAAGGGAGAAAGAAAGAAAGAAAGAAAGAAAGAAAGAAAGAAAGAAAGAGAAAGAGAGAAAGAAAGAAAGGGAGAAAGAAAGAAGAAAGAAAGAAAGAAAGAAGGAGAAAGAAAAGAAAGGAAGAAAGAGAGAAAGAAAGAGAGAAAGAAAGAAAGAAAGAAAGAAAGAAAGAGAAAGAAAGGAAGGAAGAAGGGAAGGAAGGAAGGAAGGAAGGAAGGAAGGAAGGAAGGAAGGAAGGAAGAAAGAAAGAAAGAAAGAAAGAAAGAAAGAAAGAAAGAAAGAAAGAAAAAGGGAAACCAGTTGATTGGCTTCTAATGTAAGTGTGACACTGGAAACTGATGGCAAGTATTGTCATAGATGCAGTGAGCACAAAGCTCCTGAAATGAACAGACTTGGGGGGAAGAGAAAGCAGAGAAGGAAGCATCGGACCAGTGCGACCACTCTGGGCATCCAGCAGCAATGACTGTTCCGGGACCCAACCAGACCCGGTGGTGAATACCAGTGTTTCCGGAAATTTCTTAGAGAAGAGCTGGGGAAAACATTTTATATATACACATGTATGTGTACAGAATACATATAGGTATTTATACACATAACACAAAATAAAAATATATTCGTCTAGGGGTGCCTGGCTGGCTCAGTCGGTACAGCATGTGACTCTTGACCTTGGGGTTGTGAGTTCGAGCCCCATGTTGGGTGTAGAGATTACTTAAAATAGAAAAGCCTTTAAAAAGATATATATTTGTCTGAAATACTGTCAAAATGGTGAAATCGAAACGAAACTATTTACTTAACGTCCTTGGCAATAAACAATTCACAGAAAGAAATTTGAATTAAAATGCAAAGAAAGAAGGGAGGGAAGATCTGATGAACCTTAACTACTGGTCTCCTCTGGATGGAGACAGCACATTGATGATGGATGTTGATGACTTACTATGGTCAGCCACTGTTCTAAGGCTTTCACCTCAACCATCTCCTTTAATTTTCACCACCACATGCTCCGGGATCAGGGCGTCTGGCTGGAAGGCGGCAGCCTGAGTGTGGGCACAGTGGGAGGCACGGCAGGAAATGAGGTCACCCAGGCCCCTCGAAGCTTGAAGGCTGTGTGAATAGTTACAGCGGATGTGAGCAGTTACACAGGGTACAGTCACAGCTGAGGGGCCAGTGCGGGCCTTTTTGAGGAAATGTCACTGAAGTCGAGGCTTGGAAAAGGGTTACTGAGAAGAGACAGTTCTCACTTTGAATTGCCTTAATGTCCAGATTTAGTTAGAGTCTACATATCTACACACACACACACACACACACACACACACACACACACACAAATAGACAGTCTAGGACTTTCCTCCAAGAATATTTTTCTAGCTGAATGTAAAGAAGCTGTTGTTCTTTCAGGAAGTAGGCAGGCCTGTTACCATTAAACAAAAAAATGTTTGGACAAGTACCCACTAGGAAGAATAAATTATCAAAATAACTAATAACATGTTAATAGGAAATAATCTCTTTTGGCACCCAAGGTTTCAGTGGAATCAAAATTATTATAAAAATATACAGCTATGTTTTGCATACATTCGCTAACAACAAAAACCAACTAAAAGCAAAGGTTCTTCCTCCAAAAAGACTCCTTGTCATTCTTTTTCTCTTAAGGATAAAGACCAAGGAACCTAGCCATCTAACACCTTGACTCTCATTACACCATGAATAATACCTCAGCAGGAGCACTGGGAGCACCAAGCCCCTGCTGGCGGTCCCAAAGAGCCCCTCAGGGAGGGATGGGGCTGAAAGCACAGACTCCAACGTAGGGAATCTATCTGAACAGGAAATCGGTTTCCACCCCGCACTGCTTCCAGGGAATTAGAAAAACGGATGAAGAGATTCCTTATCCACGGTGGTTTAACCTTAAGAACATGTTCGCATCAGTTTCTTACTCATGCACGTTTCACACTAATACAAACGCTTGAAGATACCAGGCACGTCCGTCAAAGGTGCACCTGAGACGTTTCAGGGACAAATCCAGCCAAGCGTGTGGGAACTGGGGAAGGGCCAGGGGAAACAGAAATGAACACTTGTCCAGAGGAGATGGCGGCAGAGATAAATTCCAGAAGGACAGATTAAGAACGGGCAGAAAGCAAGACGGCAGCCTGCACGAGACAGACAGAGATAAAGACCAACTGACACTACACAAAGAGAAACAGAAGAGTCTGATAACTCAATCATGAGTCATGCCAACCTTGAATTAGAATGTCCCCCCCAAAATGCTGTCAACTCCAGACAGTAAGTACTCAGACCTCAACACTCTAAAATGGTGGGCTGGCAGGTTAATAGGTTATTGATCAAGGAGCAGCAAAAAGGATTAGCATGTCCCACCCCAAAATATACCAGTGACGCATACAAATTCTTCTGAACTGAAGGCATCTGAGTTCTGGAAATCCCGTATCTGTCCCAAAGCAGAACTCAATTCTGCTCCCCCAGAGCAACTCAGACCTTCTCTTCTCAGAGAGAACTCAGCACCACACCCAGACTTTGTCACAAACTATCTCGTCTCCCATTGATTCTCCCAAGGGCCCGCTGATCTTTCCAAAATGCCACGTGCCTTTCCAAAAGCCCCCTCTCTCCCTCCCTTTCTCCCCTAAATTAGGTATGTGGACCCAAATTCTAACCATTCCTTTGCTACTTATCACTGGGTGCTACTTATCACTGGGTACTTCTAACTGTGGCTGTGACTGTTAACTGTAACTGCATGTTAATAAGCTTGTGTTGGTTTTTTTCCTGTTAATCTGTCTTTTGTCAGTCTAATTTATAGGGCCTTGGCCAACGAACCCTAGATGGGTGAAGGCAAATGAGAGTTCCGCTTTTCTTCCCGGCAGCGGCCTTGTGAAAGTCCTCAAGACAACGAGCGAGTTCCTTAGCAGTCTTGTGGTGTCGGCACAGCCCCATCTTCAGGGGCAGAAACCGAGATCCAGAGATCTCAGTCCTGCAGCCTCGCCCCTGCTTCCCCGTGCAGGGCCGCCTGTGGAGGAGCCCTGACTCCTCTGAACACACCTGGGTGCTGGGACTTGTGCGATTAGGACTTACGCCTCTGGCCTGAAGGCCCCGAGAGTCCCCTGAGCCCCAGGGAGGCCACGCCCCGCTGCGCCCCGCCAGGGGTGGTGTGGGTTCCTTCCCTGATGCTGCAAAACCGTCCGTCACACGTGACCATTGTTTGTGTGGGTGACCCTCCCACTAAACCGATTCCTTACAGGCAGGAACTGGGCGTTACGCTTTTTTGTTTGTTCGGAACTCAGTGCAGGAAAATGCGATCGACGTTTATTAATTAACCACGGCAATCAAAGGTAGACCTCGGATTAGAACCACGTGTCCCGGGCTCAGCTCCGCAGGTCTAGCTTCCAGACGGGATGGTGTGCAACGTGCAGAAAGGAATTTTGAAAGGTACAAAAATTATTCTAACAGCATTTTAACATACACCAGACGTAACTCCAACACAACCATAACTGCCTTTTCTGTAACTGTAGCGGCTCCCAGCCGGCCCATCTGGCAAAAGTTGGGGGGGGTGGGGAGGGAAGGATCCCGCTATTCACCTGACTACGGACCATTATGTAACAGGGAGACAGAAAGCGCTGTTCCCAACCCAGCCAATAACAAACCAGACCCTCAAGCAGCACGATTGGCAGTCCTGGTAATTTTATCCCAGAGAGAACAATAACAGACACTATTTTTATTCATACCGGTATTTAATCCTTTTTTTTTTTTTCCTCAGTAATATACTGGATGGCACTAATTTCTATGGGTTAATTATATATTCCCTCCAACAGAATAGGTTTTTCTGGAGCTTTGTTTTATTGAATTCACGAAGCCCTCCCGGAGGAATATTACAGCCAAATGAAGAGTCGTTTCACCAACTGAAAGACCAACTTATGTTCTGCAGGAATGTGCTGTGCAAGCACGGCCTCTTTACCCCACCCTCTTGGCCACACACGGAACCTTTGCTTTTCATCTGCCACCTAATTATGGTGTCACACCTAGCCCGTGATGCTGGCCACGAAATATTTAACCACAGGGACACAGACCTCCACTTTCCTTAATTTCTTAGACTTAGAGCAACTGGTAGATAGACCCTTGGACGCGGACTTGCACGTGGCAGGTATTGACGACACATTGACTAGTCTTCCCATCTGTTGATACAGATGCTACTTGCGAACAATCCCTTTCGTCTTCGATCGCTTTCTTTTGGTGAACCCTATTTCACCAAAAGCACTTGGTGAAAGCACTATTTCCATGCTTATCAGACACCCCTACTCCTAAGAATCATGTTACAGTACTCAGAGAGGGAGAGAGGAAGACACGTGGGAACAAAAAAGGGGAGATCATTTGCTTTCACCGACCAAAGTTCGTTCCTTCCACCACCCAGGTATGCACGCAGTAAGTATTTATTGCGTACGCACTTTACTCCAGTAGTTTCTAAGCGAGGTACAGTTCTTTACTCTTGGTCTCAGCTGATGACACATGAAAAGATCTTCTGAAAATGGAATTTTATAAGTGTACATTCCTTAGAACATTAAAAACATTTATTTGGGCTACTGGGCTACACTAACCAGTGTCTTTTTTTTTTTTTTAATTTTTTTAAATTTGCATCCAAATTAGCACAGAGTGCAACAATGATTTCAGGAGTAGACTCCTTAGTGCCCCTGACCCATTTAGCCCATCCCCCCTCCCACAACCCCTCCCGTAACCCTCAGTTTGTTCTCCATATTTATGAGTTTCTTCCGTTTTGGCCCCCTCCCTGTTTTTATATTATTTTTGCTTCCCTTCCCTTATGTTCATCTGTTTTGTCTCTTAAAGTCCTCATATGACTGAAGTCGTATGATTTTTGTCTTTCTCTGACTAATTGCACTTGGCATAATACCCTCCAGGTCCATCCACGTAGCTGTAAATGCAAGATTTCATTCTTTTTGATTGCCGAGTAATACTCCATTGTACATATATACCACATCTTCTTTATCCATCCATCCATCCATCCATCCATCCATCCATTCTTTCCATACTTTGGCTATTGTTCATAGTGCTGCTATAAACATGGGGGTGCATGTGTCCCTTCGAAACAGCACACCTGTATCCCGTGGATAAATGCCTAGTAGTGCAATTGCTGGGTCGTAGGGTAGTTCTCTTTTTAGTTTTTTGAGAAACCTCCATACTGTTTTCCAGAGTGGCTGCACCAGCTTGCATTCCCAACCAGTGTCGTTTTATTAAGACGTTACCAACTATACTTTTCATAGGCAGGTAGAAGGTAGCTAAGGTAACCATTAATCAAAGAGAACTTAGTTAATTGCCTTCAGAGAACAGAGCTCAGGGCGGTCATCATTGGTTATGTGACATCTTTCTGGTCCTTCATTCTTACCATTTACATTGCTTATTGTTCATACAGTATTGATTGGTATATTGATTATGGGAAAACAATGTTTGTATTAACACAACAGTGGAGAAAGTAGCAAGCAAATGGGATTCTTCTATTATAGCCACCATTACGAGGCAGTATTATTACCTTTGCTTTAACTCTTACAGCACTGTTGAGAAAAAACAGCAAATAAGAAAGGCCAGTACCCAAGGCATTGTAAGTAAGGAAAAGAATCTCCTTAACAAGCAAGATGGTTCCCTTAAACGATCAGTGTGACACATTTCTTATGACACAGGAACTACCAGTCCCCAAGCTGGCTGTCATGTCCACTCCACAGAGTGTTCGGAGGAGAGAAACAAGGCCAGGAAACGTTCAAGCCTCATTAAACCTCGGGCACCATCCTCTCACGCTATTTCTTTTATATTTCCTGACTTGGAAAAAAGGAAACGGGCTTACACTTTGGTAAAGTAACAGAACCCAATGTACATGATCTATCACTTAAATACTTTGGGATGCTGGTCAGCATCTCCCAGGTACCATTCACAGGCAAAGGAACAAACTATTGCCATCTCACAGCCACCACCCCCCTCCCCCAACCATCTCCATGTTCTAGAATGGGAGCTGGCAATTCGTCTCCTCCTCCTCATGCCTCTCCTCTTTAGGTCTCCTCTTAACGTTCCATGTAGAAGATTTTTTCAAAAGTTATTATCCCATAATATTATTCCCAGATAACATGTGCTTTCATTTCGCAAAGTTCCTTCTACTTCATAAAAGGAAGTCTACCAAGTTCCCCTAAATGGCAAATAAAGACTGCATCCCTTATTTTAGGAACTGGGACCGACAGAACTTTCCATTACTGATGTCTTGATGCCAACCAGCAATGTGACCACCCAAGACGTCAAGTCCTTGTCCATCCTGAGTCAGAACCTACCTGACAACCTGATCACCTCTCAGCTCGCCATCTCGGATCAAGAGGGGTACCCTAAAAATCTGAATGTGACACGAGCAAGTACGTTACAGGTGATGACTCTCTTCGTCTGGTACACCACCTCCCTCTACAAGCAACTGTCCAATATGGCAGAACAAGGGTAAAAGACTAGAGGGAATGCCTCGTCTCAAGGATGCGCTGATGAGGGAGCCATTTTGGAGAGTCGCTCAAAATCCAGCTACTCATAAGCCCTTCTTGCTGAAGGATCATAGCACACGAGAGAGCACGAAGGATTCATTTGCTTCAGAACCTCTCCCGAACGCCTGCTGCATTCCACACACTGTGGTAGGTGCTGAGGGTTTTCAAGAGAAAATTCCCTTGCCTTCCTGGAGCTTCTTAGTGGGAGGAAATAGGCAATGAAAAAAATACAGAGAATGTCAGGTGGTACCCAGTGCTATGCGGGGGGAAAGGCTGAGTTAAAAGGGATGGTAAGTGCTGGTTGGGGGGGGGGGGGGGGGGCGGGCTGTTGTGTAAGGGACTCGAGCCAGACTCTGGTAATTCTTTAGCAGAGACCTGAAAGTGACCAAGGGACCAAGCAGTTCAGGACCGTTACTACTGTTCGTATGTGTTATAAAGACATAAACCAGAGTTTAAAACTATCTAGCAGAAAGGGCTAGTTTAATACAAACCACACTGCCAATACTAGAAACAGGCAAGGGGGGGGGGGGCAAAAACACGTTATTTTATTACAAATTCCTTATACTTTCTTTGATGTTATAGTTAGGCCATTACATTCATTTCTTAAAATTATGTGTATAGATAATTTCTATAAGCTCTGAGTTTCACGTCAAGATAGTAAAGGTGATTACAACATACACGCTTTGTGAGAGAGGGGTTAGGGCCACCTGGGTTGAGCATTCCTGCCACGGTGTGTGTGCTCACAAGGGAAATCACCTCAGAATCACCACGGGGGAGTCACTGATTCCCCCCCTCCCAGGGTCCTCCTGGAGGTTATGTTACCGTAGGGAGTCAGACTGAAACTTACCAGGCAAGTCAAATAATTAAATAACTACAAGTCGGGCAAGTGTTACAAAGGAAACAAACAAGCTTATGGAGAGGAGGATGAGGGGTGGGGAAGGGGGAAGTTTTGTGCTTACCCGTGAGGGTCAGGGAAGAATTAAGAGCTCCCGGGAGGGAGAGAACTTGCAAACCGTTGGGGAGGATGTGGTTCACACCTCAACTAGGAGCAGCCGCAGGTGACTGGTGGCTGCCATATGGGCTGAGCAGAACAATGAGACAGAATCGGCTCCGAGATGATAAACGTTGAAGATGAGTCAGAGGTTCATGGGGGTTCAGTACACTATTCTCTCTGCTTTTGAAATGTTTTAAAGTTTCCATTAATAATAAAAGAAAAACAAAAGCCTTCAAAAGCACCCCTGGTTGACAGTTTCCTACTTGCCGTTTGCTTGGTTACACTCAAACCAATCAGTAACAGAGCCTAAAACCATCAGATAAATTTTTAAAATAACACTAAGATGGGGGCACCTAGGTGGCTCAGTCGGTTGACTGTCTGACTCTCGATTTCAGCTCAGGTCATGATCTCTTGATCCGGGAGATCCAGCCCCATATCAGGCTCTGTGCTGACAGTGTGGAGCCTGCTTGGGATTCTCTCTCCTCCAACACCCCCCCCCCCACACACTGGCTCCACTCTCTGCCCTTACCCTGCTAGTGTGGTGTGCATGCATGCACGCTGGCTCTCTCTTTCAGAATAAATAAACATTAAAAAACCCCAAAACCCTAAGATATAACTTAGCATCTTAATCAGCCACCAAGACACTAAAGTAGCCCCCTACCAAAGTCTAAATAACGGCAACAATCTGAAGGTTTATTACAAAGAGGCAAGTGTGTTCCAATGAAGAGTCAACATGATAGGCCATTAGGGCTCTAGAGAAAAAGAATCTAAAAATACTAGAACATTCCCTGCCACTCTGGTTCTTCTAAATGAAAAGCCGACCATTTAATTATGTTAGGAGCCAGCGCATCAGTTAAAGCCCCAAGAAGTTTCCCTTTCTCGCTCCTTTTAAACCAGTATGAATAAAACATAACAAAAATTATATTCACTTTTAATTGTTTGACTTTTATTTTTTACATGTCCCTATTCTGTCACAATGGCCTAAAAATATCAGGTGCATGACTTTTAGCCCTGCCAATCCCCTTTTCAGTAATACACAAGAAATTAAATATGCGTTAACCAGACCTCAGCAAAGAGCCAGCACAGGCTCCCCAGAGAGATCCCGTAAGTTTACACACCGACATACCCTGGGTGTGTGTGTATCTTTATGAGGTCCCTAAATTCTGTTTCAGCAGCACATGGCCAAAAAAACCCCACAAACAATAAATCCAAATGGAAGGCAGGGCTCACTGGCATACTTTTCTTGGTGGCTATTTCCAAACCTTTCTGTATTTCTGTTACTCTGTTGCTGTATGGGAAGCAGTCTTCTCCCACCCTAAAGAAAACAAGCTTTTGAAAAAGCAAAGAATCATGAGGGCAACCCTGCTCTCTGAAATGAATTTACCGTGATGAAAAGTTCGCTTACAGTAGATTCATAACTTTTTTTTCCTAATCGGCTGACGAGAGTATCCACGTTCCAATACAGAACAAATCTCAGCTACTTAGATTTTGAAGGAACTTGCCCATTCCATCCTAGGCAATGTATTCTGCAGGAACAAAGGCGCCAGAAACAAAATAATAAATGTACAAGGACTTTTGCAGTCTTGTTTGGGGCAAGCCCAAAAAACTGGAAACAAGACTTTTTGCCCATCAATAGATAATGGTTGAATACATTAAGGCATATTTATACCACGGAATATTATGCAGCTATTAAAATGAATGTGCACTATGTGTATTGTCCCAGGAGGGTTTACAATTTAAAATGAACAAATAAAAAACCCAGCAGTACTAGCTGTAGAGTAAAATAATGTCTTTACAAATTCTCTAAAAGCTTTGTGATCTTGGTTTAGGTAATTATACGACATCAAAGACAGAAGGAACAACCACAAAAAAAAAAAAAATAGATAAACTGGCAGACTAGGTCAAAACTGAAAATGTTAATGCTGCAAACAATGCTATCAAGAAAGGGAGAGAAACCCACCACATGGGAGATGAGATTTGCAAATTACATCTCTCATGAGGGTCTTCTATCTGCAAGAATTTTTACAACTCAATAGTAAAGACAAATAACCCAATTTAAAAATGGACAAAATATATTGCTCCAAAAAAAAGACACACTTCTTCAAAAAAAGATTCAGGGGCACCCGGGCGGCCCAGTTGGTTAAGTGTCTGACTTCGGCTCAGGTCATGATCTCACGGTTCCTGAGTTCAAGCCACGCATCGGGCTCTGGGCTGACAGTGTAGAGCCTGCTTGGGATTCTTTCTCTACCTTTCTCTCTCTGCCCCCCTCCACTTGTGTTTTCTTTCTCTCTCTCAAAAATGAGTAATTCTGTAAAACAAAAAAGAGAGAGAGAGATGAATGTGGCCAATAAGCACATGAAAAGAGGCTCAACATCATTAGCCATGAGAGAAATGAAAATGAAAACCACAGTGAAATACCACTGCCCTCCACTAGGACAGCTGTAAATCCCTAAGACGTTAGGAAGCATGAGCAAGGAGTAGTGAAACCAGAGACCTGATACATCCGTGCTGATAAGCAAAGGGATACAACTGCTTTGGAAAAATGTCTGGCAAGCCCTTGGCGTGTTAGACAGAGAGTAACCGTAGGACCCAAAGATTTCGCTCCTCGGATACACCCAAGAGAAATGAAAACATATGTCCACACAGCATTATTCATAATAACCAAAAAGTCTAAACAACCCAAATAGACATCAGTTGATGAATGCACAAAGACACCATGGTCCGTCCATACAACAGAATATTACTCAACAATCAACAGGAAGGAAGCGATGCCACGTGCTGCAACACAGATGAACCTTGAAAACATTATGCTAAGTGAAAGAAGCCAGTCACAAGCGACCACACACAAATCTACAGAGGCAGGAAGTAGATCTGTGGTTGCCTAGTGCTGGGGGTAGGGGCTGGAAGGGACGGGAGGTTTGGTTTCTTTTAGAGGGGATGAAAATGTTCTAAAATCAGATTGTGACAATGGTTACAGAAGCCTGTAAGACTACTAAGAAACACTGAATTGTACACTTCAAATGGATTTTACATTGTACATGTGTATTACATGTGAATTATAGCTCAACAAAGCAGTTTTTAAAACATGGGTTGCTTTTCAGAAGTGCCTGGGTGGCTCAGTCAGTTGGGCGTCCGACTCTTGATTTCAGCTCAAGTCATGATCCCAGAGTTGTGGGATCGAGCCCCACGTGGGGCTCCATGCTGAGCGTACAGCCTGCTTAAGATTCTCTCATTCCCTCTCTCTCTCCCTCTCTCTCTCTCTCTCTCTCTCTCCCCCTCTGCTCCTCCGCCCAGTTTGTGCTCTCTCCCTCTCCCTCTTTCTCTCTCTCTCTCTCTCAAATAAAAATTAAATAAAAAATTTTAAAAAGGTTCACTTTTTTTTTTTTTTTTTAACGTTTATTTATTTTTGGGACAGAGAGAGAGACAGAGCATGAGCGGGGGAGGGGCAGAGAGAGAGGGAGACACAGAATTGGAAACAGGCTCCAGGCTCTGAGCCATCAGCCCAGAGCCCGACGCGGGGCTCGAACTCACGGACCGCGAGATCGTGACCTGGCTGAAGTCGGACGCTTAACCGACTGTGCCACCCAGGCGCCCCTTTTTTTTTTTTTTTTTTTTTTTAAAAAGGTTCACTTTAAAAAAAAATTCTCTAACCAGCAAACCTGAAAATGGAAAATGAGGACCAGGTACTTGGATTTTAATTCTGTGAATTTTTTACCGTCCACTTAAATAAGCCGCTGTGGTCATTCAAAATCATGCTTGTGAAATATATTTCACGATGGTATAATATTACAAAACTAAAGCAGAGTACAAAACGACACATATTTATAACTTAACAAAATAAGACTGTTTGTAAAGAAAAGGCTGGAACTAACAATGAGCCTCTAGCCTAGATGGTGGAATTGTGAGCAATTTAAACACTGGGCTTTAGAATTTTCTTTATCTAGGAAACCTGGGTGGGGCTTAGTTGGGTTAGGGGTCCGACTCTTGGTTTTGGCTCAGGTCATGACATCGAAGCTTCCTGGGGTGGAGCCCTGTGTCGGGCTCTGCACTGACAGCGTGGAGCCTGCTTGGGGTTCTCTGTCTCCCTCTCTCTCTGCCCCTCCCCCACTCACGCTGTCTCTCCGTCTCTCTCAAAATAAATAAATGCAAAAAAAAAAAAAAATAGAATTTTCTTTTTCTTAGTTTTCTCTAATAAGCATGTATCACTTTTCTCTTTCTTTTTCTTTCTTTCTTTCTTTCTTTCTTTCTTTCTTTCTTTCTTTCTTTCTTTCTTCTTTCCTTCCTTCCTTCCTTCCTTCCTTCCTTCCTTCCTTCCTTCCTTTCTTTATTTTTTTGCAGACTCCATGCTCAACATTGGCCTTGGACTCACAACCCGGAGACCAAGAGGTGCATCGTCTACAGACTGAGCCGGCCAGGAGCCCCGAGCATGCGCACACTTCTTTAATCATAAAAATAACGACTTGAATTTTCAGATGAACCACATGCACGAGGAAGCCAAGCACGCCACTGCAATGTATATAACTACAGTTTATTAACACCCTATATTAACGGATATCTCTTTTTGTTTTTCCTGGTAAAAAGTCCCGTACATCTCAAACTGTTTCACCTAGATAATACTGCGTAACAGGATACTCCAAAACTCAGCGGCTTAAAACAACCCCCATCTTATCTGGCTCACAATTTTACAAGGGTCCAGAATCTGAGTAGGGGCTCAGGCATGAAGTGTTTCCGTACAGTCTGAGCTATTCAAGATGACCCGCTCTTACCTCTGAGTCCCTGGCGCGTCTGTCAGCTGGACTGGGTCTTTCCTATTCCACCAGGTCCCTTCTCCTAGTCCAGCTCACGCCTCTTTAACTTGGTGGCAGGTTGTTAAAAGGGCCAACCAGAGGCTGCAAGGCTTCTAAAGGCCTGTGTCTTGAAGTCACAAGGCACCGCGTTCATCACATTCTGTTGGTCAAAGTGAGGGCCAGCCCAGATTCCAGGGGAGGAGAAAATCTCTTCAGCATAAAAGAATCAGAGGAACAGTTGGTGAACCCATCTGCAGACAATGTGCAGGCAGGCCCAGAGGAAAACAATATCCAAAAGAATGAGCCCTTGGCTATTGAGATAGATACTTGTTTTTTTTTTTTTAATATTCGTTTATTTTTGAGAGAGAGACAGAGTGTGAGTTGGGAGAGGCAGAGAGAGAGGGAGACACAGAATCTGAAGCAGGCTCCAGGTTCCGAGCTGTCAGCACAGAGCCCGATGCGGGGCTCGAACTCACAAATGTCATGAGATCATGACCTGAGCTGAAGTCAGACACTTGACCGACTGAGCCACCCAGGCGCTGAGATAGATACTTAATAGAAACACTTTGTGTTTGGCAAAAGGTTGTGGCTCTGTGGGCTCTATTTTCCACTGTCTTATAAAGTAAGAGATTCACTCGCCTGAAAAAAATGTTGGCCCTTTCATTTAATAAAAATCAAATGATTCTGTGTGCTAAAACGTTACTATTTTTTAAAAGTCACGGCAAAAAAAGGGAGAACCTTGATTTCAGAAATTAATATTATTTTGCAATAGCAGGGATATCCAGTAAAAACTCTAGGCTTTGCAGGCCATATGGTCTCTGTCACAGCGAGTCAATTCTGTTTGACTAGCACAGAAGGAGCTATAGGCAACATGCAAACAAAGGAATATGGCTGTGATCCAATAAAACGTTTATGGACACTGAAATCTGAATTTTATATAATTTTCACAAGTAATGATATATTTTTCTTTAAAAAAATTTTTTTAACCACTCTTTTGCATGTATGCAAAACCCAGTCTTAGCTCAAGGGCCATGTAAAAACAGGCCGTGGGCCAGACTGGACCCATAGGCCACAGTCAGCTAATCCCTGTGCTACAGTTAATTCAAAAGATACCATACAAATGCCAAAAGGTGAAATACTCCACTGAGCACCTTACACAAACATCCACATATATTTCCTGTATAAAATACTCAACCTTGGTGGGGCGCCTGGGTGGTTCAGTCGGTTGAGTGTCCAACTTCCGTTGAGGTCATGATCTCTCAGTTTGCGGGTTCGAGCCACCCGTCAGGCTCTGTGCTGATGGCTCGGAGCCTGGGGCCTGCTTCCGATTCTGCGTCTCCCTTTCTCTCTGCCCCTTCCCTGCTCATGCTCTGTCTCTGTCTCTCTGTCTCTTAAGTATAAATAGAATATTAAAAAAAATAAACACAGATGTTAGTACAGGGCCTCTAAAATACTAGGAGGATCTGTTCTCACATTAAACCTGCCTAATTTGTGAATTCCTCCGGACTCGGATACAGCTCCTAGAGTCTCTATTCAGGGACAGGTAACTACAAGCCGACATTAGCTGGGGTTCACCTACCGTGCTGACCCTTGTTTGGAACGCCTGGGATTCTCACCAGGCGTCTGAAGAGACACAGATGGTCCTATAATCTTTAAATATGCATCATATGCGTCTGAAAATTCTGGCATTAACCCAGGGCATGGACAATGTGCAATCACCCACCATGTTACCTGCAGGCCTGTTTTCACACAAGACTGATCTTCTGGACCCTTCTGTGTTTTGCCCTACAAGAGGCCATCTCTCTCTGATGCACGTGCGCACACACACACACATCACACACACACACATCACACATCACACACACACACACACACACACACAAAGGCAAAAGCTAATTTTACGTTACAGCACAGTACAAATGACAATGAGGAAACTTTATATCCGATCAAGTCAATAAACCCTCAGCCACTAACAAGGGGAGCCCTGAGATGACACATTGCTCCTTATGATCTCAACTCTTCAAAGTTTTGCTTACTACCGCAGCTTCAGGCCTGCCCTTTAACATCTTTTTTTTTTTTTCAATGTTTATTTATTTTTGGGACAGAGAGAGACAAAGCATGAACGGGGGAGGGGCAGAGAGAAAGGGAGACACAGAATCGGAAACAGGCTCCAGGCTCTGAGCCATCAGCCCAGAGCCCGACGCGGGGCTCGAACTCCCGGACCGCGAGATCGTGACCTGGCTGAAGTCGGACGCTTCACCGACTGCGCCACCCAGGCGCCCCTGCCCTTTAACATCTTAATAGGATTCACATTTTACATGTCTCCTTCAGTGCCTACGCTTTGCCATCACACTTTGCGTCACCAGAGAGACTCGGTCCACAGAACCTACTGATCCTCCTGAGTTTCCTAAACACCAAGCAGGGACAAGAACCCAGGACCCGAGTCGGAGGTGGATTGGCTCCTGACCCTTTAGAGTGGCAGCTTGGCCAAGTCACTCTCTCACTCACAGCTGTTTTCTCGTCTGTCAAATGTGAATAATAACACATGCCCCCTCTCCTCTCGAGTGGTGTGGAAAGGTCAAGTGAATGACAACGGCACAACTGCTTTGTAAACATTAAACTGAAGTTACTTTCTTTTATCAGACACTTTCCTCTCAAGCATTAACGGCTATCTTTTGCTCAGTTCTTCAGGGTCTGATAAAGAAGTCTAAATATGGGCACCTTGATGGGCTCCTTCCATAGAGCATGTGATACTTGATCTTGGGGTCGTGAGTTCAATCGGGCCCCATGTTAGGTATAGGGCTTACTGAAAAATAAATAAAATAAGATTAGAAAAAAGCAAAGCAAAGCAAAGAAAGGAAGAGAAGAGGAGAGAAACGAAAAGAAAAAAGAAAAGACAAGACAAAGAAGAAGAAGTAGTCTAGGGGCACCTGGGTGGCTTGGTCAGTTAAGTGTCCAACTCTTGATTCTGGCTCAGATCATAATCTCACAGTTCTTGGGATTAAACCCTGTGCAGGGCTCTATCCTAATAGTACGGAGCCTGCTTGGGATTCTCTCTCTTCCTCCCTCTCACTCTCTGCCCCTCCCCTGCTCCCTCCCTCTCTCTCTCTCAAAATAAACAAACATTAAAAAAAAAAAAAAGAAATCTAAACATTTAGCCTATGTTTTGTTTTGTTGTATTTATTTTGATTTTTTAAAATATTTGTTAATGTTTATTTATTTTTGAGAGAGACAGAATGCGAATGGGTTGGGGCAGAGAGAGAGGGAGGCACAGAATCCGAAGCAGGCTCCAGGCTCCGAGCCGTCAGCACAGAGTCCGACACGGGGCTTAAACTCACGAGCTGTGAGATCATGACCTGAGCCGAAGTCGGCCGCTCAACCGACTGAGCCACCCAGGCGCCCCTGTTTTATTTTTAATCACGGCTTCCTCTTTCAAGACTGAAGAGTCTTATTTCATTTTAATTTCTCCTCATGGTTTAGTATCTCTTTTCTGACAACAACAATATGAAACTAGAAATTAGTTACAAGAAAAAAACTCGAAAAAACAATAGTAGAAAAAAACCTAGAAAAAACAATGCCACTAAACAACTAATGAGTCAACCAAAAAAATCCATGACAAAATAAAAAAATACCTGGAGAAAAATGGAAATGGAAACACAATATTTCAAAATCTTTGGGATTGCAGGAAAAGCAATTCTAAGAGGAAGGTTTGTAACAATACAGGTCTACCTCAAGAAACAAGATTAATCTCAAATAAACAATCTAACCTTATACCTAAACGAACTAGAAAAAGAAGAACAGGGGCACCTGGGTGGCTCAGTCAGTTAAATGTCCGACTTCGACTCAGGTCACGATCCTCCTCCATGAGTTCGAGCCCCGCATCGGGCTCTGGGCTGATGGCTCAGAGCCTGGAGCCTGCTTCCCATTCTGTGTCTCCCTCTCTCTCTGCCCCTCCCCCATTCATGCTCTGTCTCTCTCTGTCTCAAAAATAAATAAACATTAAAAAAATTTAAAAAAAGAAAAGAAAAAGAAGAACAAAGCCCAAAATTAGTATAAAGAAGGAAATAATAAATATTAGAGAAGAAAGAAATGAAGTAGAAACTAACAACAACAACAACAAAAAAAACTAACAGAAGAGATCAATGAGATTAAGAGCTGGTTCTTTGAAAAGATAAACAAAACTGACAAACCTTTAGCCAGATTCATCAAGAAAATGGGAGAACTCACTTAAAATCAGAAATGAAAGAGAAGTTACAACTGAGACGACAGATATACAAAGGATTAGGAGACTACTGCAAAAAATTATACACCAAACTGGACAATCTAGAAGAAATGGATAAATTCCTAGAAACATACAATCTTCCAAGACTAAACCAGGAAAAAAATAGAAAATCTGAACAGATCGATTACTAGTATAAATTTAAAAAAAAAATTTTTTTTTTCAACGTTTATTTATTTTTGGGACAGAGAGAGACAGAGCATGAACGGGGGAGGGGCAGAGAGAGAGGGAGACACAGAATCGGAAACAGGCTCCAGGCTCCGAGCCATCAGCCCAGAGCCTGACTCGGGGCTCGAACTCCCGGACCGCGAGATCGTGACCTGGCTGAAGTCGGACGCTTGACCAACTGCGCCACCCAGGCGCCCCTAGTATAAATTTTTTTTTAATGTTTATTTATTATTAAAAGACAGAGAGACACACAGAGCGTGAGCAGGGGAGGGGTAGAAAGAGGCAGGAGACACAGAATCTGAAGGAGGCTCCAGGCTCTGAGCTGTCAGCACAGAGCCCAACACAGGGCTCAAACTCACTAACTGCAAGATCATGACCTGAGCCCAAGTCGGTCGCCCAACCGACTGAGCCACCCAGGTGCCCCAATCAATTACTAGTATAAAATTGAATGAGCAATCAAAAAACTCCCAACAAATAAAACTCCAAGACCAGATGCCTTCACTGGTGAATTCTACCAAACATTTAAATAGTTACCTATCCCGGGGCGCCTGGGTGGCTCAGTCAGTTGAGTGTCTGGCTTCAGTTCAGGTCATGATCTTATGGTTTGTGAGTTCAGGCCCCGGGTCGGGCTCTGTGCTGACAGCTCAGAGCCTGGAGCCTGTTTCGGATTCTGTGTCAACCTGTCTCTCTGCTCCTCCCCCGCACGTGCTCTGTCTCTCTCTCTCCCAAAAGTAAACATTAAAAAAAAATTTTTTTTAAGAGTTACCTATCCTTCTCAAACTATTCCCAAAAAATAAAGAGAAAACAATGTTTCCGAATTCATTCTATGCGGCCAGCATTACCCTGATACCAAAACCAACCAAGACACTACAAAATAGGAAGATTACAGGTCAATATCCTTAATGAACATAGATGCAAAAATCCTTAACAAAATATTAGCAAACCGAATTCAACAATACATTAAAAAGATCACTCACCATGATCAAGTAAAATTTATTCCAGGTATGCAAGGATAGTTCAATATTCATAAATCGCTGTGATACACCTCATTAACAAAATGAATGATAAAAATCACATGATCATCTCAATAGATGCAGAAAAAACATTTGCCGAAATTCAACAATCACTCATGATAAAAACTCCCAATAAAGTGGGTACAGAGGATAGAGGAATCATATCTTGATACGATAAAGGCCACATATGACAAACCCAGAGCTAACGTTATACCCAGTGGTAAAAAGCTGAAAGCTTTTCCTCTAAGATCAAGAACAACACAAGGATGTAATGTCCACTCTTGCCACTTTATTCAACACAATACTAGAAGTCCTTGCCACGGCAATCAAGACAAGAAAAAGAAATTTAAAAAACATCCAAAATGGTAAGGAAGAAGGAAAACACTCATTATTTGTAGATGCAATAGTACCATATAGAAAACCTAAAAACTCCACCAAAAAACTACTAGAAATAATAAATGAATTCAGTAAGTTGCAAAATACAAAATTAATATATAGAGATCTGTTGCATCCCTAGACACTAATAATGAACTAGCAGAAAGAGAAAGCAGTTTTATCTAAAAGAATAAAATACCCAGAAACAGATTTAACCAAGGAAGTGAAAGACCTGTACCCTGAAAACTAGAAGACATTGATGAAAGAAACTGACGATGCCACAAACAAATGGAAAGATATACAATGCTCATAAATGGGAAGAATCAGTATTTTTTAAATGTCCCTATTACCCAAAGCAGTCTACAGACTGCAACCCCTATCAAAACACCGAAAGCATTTTTCACAGAATTGGGACAAACAACCCTACAATTTGTATCAAACCACAAAAGACCCCATATAGCCAAGCAATCTTGAGAAACAAGAACAAAACTGGAGGTGTCACAGCCCCACATTTCAAACTATACTATCGTAAGCTACAGTGATCAAAACAGTATGGTACTGGCACAAAAATAAAGACATAAATCAATAGAAAAGGACTGAGAGCCCAGAAATGAACCCATGCTTGTATGGTTAATTAATCTACAACAAAGGAGGGAAGAATACAGATTGAGAAAAACTCTCTCTTTTATGGGAAAACTGGAGAGCCACACACAATAGAATGGAATTGGATAACTATCTGATACCATACATAAAAATAAACTCAAAATGAATTAAAGACCTAAACGTCAGACCTGAAACCATAAAGCTCCTAGAAGAAAACACAGGCAGTAATCTCTTGCACATTAGTCTTTTTTTTTTCTCTTGCACATTGGTCTTAACAATATTTTTTTGGATCTCTCTCCTCGAATAAGGTCAACAAAAGCAAAAATAATATATTGGGACTACATCA
This sequence comes from Prionailurus bengalensis, assembly GCF_016509475.1. Classification (NCBI taxonomy): domain Eukaryota; kingdom Metazoa; phylum Chordata; class Mammalia; order Carnivora; family Felidae; genus Prionailurus; species Prionailurus bengalensis. The sequence continues at coordinate 21,158,579 of NC_057358.1, forward strand.
ACATAAAAGGCTTTTTGCACAGTCAAGGAAACAAAAAGGCAACATATGGAATGGGAGAATACGCTTGTAAATAATATATCCAATAAAGTGTTAATATCCAAAATCCATAAATAACTCCTACAACTCAACACCCAAAAAAAAAAAAAAATCTGATTAAAAAATGGGCAGAGGACCTGAATACACTTTTTCCAAAGAAGACATACAGATGGCCAACAGACAGACACATGAAAAGATGCTCAACATCACTAATCATCAGGGAGATGCAAATAAAAACCACAATGAGATATCATCTCGTACCAGTTAGAATGGCCATCATCAAAAATGCAATAAATAAGAAATGCCGGCATGGATGCAGAGAGAAGGGAACCCCTGAGCAACTGCTGGTGGAAAAGTAATTTGGTGCAGCCTCTGTGGAGAACAGTATGGGCATTCCTCAAAAATTAAAAGTAGAATTACTATACGATCTCGTAATTTCACTCTGGGTATTTACGCGAAGAAAATGAAAACACAAATTCAAAAAGATATATTCAGGGGCTCCTGGGTGGCCCAGTTGGTTAAGCGTCCGACTTCGGCTCAGGCCATGATCTCATGGTTCGTGAGTTTGAGTCCCACGTCGGGCTCTGGGCTGACAGCTCAGAGCCTGGATCCTGCTTCGGATTCTGTGTCTCCCTCTCTCTCTGCCCTTCCCCCATTCACGCTCTGTCTCTCCGTGTCTCTCAAAAATGAATAAATGTTAAAAAAATTTATAAAAAAGAAAAGATATATTCACCTTTATGTTTATTACAGCGTTATTTACAATAGCCAAGAAATGGAAGCAATCTAAGTGTCCACAGACAGATAAACTGATAAAGAAGATGTGGTGTATACATATCCAATGGTATATAAGCCAGTCATAAACAAAGAATGAAATCTTTTGTGACAGAATGAAATTTTGTGACAACATGGATGGACCTTGATGGCATTACACGAAGCGAAATAAGTCAGACAGAGACCGGCAAATACTGTATGATTTCACTTATATGTGGGATCTAAAAAACAAAGCACGTGAACAAACAAACAAAACCAGAAACAGAGTCAAATCCAGAGAACAATCTGATTGCTACCAGAGAGAAGGAGGGTATGGGGATGGGCAAACAGGAAAAGGGGATTAAGAGGTACACTCCCGGGGCACCTGGGTGGCTCAGTCGGTTAAGTGTCCGACTTCGGCTCAGGTCATGATCTCACGGTCCGTGAGTTCGAGCCCCGCGTCGGGCTCTGTGCTGACAGCTCAGAGCCTGGAGCCCATTTCAGATTCTGTGTCTCCCTCTCTCTCTGCCCCTCCCCTGTTCATACTCTGTCTCTATCTCAAAAATAAATAAACGTTAAAAAAAAAAAAAGAGGTACACTCCCCTAGTTATAAAATAAATAAGTCATGAGGATGAAAAGTACAGCACAGAGGACCTAGTCAATAATATTGTGATAACACTGTATGGTGACAGATGGTAAGTACATTCACTGTGGTGACCGTGGTGTAACGTCTAGAACTGTCAAATCACTATGGTATGCACCTGAAACGAACATGACATTGGATGTCACGTATACTTTGGAACTGCCCAGCACTTCCTGGCTGTCTTTGGCTACAATAGGTAGCAGCACATCAGCCCCAAACCTCACTAGAAATAGTCTGAATCATCCTATCCTAAAATACCAACAAGAAGTCTGGAGCCCAGTATTTTTTACGTTTAACACGGACTCTTTTTGTTCTAGATGCATTCCCTTACATTTTCCAATGTAACTCCCCTACTACGGGAGTTTTAGGAGTATGCTAACTCCCGACTCCTGTGGTTTCGGATGCGCGGCCAACCATCTTTCAGTTTATTTTCTCCATTGGTTTGCTGTTTCACTATCCACGAATGCTTACGATAAAAATGTACATTTAGGGGCGCCTGGGTGGTTCAGTCGGTTGAACGTCCAACTGTCGATTTCAGTTGATTTCAGGTCATGATCCCCGCCAGGGTCGTGGGATCCAGCCCCACACATCACGCTCCTTGCAGAGTGTGGAGCCTGCTTAAGATTCACTCTCTCTCACGGTGCCTGGGTGGCTCAATCGGTTAAGCATCTGATTCGATTCTGGCTCGGGTCACGATCTCACGATTTGTGGGATCGAGCCCTGCGTCGGGCTCCTCACTGATAGCGTGGAGCCTGCTTGGGATTCTCTGTCTCTGCCCCTCCCCCACTAACATGCCCACTCTCTCAAAATAAATACATAAACATTAAAAAAAAAAAAAAGATTCTGTCTCCCACCCCCCCCACGCCCCTCTCCCCTGCTCACACATACTCTCTCTCTCTCTCAAAAAAAAGTAAACTTAGCCAATCTCAAAGATACTACTAATTGGGGCTTTTTAAATGAAAAACCAGCATCAAAATCTATGGTATCAACAGCCCATCAGCAACAAATATCCTTTGCCCCATTCTTTGATTTTTCTCCTAGCCAGTCCAAAGGAAACTGTCAAAAAACCTTTTAAAGCATCTCTCTCTGTGCCCTCCCAAAAAAGCTTACACGCAATGTGTTTCACCAGTATTCCTTGAACTGTACTTGTGTGTGTCATTACACTCTTTTACGTACATCTCATATTCATAATAAAAAATTATACCCAATGGGGGCGCCTGGGTGGCGCAGTCGGTTAAGCATCCGACTTCAGCCAGGTCACGATCTCGCGGTCCGTGAGTTCAAGCCCCGCGTCGGGCTCTGGGCTGATGGCTCAGAGCCTGGAGCCTGCTTCCCATTCTGTGTCTCCCTCTCTCTCTGCCCCTCCCCCGTTCATGCTCTGTCTCTCTCTGTCCCAAAAATAAATAAACATTGAAAAAAAAATTAAAAAAAAAATTATACCCAATGGCTCTCCTTGTCCTCTTCTAGATATTTTCCACCTCAAAACAAAACCCTGTCTTAACAAAACATAATTTATGTTTATCAGAAAGCCTGAAGCTCCCTCCCAATATACAGCATCAGCTCAAGCTCCCTGGTATGAAAAAGATCCTTGGTCTACAGGGCACCACGGTCTCCTGATGCGTCACCCTTGCAAGCAGAGCCACCTGCTAGAAACTGTCATGATGCCCCACGCATATGGCAGGGTGACCATTTGTGAAGTGCCATTGGGTTCTCTGAAGACTTCTGGGAAAACGCCCAGTCCATTACTGCTGCTCCCTAGCATTTTGCTGCCCTGCCAAACCATTTCGAGTTGTCCGCGGGTGTGTCTTCCCAGCGTTCCTTAATGCCCATCCTGCTCGCGGCCGCCCCGCTTCGGCTCCCCACGCACAGCTGCTTCTCTTCTTGCGTCGTCAGCTATTCTTGGCAAGTGTCCAGCCTCGCAAAACAGCGGGTCAGTGAGGATTATTTTCACGCTTACGGGACAGACGCAAAGAGAGAGACCTCATTCCTGGTGACAATCTTGTCATTCGAGGTCAACTATGGCAAAGAGGCCATGTATCTATTTGTAAGAATTCTAAGGTTTACATTTGCCAAAGGATTTTGATTCTCAGAATGGTTCCGCTTTGGGGCGTGTGGGTGGCTCAGTCAGTGGAGCACCCAACTCTTGGTGCCCACTCAGGTCATGACCTCACAGTTCGCGGGTTCGAATTTTGCACTGGGCTCCATGATGAAAGTGTGGAGCCTGCTTGAGATTCTCTCTCCCCCTTTCTCTCTGCCCCTTCCTCACGCGTATGCACGTTCTCTCTCACTCTCTCTCAAAATAAATGATAAACTTAAAAAAAAAGAAACCTTTAAAACAATGGTTCTGCTTTGAGTGCTTAAAATTATGGAATGAAATTATAATGTATAATTATATAGCATGAGAGCTTCTACGCATATAATTTTTAACAGGAGTTTATTAACAAAGTACGTGTGCATACTCTTCAACTGATTTTGGTTTTTTTTCTTTTAACCCAATGTTTTTGGTATCTACTATAAGGTCTAGTACTTACTGCTAAATGGGCAGAGTGGGCTAGGACCTAAAAATTGAAGTCTTTATGTCTCTGAACCCTTATCAACTTACTTATCAACCCTTATCAACAGTTACTTACCAACTGTAATAAACTTCAGACCAAAAGTGAGTCATTAAGAAGAAAATTCTCCTCGGCGTGCCTGGGTTGGCTCAGTCGGCTAAGCATCCGACCTCAGCTCAGGTCACGATTTCACTGTTTGTGAGTTCGAGCCCCGCGTCAGGCTCTGTGCTGACAGCTCAGAGCCTGAAGCCTGCTTCAGATTCTGTGTCTCCCTCTCTCTCTCTGCCTTCCTCTGCTCAAGCTCTCTGTGTGTCTCTCTCTCTCTTCAAAATATATAATAAACATTAAAAAAATTAAAAAAAAAAAAAAAAAGAATGAAACTTCTCCTCGAGAAATTTTGGTCACGACACAGAATCAAAGTCTCAGGATTTAAAAGGCTACAAGCTGCCTAATCCTATCACCCACCTGGGGACTGGTGCCCCTACACGACAGCAGGACTTGGGGCCAGTCCTTGTCAACTCCAGTCACACACGTTGGTAACCGAGCCATACTTCGTTATCAACCGTGTTCTTGGTCCTTCAATACCAAGAGAGTAAGTAACGACACTGACTTTTTATATATGAGCGTAAATAAATTCACGGGTGCGGTATCCCTCTCGTTCTTGAGTGAGGGGGAGGGGCTGGACTTGTAGCTGCCGTGTCAGGAATGCTGCCCAAACCCAACTCTGCCCATGGGAGTGTGCTCTGATTGTGAATGTTTATCTATCTTGTCTGCCACTGTGGAAAAAAGACTTTGAAACGTGCTGACCCAGCACATACTCGGATAATTTCAGGAACAGGAAACTCATTATTCCCAAAGGCCGCTGACTGCATCCTTAAACAACTGGAACTTCTAGAGAGTGGTTCTTATCTACTGAAGGAAATCTAATCTCCCAAACGCTTCCACATACTACATCTGACTTGAATCTCACAAATGAATTGGGGGAGAGGACTCTGAACCTCTGGGTTTCTTTCAGAGAGCTGAAAAGTGATATCAGCAGGGGTCAAACAGACTAGTTTCTCCCTGTCTGTCCTTCTAGATTAAGGAGTCCCTTCTACATTTATTTACATTGTTATTTATTTATATTATGTCCCTTCTATATTAAGGAGTCAATCAACAATTGAAGAAAGGAAGCCCTTCTTTCTGTTTTATTTTTTTCCTTGAGAGAGAGGGAGCAGCGGCAGAGAGAGAAAGGGAGAGAGAGAGAGAGAGAATCTCTTTTTTTTTTTTTTTTATGTTCATTTATTTTTGAGAGGGAGAGAAGTGCATATGAGCAGGGGAGGGGCAGAGAGAAGAGGACAGAGGATCCGAAGTGGGCTCTGCCCCGACAGCAGCGAGCCCGATGTGGGGCTCGAACTCACTAACCACGAGATGGTGATCGGAGTCGAACACTCAACCGACTGAGCCACCCAGGCGCTCCGGGAAAGAGACAATCTCCATCTCAGGACCGTGAGATCACGACCTGAGCCAAAATGAAAAATCAGACGCTTAGCCGACTGGGCCACCAAGACGCCCCTCTTCTTTCTGTTTGAATCTACAAACAAAAGAGAGTGCGGTCACAAGTAGCCTAGTAGCATTTCGATTTTAAATTTTCAGATAAATACAGCTCACATTTTATTAGAGATGAACGAGGGGTCCACGAAAACGGAAAGAATTAGAAGCGCCGAAAAGAAGACCGTTTCCTTGGGGCGCCTGGGTGGCGCAGTCGGTTAAGCGTCCGACTTCAGCCAGGTCACGATCTCGCGGTCCGTGAGTTCGAGCCCCGCGTCGGGCTCTGGGCTGATGGCTCAGAGCCTGGAGCTTGTTTCCGATTCTGTGTCTCCCTCTCTCTCTGCCCCTCGCCCGTTCATGCTCTGTCTCTCTCTGTCCCAAAAATAAATAAACGTTGAAAAAAAAAAAAATTTAAAAAAAAAAAAAAAAAAAAAAAAAAAGAAGACCGTTTCCTGAACGCGTCAGTGTGAGTGAAAAATTTTGAAACCGTGGACACAAAAGAGTTGAAATACAGTATCCGTAGAGAACGGCACTCTGTAGAGACTTAAAACGAAGGATCCCCTCTAAGCGGCCTGCACATGGTCTCGGGCACCAGGCACAGAGCGAAGAACCACCTGTCACGATGACGAATGTCTTCAGTAGTAGTGACAGCACCCGGGGGGGGGGGGGGGGGGGGGGGGGGGGGGGGGGGGAGGCCTGCAGGTCACCAAAAGCACGAAGTGCTTCGCTCACCAAAGGCGAAGCTCTCCTATCCCCACGAAGCTCCTTGCATACAAGCCGACCCAGATGAGACAGAGCCGCGCGTTTCTCTGCAAACAACAAAGAAGGCAGACAGGGCTTCCGATTGGAAATGGAAACAGCGCATCGAAGTGCCACCTTGGAACACGAGAGCCACCCGGATGAGCACAACCCCCCGAAAATGGACTGTGTGGCCACAGACACCCTGCGGCGTCTTCACTGGCTGCCTCGAGCCTTTCTTGAGCTACACGCTCACGTCAGAGAAGACAGATCACTCTTCGGGCATCAGTGAGTAAGGCCAGGACTGGCTCACCACTCATTCAAATACTTGAGCCCTGGAGAAGGAAGGAAGGAAGGAAGGAAGGAAGGAAGGAAGGAAGGAAAGAAAGAAGAAAGGGAAGGAAGAAGGAAGGAAGGAAGGAAGGAAGGAAGGAAGGGAGGGAAGAAAGAAAGAAAGAAAGAAAGAAAGAAAGAAAGAAAGAAAGAAAGAAAGAAAGAAAAGGAAGGAAGGAAGAAAAAAAAGGCCATAATTCCTTATCCCAAGAAAATATTTTATTCAATTAAGTATCTCTTGAAACTTGCACCGGTCTTGACCTTATTAGCGTTAGATCGACAACAGCAACAGAATTATGCCGGTAATAATAAACACAAGTAACAGCGACAGGCACTGTTCTTGGGGGTTTTTATGTAGATTAACTCATTTAATCCTCAAAACTACCTTCCTGGAATAGAGGGACAACCCTGTGAGGTGGGTACTGGTCCTACCCACCTCGTACAAAAGAGGAAACTGAGGCACAGAGAGGTGAACTTGTCCAAGGTCATAGAGCTGGCAACTGGTGGAACCCTGTCAGTCTCGCTCCTAAGTCAGAGCTCAGGCACTAAGCCAGACCACCCGGCCCAAGTCTGCAGACAGCATCAGGTCACATTTAAATCGCTAGGGCTCCCCAAACCGGAAATCTTTAACATTATTTACTCTCTCTCTTTTTTTTTTTAAGTTTTATTTAAGTAATTTCTACACCCAACATGGGGCTCACACGACCCTGAGATCAAGAGTTGCGTGCTCTTCTGACTGCGCCAGCCAGGAGCCCCAAGATTATTTACTATCGTCACGTGTTTTCCATCAGTTGAATATTTTAAATAAAACTTTGAAAGATTTTTGTTTCTCCCTTTATGGAAGACAGTGACACAAAACTGAAGTCACTTCTCTTTCAAGGGAATTTTTCTTCCAAGGGCACAGCCACGGAAAAAGGGGAGAGAACCTAACATTTACTGAATGTGCCATGACTACTAATTCTGCCAGATGCTGTTATTTTATTTTTTGTTGTTATTTTTTTTTAAGTTTATTTTTAATGTTTGTTTATTTTTGAGAGAGAGAGAGAGCGTGAAAAGGGGAGGGGCAGAGAGAGAGGGAGACACAGAATCGGAAGCAGGTTCCAGGCTCCGAGCTGTCAGCACAGAGCCCCACGTGGGGCTCGAACCCACGAACTGTGAGATCATGACCTGAGCCACTCAGGCGCCCCCAGATGCTTTCATATTCCTTATCTCCTTTTGTCCTCGTAACAACGTGGCAAGAAATACCAAACCCATTATACAGATGACAAGACTGAGCTTGAAAGGATAAGTAACTTGTCCAAGACAAATGAAGCGTTCGAATCTGAAACAGCTCCAGTCCAATGCCAACCAAAAAATGTAACCCAGGCATCCAAGGCAAAGAAGAGAGCAGTGGGGCATAAACTGGCCGCGGGGCACGGGAGCAAACATTTCTACCAGCCCCCTTGTCCTGGCAGTTGGTCCACACTGAAGGATGAAAACGTCCTCGTCCTCAAGCAAATGTCACTCATGCGGTCCCCACAGAGCGCCCTGAGGGAGGCTGAAGAGGTGGGATCCCTTCTGCAAACAAGAAAATGAGGGGCACCTGGCTGGTTCAGTCGGTGGAGCCCTGTGACTCCGGATCTGGGTGGGGCGTGGGGGTTCGAGCCCCACGTTGGGAGCAGAGATTACTTAAAATAAAACCTTAAACACACACACCGCCAAAGAAAAGGGAATGGTTTGGGGAAAGCCTGCAGAGATGCTGGGGACTCAAACAACAGTGCTATGTGTCTGTGCCGAATGGCAGCAACGGAGCCCGGGCCGTGACGCTCCATTTTACTCTGGTCGCCTCAGGATGGCGGCTGTGACCAGCTGAGCTCAGAGCTCCTCCCCAGCCACCTCTCCTGCAGCCCGGCTCCATCGGACTCGTGCCTTCCCTTGTCCTTGTCATCTGACCTCCTGAAAACCTGCACCGTCTCCCAGGGCCTTATAGGTAATAAACCTTGAGTGCCTTTCCAGATACCAAACTTTTTTCTTCACTTCTAGATACGAAAAACCCCAGAGTTATTCTCTTTCTTTTTAATTTTTTTTTTTTTTTAGCATTCATTTATTTTTGGGAGACAGAGAGAGACAGAGCATGAATGGGGGAGGGGCAGAGAGAGAGGGAGACACAGAATCGCAAGCAGGCTCCAGGCTCTGAGCTGTCAGCACGGAGCCCGACGCGGGGCTCGAACTCACGAACTGCGAGATGGTGGCCTGAGACGAAGTCGGACGCTTAACCGACGGAGCCACCCAGGCGCCCCCGCCCCAGATTTATTTGTATTCTCTTGTTCCTTCTCCTCCTCTCAGGATTATTGATTTCCGTTGCGGTATTGTGTCTTTCTTTACATATAGATCGGATTCGTCGTACGAGACGAGTGGGAGATTCCCCCCAGGTTTCATAAAACTTGTCACTGAGTTTTTAAACTTCGACTCCCTACTTCTCATCCTAAAACCTATGCCCTTAAATGTCATTTGTGTAAAGCAGAGAGACCGTGACACTTAAGACTGGTCATTATTTATGTATGCCCTCCCTGCGTCCACAAACGATGACGCGGCTCACCCGTTCCTGCCACATTTGGGTGTCGTTTCCAATGGTTCCAGGTGGAAGCTCCGGCCAGAGGGGGACCCGGCGCTCAGCAGATATCTGACTGACAGGGCTTCAGCCCCCCACTCTCAAGAACACACTTCAGGGCGGCACAACTTCTCAGAAACCTTCCTCCGTAACGTTTCCAATGACTAGTGAGCGGGAAGAGTTTCGAGAGCAGTTTAGGACTAGAGTCAAGGAACCTGCGTTTCCTGTCATGGGGGTGTGGACCATGTGGCACTGCACTGTCAGTGTCCCCGCCAACAGAAAAGAGTCCCAAATCTATACCAGGGGGTCTGAGGAAAAGCACGGGGTGGGAGATGCTTCTAAAGAAACACATCATTGGGGCGCCTGGGTGGCGCAGTCGGTGAAGCGCCCGACTTCAGCCAGGTCACGATCTCGCGGTCCGGGAGTTCGAGCCCCGCGTCGGGCTCTGGGCTGATGGCTCAGAGTCTGGAGCCTGCTTCCCATTTCTGTGTCTCCCTCTCTCTCTGCCCCTCCCCCGTTCATGCTCTGTCTCTCTCTGTCCCAAAAATAAATAAACGTTGAAAAAAAAAAATTGTTTTAAAAATAAAATAAAATAAAGAAACACATCATGGAAGCTGTCTTCTATCCTAAGGGTAGCTCTTTATTATCTCTTATCCTAAACACTGTCGTCCCTGCTCTAGAGCTCAGGGTCTGGGGGCTCTGACTACTACTGAGGAATGCTTCTGAGAAACACCCAGGTCCTGCCTGTGACCTTCCCCTAGACAGAGGGGGCCCTTGATTATGAAGGCAGGTTCTCCTTTTACCCAATACAACACGGCCTTCGCGAACTCCATTCCGAGGTACTAATTCTGCAGCATGTGACTCCTCTTTCAGTCGACGATGCAGAAAATGCATCCGTTAGGCGCTCAATAATGACCTCAATTCATCACCAAGCCAGACCGGAAAAAATTGACTCTTGCATTACTTATTCAAGCCTTGTCTTGGCATAAAGCCAGATTAGGAAAAGGCCATACACCTGGGCTAAGTCATCCTGAGTCCCCAGCCCCGCGTCACATTTTCGCCCGTGGCCTTCACCGAATTCCACAAAAACTCATGTTGTTGTCTAATGCCCTCTAACAGCAAAACTTCCCTCAGAACCGGGCGGTGAAAATGAAACCAGTGTTTGTCCTGGTAGGAGACAAGGGTAGTTCTGTCACAGCTTTGTCGTGGCTACTAGAGAAGCCAAGTTCAAATGTCAAGGTCCTTAACCAGGACTGTGCACAATGTTATGGTAAATATATATTTCCCTCTCCTTCTTTACAATTCGATTTTTTTTTTTTTTTTTTTACCTTGTTCGGTGTTTGTTTTATTTTATCTACGCCTTCCTTGTTAAGTCTCGAGGACTTCTGGAGAGTAGACAGGTTATAAAGATTTCACCTTCACCACTAAAAACAGAGTGATTCTGTATTGCATCTTGATTCACTTAGAAGGCTACTTCTCAGGAAATGAGACTCTGCTTCGGAGTATTCTTCACGTTTCAGTAATTATCTAGACGAAGCGTGTGTCTGGGATGAAAAGGACGGAAAAAGAAAAGAAAGAGGATTTCAAGGCCATATGCTTGGGAAGCAAAAGAACAGAGCAGAGAGATTTGAGAAGGAAATTAGTCTTTAGGAAGTCAGGTATCAACAGGTTTCCACTAGCTCGTCTGGGTAGCGGTGGGTCATGTATACACGACCCGGAGACGAACTGCCACAGAGCAGCCCAGGGCTGGCCAAGGGAGACGTGATTCTAGTCCCATCTGAAGAAGATCTCTTTCTCAATGCCTGTTTTCTCATGAATAAGATGAAGGAAGTCGGGGGGGGGGGGGGGGTGGGGATCACAAGGAGCATCTGGTTCTAAGCAGATTTTATGATTTTTTTAGAAACAGAATCTAAGAAATGAAGAGAACCTGATGAAAAGGTGCAAATCCGGAGTCACTCCATCACATACATACTGCGTGGAGAATCTCCTAAGGGATGTGTACGCGGCGGGGGGGGGGGGGGAGGAGTAAGCAAGACGATCTGCTGGGTTTGGGGAGAAACTCTCAGAATGTCCATTTATGGTTATTTTTTAATCTTCTTTTAAAAACATTTTTTTGAATGTTTATTGTTGAGAGAGACAGAGTGCGAGCGGGGGAGGGATAGAGAGAGAGAGAGGGAGACACAGAATCTGAAGCAGGTTGCAGGCTCTGAGCTGTCAGCATGGAGCCCGACATGGGGCTCGGACTCACGGACCTCGAGGTCATAAACTGAGCCGAAGTCAGGTGCTTAACCAACTGGGTCACCCAGGTGCCTCTCTTTTTTATCTTTGATGGAAAAGAAATGCCTCTTACATCAACACCGGCACCCTCGTTTGGATTCACATGTAAGATGGTCCCCATCATCTGCGCAGTTTATTTATGGTAGGATGTCATCGATGTGGTAGAAAAAACACAACTGGGGTGCCTGGGTGGCTCAGTCCGGTAAGCATCCAACTCTTGGTTTTGGTTCAGGTCATGATCTCGCGGTTTGTGAGTTTGAGCCCCGCACCGGACTCCCTGCTGACAGTGCGGAGCCTGCTTGGGATTCTCTCTTTCTCCCTCTCTCTCTGCCCCTCCCCTGCTCGTGCTCTCTCTCGAAATAAATAAATAAAACTTAAAAAACACACACACGCAAACTTTAAGTAATGAGGTGGGAGTGACCACAAAAATATTTTATACCATCCAGAGCTGTTCTAGTTTTCTCATGGCAAAATACATAAAAGAATTGTCTTAAGGATGATTAACATATTCTTCTTTTATGTAAATACAACCTGTTCTAAATTTACTGACCTACTCCATGATCACAAGTAGCCGTCACTAATATGCTACCTGGTGGATATTTTTAAATGAGCTTTTACTTAGTCCCTTCAAGGTAAAGATGAGGTTCTAAAAAGTTCAAGAAGATAACTGCTTTTTGGAAAGAAACTCGTATTACGGAGACAGCAATTTGAAAAGGGGTGCTTTTGTATTTACAGAGAACTTAGAAACAGTTTTCTAATCCATTTTAAAAATGTCAGTGAGGGGCGCCTGGGTGGCGCAGTCGGTTAAGCGTCCGACTTCGGCCAGGTCACGATCTTTCGGTCCGGGAGTTCGAGCCCCGCGTCAGGCTCTGGGCTGATGGCTCAGAGCCTGGAGCCTGTTTCCGATTCTGTGTCTCCCTCTCTCTCTGCCCCTCCCCCGTTCATGCTCTGTCTCTCTCTGTCCCAAAAATAAATAAACGTTGAAAAAAAAAAAAAAATGTCAGTGAGGGGCGCCTTGGTGGCTTAGTCGGTTAAGGGTCCGACTTCAACTCAGGTCACGATCTCGCAGTCCGTGAGTTCGAGCCCCGTGTCGGGCTCTGGGCTGATGGCTCAGAGCCTGGAGCCTGTTTCCGATTCTGTGTCTCCCTCTCTCTCTGCCCCTCCCCCATTCATGCTCTGTCTCTCTCTGTCTCAAAAATAAATAAATGGGGGGCGCCTGGGTGGCACTGTCGGTTAAGCGTCCGACTTCAGCCAGGTCACGATCTCGCGGTCCGTGAGTTTGAGCCCCGCGTCGGGCTCTGGGCTGATGGCTCAGAGCCTGGAGCCTGTTTCTGATTCTGTGTCTCCCTCTCTCTCTGCCCCTCCCCCGTTCATGCTCTGTCTCTCTCTGTCCCAAAAATAAATAAACGTTAAAAAAAAAAAATTAAAAAAAAAATAAATAAATGGTAAAAAAAAAAAAAAAGTCAGTGAATGTAAAAAGTGTATTTCAACCCTCCACCATTCTTTTTAATATAAACTGAAATACATTTTTTGAAAATTTAAAGATATCAGGGAAAAAAGGAAATTCACCAAATTATAACCAAATGTTCTGCATAACTGGTAGATGGTTTGAAAATGAAATTTGCTGGTTAATAAATATAGTCGTTAATGAACTTCAACTATTTATTTGGATCAATGTATCTCTGTGTGAGATAACTTTTATTTATTTATTTTTTTTTAGCTCTTACGAGTTTTCAAGCCAAATAACAAAATAAGTTGAATGTAGAACCACACTTTTCAAATCGCAGACTAGTCACAAAGATTTTTAAAAACAATGACACAGGACGCCTGGATGGCTCAGTCGGTTAAGCGCTTGGACTCATGGTTTCAACTCATGTCAAGATCTCACGGTTTGAGAGACTGAAGCCCGAGTGGGGCTCTACGCGGACAGCAGGGAGCCTCATAGAGATTCTCTGTCTCCCTCTTCCTCGTCCACTCTTGCAACTAACAAGAAAGAAACAATGACAGAAATTCATCCGTATACTTTCATTTAAAAACAAATGCCGGGGCCTGGCTGGCTCAGTTGGGAGAGTGCACAACTCTTGATCTCAGGGTCATTAAAGCCCCATGTTGGGTGTAGAGATTATTTAATAAACTTTAAAAAAATAATAAAAATTGGGGCAACTGGATGGCTCGGTGAGTTAAGTGCCCAAATGTTGATTTGGGCTCAGGTCATGGTCTGACTGTTCATGGGACAGAGCCGCCCCCCACAGCACTAACAGCGCAGAACCTGCTTGGGATTCTCTCTCTCCCCCTCTTTCTGCCCCTCCCCTGCTCACACTCTCTCTCAAGAGAAATAAGTAAACATTTCAAAAAATAATTAAAATTAAAAAAAAAAAATTAAAACACATAACAATAACGTTCTTAACAAGAGCAAGATTTTGGCTATTAATATTTTATCTTTAATGGATCTTTAAAACTTCTTTGTGTTCGGGCCACTTGGGTGGCTCAGTTGGTTAAGCATCTGACTCTTGGTTTCCGCTCAGGTCACGATCTCACGGTTCATGGATTTGAGCTCCACATAGGGCTCTGCACTGACAGTGCAGAGCCTGCTTGGGATTCTCTCTCTCTCCCTCCCTCTCTCTCTCTGCCCCTCCCCCACTCACACAGTCTCTGTCTCTCTCAAAAATAAGGAAATAAACTTAAAAAAAATTCGTTGTGTTCTAGGGGCACCTGGGTGGCTTGGTTAAGCACCCCAACTTCAGCTCAGGTCATGATCTCGTGGTTCATGAGTTCAAGCCCCACATCGGGCTCAGCACTGACAGTGCAGAGCCAGCTTGGGATTTTTTCTCTCTCCCTCTCTCTCTGCCTCTCCAGTGCTGGAGATCTGTCTCCCTCTCTCTCTCAAAATAAATATAAACTTTATATAAAATATAAAAAATGTAAAAAATAAAATAAACTTTTAAAAAGTTAAAAAAAAAAAACACTCGGATACCTATAAGAAAATTAGTGATAATCACTCGAGTTTATCTCTGTTTCTCCCATGCTCACCAAAAGTAACAACTTTCAGAATCATTTGTCACTTCACAGTTTCTCCCAAAACAATCAATAATGCTTTATAATCCAGGGACTTCCTGGGATGGCTACCCCCGCACCAAAAAAAAAAATCCTTTGTATCAGGTAAATATATCTATTTCACAAACAGAAATATGCAGTTATTTCTGCCTATCCAAATTCTTCCCATCCACCACACCTAAGAGCACATCTTGTTTTCCTAATTGTAAATACCACATGTTCAACATTTAAAAAAAGTCAAACTATAGAAAGATGTTAGTAGAAAGTAAAAATCACCTATGATTCCCTCCCCTCCTCAGAGAGACCTGTAATATTTTAAAACACAGGCTGTGTCCTCACTCAACCTATCACAGTCCTACACAGCCGTGACACTGAACTCCATAAGCATGTGTAATAGTTACAATGTATTTCAGTACGCGGATGCATCATTTCCTTTAACCCCAAACATATCACACTAATGGATATCTATATTCTTTCCAATTTGTTTATGATAAGAAAAGACCTGTGTTTTGGTTTTGGTTTTTAAGGAAACAGGATAAAAGGGTCTCTCCTCAGTTGGTATACCCAATGGTTGTAAGTAAACGTTTCTAGCACAACTCTTATTTTGGACTACTCCACACGCCATCAGAACAGCCTTTTCTTCTGGTAAATAACCAAGTAGAAATGAATTCTTAAATGGTCTCTTGTTCTGGAGGTTCAGAGATGGGAATAAATTTGTTCTGAAACAGTATTTGGCCACTCTGGTTAAGTGGAAAACAATCCGTACGGAAGCTTTCTTGAACTCTTGCAGAAATCTCTCACATAAGGAAACAAGTACTTTCTTAAAAACAGAACATAAAAGATTTATATTCGTAATTCTAAAAAGCTCTTATTTTGAAATCAGTGAAAAATTGCAGTTAATTTATCAATATCGAAAAGTCATACTGGCTATGTTCTCACTCAACACACTTTCCAAGACCATTCAGAATGGTCGTGACTTTTCGGGGCGCCTGGGTGGCTCAGTCGGTTAAGTGTCTGACTTCGGCTGAGGTCATGATCTCACAGACCGTGAGTTCGAGCCCCGCGTCGGGCTCTGTGCCGACAGCTCAGAGCCTGGAGCCTGCTTCACGTTCTGTGTCTCCCTCTTTCTGACCCTCCCCCGTTCATGCTCTGTCTCTCTCTGTCTCAAAAATAAATAAACGTTAAAAAATTTAAAAAAATAAAATAAAACATAAATTAAAGAGACTTTTTTAACAAAATGTAATATTTATTGCTTTTCGTGTCACTTAATATTTTAAAATAATAATAGGCTAGGAATAATTCTCTATTAAGTAATCATCTGAGCTAAATATACATTACCATCTTTTTATAAAAGGCCCTTAATTTTCTACTTAATTCAAGCTTTAAAAAATAAAAACCAATTAAGGTTCAATTTTAAAAGAAACGCATTATCCACGGACTAATTTTAAAGCCCGCAGCCATCTGAAATAGTCCATAATTTAGGCCTTCTGAAAACTGGCAACCGTAGTTAACCGCTGTCACAATAAAACACATCCACACAGAGCGGGAATAACAGTTTATCTGGATGACTGTGGTTTATAAGCATGACCTCTCCTTTCCTTTCGCATTTGTCCCTTCAATTTTCTTCAGTGTTCTCAAGCACTCTTCCTCTTCAGCCAAAGAGAAATGTTGCTTTTCGTATTACGTAAAAGAGCTAAATATTAAAACAGGGAATTTTGGTATTTTTAAAAATATTTATTTATTTTAATCTTTATTTTTTATAATTTATTTATAAATTTTATAATTTTATAATTTATAAATTTATACAATTATAATTTATAAATTTTATAATTTATAAATTTATACAATTATAATTTATAAATTTTATAATTTATTTCTAATCTTTACCCCCCCACCCCAAGCGGGGCTCAAACTCACGACCCCAAGATCAAGAGTCACACGTGCTTTCTGACTGAGCCAGCCAGGTGCCCCGGGGAATTTTACTCTTTCATTATCTATTACAACTCTTTTATTTTACTCTTTTACTGTTTTTTAAACTACACAATATACTCCTTCACTTCTGTCCAAAGGAAAACTTCCACGGCTTTCTCCTTCCGGAATACGAGTTAACTAAGGAAGGAGCCGGGCGCTCACAGCTACCTGGGGGAAGCTGCCACCTCCCCTGCCTGGCCTTGCCAGGCTGCAGGGAGTCTGTAAAGTCAGCACAGGTGACTGACGTTATTTACATCAGATAATGCTGAGCAGAGGGGACAGCACACAGAGCGGAGCTCCAAGCCAAGGACAGGACTACCGAGGGCTGAGAGCACTCAACCTTTAAAGAGCAAACACATATATTCTAATTACGGACGGCGGCGGAAGGAAGTGCAGCGGGCCACCTTCTGAATCATCCACTGGTCAGGTAGGTCTCATGCGAAGTGGTAAGACTGGGGAACCAGCTACAAATTCCTGGTGTTCTATTTTAGGCGTGTTACCCGCCAGGAAGTGCTAGAGGGGTGGGTATGATAAAAGCTGCGTAGAGTACGGCCAGTTGGAGTTGAGTCAAACGTAAACAGAGGACACTGGCCCGCTTCTGGGATCCAAGTACTCTGCCTGAAAAGTGACCAGCTTCCAACTGACCACCACGTGTCCTACCCTTATCTCCACCCCAACTTCCAGACCCCAGACTTGTAGGAAAGCACATAGTTGGTCTTGTGGTCTTTGTTTTTTTTTTTTTTTAAAAAAAAAAAAAAGGAAACGATGGGGTCGCCTGGGTGGCTCAGTCGGTTGAGCGTCCCACTCTTGATTTCGGTTCAGGTCACAATCTCATGTTTTATGAGTTCGGGCCCTGCATCCGGCTCTGCACGGAGCCTGCTTGGGATGCTCTCCCTGCCTCTCTCTCTCTCTCTCTCTCTGCCCCTCCCCAACGCAGGTGCATACATGCAAGCATGCACTTGCTCTCTCTCAATGTAAATAAACATTTAAAAAAAAAAGGGGAAATTACAAAGCCTTCTGTTTCGGAGACCCTGAGGATTCTAAACTTGAATGAAGAACGAAATTGTGATGGGTGGGTCGCTGACCACAGCTCTCCTTAGAGGACAGACAGACGGACAGCATGGCGGCTGGTCTTCCAACCCCACACTGCACGTATGTTGAACTACCTAAAATGCCTCTAAACGCGGCTGTAAGTGGGTTAAAAGCATCCTTTAAAAATATATATTTATATAAACAGCCCTCTGTGAGAGCAATTTGGCAACATGTACCGGGAGCCTTGACATACTCATATCCTCCGACCAAATAATTCCTCAAAAGGCAAGTCTGTTCTAAGGAAGCTATCCAAAAAAGGAAAAAGGTTTATATGGGGAGATGTTGACTGCAGCATTATTTATGGAAGCCAAAAAAAATGGAACCAATGTATACACTATTGAAACTTCATTAGACTATTAGGCAGTCATTAAAAATTACCATTGCGAGGAATACATAACGATATGACGAAGTACACGGACAGTATAATCTCAATGAGATTTTAAAAAAGGATTGAAGGGGCGCCTGGGTGGCGCAGTCGGTTAAGCGTCCGACTTCAGCCAGGTCACGATCTCGCGGTCCGGGAGTTCGAGCCCGGCGTCGGGCTCTGGGCTGATGGCTCAGAGCCTGGAGCCTGTTTCCGATTCTGTGTCTCCCTCTCTCTCTGCCCCTCCCCCATTCATGCTCTGTCTCTCTCTCTGTCTCAAAAATAGACAAATATTTTTTTAAAAAGTAATTAAAATAAATAAACAAATAAATAAATAAAAAAGGATTGAAAACTACACATCGAAACATTGACACGGATTGCCTCTGGACATTCTTTAATGTTTGTTTATTTTTTGAGAGAGACAGAGCAAGTGGGGGAGCGTCAGAGAGAGAGGGAGACACAGGATGCAAAGCGGTCTCCAGCTCTGAGCTGTCAGCACAGAGCCTGACGCGGGCCTCGAACCCACGGACGGCGAGATCACGACCTGAGCCAAAGGTGGACGCTGAACCGTCTGAGCCACCCAGGCGCCCCTAACCTATTTTTTTCTTTTAAACTTAAACCTGTCCCTGTCCTCCTACTCTGGCTCAACGTGCCAAAAAAAAAAAAAAAAAAGTAAGTGCCTTATGGGTTTATCGTAATTGTTTCTGAACAGTTCTTTCTATGCCAAAGCATTTGAACTTTTCATCTGTGTGCAGACAGAATCCAATTTGTGAATGGGTTGCGTTCCAAACATTCATTTTTCAGTTGGCTATTTGTTTCTATGAGGAAACATGTTCCAAGTCCTAATGTTACAGTAAAAGCCTGGTTCTGTGAGGGAGGGGTCAGTTGAAAAGAAAGTCTCCTCTCGGGATTGTGGGCCCAGAAGACAGCCGCAGCAAATTTTCAAGAAGGTAAAGTTGATTAGTAGCACATTGAGACAGGTAATCTTGGACCATGGAAACTTGAGGAGTCAGGGCAGACCTGGCGAAAGATACGTGAACACAAGAGACACCTGAGCAGAGGACAGTGGGACAGCAGTGTGGGCAGGCGGGAAGAGGATTACTAAGGAAATTCAAGAGGACCATAAAGAAATGAAGTTTAGGGGCACCTGGCTGGCTCAGCGTCCGACTCTTGCTGGTTTAGGCTCAGGTCATGCTCTCTCAGTTCATGAGATCGAGCCCTGCATCAGGCTCTGCGGTGGCAGCACGGAGCCTGCTTGGGATTCTCTCTCCCTCGCTCTCAAAACCACTCAAAACCTATGGAATTCTATCACCAGAACACTTGACAAATAAAATGCTAAAAATACACACTTCGGTCTCCAAAACTGTTTGATTCCAATTGTATACAGAATGGGCTTTATCTTTTCTTTTTTCTTTTCTTTTTTTTTTAATTTTTTTTTTTTAACGTTTTATTTTTGAGACAGAGAGAGACAGAGCATGAACGGGGGAGGGGCAGAGAGAGAGGGAGACACAGAATCGGAAGCAGGCTCCAAGCTTCGAGCCATCAGCCCAGAGTCCGACGCGGGGCTCGAACTCACGGAGTGCGAGATCGTGACCTGGCTGAAGTCGGACGCTCAACCGACTGTGCCACCCAGGCGCCCCTGGGCTTTGTCTTTTAAAGACATACAACTGTGGGGGCGCCTGGGTGGCTCGGTCGGTTAAGCGTCCCACGTCGGCTCAGGTCACGGTCTCACGGTTTGTGGGTTCGAGCCCTGCATCGGGCTCGCTGCTGTCAACGTGGCTCCTGCTTTGGGTCCCCTGTCCCCCTCTCTCTCTGCCCCTCCCCCATGTTCTCCCTCCCTCTCTCTCAAAAATAAATAAACTTGAATAAATGAATGACTACATAATAAAAATACAATTGTGAAGATCACCCCGTGGAAAGAATGTGAGAACCGACTGGGCTCGCAAGGTACAAAGATTAGGACAAAACGCAGAAAGATTGGGGAGAACCACAAAATTACTACTTCTAAGACTGAGCACCTGCTGCGTCCAGAGGCAGAAGCGGGGATGAGTAAGGGGCGCAGTCGTGCTGTCCTACCGGGGCTGCGGCCCCTGGCTGTTTGTTAGTGTCCGTTGCATCCGCTGCCCTCAGCGGGGACACGCTCACGGAAAGCTGTGTGTGTACCAATGTCCACGGCGCGTGCCATCACTCCCTATTTACCAATCGTGGGCCAACTAATTTGCACTACAGGAACACGCACGCGGCAGAAAAGACGGCATAACGACCCGTTTCCTGAAGCAGGTTCAAATCGGTACGGGAACTTCACAAATCCCCTTTTCTTCTGTCCAGCCTGAGCAGCACCTGAAAGAAAGCTTCCTCGAGGCCACCGCCCCTCACGAACCGGACGTGAGGAATTTCGGACGCGTGAGCGGAGAAAAGGCGGGGCAAAGCAGGGCAGCCGCTGGCACCCAGGGCACCTCTGTGCACATCGGAAAAGGAGCTTCCTCTGTGCAGGCAAGTTACGGAGAGGGTGCCTGTTTCTGGCCAAGGCAGCCCCTCGCCGGGGTGCCCAGGTGGCGGTACTGGGTCCAGCCCACACCTGCCCCTGGCACCCGGGCTCCCTGGGGCAGGCTGTGTGGGCAGGGTCACGTGCCATGCCACAGAGGCCGTCCGGGGGCTGTATTGCAACTCCAGATAACGCTACGCTCTGAAATGCTAGGCTGTCTAGCACCTACGCTTCTAATCCCAGATGATCAAGCCTAAAGAAATTAATGCAAACAGAAGTAATGCCGCTAGAAATACGTACGGAAGAATGCAACGTGAATAAGACCATAAAAACAGAAGATGGGAAGAATAACAGAACCCCCCCGAAAAGGCTCAGCAGTTCCCTGAAAACGACACAGGCCTTTTGTGCATACTCTTCGCTCTGCCAACAACCTGTTTTCGCTGGTCTCTACACCAGGCTAATGACAATTCACTCTTGGAGATCCAACTCAAATAGGACTACCTGTCCCCCGGGGCGGTTTATCAATCCTTTGTTGTCTGTGCACACGACCTGGGGGGAGGGGTGCTACCCAGGAGGATTCCGAGGCTTGAGGGCTGTCTCCGCCGCTCCATTCAAGTGCCATGGGCAGGCCCGGCTCCCCGTGGTGACAGCTGGCTGGACCTGATGGCCACCGGCTCCCTTTCTGCCCCTCCTCCTTTCTATCTATCACTCTTGAGAAATCCGAAGTTAGGATGCAGAGTGGCTAACTGCCATCTTAAAGGACCTGGATCTGGGGACAAATAAGTTTAGAAGCTGTGTGGGGCCTACTTCCATAAAGCAGCCGAGAAATGACAATATCCTCAGAGAAGTATCCTCAGAGATACTGACAATATCCTCAGAGAAAAGGTTCACAGAAAGTGACGTCACAGAAAGTGACGCCAAGATCAGACAGCCAGTGGGAAAGGAGCCACTTTGGGTCTTAGCCTATGGGAGGCTCAGTTAAGGGTCCTGCCCTTCTGCTCCACGAGTGACCCAGTAACCCCATTTTTCCTTCAGCTCATCAGACTTTCTTGACTGTCATTTACAACCAAATAAACCTTCCGTTAATATATCATTTTACCACCTTGTTTACATCTTCCCTGTAAGCGTGTAAATTCTCTAGGGGCGTCTGGGTGGCTCAGTCGGGTGAGCATCCAACTTCAGCTCACGTCATGATCTCACGGTTTGTGGGTACAAGCCCCCATCGGGCTCTGTGCTGACGGCTCAGAGCCTGGAGCCTGCTTCAGATTCTGTCTCCCTCTCTCTGCCCTACCCCCACTCATTCTCATTTTCTCTCTCTCTGTCTCTCTCAAAAATAAATAAACATAAAAAAAATTTTTTTTAACCCCACAATTCAGGATTCTGTTCAGATTGGGGACATCAAATGCTGAGTTATCCATCAAATGCTGGATTGATCTATAAATTGAAACATCTGTGAAAAGTTCAAAATTAGAAATATAATCATTTCTGCATATTAGTTACATAAGCACTGTTAATACAGACTCCTGTTGGCTAATCGCCCAAAAGGTAACAATAAGAGACCAAGAATGGTAAGAAAACTATTTAGGCAACCAAGCCAGAAACCCCAGAGCTGTCCTCTACTCCCTCCTACCCAATCCAGTTGATTTTACTTCCAAAACATCCCTCAGGCACACCCTTCGTCTTTACCGCCACTCCCACAGGACCGCGGTGTCCCCCTGGGAGTCTCTCCTCCCGTGGCATGGAGTCTCTGACTGAAGGATCCTGCCCCAGGACCATGGCAGGCTCTGACCTGTCCCTTAATGCCTGCCATTCCCCTCAATCGAGAAACTCTGCCGCTTGATCTCTATTTCCGCTAGTGGAGTAGAACTGGGTTTTGGAGATCAACACTGCTGCTGGCAACAACTAAACATCCAGGAAGACTCTGTTTTAAACACGATCTTAAAGACACCAAAGCACCGAGGAGGCAAGAGTTAGCTTGCCAAAGTCTAAGGAAGAGCAGTCAGCTTAGTCCCAGAAGCCATTTTGGCCCTCAGGGCTCTGATGGTCTCAAGGGTTGAGATAAACAGAAGTCAGAGCCTAGAGCCCATCCAAGGAGGGGTGGGCGTGGGGATCTAAACCCTTTCTTCTTGAGGCTAGAATCCAAAAGGGTTGCACCCTCAGGGTAAGTACACATCAAAAATAAACCCATTTCACTCCCCCCAGGGGACTGCAGCCCAAATTTGTATCACCGTGACATTCAGAAAATTCCAAGCTGTGAGTCAGTTCAAAATGGCCTTGATTTATAGCACCCCTGGCCACCCCTTTTGCCACGTGGCAAAGATAAGCAATCCTCTCTAAAGGGACACACTTTCACCCTGAGACTCAAAGAATTCCCCCTCCCCAAGTAATTGTCCGAGGAAAATGAGCAGCCCATAGCCAAAAATAACCAAGCAAATAGGGGAAGGACCCACCATGAATAAGAACCAGCAGAAATACAACACAGCGGAATAATACCCACAAAGATTTGGGATATTGGGATTAGCACTATTTTTCCATCAGTTAAAGAATCTCAAATTTAATTTATGGCATGCTTCTGAATACTAGAATTCTTAGAGGCATACCTGAAGTCATTAAAAGACCCAAACCACAGGGAATAAACCGGAAAGAACACCGTGGTGCACTCTTTTCTACGATAACACCTCAGATTGCTCGGGAACGCATTCAGTCTTCACACAATTCTCTTGGTGGCCCTTCAACACCGTCACATTCTACGAAAGAAGTGCTTTACTGGCTGCACTGTCTCTGTGCTCAAGGCAAAGCTCTTGCACGCTGCTGTAAACAAAGCTCGTTCTCTGGCCTCGTACCTCTTATCGCCGACTTGCACCAAGTTCCCCGCCTCTCATCACCCAACCCGCTCAGCAAAATGCTGTAAATCCCATGCTCGATCATAGCAAACATGAGTTTTACGTGTGGATGAACGTTTAACGTGGAGAGGCTCACAGAATACCAGCGGAGCACTCCTGGCCTACAGTTTATAGAATCCAGCTCCATCCAGTCATTCGGTAGGTATTTACTGGGCGCCCACTGCAAACAGGCGCTGTTCTAGGTCCGGGGATCGAGTAAATTAGGCAGTCTCGTCCGCTGTGGAATTGAACATCTTAGTTGGGGGGGGAGTAAGTAATCAACATGTAAACAACTCAGTTTCCGATGGTGTGAGGTGTCTCAGAGAAAACAACAGTAACGCGAGTGGAGGAAGTTGGAGGGGCCATCCAAGAAGACAGCCCTTTAGCTGGGAGACTAAAATGACAGCCATTCAAAGACTTGAAGGAAGAACATTCCAAAGAGGAAAGTAAATGCAGAAGGTCTGCGGCTGCCCCGAGTTTGGCTTGTTTAAGGAACAGAAAAAGCCCAGCGTGGCCGGAACAGGCAAGTCGTGGAGACAGCAGGAAGGGGTGAGACAAAGAAAGAAGCAGGGGCCGGGCCAGGAAGACCTTGCAAACCGCAGAGGAGAGTCTGGGGTTTACTCACGACGACGCCACACGAAGCCTCTGGAAGGTTCTCACTGAAGAAGTGAAGTGACAGGATATCATTTACGTTTCAGAGAGATCGCTCAGCTACCAGTATAGAGGATTTGAATTGAAACAGGGCAAGGGTGAAAACAGGCGGGCCTGCAGTGTTTGGCCAGAGAGGGAATTTATATGCAAAGAGAGAAATACGCAGGGCTTGGAAATGGTAGTGGTGAGAACACGAGAAGAATCAAGGTTGGCGCCAAGGTTTTTTTTTTTTTTTTTGGCTTGAACAGCCGGGGAGATGGTGGTCCGTTCACGGATGGGGGGAGAAAGTGGCCTGGGGCAGGCAGCAGCAGGGGAGGAGGAGAAGAGCCCTGTGTGGGTCACTTCTGAGACGCCTGCTTGGCATTCGAGGGAAGGTATCTGGTAGGAAACTGAATATGGAGCCCAGCAGGGGGCTCAGAGCTGAAGATAAAAACTTCTTAGTCATCAGCATGAAATGCCGCAAGACTAAATAAGATCGTGTAGATAAAATGTGCCTAGTTATAGAAGACCCTGGAAAGAGTCCTGGGACCTTCCAACTTTCAGAGGTTGGGTAAAGGAGGAGGAAGCTGGTAAGGTACCTAAGGAGGGTAGCGGGTGAGGCCGAAGGAAAACAGGAAAAGACACGAGAAGGGGTCCTGGGGATCTGAATCCAGGAGCATCGCTGGGGCTGGTTCCTTGCAGCGGGGAAGATGAAATGAAACCGAGGCTACAGCAGGTTCGAGAGGGAATGGCAGGGGAGGGAGGCAGCAGCGACAGACAGATTACAGGAGGCAGGAGCAGGAGACAAGGCTGCACAACTGCTAGAAAAAGGAACAGAGAAAGAGAGTGGACACCAACGCGAGGATGTGACGTCCCGCTCAGGAGCTACTGCCCACGTGTGGCTGTGGGGCACTCGATAAGAGAAACCGAACGTTCCAGATTTGATTTTAATTCAATGCAATTGAATTAGTCATGTGTGACTAGTGGCTTCCAACCTGGACAGTGCAGCCCTCCAGCATGTCTCTGGCCTAATGGCATTCAGCTGTCCAAAAGGTAGCAGACTGCATGGTGGGAAGAATGGAAGTCAGTGGGCTTCTATGGGGCCAATGTCTTCTTCTTAAAAAAAAAAATTTTTTTTTTTTGTTACATTTTTATTCATTTTTGAGAGACAGAGAATGAGCGGAGGAAGGGCAGAGAGAGAGAGTACACAGGATCCGAGGCAGGCTCCAGGCTCTGAGCTGTCGGCACAGAGCCGGACATGGGGCTGGAACCCACAAACCGAGAGATCAGGACCTGAGCCAAAGTCGGACGCTTAACTGACTGAGCTACCCAGGCGCCCCTGGGCCAATGTCTTCCAAAGCACTAAAGGTTACCAGCTGGAAGAGGGCAAAGGGAGAAGACACTAGAGGGAAAGTTAGGGAGAGAGAAAAGGTAAGAAACAGTTTCAAAGAGCATACAATACGATTTACAGTACACTTTACAGTGGCCCTCATCAGAACTGTGGTCGAGTTTTTCGGTGGCAAACATCAGCTACTGAGCCCTTCTGACCTGCAACTACCTTTTCTACCATTTGCTAAACATTCCCTATCATTTACCTGTGTGGTTTTCAAGCTTCTTGGTTGTAGAATCGTTTCCCCCTGTACGTTATCTGCCCTTGCACCTACACAGTACGTATTCGGTGCCTCCAATCAGAAATGTTTTAAAAGGTGATGATGAGGGGCGCCTGGGTGGCTCAGTCAGTTGAGAGTCCAGCTTTTGATTTCGGCTCAGCTCATGAGCTCACAGTTCGTGGGATCGAGCCCCGCGTCGGGCTCTGCGCTGACCACACAGGGTGTGCTTGGGATTCTCCCTCTCCTTCTCTCTCTCAAAATAAATAAACTTAAAACAAAAAAGATGAGGATGAGGGGGCACTGGATGGCTCAGTCGGTAAAGCACGCAACTCTTAATCTCAGGGTTGTGAGTTCAAGCCCCACGCTGGGCGTGGAGACTATTAAAAAAAAAAAATCACATAAAAGATGATGATGACAAAAACAAGCTGTTCTGGAGGAAGCTGCCATAGCGGCTAAATCCCCCCCACCAGCTCAGCCCCTCCCACTAGCGCTGGAGGCACCTGCAAGGAACCCCAGGGTTTGAAACCAAAGACTTACCCTAGCCAGAGCTTCTCAAACTGTCATGCGCTCACAAACCACCTGTCTTGTTGCGACGCACATCCTGCCCCAGAAGGTCTGCAGAGAAGCCCACGACTCTGCGTTTCGAACAGGCTGCTGGGTGATGGCTGATGCCGCCATTCTGTACGTCACATTCCGTGAGTGGCGAGGCCTGGGGCCACAGTCATACCAGACCACTCACCGTTCTCCACACAGTCTGCTTACTTTTACCAGTTTGTTCCCTTGGCCACATACACCTTTCCCTGTCTTCTCCAGCAGGAACATTCTACCCCATCTTCAAAGCCCTGCCCATGTCTGCGCCTCCTGAACTCTTGTCCAAGAGCCTTGGGCAGAAGTAATCATGTCCCATGCCAGTCCCTGCCCCCATCTCCTATCACTTTCCCTCTTTCTCACACTGCTCCAGCCACACAGGCTTCCCTGCGGTTTCCTAAACATGCCCCGCCAGCACCAGCCTCAGGGCCTTTGCACAAGCTGTTCCTGCTACCTAAAATGCCCTTCCCCCAGATATCCTCATATCCAACCCGTTCACCTCCTTCATCCCTTCACTCAAATGTCTCCTTCATGAGGTTTATATTCTGACCACCCATGTAATTCCCTCCCCACCCAGCATTCTTGATCCTCTATTATTTATACATACGTCTATGTATATGTCTGTTTCCCCTGAAGCTGTGAGCAATTCAAAGGCAGGGTCCACAATACATTCCTTCTGCATCCGAAGAGTCTTGCACAGTGTCTCTTACATTAGGAAAGAAAGAAAGAAAGAAAGAAAGAAAGAAAGAAAGAAAGAAAGAAAGAAAGATCAAACCAATAGCGGACCATAGAAAGAAAGAAAGAAAGAAAGAAAGAAAGAAAGAAAGAAACAAAGAAAGAAACAAAGAAAGAAACAAAGAAAGAAACAAAGAAAGAAACAAAGAAAGAGAAATCAAACCAATAGTGGACCATAATGTACAACTAACAGATCTGAATGAAAACTGTCACACCTCAAACAACCTGGTGGGCGGTGGCAGCATTAAAGATACAAGAAAGAACATTATAACAAAAAAGAGACAGAAATTAAAGGCCACAAAGAGAATTCTAAAAGGGTTAATTTACAACTCAGAGATGCACAAGGATCCCAAGTGCAACTGTGACTTTTTATCTACGAGTGAGGTTAGGGTAAAAATGAACTGAACGTGCACTCTAAAAACTGCTCATGTTCTACCACTTAAAACATTTTTTTAAGGGGCGCCTGGGTGGCGCAGTCGGTTAAGCATCCAACTTCAGCCAGGTCACGATCTCGCGGTCCGTGAGTTCGAGCCCCGCGTCGGGCTCTGGGCTGATGGCTCAGAGCCTGGAGCCTGTTTCTGATTCTGTGTCTCCCTCTCTCTCTGCCCCTCCCCTGTTCATGCTCTGTCTCTCTCTGTCCCAAAAATAAATAAACGTTGAAAAAAAAAAATTTAAAAAAAAAAAAAAAAACATTTTTTTAAGACATACTAATGACTCCTAACATCTATTAGGAGCCCATCACGTGCCAGCAACTCTCTAGCCATCTTACAAGCACCAACTCATTTAACCCATACAACACACCTCTGTGGTAGGTACTAGGTCTACCTCTTTTCATAAGGAAGGAACTGAGAGAGAGCTCAAATGACTCTGTCAAAGTCACACAGCCAACCAGGGGGCGCGGGCGCCTGAGTTCTTAACCACAGCAGACAGGTGAAAAACCATGCAGACTTACTTGGAATGTAAAGGCTTCTCTTTAGGTAGGTTACTGTTTTCAAACTCCCTACAACATTACTCATTAATAAATTATATGTGTGTGTGTGTGTGTGTGTGTGTGTGTGTGTGTGTGTGTGTATACCCTCTTCCTAAGTGTTTTGAATATATACAATCATTCATATCATATCTTTCATATCGTGAATGTATAATCATTCATACATATACAAAGGAAAAAACTGCTTTGAACACTTTTCCTCCGTATCAACAGCTCATCTCTGTCAAAGTATAGCTTTTAAGACTAAGGAAAGGAAAGGAAAGACTAAGGACATAAGTGAGTCATTCCCAGGGTAGCCCAGGCAAGCGGAGGTCAATGGCTGAGGGGACAGGTGTTTTGTCGTTGTTGTTTTTAATGTTTATTTATTTGGGGGGAGGGGCAGAAAGAGAGGAGAGAGAGAGAATCCCAAGTGGGCTCTGGGCTGCAAGCACACAGCCCAACACAGGGCTGTGAGATCATGATCTGAGCCAAAATCAAGAGTCTGACGCTCAACCGGCTGAGCTCCCCAGGCACTGCTGAGGGTACAGGTTTGAATCACGGCACCTACTAGCCCTGTGTGCCCCGCCGCGATTAATTTCATCTCTGCACATCCCTACGATGGATTATTCTGCCTGGCTGCTGCGTGCTCCTCCCCATCTCCCACCCCACACCATTCCCGCCTGATTCTTTCAAGAGTCTTCAGTCGGGCTCCACAACTCCCAGGTGGTCCACGGACAGAATTCAGGGGATCCCTGAACTTGGTGGGATGTACCCTCCATATTTTCATTTATTCACCCAAAAGCATTACTGTAAGAAGGGGTCCGTACATAGCCTTTGCCGGACTGCCACAGGGCTGTGTGGCACAAAAAGGGGAATGTGGATATAAGCAGATAACAGGGAAAATGAGCTAGGAGGTATTTTTAACGTTTCAGTCAAGGTAAAAATCCGGGTAGGCCGGCAGAGGTGAGAATGGAAAGTGACGGAGTTGAGGAAAACACCTGGGCATCCCTAAATGAAATGGTATCTCCCACCTTCTTTCCACTTCTAACCTTCCCCAGAGACGGGCTGCCTCTCCTTCCGTGCATTCGTTCTTTAAATCTTTCAGCTTCCACACAAATAGATGCGTGTATGTGTGCATACCAATCAGCCACCGTCCCAGAAAGCACGTCCCTGAACACCGTGATGTCTGAAGCGTTAATACGCGGGCCTTCCCGCTGGGTTATGTCTTGCTTCCTGTCTCTTCCTCCATCCTTCCCTCAAAGCCAAGTGGTCCCCTCGGAGACCTACTTTACCCCCCTGGCTTCCACCACCAACTCGGGCACGGGCAATTCTCCATTCTCCATCCCAGCCCTAACCTTGCTCCTGAGCCGTGATCCCACCTTCCAACACCCCACCGGTGGACACTGTCACTACAATGCCCATTCACTGTCACCTGCAGTTCGACACTTCCTTTTAATGTATTTTTTATTTTTTTAATGTTTTTTTTTTTAACGCTTATTCAGTTTTGAGACAGAGAGAGACAGAGCATGAACGGGGGAGGGTCAGAGAGAGAGGGAGACACAATCTGAAACAGGCTCCAGGCTCTGAGCTGTCAGCCCAGAGCCCGACGCGGGGCTCGAACTCACGGACCGCGAGATCATGACCTGAGCCGAAGTCGGCCGCTCAACCGACTGAGCCACCCAGGCGCCCCGTGTATTTTTTAAAAGTAGCCTCCATGCCCAACAGGGGGCTTGACCTCACGACCCTGAGATTAAGAGTCACACACTCCAGCTACCAACTGAGCCAGCCAGAAAATGTTTTACCCTTTTTCAGTACATAATTCCTTCTAACTTTTCTAAGTCTACCATGGGGTCATCATTCTCTCAAGGATTCCACACATGCAGTCAGGGGACAAATCCTGACTACTTCTCTTTATTTTTAGCACTATTCCTTCCGCCGGTCTTGCTGTTCAACGTGTCGCCCAAGGACCAGCAGCGTCATCATCATCTAAGAGCGCGGTAAACACAGAGTCTTGGGACTTACTCCAGACCCGCTGAGTTGAAACCTGCGTGTTTAAAGTGTTCCCAAGTGATTCATACACACAGTAAATTTTGAGAATCACTTCTCTGGTGCTTATGAATATGCTACCAGCCTAACTGCATCTGAATTTGATCTTTTTTTTGGGGGGGGGGTATCAATTATAACTCCCTATTATGGGTTAATTACAGTTCTAGACTTTAAATACATTATCTCACTTAACCCTCAGAACAACCCCGTGAGAGAATCACCATCATCTCTACTTTAAGAACGAGTAAATTGAGGCCCAAGTGGATAAATCATCTGTTCAATGAGTCCACACCTGATGGAGGCAGGATTTGAACCTTATCTGTCTGACCACAAACCATTTTGCCCAATTGCACCAATTCCCTTAAATTCCAAAATTTGCATTTCAAAGGGGACGGCGGCCGAATTAATTGCTCCGTTTGACTGTATTTGTCGGTCAACTTATGGCGGATTTTATTACAATTCCTGCTGAAAATCTTTCAAAAGGCAGCGCAGACGATCCTGGCTTAGAAAGAGAAATCATCGTCTTGTGACGGGCACCATTCTGAACACTCAAATTCAGTAAAAGTTATTTGGTAAAGGGAGAAGAAAATGCATTCTCTTCTCAGGATATAATCCCAAATTTTCGGGGGCTTAAAACGATTTCCCTAATAACAAACATTGTGTCTGCTTGGCAGTCTTCTTTCCTCTAAGGGAAAGAGAACATGGGGCACCTGGGTGACTCAGTCGGTTAAGCACCTGACTCTTGATTTCGGCTCGGGTCACCATCTCTCGGAGCGTCAGTTCTCGGTTGGTGAGATGAAACCCGGCAACGGGTAATGTGCTGACAGTGCGGAGCCTGCTTGGGATTCTCTCTCTTGCTCTCTCTCTGCCCCTCCCCGGCTCACTCTCTCTCTCAAAATAAATAAATAGATACCCTAAAAACTGTACTGATGAAGGGAAGAAATAAAAACAGCGTGGGACTAGTTCTTGAATGAATGGCTATTTGGGTTCCATTCAGTACATTTCAGCTAACGTCTAGCTAATCACTATTCTAATTTAACTGCCTCATTATATCCTATTCAGTCAATATTTCACAGTCACTCATTTCATTTTGAAACCTAGTTTCCTTCTTTCATTTTTTTTTTCCATGCCCAAATATAAACCCACGAACCCCAAAGACACCACTATTCCTCTAATATACTATTTGCTTATTTCAAGTCCCAGACCTTGCTGGCAATGTAACAAAAGCTATGGATGCTGAACCCCGAAAACTACATACTGGCCCAAACTACCACTAGGACAGATCCCTGCCTGACCCGATCCTGCCTGTCCAGGCCCTCTCCATTCTTCTTCTTTTTTTTTTTGTTTAATTTATTTTTGACACAGAGAAAGACAGAGCATGAGCGGGGGAGGGGCAGAGAGAGGGGGAGACACAGAATCTGAATCCGAAGCAGGCTCCAGGCTCTGAGCTGTCAGCACGGAGCCGGGCGGACGCGGGACTCGAACTCACAGACAGTGAGATCATCACCAGAGCCGAAGGCGAAGGCGGAGGCTCAACCAACTGAGCCACCCAGGCGCCCCCAGGCCCTCTCCATTCTTAAGGGAACTGTCCCAATAGGCAAGAACTTCCATCTTCTCCTGTTTAGCCCAGGGGGCAGCCAAACGGGTCAGAATCCCTCCATGGGATTTTTAGAACTGAATCCGAAACAGAAAGTCCCTTTGGGGGGGGGGGGGGGCGGGAATTACAAAATGCTAAATTCAGGAACCATCAGTTCCCGGTCCTGTGGAGGGAACCAGTCAGCTATGAGCAAGAATAAAGCCCAAACAGACAGAAAAGTCCCAACAGTACCCAAGCACCTGCTTCCAGTTATGGCGGAACTCAGTCCTATTCCTGTTCTCCTGGTTTGGTGGCCAATCCCTTCTTGCACTGTGACAGACCTCCAAAACCCTCCTAATTTTTAAAGTTTCTGGCTAAGCTCATTCACATTTCTATAGCTTGCAACAAAAAGACTTTAGCGTTAATACGGACTCCCTCTAAATACCGTATGTGTTTTAAACAAGGTTTATGTCCTTTACGTTTCTTCTATACAGATGAATTCCTTTCGATACTTAATTAGGTTTTTAACTTCTCATTTCCAAAAGGCTCACATTGCACTCTTCGTAAAAATCTTCTAGAGTATCTCTCTTTAAAACAAGTCTTGGCTCATATCATTCTACATGTTCCACGCACTATTAAAATATAATTTTAAGAAGCTAACTGCCTGATCACTTTCAGTTTAATCCCAAATGTAACAAGACAAAACTGCCTTCTGAAGTGGTCTTTTCCTTTATGTGTTCAATTATATTCCCTGCTTAAAATACTTAAAATAAAAATTGGCAGCGATCCATTCACTGCTGGGTATTTTAAGTTAGAAAGCAGTAACGTATCAAATTCACCACACAAAGTCAGGCTTATTCTTGTCATTGAGAATTACCGCCACAATTGACTTGGAAATTTCCACCTTAATTTCAAGTTTTTACATTTCAATCAAATAGACTTTGACTTAATAGACCGCAATGCAGTCCAACTCCAATCAATCCAACAAACTCTCAGTTCACACCTCTCTTCCAATCACCCCAGATATCCTTCCCTCTGGTCACGGCCTTGAAAATCCCCTGAATGCAGCTGCATGTCCAAGGTTACAATGGTAACGCAACTTTAGTTCCATACTATTACTATTGCTGGTCTATGGATCCTAATATAATGCTGTGAACCAAGTAGATTGTAAAAACATTTGAATCTTGGGGCGCCTGGGTGGCTCAGTCTGTTGAGCGGCCGACTTCTGCTCAGGTCATGATCTCACGGTCCGTGAGTTCGAGCCCCGCGTCAGGCTCTGTGCTGACTGCTCAGAGTCTGGAGCCTGTTTCCGATTCTGTGTCTCCCTCTCTCTCTGCCCCTCCCCCACTCATGCTCTGTCTCTGTCTCAAAAATAAATAAACGTTGGGGCGCCTGGGTGGCGCCTGGTTAAGCGTCCGACTTCAGCCAGGTCACGATCTCCCGGTCCGTGAGTTCGAGCCCCGCGTCAGGCTCTGGGCTGATGGCTCAGAGCCTGGAGCCTGTTTCCGATTCTGTGTTTCCCTCTCTCTCTGCCCCTCCCCCGTTCATGCTCTGTCTCTCTCTGTCCCAAAAATAAATAAACGTTGAAAAAAAAAAATTTGAGGGAAAAAAAAAAAAATAAATAAATAAATAAACGTTAAAAAAAATTAAAAAAATAAATAAATAAATAAATAAACATTTGAATCTTGAAGTTAGAAAAATACTTAGAAATCATCCAGTCCAATCACCTTACTTCACAGATGCAAACATTGATGCAAAACTAGTTATATGCCCAAGGTCAGCAGAATTAGAGAAAGAATTAGAACACATCTACAGTGAGCATTTTACCATAGTATGTACAAGGTTCCCAAACCTCTTATAAGATGCCTACGTGATAAAAATAAACATGACTTTTCTTTTTAGTACTCCAAATGTTAGTTATTTCTAAACATCCTTAAGAAAAATTCAAATGAAGGGGCGCCTGGGTGGCGCAGTCGGTTAAGCGTCCGACTTCAGCCCAGGTCACGATCTCGCGGTCTGTGAGTTCGAGCCCCGCGTCAGGCTCTGGGCTGATGGCTCGGAGCCTGGAGCCTGTTTCCGATTCTGTGTCTCCCTCTCTCTCTGCCCTTCTCCCGTTCATGCTCTGTCTCTCTCTGTCCCCCCAAAAAAATAAATAAACGTTGAAAAAAAAAAAAGAAAAATTCAAATGAAGTATAAAAGCACGAAATTGCTAGATTCATGACAAATCTTTCCCCATTAATTCTGGCCACGTTATAAATATAGGAGAATAATGTTAGAGGTGCCTGGCTGGTAGGGTACGTGACTCTTGTTCTTGGGGTTGTGAGTTCAAGCCCCATGTTGGGGTGTAGAGACTACTTAAACATAAAATCTTAAAAAAATAAAATAAATTAAAAAAGAGATGTAGGAGAAAGACTGATTTGAATTATTCTCTCCTTTCCTGCTCTGCTTTCTCAAATGTCCCTATTCATATACAGCACTATGTTTGCTCCTTCTTAATAACGCTGACAAAGTTTATTCTCATTTTATACTGTACACTTTGGTCATATTTGGTCAAGTTCATATAAAAACGTTTATCTAGTATTAGACTTTGCCACCTAAAATGAAATCAACCAGAAATACATGACATCTTGGTACTTAGATTTCATAGTTACATACACTTCACTTTTTTTTCAGAGCTAATAAAGAAAATAGACATTTTGAAAAAGAAGGCTGTGAAACAGACCATTCTTATGCCGATTAAGCCCTCAAAATAAAGATATTTGGACAAAAAAACTGAGTGGCATTCTTAGCCGTCTTTTGCGCAACGTCTGGAACTGTCAGTGTGGCTACTACAAAGTTGCTGAATGAATAACATGGTTACGTTACATACTCTAAAACTTGACTCCTCTGGACGACTAAGAGTTGCTACCTTTTCTCGAAAGCAAAAGAAAACACGAAGTGTACCATCCACAAATCATATGTCATTTTTACAAGCTTTAGATAGCTTACAAATTTCCAATTAGCAAGAAACTCTAAACCAAATGTAGCCATTCATAAATATAAGGTAGCAACATAAGTGGTTACAATAAAATATGCACAACTACAAGCTTTTGTGAAGCAAGATGGAATTCGGACTAAATCCCAGAAAGCACACTCTTTTTTCAGCAGCATATTGTTGGCAGTCCTGGACTACATTTAAACCCTCAGACACAAACACTCTCTGACCCCAACACCAGAACTCCAAAGGAGATACGAGCACCAATAAATACAGAATAGCAATTTCTTTTTTTAAAAAAGCAACTAACAAAAAATAATTTAAAAAGCTTAATAGAATTAGGCATAACTCTAAATTGTAGATGCATCATACAGGAAAAATTCCATTTTATTTACTACGATACACCTTAAGAGGAGAGTTTTTGGTGCATTCAACATTTGCGGTTGGACAAGCTCACGTTCCCAATCGCTAAAGAAGTTACCAGGAAGTGAAGATGAACTTCAGTGGATCAGACACCCATTTCTCAACTTTCTTAGACACAGTCACTTCACGCAAACACAATATATCCTGATACTGTTCCACGTTTTCCCCAGCTTGCCCTCGGCAAGAAAACTATAAATAGAATGCATGCTTCTAAGCCGTTTTAAACAACTTCATTAAATTGAGAGTGCTCTTCAAACAAAACAAAACAAAACAAAACAAAACAGCATGGTTTTCTGCCATTTCTATTACGCTCAAAAGGGCACACAGACGTCCACAGAAATCAAAAGTACGGAGAGCAAGCTTACACTTTTGCTCACATGCTAACTGACTGCAGTGGGTAAGGTCATGGTGAGAATTCACAAGCTCACTTAAACTTTCATGGCTCGGCCAACAGCTCCGATCAGGTTTCCTGATCCTAAGGAGATTAAAACTGCAGGAGTTTCTCGCAGTAAGATCAGCAGGAGGCTATTTCAGACCCTCAAACCGCAGTCCGCATAGCCCGCAGCGGCTCATCTTCCACCGCCTCCGGCTGTGTGTTAAGCTAACCTTTCGGAGCATTCTCCCTCCAGCCTTTTTAAGCAAACCCCCAAAACCGGTGCGGCCAACTCGAGAGGGCTTTCCCTCCGCCCAGCCCAGACCACCCCCCCCTCCTCCTGTCATCCCCAGGCCACCCTTCCGCAGTCGGTGACTTCGGCCTGGCTCCCCGAGGTGGGGGAGGAGGTGTGGAGAGGAAGACTCCCCGCCAAGCAGCTCTCCAGCCCGCACAGCGGCAGGGCGATGCGGGAGAGGAGAAGAGGAAGATACTAAACCCCAGTGCCATATTTACACGAGCTTTTTCTTTGCCAAAAAGATTCCCTGCGTCCGATAATATCGCCTTTAAAGGAAAAAAGGACCTAAGCACTAAAGCCGCTGCCCACATCTCCCGATCTCCGGTATTCTCACCCCTCTTCCCCCGCGGGGAGGCTCCGGACGCTCCTGACCTCGCACAGGTACACCTGAAGCCAGCGGAAGACCCGACCGCCCCGGCCGCCCCCCGACATCAAGGAGCGATCACCAAGGCTCAGACCCCAGCAGCCCCCGCCCGGGCTGACAGCCCAGGAGGACCCGTGCCCTGCACAAACTTCCCAGTTGCCCGGCTGCGGGGACCAGCCGGCCGACGCACGAACGGGAGCACGGGGGACGACACTGGTACCCGCCGCAGGGCTCAACTGCAGATGGGACCCTACGTCCCGCAACCGGCTCTAGGTCCAAAGGGGGTCCAAGTGGCGCCCGGGGAACCCAGAGAGGCGGGCGCGCGGCGCGGGGATGGGGGCACCGAGGCGCCGCGGCGGGCGGACAACCCTGGAGAGCGAGCAGCCGGAGGGCCGGGTCCCCGCTCGGGCTCCCCGCCCCGCAGCAGCTGCAGCAGAAGGAGGAGGGGAGCGAGGAGGAAGAGGAGGAGGAAAGGGACTGCGCGCCGCAGCCCAAGCCCTTACCGAGTGGTTTACCCCCCACATCAGGACGCTGAGCAGCGGATCGCTGGCCCGAAAGAGCTTCACTTTCTGCGCTACGAAGTGCTTCTTCTTGGTCTTGGTCTTGCTCGCCAAGACGGAGGACCCCAGGTTGCCGGGGGTCGCCATGGCCGCCGCCTCTGTCCCCTCCACCGCCGCGCTCCCGAGGCCGGGGACCCGCCCTCTCTACACGCCGGCCGGGGGAGGCAGCCGCATCCCCCCGGCGGCGGCCCCGGCGCGCCGTGCCCGCTCCTCCCGCTTTGCGCGCTTGGCCCGGCAGAGGAGGGAGGCTGCGCTCGGCTCGCGCCCCGGCCCGGATCCCGCGCCCGCCGCGGCTCCGCGCTCAGCCCGCGGCTGGACCAGGCGCGCCGCGAGCGGCTTCCGCGTTGGGCGTCGGCGTCATGACGCAGGGGGCGGGCGGGCAGCTGTTGCGGCGCCGCCAGGCGGGGCGCGGCCGCGGGACCGTTAAGCTACAGCCTGGCGCTCCGGCTCCGGCTCCGGCTCCCGTTCCGGCCCCGCAGTGGTCCCGCGGGCCCCCGGGGTGCAGGCGAACTCGCGCTGGGCGCCCCCGACCGGCCGAGGACCCCGCGGGGTGGGCGTGCGGCGCTGGCCCCGCGAGGAATCCCGCAGGGCAACCCTTTCTGCTCCCCAGGGAGAAGGGGGGCGGGGAGGACAGAGGAGTGAGGATGTCGGAGGAGAGGAGCCCCCAGAGGCGGTAGTCAGGCGAAGGAATGAGGCTCGGGGAACCACCACTTACCGGTCCCGGGAGTCCGGAGAGCTGGCGAGACCTGACATGCTGCATGGAGACCAGGGCTTCCCTAGCACCAAGGGAAAGGACCCGGGTACGTCGTTGGCCACCTCCTAGGGTGGCACCGAAATGAAGTTGTTAACCCTCAGGCCTTTCGAACCCCGATCTTGAGCCTCGCTACACTCTCTGAGTCATGCAGGAGGGAGACCCCCCACCTACCACCCTGGCTGCCTTGCCTGCCGCCACTGCCCCCTCCACAGGGCAGGGCCCTGGATTCCTCATGCTCAGCCCTTGGTTTCGCCTGGAGAATCGTGCCCCCAACTGCACCTTTCTTCCAATTCAAGAACGCTCCGCGACGTTCTTTACAATTCTTCCTTTTATCCGTTACCGCTCACCTTTCCCGGAGACCTGTTCGTTGTCTCTGTCCGTGTACACCTGAACGCTGGGAATGACTGACTCGCCTCGGGAAAAGCTGCCATTACGAGTGTGGCTAAAAACAGTGCTGTCCCCGTACCTTCCCCACGAATCCTCCTCTTCTGTGTATCCTTACCTGACTCAGCCCACTGGGCACGCCCGTTATCGATTGTCATTTTTCCTCCGCTCCACAGTGACTACCCACTGTGTGCTTGGTGATCTGCTCCGCTCGGTCAAGGAGACGGGGGATGATAGCCCCTTATGCCTTAAAGAGCTTAAGTAAGTGTCATGAGGGTGGAGAGTGACAGGTTATGTGGGTCACCGTTCATTTGCTCCTCTTTGTTTCCTCTGCCCTTTAAACATAGAGGTTGCCCCAAGTCCTTTTGTTCTTTCCCTCTTGTGTCGTACCCTTGTCCAAAATGGTGTCGGCTCTCCCAACGTCAGCTGTCATCGCTCTTAGTGGTTGAAAGAAACAACCCAAATGTGTAGTGAGAAACATAGGGTTGCCCATTTCCTCCACTTGTTTGAGCAAATCCGTTGACCTCCCTGAGCTTCAGGTTCTTTGTGCTCACAAAAGGGATAATCAGACAGAAATGTCACTTTAGAGACTACTCTGGGCCTGGTAATTATGGTTCTGCCCTACGGACTTTAAAGGACGTTTATCGGAATCAAAATCAACAGTAGACAATGGCTGTGAAAAGCCCTTTGTAAACTATTCAGCATTATGTATATACATACTAGATAAAATGTAGAGTAGTTGTAAGTAATTCATATATTCTCCACTGACCTCAAAAAAGTAAATGCCTGGGTGAATATCTCTATATCAATTATCCACAGGCACCTTTAAAAAGGTGAGCCTGGGTGGCTCAGTTGTGAAGCCTCTGACTCTTGATTTTGGCTCAGGTCACGATCTCATGGTTAGTGAGTTCAAACCCTGCACTGGGCTCTGCACTGACTGTGGAACCTGCTTGGGATCCTCTCTCCCCTCCCCTCTGCCCTTCCCCCCGCGTGTGTTCCCGCTCTCTCCCTCTCAAAATATATAAGTAAACTTAAAAAAAAAAAAAAATAAGAGTCTACAGCTTAAATGCGTTTTTAAGAAAAAAGTACCTAAAACCAAGTTCAACATCTTCCCCCAACCCACGTGTTGTTTCATCTTTCTATTCTATTGGAAATGGCGTGCGTATCAGTTACTCCAGCTAGAAGTTCATTTGTTTAACAAATGTTCATTGACCCAGGCTTGGAAGCTCAGAGTCATCATTGATTACTGCCTCTCATCATTAGTCCACATAAACCCCTTTACCAGGTCCTGGCCTTGAACACGCTTGTGCTCTAACATTATCTCTTTTCTGGTTCTTTCATGGTCCTCCTGGTTGAAATCAGTCTGTTCACCTTAGCACTTCCTAAACTGTTCCCTAGCGATTTCATCTACTTAATTGTATCTTAACGCAAGACCAATGAGCTGGCTGTGAATGCTAAACACTGACTTGAGTGATGACTAAGTTTTGAATGAATCTACAGGAAGGTGAGACAGTGCCTTACCTGAGGGCGCTGTCAGATCTGAGGTCTCATGTAAGAGGGCAGCAAGCTATAGATGTGCGCACAAGGTGTCATCCCTGTTGGGGGCAGACGGGAGCATAGGCATAGAGATGAAAATCCGTGTGTTTTTAGATAGTAACGAGGAGGGTTGTATCCCTTAAAAGAGTTTTTTTTTTTTTTTTCCCCAGCTTTGTTAAGTCATAATTGACACAGAATATTGGGTAAGTTTAAGGTGTACCAGCTGATGATTTGATGTGTATATATGGCGAGATGATTACTACAATAAGGGTAGTTAACATCTCCATCACACATAATTGCTGTGTGTGTGTGCTCAGCTGTGTGATGAGAGCATTTCAGATCTACCCTCTCGGTAACTTTCAAATATCTGATACAGTATTGTTAAGGGATAAGATTTTGGGTGATTTAACTTGCTTTGAGTGGCATTGAATATAATGCCATTCACGAATAGGTCATTAAATGAGTTTGCCAATGCCCTTTTGCATGAACTTTGTATTCTGCCGAGGGTGTGGGTGATGTGGGAATTCTGGAGTCACAGAAATGACTACAGAAAACACCGAATCCAGTTCTCAAATTATACACATCAGTCAACTGAGATCTAGATTTGAGAGATTTCCTGATTTGTTGGCAAACAATAAACAGTCTTGAAGGCAGGACCCATGTGGTACTCATTCTGGTATTCTTGAACCTAACAGACTCCCTTTCTGGTAACACCTACAGCAAAGTTTTGGTGGATAAATGAAAAGTAAATTGTCGTCTCTCACAACAAACTTACACACAAGGATTCCACACCCAGGAAATGTTTGTGCCAGGTTCCTTTAGAACACTTTATTGGGAGATTAGGTTAGGTTAGGTGTAATATTTAAAACTGAGAGTTAGATGCTATGTGGCTTTAGCAACTTAGCAATGTGATCACTATTTTCCTTGGCGTTTGTGCAATAAGGAATCAACGCACGTGACTTTGGTTCAGCACCTAATTCAGGCAGCTTATGTCTGGCCAGGCAGAGTTGAAGCACCCAAACCACTTGCATTTAGCAATGGTCTTGACCAGAGCCATGGCTAGAAAAAGAAGAGCAAGGAAATTCAATCTCAGGACACATGTGGTTATGTTGGTCAAAGGGGATTGCCGCTCCCCTTGGTTTGCATTTGGCCTCTTGGGCTGTTCATCCAGAAGCCAAGGCCATCACAGCTGCAAGAAATGCTCCAGCAGCCAAGTTCATTACGAAGAAGGAAGGAAATATCGGGAAGACTGAAAGGCAGATACTCGTTTCTGCTTCCCGTTGCTGTGGCATTTCTGTTTCTTTCTTTCACCGTAACCAACTCTTCTTACCACAACCAATTCTATTTACTATCCTAGAAAAGCATGGGGAAAGGGTAATGTTGACTAAGGTATACAACACCAAAAATGAAGGTGGAAATAAGTGCATGCTTTTATATTTTATTGCCCCCTTTCATAAAAGAATTAAAAAAAAATACTTCCTCAATTGAATAATTCCACTTAGAATTTTTCATTGAGAAGAGGAATTCCGTAATGCTGTTTGGAAACTTTTATGCCTTTCATTGCTCTAGAAGGAAATTAGAGCAAGACGTGGGACAATTCCATTCTGTCTAATGTAGTGTCATCCAGAGCCTTGCCATTCAAAATGGTATTACTGGGGCGCCTGGGTGGCTCAGTCGGTTAAGCGATCGACTTCGGCTCAGGTCATGATCTCGCGGTCCGTGAGTTCAAGCCCCGCGTCGGGCTCTGTGCTGACAGCTCAGAGCCTGGAGCCTGTTTCAGATTCTGTGTCTCCCTCTCTCTGACCCTCCCCCGTTCATGCTCTGTCTCTCTCTGTCTCAAAAACAAATAAACGTTAAAACAAAATAAAAACCAAAATGGTATTACTTTGGAAGACCATTATTAAAATACATACAGTTGAACCCAAACAAAACCTAATGAACGGGATCCAAGAATTTAATTGCGACGTATGAATCACTCTTCCTTTGGTGTTGGGGGGGTGGCGCGGTTGACATGAGGCAGCCCAGCTTGCCGTCTGGGAGTCCCGAGGGTCTAGCTGTGTTGTCCAAACCCCTCCTGGGCTGGCTGTGGTTCGGCACCAGCTGGTAGGGTTGTCCACCCAAGTGAAATATTGATAGTGATTCTTCTGGCTTCTGCAGCTGGCTGGGACTTCCAGGACAGTGGCAGTAATTCCAGGAATCCACCACAAAGTTGGCAGATTTTCTGTTGGCCTGACCTAGGGAGATTGGATTGGGAGAAGACTGGGTATAAAGGAGCCAACATAGAGGGTAACGTGTCCCAGCCTGCTTCACTTTCTCTTCCAGTCCCCAAGCCAGAGGGTGAGAACTTCAGCCGCCCCCCCTTGGACACTCTGTGGAGGACAGGAGGCAATCTCTGATGGCATATCTTTATTATGCAAACCTTTAGAATAGAAACAGAAATTTCCTACATTGGGAGAGCAATTATTGAATTGCAAAGATCTAAATAGCAGGCTCCAATGCGACCAATAAAAGTAGTATTTTCAGAGAATGTAATGACAGAAAATAATCAGAGGTTAAATTAAGTGCAAAAAAAATGGGATACACAATTGTATGTAAGTATGGTTTTAATATTATAAAATGTGTCTATGTGTGCGTATACATGGAAAAGACCACAAGAAAATACATCAATACTGTGAAGGGTGATATATCAGGAGTGCAGTTTGGATGATGGATGATGTTAAAAAATATATTTCTGGATTTTCTAAATATTCTAAAACTCATTTGTGTTACGTTTATAATGTATTTTTTAAAATGCAACCGCCTTCCTGGCTAAATAACACAGCAATAGCATTTAACATACTAGCTCATTCCTATAAGAGAACAGCCTTTTAAGTTATTCCTTGCTATTTATTATAGTGATGGTATAATTTTGGGAATGTGGAACTAAATTTGTACTGGAACAGGCTGTTTTCCGATACGTAGGAGGAGGGGAAGTTCACCGAGTCCCTAAGAAAAAGAAAGGCTACAAATATGAGGAAAACAGAGGTAGGATTATCTTAACAGTTAGGCATCCTATTCCCAATGCCTAGGGCCTATGACTTTTTCTTTCTGTCTTTCTTTTTTTTCTTTTTTTAGAAAAAGTTTGAGTTCAGATTAAAAAAAAAAAAAATGAATCCAGGGGCACCCGGCTGGCTCAGTCGGTAGAATATGCAACTCTTGATCTTGGGGTTGTGAGTTCGAACCCCATATTGGGTGCAGAGATTATTTAAAAATAAAATCTTCAAAAGAAAACTGTAAAATCAATATTAATAATAAGCATTTTGTTAACTGTCGACAAAACATTACACAGTACAATTTTATTCAATTTAGTAAAAATTGTCACTACATTTACAAGCAATTTGTCACTTAGCATTTATTTTGCAAGTATATATAATGATTGATTAAAAAAGATAATAGCCACCAATTAAATGGTAGTCATAGCCAAAAATTCCAAGAGAAAAATTATAAAAATCTTGCCTCAAATATTTTACAGCCAGAGTATTGTATTAACTGTGGGTTATGAATTCCTTTTAATATGTTTGATACAATGAAGGGTGGAGCCTCTAAAAATAAGAATGCCCAGCATTTAAGGGAGCCTTTCAAATACTCTAGGAAGAGGGAGGGTCTATTCTTCTTGGTCAACAATGTCCATACAAATCTATGTGACCTTCAGAAGCCAAGGCTAACTGAAAAGATTGAAGATTCTAGCCTGCGCCTTTTTTCCTGGTTAAGAAAAAAGTCCACAATGTTCAGAAGTAGGAAGCTAGGTGACCCCAGCTGTGTGGACCCTATAATGGGGGGGGAGAGGACCCTATAATGGGGGGAGAGAAAGTCCTGCAAGGTGTCTGTGAATTTGCCCCCGTCCCCATATGGCTGTGGCGTGAGTTACGTTGACTAGCGTGAAGGTGGCTGGGATTTTCCTCAGTTACTTATTTTCCCATTAACACTTCAGAAAAACGCATTTATGCAGCTCATATTTATTGATGGGGCCTCTTGAGTGCTAGATAACATGCTGGGTGCTGCACGTAATTTCTTCCCTCTTAGAGTTTACCGTCTGAGAGGATACGGAGCAGAAGCAAGTAAACGGATAATCCTATAACTGCAGATTGTGATGAAGGTTCTGAAGGTAATCAACCTGATGCGGGAGTAGGAAATAGGCAGAATGTCAGAGAAAGCCTGTCTGAGAAAAAGATATGCAAGCCTGAAATATGAGAAACAGTCAGCCATCTGAAGAATGAGGTGAAAAGTGGCGTGGACAGAGGGGCCCTGCTGTGTGACGACTTTTGTTCTAGAACCCAGAAGAAGCCTGTGCCGGCAAGGAAGGCAGGGGTCAGGTCACTGAGACCCTGGCGAGAATTTGAATTTTAAGAGCAACAGGAGCTAATTATTTCTAGAAAGACCTCAGTGGCTCCTAGAAGAAACTGAGGGAACATGAATATCAAAGTAGGGAGACACATAAGGAAACCATCACACCAAGTGATGGTGGCTTGTGTGAAAAGGACAAGAGATGATTCACTTTCAGAAACACCAAATAAAAGCTGTGCTGTCCAGTTAACAGGTTTACAACCCCCGGAAAAAAGGACGGGCCCCCCTCCCTCATAATGGAGTCCCAAACCCTTAGATACTTCACTTCCTGATTCTTCTTCCCCTCTCCGCTTCTCAGGCTTATTTTCTCAGGCTTTGCCATGAGCATGTGCCAAGGAACAAAGTCTCTGTGGCAACTCAAGGAAGGTACGTTTATTCCAATCACAGTACTGATTAAAAATTTCTCTTTTAAAAATTTTTCTGAGGTTTATTCATTTTTCAGAGACAGAGTGGGGGTGGGGGAGGGGCAGAGAGAGGGGAAGACGCAGAATCAGAAGCAGGCTCCAGGCTCCCAGCTGTCAGCAGAGAGCCTGATGCAGGGTTCAAACTCAAGCACCGAGAGATCATGACCTGAGCCAAAGTCGGATGCTTAACCGACTGAGCCACCCAGGCGCCCCCCCAATCAGACTACCTTTCGCCTTACATGGGCCTAGGAGCGCACATGGATAAGCCTGTAACCTCTGTAGTGCTCAGCCAATGAGGAACCAGGGGAGGGACTTACATGCTAGGAGATAAATCGTCTGCTGTAACTGCCCCCAGTGTGTCTGTCCCCCA
This sequence comes from Prionailurus bengalensis, assembly GCF_016509475.1. Classification (NCBI taxonomy): domain Eukaryota; kingdom Metazoa; phylum Chordata; class Mammalia; order Carnivora; family Felidae; genus Prionailurus; species Prionailurus bengalensis. The sequence goes on from NC_057358.1 coordinate 21,202,848, forward strand.
GACACCTGCTCTTGCAAGAACGTTGATGATTAAAGCCTTGCTTCACTGGGCTGTGAGACTCTGCATCCCTCCTTTGACTGGACCGATGGGCTTATTTCTAACAGCTTGGACTAAAGCCTTAACAATAAAGATTTTTTTTTTTTTTTTTTTAAGGGGACAAATTCATCTCTAAGGGCCTGTAGCATCTCACGGTGGATGGGAGTGGAGAGAGCGCCACCTTGGCCTCACTTTGAAAAGGAATGCCTAACAGAAGATCCCAGCTTCTGATGCCCGCAGTCAAGGGGCGCTGTGGCTTAACTGCCCGTTGCTCTTAATGAGAAGGCACTTAAAGAGAAATCCCACCCAACGTCTGCTTTAATGGTGGTATTTTTAATTCTGAAATACAGTGTGTTCTACACTGACGCTACACCAAGGCAAACCCAGAGAAATAATTGACGTGTATATTTGACATGCATCCAATGAATAGAGCCTGAGATCAGCCTGAAGACCACGGCGCTCTCCCCACTGCTGCTTCCAATAGTCAGAGAGGGGATGCTTCCCATGGTCTTTGCTGCCCTTGAAAACCAAACGGAAGATAGAACACCCCCCCCCCCCCCCCCCCCCCCCCCCCCCCCGCTGTAGTGTAGTACCTCTTGTCGGAGTTGGTCAACACCGTGCAGGGCCAGTCCATCAACCCAGGGGGAAGAACTGAAGTGGGAAAGCAGAACAAGAGATTCCCATTCCTGCCCAGGCTGTTTCTACTTCCGCCTCCACGCTCTGGGTTCCTAAAATTAGCTGTTTGGGCCTCCCCCCCCCCCCTCCCCCAAGCGGAAGCAGCCCGGGAGCAACGGGCCAGGAGGAGCCCTGCAACGGCACCTCTCAGACAGATCTGTGTTCCTCACACCCCTTCTCCCGAGCCTGGGGAGCCCCGTTTTAACACCCCAGTTTTACCCTAGAGGGTTGTCCAGAAGTCTGCCAATCCAGCTCATTTTCTCGGTTACCTGTGCAAAGACCTCAGAATTCCACGCCGGAGTTTTTTCAAGTTTGAATTTGGGTGCCTAGTGTGCAAAGTTCTGGCTGCTTTCAGGCATAACAATTTGCTATTTGTCACCTCATCTAGGCCTGTCTCAGTCACTTTCCCAAGTCTCTTAAAGTCTTTTTTTTTTATGTTTATTTATTTTTGAGAGAGACAGACAGAGCTTGAGCGGGGGAGGGGCAGAGAGGGAGACACAGAATCGGAAGCAGGCTCCAGGCTCCCAGCGGTCAGCACAGAGCCCGACGCGGGGCTCGAACCCACAGACCGTGAGATCATGACCTGAGCCGAAGTCGGACGCCCAACCGACTGAGCTACCCAGGCGTCCCAGTCTCTTAGAGTCTTGAAAGGAGGAGAGTTGGGCCTCATCGGTTGCTTAGACTCAGAAGAGCTCCTTTGAATTCCCTTAGGTATTTTTAGTGCCTGCTAACATCCAAATGTTACGCTAAAAGGAAGCTATAGATGAAAGCATGGTTACATAAAATTCTAGGCCTGAATTTGGAAGATAGGAGACTGTTGATCATTCATAATACTCATGCCCTTTGTGCTTTCTTCTTAAATACAACACGGTTCTTTAGAGAGTTGTCGGAACACTAAATTTCAATAAGGAACGCTGCTTTTCTTTTATTAATTTGGGCTTTTTCTGTTTCAGCTTCCATACTCAAATTTTATGTAGGTCATAAAAGTGATATTTTAATACTTGATAAAATAGGACTCAAGGACTAATCTGAAGTCAGAAATAGGTTTGTTATCATTTTTTCTTCATTCATTCATCACGTCTATGGCGAAGTCCTATAAGATTCTGGCCACGGGGGCGCCTGGGTGGCTCAGTCGTTTAAGTGTCCGGCTCAGGTCGTGATCTCACAGTCCGCGAGTTCGAGCCCCGCGTCGGGGCCGTGCTGACGGCTCAGAGCCTGGAGCCCGCTTTGGATTCTGTGTCTCCCTCTCTCTTTTTCTACCCCTCCCCCAGGCGCGCTCTGTCTCTTTCACCTTCAGAAATCAATAAACATTAAAGAAAAAAAAAAAAGATTCTGGCCACAAAGGTGAATAAGACACATGCCTTGCCCTTGAGGAGCTCAGAGGTTGGTGGCGAAGAGAAACCCACGAGCCAATAAGTTTCAATACCGTATGGCCTACATGCTATGACAAGGCTGTAGGTGTGCCTGGAAAACCACTCTGGCAGACTCAGTGGGGGGAGGAAGGGAAGAACCAAAGGCAGTCCAGAAACGGTGGTGCTTGAGTTAAAAAAAAAAAAAAAAAAAAAAAAAAACCAAAACCAATGCAGCATAACCACAGCATTTTTAAATTTCACTGTTGTGTCTGTACAACAAGTAGCTACCTACAAAAAGCTCGAACCTTAAGAAAGGCAGGGACTAAAAAGGGAAAGTTCCTCCTTCTACTTCCTCTCCACTGCCATTTGCATAAATGGGAATGTGCTTTTACACGTTGCTTTGTGACTTGCCTCCTTTCCACTTAACGCTGTGCCCTAGAGATCTTTCCGTACTGTAGCAACAAGGACTGGTCTCATCATCACAAATCTCGTGCATAAAAAAAAAAAGCCGTCCTTTTCTTATTCTGGCCTGCACGTCATTTAGCTCTTAGCTCTTAGCTCAGTTCCTCTATTAGGTAAATACTCAGTGAAGGTCCACTTCCCTCTCCCTGGGAGTAAGTAGGCTGAGGGCAGGTGGCTTCCATGTTATCGCTTGGGGGCGGAGACCATTGAAGATCGCAGGCATCCTCAACTCCTGGGATGACCGCCCAGGAGACCTCCATGGACCCGCAGTCTCTTGTCCTCAGGCCTCGTGCTCTGGAAGCTTCTCAGCCAGATTCCAGTTCCTTTCTGGTCTGCCCTTCCCCATCCATCACCTCCACCTCCCTAAGAGGATCCCCCCGGGCTTTGGACTGCCCTGACCCTTCCGCCTGGAACCTGAGTCCGTCCACACTGCTTGGTGTCCCGGGCCTGCCCTGTTCTTCCAGATGCAGCTTTCAGCCTCGTGGGACACACCGGATAGTCCAGGCCTCGGTCTTTCTGATCCAGCACGCCTCCCGACCCACACTGGAGGCCCGTTCTGCTGCTCTCTTACTCTGAGAAAAATCTCCCAGCTACACTAAGAGTATTTTTTTCCTGTCTCCTTCTAAAAGGTATGTGTTCATCCCAAACTGTTATTTAAGGATAAACTTTATACTCGAATCCTTTGGACACTTGGCTTTGAGCTGCACAAAAACCTTCTTACATATTTTTTTTATTTTGAAAAGTTTAGCTCTTGCAGGCAAATGCCTTGGCTTTCGACACTAGTACCTTCACTGTGGGTTTTAAGGAACTATTTATTTTGACGCTTTTTTTAATGTTTATTTATTTATTTGAGAGAGAGGGGGAGAGACAGAGTGCAAGCAGGGGAGGGTCAGAGAGAGAGAGGGAGACGCAGACTCTGAAGCAGGCCTCAGGCTCCGAGCTGTCAGCGCAGAGCCCGGCGCGGGGCTGGAACTCACAAACCATGAGATCATGACCTGAACCGAAGCCGGACGCTTAACCAACTGAGCCACCCACGCGTCCCTATTTTTTCTTTAATTAAGCTCTATACCAAACATGAGGCTTGAATTCATGACCCTGAGGTCAAGAGTGCTCATCGTTGTGCCCCACTAGAGGAAGAGGTTTGTAGGAATTGCGTTCTCCAAAGAAACAGAACCCAGAGGAGATAGATATATAGATATAGACAAAATACAGAGAAAGAAGTTGATTATGAAGGACTGGCTCACAAGATTATGGAGGCTGGGGAGCCTCGTTGATGCGGTTCCAGAGTGGTGGTGAGGGTCTGGAGCTGACAGCCAAGAAAGAATTCTTGAGATGTCTTTGGTGCAAAAAGATGATTTTATTAAAGGGCAGGACCTGTGGGCAGAAAATGCTGCACTGGGGTTGCGATGAGCGACTGATTACATGCCTTTAGGTTAGGAGGGAGTTGGGGATAGCCTAAGTTTCTAAGGAATTTTGGAAGCCAGGTTTCTATGACCTTGAGGCGGCTAGCTAGTGTTAGGAAAAAGTCATTTATTACTGTCTAGTAAAACCTCAGTCATGAGACCCTTCAGATGTCTATCAGTGGGCCATATGCTTGGAGGATGATGGCCATGATATATCTGGGGAGGTAGAGATAAAGGAAGTTTCCAAAGGAATTTTTATATGTTAAAATAGGCTTACAGGATCCAGGAGGTTGGGAAAATGTTAAGCTAAGGTTGCCTTTTGTCCTTAGCAAAGTGTCATCTTCAAGGCGGCTGAGCTCCTAGAATGTCATTCTGCCTGTCTCAAGGACCTGGGCTGTATAGGTTATAAGGAAATTTAATTTTACCTCCCATTTCCTTCTTGTCTTTGTTCCCCACATCACTCTGGAGGGGAGAGTGACGTTGGGGCTCCAGGAAACTGAATCTGTAAGTTTCTGGGGATTAGGCTATTGATCAGATTGCCTTTTTCTTGTAATTTACTAAGACATTAAAAACTGATAGAGGGGCGCCTGGGTGGCTCAGTCGGTTAAGTGGCCGACTTCGGTTCAGGTCATGATCTCGCGGTCCGTGAGTTCAAGCCCCGCGTCGGGCTCTGGGCTGACAGCTCAGAGCCTGGAGCCTGTTTCGGATTCTGTGTCTCCCTCTCTCTGACCCTCCCCCGTTCATGCTCTGTCTCTCTCTGTCTCAAAAAATAAATAAACGTTAAAAAAAAATTAAAAAAAAAAACCAAAAAACTGATAGAGACTCACGTCCTACATGACTGTGATCTCTGTTAGTTCACCATCTGTTTTTCCCTTTCCTTTGTTCTTGGGCAGCCAGGGGTGCCAACATTGGTAGGAATGTTACAAATATCCCACTTTGGTGGAAGAAGGGGTTTGGGGGGTAGTCGGCTTGTCTTATGCTCCATCATCATGAGGAAAGCTGGTGGTGGTGTTCTAGTCTAAAGCCGAAGGTTTGAGAACCAGGGAGCCAATGGTGTTAAGTCCCAGTACGAGTCCAAAGACTTGAGAACCAGGAACACTGACGTCCAAGGGCAGGAGAAGAGCATTGTCCCAGCTCAAGCAGAGGGCAAATTCACTCTTCCTCTGCCTTTTTGTTCGATTGAGGACCTCAAAGGATTGGATGATGCCCAGCCACTTTGGGTGGGGGGGTTCTCTACTCAGTCTACTGATTCAAATGCTAATCTCTTCCAGAAACACCCTCATAGTCACTCAGAAATATTTTACCATCTATCCGGGCATCCCTTAACCCAGGCAAGTTTACACATAAAATTAACCATCACAGAGCTCTTGTGGTTAACAGTACCCCCTGTACTAAGTAGATGCAAAGAGGTGGTTTCCCAAAGGAAGGATTGCTGAGCAGATTACAGAACAGCACGTATATTGCTGTTTGCAGTTTTTCGCTATGAAAAATGTTTCAGTGAAGTGCTTTTATATGCCCATTTGTACCTATGTACTAACATTTCTCTAAGATAGGTATTTAGAGGTGGAATTGACAGATTATGGCAAATTGCTTTGCCAAGATGATACACCAGTTCACCTTCTGACAGTTTATAATTTTTTTTTATTAGTTTTATTTATTTTTGAGAGGCAGAGAGAGACAGAGCACGAGCAGGGGAGGGGCAGAGAGAGAGGGAGACACGGAATCGGAAGCAGGCTCCAGGCTCTGAGCTGTCAGCCCAGAGCCCGACGCGGGGCTGAACTCAGGAACCGTGAGATCATGACCTGAGCTGAAGTCGGAGGCTCAACCGACTGGGCCACCCAGGTGCCCCCCTGACAGTTTATGAAATGCTCTTTTCCCCACACCATCCCCAGCCCTGGATGCTATTTGTCCTTGAAAATGTTGCCGATCTAGTAAGCAAAATAGGACCTTTGATTTTTTGTTTTTAATTTGCATTTCCTAATTAGAATTGGGCCAAGTCATCTTTTCATGTTTACGGACTGCTGTAGGTCAAGTCCTGGGAAGCAGATGCTGAGATAGAGATGTGGGCGCCTGCATTTATTAGGGAGTGCTGTTTTGACTAACACCCATGGGGGGAGGGGAGGAAGCAGGATTAGGCAGAGGGAAAGCTGGGCTGTTCAGCTCAGGCCTGAGCTGACGTCTTGGTGATCTCTGAAGCTATGCTGGCCCTTGGGAGTTGTCCTGAGTTACAGCATGGTGCCCAAGACCTGATAATCCCTGCTCCCCCAGTCGTTCGATGAAGGCTGTCCTGGGAAGGTGCATAACCCTTAGGTGAGGCGGCTCTTTTCCACCAAGAAGCATTTTTCCAGAGAGGGCAGACAGCTGAGGGCAGTCAGCCAGCAATCCCACCCCCCATTTCCCTCAGCAGCTGGGGGAATAAATCCTTCAGGACTGGAGCACAGCGCAATATGCATTACGTTAAATATACTTATTAATTTGTGCATCGCCTGTTCATACTCTTTCTGTTTCTTTACTGATTCGTAGCAGTGCTTTATTCTGGGCCTTAATCCTTCATATATTATACATGTTGCAAATATCTCAGGGGTTAAAGCGTCATTTATTTTAATGATCTTTTTCATTGTTTAATACTCAAATTTGTCCATTTCCCTTCTCCCACGTTATAAAACGATTTTATACATATTTAGAATACATCTATGCTTTTTAAAAAATGTCTCTAGCTCCTTAATTCCTCCGAAGTTTATTTTTTGGTCAATGGTAAGAGGTAATGTCCCAGCACTATGTATTTAATAGACTATTCTCTACCAACTGACGTAAAAGTGTTAGGGCAAAATCTGTTACATGAGGGCCAACAGGACTGATAAGAGAATTTCAGTCCCTGCCGGAAGAGGAAGACTTCCCTTCCGGGTTCTGGTTCCCACCCTGGTTGTCTCAGGCGCCAAATTACTACTAAAGGGGAATGCGGAAGTAACGGACTATAAATTGTCCCCTCTGTTGATGCTCTGGGCTCAGATCTCTGGAGAATGATCTCTGGGCCCACTGGTGTAAAATAAACCTCCTTCCTTCCAAGATCTCTCAGTGCAGCTTGGTTCTTCTGCCGGGTGATCGAGACCAGTTTACGTAACCAAAGGACATACACGCTAGAATTTAAATTTGCACTCAGATGGGAATATGCCTTGACTCAGCAATTCCAGTCATCTGTGATCTATTTTTCTCTTAATATTTTATGCTTAAATCACTGTATTTTTGTATTTCGGTATGTGGTTGGTCAAGTCTTCCAATAAGATGGATTTTTTTCAAAACTTTTGTGCCACACCTAAGCATTTTTTTAAAGTAGACTCCACGCCCGATGTGAGGCTTAAACTCACAACCCTGAGATCAAGAGTTGCACGCTCTATGGATTGAGCCAACCAGGTGCCCCAAACATTTTCTCTTTCTTATGAACTTGTCTTATTGATTGCACTAAATCTACAGACGAAGTTGAAATGTTACAACTTTACAACAGAGCAACTTCTCATCTAAGAACATATATATCTATATATCTAAGAACATATATATCTAAGAACATATATATCTATCTAAGTTTTCTTTTATTGCCTTTGTAAAGATTTATAATTTCCTTCACATAGGCCTTGTACATTTCTTGTTAGGTTTACTTCTTTTCTTTCTTTCTTTCTTTTTAATATTTTTTATGTTTACTTATTTATTTTGAGAGAGAGAAAGAGACAGTGCGAGCAGGGGAGGAGCAAAGAGAGAGGGAGACACAGAATCCGAAGCAGGCTCCAGGCTCCAAGCTGTCAGCACAGAGCCCGACGTGGGGCTCGAACCCACGAACCATGAGATCATGACCTGAGCCTATATCAAGAGGTGGACACTTAAGCAACTCAGTCACCCAGGTCCCCCAGTTAGGTTTACTTCTAAATATTTTTTTCCCTCCCTTTTGTCAGTGGAATTTATTTTCTTCCAATGATATTACACATGTAACAATCTGCTTGTTGGGTTACTACCATTTTATTGTATTTATGTTGGTAAGTGAGATTGGCTTATGATGATAATTCTTTTTTCGTCTGGTTTAATCAAAGGATCAAAGGACCATCTGGTTTAATCAAAGGCAATAACGTTTGTGTTCTTAAAAGCGGTATTTATCCACAACCATAAGCAACTGTCATCAACCAGATTCCACTTTGCTGTGAAAGTTAACCTTGTGTTGTTCATGAGCTCAGGGAACAAGTCATATTTAAGAGCAATGAATGAATGGATCAATGGATGGAAATTGTGTGGGTCTCTTGGGAGCTTCACGGTATAAGTAAGGTGCTCGCATTTCTAACCAGAGCATATGACTCTGGCAAGAAGAAATGGTGTTTGTTAGTTCCTCCCAGACTAGGTGCAAATCATAAGTCCCTGGAAGCCTGCCAAGTCACCTTAAAAAAAAAAATAGTGTTTTTTGGGGCAACATGTTTGCTTTTTATATTCCGTTAGTCCAATTCTTGTGGACTGTGTGTTGTTTATAAACCCTTGATTGGGGTGCCTGGGTGGCTCAGTCGGTTAGGCGTCCGACTTCAGCTCAGGTCACGATCTCGCACTCTGTGAGTTCGAGCCCCGCGTCCGGCTCTGGGCTGATGGCTCAGAGCCTGGAGCCTGCTTCAGATTCTGTGTCTCCCTCTCTCTCTGCCCCTCCCCCGTTCATGCTCTGTCTCTCTCTGTCTCAAAAATAAATAAAACGTTAAAAAAAATTTTTTTTTAATTAAAAAAAAAAAACCCTTGATTATGCTTGGTTGTGTTTTTGCTGCTTTGAACTACAAAAATATATGTCCTTAAAATGCCCTGTGAGAAGACTTCCCCTTCTCAAAGTGACGTGTTAGGTGCGTCTGTCTAGTTTCCTTCTTGTGGAGGAAACTAGAACCAGGAAGAGTGGTGGGGGTGATAGGAGTTCTAGAACAAGCATTTGTTTGAGGGCATCAGAGAGCTCAAAGTTAGGAAAGAATGCTACTTTAAGATCGAGGACAAGATGGAAATGCACGGAAATGGGGAGCTTTACTCCTCGGGGCTCTTGCAAATTCCCAAGCAGGTGACTGAAAGATGGAGTCATTCTTTTCATCCTTTCATGGTTAGAGGCCACAGTTTAGAGTATCAGGCTCACAACAATAGTCACCCTGGTAGATGCTCTTATCTTCTACTAGGCACACGAGATGACTCTACCCAGAGGTAAAGTTGAACTGGAAGCAAAGAGGTCTCAGACAGACGTTAGCCCATCTACTCGTCGTTTAAGTGGCTATAGGGGCTTCTGATATTGGAGCCATCTTGATCTCAGCTCAGGTCCTGACCTCTTGGTTCGTGAGATCGGGCCCCGCATCAAGCCCCGCATCAAGCCCTGCACGCGGGGCTCTGGGCTGACAGTGTGGAACCTGCTTGGGATTCTCTCTCTCCGCCCCTCCCCGTCCCCAGCTTGTGCTCGCCCTCTCCCTCAAAATAAATAAGTAAACTTTAGGGGCGCCTGGGTGGCGCAGTCGGTTAAGCGTCCGACTTCAGCCAGGTCACGATCTCGCGGTCCGGGAGTTCGAGCCCTGCGTCGGGCTCTGGGCTGATGGCTCGGAGCCTGGAGCCTGTTTCTGATTCTGTGTCTCCCTCTCTCTCTGCCCCTCCCCCGTTCATGCTCTGTCTCTCTCTGTCCCAAAAATAAAAAAAATAAACGTTGAAAATAAATAAGTAAACTTTAAATTTAAAAGCAGCACTGCCCACTGTACTTAGTCTACAATGGCAATTCTTTTTATTTAAGTTTTCTTCTATTTTAGCAATCTCTGAACCCCACATGGGGCTCGGACCCACCATCCCGAGATCTGGAGTTGCACCCTGTACAGACTGAACCAGCCAGGTGCCCCTAAGGTGACAATTCTTATTAATAAATGTTACATGGTTTTGATAACAGTTACATCGGGATTTTTTTCTTTTTTTTCCTTAAGTTTACATGCGATTCACTTGTTTGTTAAAGGTATAGCAGAAACCAGTCATAAAACTCTTTTGGTCCCTATTTCAGGGTTTTATGGGGGGTAGTCATTTATCTGTTCAGTTTTCTATCTTCTTGACTAGATTTTGATAATATGCGTATCTTTGGAAAATTAATTCATATCTTTAGAAAAGTAACCACCTAGGTTTCAGAGTTTATTAGTATAGATTTCTACCTAGTGTTCTGTTGACATTAATAACTTTTATGCCTGTAGTTACGGGCAATTTCAAGATGTATTTTCTTTGTTTTGTTTGTTTTTTTGCTTGATTCCATCTGACAAAATTCTAGCTTTTTATTCTTCCTTTCAAAAAAGTTTTACTGGTTTTATTGATTATATGACTTCCTCTGTTTCGTTTGTTGTTGGTACAATTCTAGCCTTTAAATTTCTTAATTCCTTTCTGTGGACTGTTTTATTTTTTTCCTGCATTGTTGCATTGAATGGGTAGATGTTTTCTATCTTTTTAACCTTACTTTTTTTCTGATATGTGCCTTTTGCTAAGTGTATACATTTTTCTCTGGTTATCAGTCTCCTGGTATCTCATAGTTTTAACGTTTTCTCATGTTTGCTGTTTTCTAAGTAGTTTGTCATTTTATTTTGAATGTCCGTTTTGAACCTAACAGTTACTTGGAAATGAAGGACGAAATATAACAAAAAATATTTTTAGTAAATAGCTCAGCTGAAATGAAAAAGAACTCTCCAGAGGCCAGAAATAAAGAATGAAATGATTCAAGTGAGAATGAGGTCACGTTTGCCATGTTTCCCACAGCTGATGGGAAAAACGCCCGAGAGGCGGTCTGCTAAGGTCTTTAAAGCCTAGGCATCATGACCTTGGTTTGAGAGCTGGAACGGAGCTATGTGGGTAAAGCTCGACCTCAAAAGTCGGCCCCTCCCATGAAAAGGATAAGAGAAAGAGGGGCCCCTGGGTGACTCGGTTGGTTAAGCATCTGACTCTTGATTTTGGCTCAGGTCGTGATCTCACGGTTCTTGGGATCAAGCCTGGAATTGGGCAATGTGCTGACAGAGCAGAGCCTGCTTGGGATTCTCTCCCTCAACTCTCTCTGCCCATCCCCCCTCAAAATAAAGAAATAAACATAAAAAGCTTGCCATTCATGTAGGTAAGGGATGGGGCGGTCCACTTCCTGCGAATCGGCCAAGTCCATGGGAAAATGTAAGCATTTTTGCCAGACTTGGTTTCCTATTGTGCTGTAACAAACCACAGTCAACTTGACAGAATGCTGCGGCATACCAAGGGCCTGATTCTCTCTCATGATGGATCAAGTGAGAGGTCCCTCCAAGAGAACCTGGCATGGGAATTTGGGGAGTGCAACAAATTACTGGCTTAAAACAACGGAATTTATGATCTTACAGTTCTGGAGGTCAAAAGTCTGGAATGGATTTCACCAGGCTAAACTCACGGTTTTAACACAGTTGTGGGATTGTAACTTTGCATTTTGACATTCTATGAGGCCTGTGCTTATAAGGTGTTCTTCTAGAGAGGGTTCCAGCTTGGCCTTTTTTGCTATACAAATAGTTTGAATCTGGCTCCCCGCGTTGGGTGAGTGCCCACTATGGCTCCAAATGCTCAGGAGACTTTTCCACCCCCTTTTAAAAAATATTTATTTAGGGGTGCCTGGATAGCTCAGTCGGTTAACAGTCTGACTTTGGCTCAGGTCATGATCTCACGGTTGGTGGGGTTGAGTCCCACATTGGGCTCTCTGCTGTCCACACAGAGCCCATTTTAGATACTCTTTCCCCCCCCCTCTCTGTCCCTCCCTGCTCATGTTCTCTCTCTCTCTCTCTCTCTCTCTCTCTCAGAAATAAATAAACATTATTTAGAGAGACAGGGAGACACAGAATCTGAAACAGGCTTCAGGCTGAGCTGTCAGCACAGAGCCCAACGCGGGGCTCAAACTTGGGAACGGCGAGATCGTGACCTAGGCCGAAGTCGGACGCTTAACCCACTGAGCCACCCAGGTGCCCCAATAAAAACATTTAAAAAATATCTGTCTATCTATTCATTTGATTTTATTGAACTACCGTTGGCACCCAATGCTACCTTAGTTTCAGGTGTACGACACGCTGATTTGATCAGCCCCCTCCTGTTACTCTACCCAGAGCCAAAGCCTAAACACGCAAGTATATCTTTTCTAATTCCCCCACTTATGATGTCTTCTTTAGGGAAAGGTCCTGGCTTTTGTGGGCATCCCCTAGTTTGACCCTTTATTCTGTGGGCCCTTCAGATCCTGGGCCATTTGGGATCTGTAGATACTCTCAGGTTCAATGCTGGTTTGCGTGTGAACCGTGCTCTCTAGCATTTTGTGGACCCCTTCTTTCTCCTTACTTTCTCGACAACAGAGAAATGTCTTTTTGAAACATATTTTTTCCTACTTTTACCTCTCATCTAAAAATGATTCTGTACCAGTTTACCAAACGGTTGGAAAGAGAAGTCAGGAGACAATGTTTCAAAGGACAATAATTGGGAATTTTTCAGAAGCTTTATGACGACTCTAAGAGGATACCGGGTCTGGAGCAGAATGAATTAAAATATCAACAGCTGATCATGTTATTGTAAACTGTATAATGTCAAAGACAAGGAAAAATATTAAAGATAGATAAATAAGTCGCCAAAAAGAACGACAGGTAAGGGCACCTGGGTGGCTTAGTCGGTTGAGCATCCAACTCTGGATTTTGGCTCAGGTCATGATTTCAGGGTCGTGGGGCTGAGCTCCATATTGGGCTCTGTGCTGAGCATTGAACCTGCTTGAGGTTCTCTCTCTCTTTCCTTCTGCTCCCCCCTTGCGTGCCTGCTCGCTCTCTCTCTCTCTCAAATTAAAAAAAAAAACCAAAGAAATAAAAAAGAATGACAGTTAAACTGATACCACGTCTCTCGTTTGCGACAGTAAGTACCGAATGACAATGGATTATGGAGGGAAAGTAACTAACAATCTAGGACTCCATGCTCAACCAAACTATACCATACCTCTTCCATCAGACTGACACAGATTTTTTAAAACCTAAGTATACAAAGTTTTGGTTGAGATGTAAGGGCATCACACCTCAGCCACTGCTGGTGGCCGGTAGATTGGTGCAACTTGGCACAGTTTGGCAATAACTAACGAACCTGAAAATGGATATTCTCTATGACTCAGCAATCCTACTTCTCTGGGAAATGCTTCTACATATATCTCCAAAAGCGTGTACAAAAGTGCACACCGTGGAATGTTTGCAATGGGCCAAAAAATTAGAAGCAACCTAAAAAAATCAGTAGGAGAATGGGTAACTGAATTGAAGACTTCATAGCAGCTAAAATGAATGAGCCTGGCGTTATGTATTTAAATGGATACATTGTATGTCGAATAGACCTCAGCAAAGCTGGAAAAAATAAATGGATATGGCTTGGCTACTTTATTTCGAATTAAAAAAACATCACAGTAAGGGGCGCCTGGGTGGCTCAGTCAGTTTAGCAGCTGACTCTCGATTTCAGCTCAGGTCATGATCTCAAGGCTGTGGGATCGAGCCCCGCATCAGGCTCTGCCCCGAGTGTGGAGCCTGCTTGGGATTCTCCCTCGCCCTCGTTCTGTCCCTCCCCCATGTGCGCACACGTGGGCACGCCCATGTACGCTCTCTCAAAATAAATAAATAAATAAATAAATAAGCATTTAAAAAAAGTAGCACAGGAAGATACACATTTATGTAAATTCAGAACAGCAGACACAGAAAAAGCTCTCTGCCCTCCCCCAATCTGGCTAAAAAGCACGACATACGTTTCCATTCGTAAAGGTGCCTCTCTCTGCAGTATCAGAAAAGGAAACTTGCTATTGTTGCTGGTGGTGGTGGTTTACTTAATTAAACATTTTTTTTCAATTTTATTTGGATATAATTGACATATAACATTGTGTTAATTTAAGATGTTCAACATAATGATTTGAGATAGATAGATAGATGGATAGATAGCAAATGATTACCACGCTATTTAATTAACACGTCACATAGTTCCAAGAGAGGATTCTGCATGACAAATCTCACTCAACCGCCTTTATGTTTCAGTCCTTTTCACGGATATTTACCTTCCCACGGTCTGCCACCCCTAAGAGCCCAAATCCCTATTCCTTGGTCTCATTACTTCTCTACAAATGTTTTGTTCTTTGTTAAGATGCCATATAAGCTACAAGTTCGAACCCAATTTGAATTACACATCCTTGAGTTTCTACCAGGCGCATGAATACACTCTGTTTTTCTCTTGTTAATCTGTCTTTTGTTAGTTTAATTTTCAGGGCCCCAGACAGAGAACCTAGGAGGAGAAAGGAAAAGCTTTTTTGTCCCTTACAAGGTATATATTAAAAATACATAAAACAACCCCATATGCTATTTCTGGAGACATATATCTGTAATAAAATCATAAAAACAGTGAGAAATTCACCATTTTAGTCAGGATAGTTGTTACCTTCAGGGAGGGACAGAGGCAAGGGAGATAAGAAGGTATTGCTGTACCTGTAGCATTTTATTTCTCAAAAATGAAAAGCTCTAAATAAACATGAAAACAATTAGCCTTTAAGTAATCTCATTGGTAGGTACATGCTGTTGATCTGTATTTTTTCTGTTGGGAATAATACATACACATGAGGACCAATAAGACTACTTAATGCATTTTTCCATGTTTGGTACAGATTTTCTTTTTCTTTCTTCCTTTTTTTCCTTAATTGTATTTTTTCGTACTCTCCACACCCAGTGTGGGGCTTGAACTCATAACCTGAAAGAGTTGTGTGCTCCACCAGCTGAGCCAGCCGGTTGCCCCGGTACAGATTTTCTTAAAATACGTCTCTTCAATTAAGTTTATTGATTATGTAAGTTTAATCTTCCACGTCTTTCCTTATTTTTAATCTATTTGCGTTGTGTCAAATTTTCTTTTATATTAAAGCTGTTCTTACTTACACGTTTTGAAGCTACAACATCGGATGTATAAAAAGGTTCATGACTTTTGCATCTTTCTGGTAAAACGACATTTATCAGTTCGAAATATCCTTTATTTTCTAAGTGATTTCTCCTTTTTAATTTTTTTCCTGATTTTAATTACTTTTGGCTTAGCACACTGGCTTTTGGTTTCCTTTCTTGTCTTTTCTATTTTTTTTGAATCAAGTCAATATCCCTTTATTTTGGGATTTTGGGTGTTGTAACTCTGGCAAACAGCAGTGCTCCATTTGTTCTCTGCTTGCCATTCAAATGCCCTTTCATTTTATTTGTTAGTTAGATACTGCTGCATAAGGAACCATTCTCAAACTCAAAACAACTACCTGGTTATTTGTTTTATGTTTCAGTGGGTGGGTCCTTCGGGCTGGGTCAGCTGGAGGGTTCTTCTCTTCTTCTGCTGGCCCTGCCTGGGACCTCTCATGCAAGTGCAATTATTTGGTGGCTCAACCAAGACCTCAGCCACACGTCTGGCGGTATGGTGCTGACTCTCAGCGAGACCTCTCTCTGCACGGGGTCTCCCATCCCCAAGAAGGGGTCTCTTCAGCTATGGCTCTTTTCCAAGAGGGTGATAGCGGAAGCTGCAAAGCATCATGAGTCCTGAGCTCGGAAGACCCATAATATCACTTGTGCTGGTCAAAGCAAGTCACAAGATCAGCCTGGATTTGGAGGGTAGAGAAGGAAACTCCATCAGCTGGAGTGATGGCAAAGTATCATTGTAACCGGTCGGGCGTACAGAGTGTGAGGGACTATTTCCCGCGTCCTGCCGGCAATCTACCATAACGTGGGATGGATCAAGGATGTGCTTTGTTTTACTTTTGGGTTCTAGTAGTTTGGGAATTATTTGTACTCTTGAAATGTTGTAATTAACATTGTAACCTAGGGGCACCTGGGTGGCTCAGTTGGTTACACGTCCGACTCTGGCTCAGGTCACGATCTCATGGTCCGTGGGTTCGAGCCCCACATCAGGCTCTGTGCTGACAGCTCAGAGCCTAGAGCCTGGAGCCTGCTTCCGATTCTGTGTCTCCCTCTCTCTCCACCCCTCCCCGCTCGTGCGGTCTCTCAACAATGAATAAACATTAAAAAAAATGTTTTAAAAATAAACAAATGAAAACCAAAATTGTAACTTAGACGTTTGATCCACTTATTCTATCTAAAAATTTAAAATTTATTTGTTTTTTTTTTTTTTTTAAGTAAGCTTTACATCCAACATGGGGCTTGGACTCACAGCCCCAAGATCAAGAGTCACATGCTCTACCAACTGAGCCAGTCAGGTGCCCTTGTCTACGTCCTCTCTTGTCCTTGTCCATTGTACTCTTCCCTGTGAGGCTGATCGGTATGGACCCTGTGAGTGGGCTTCCTTGCCCTCTGACCTACGATCAAGTTTGGCCAGTGGGGAGGATCAGAGGAAAGGAAGGCAGCAAGGATGGAGTATGGGTTCTCCAGCTCCCTTCCTTTGTAAGTGATCATTCGCGTTCGCTGGAGATGCGAGCTCTGCTTGTGGGAGCTTATCTCTGGCGATTGTGGGAAGAGACAACATGCGGCTGTGTGACGTGCACCAGCAGCTTGCCGTGTAGGTGTTGGGGTTTCCCCGTTGCTTGTGTTACCATTTATCTTGGGGTGCTAGTTTTCTCTCAGGTCCACCGCCCACAGTCTCCGCTCTAATCTGAGTTTAAGGCAATGTCGCCCATCGCTAAGCAAAACAAGAGAAGGACAAGGGGGGAGCTTAATTGTAAGGACCGTTCCTGATGCCATTCCTGAATCAATCACCCTCACGGGCAACTTAGGACCCCATCCATTCAGTCTTTGTGTTCTTGCCTCTGAACTTGACGCCTCACTGGAACACTCCCATGCATGACATCGCGCCTTCTAACCTTGAAAGGTCTGCCTTCTCATCCAGGGAGCACTACAGTACATGTTGCTTCTCCATTTAGGATACTTTGAAAAAAAAAAAAATTAATCCAGTCTCAAAGTTTAGATTTACCCAGTGCTGTTTGTCTGTCTCCATAAATTTTGCTGCTATATTGACTGTTTTAGGAAACTACAAGAGCACCACACCTTAAGCATTTTGCCACAAATGTGGCTATTTTTCTTAACGCAGAGGATGCAATACCATGAAGAACTGCTTGTCTAGTTGAATGATGTTTCTGAATTGCTAGGGCACCTGGCTGGCTAAGTTGGTGGAGCATGGGACTCTTGATCTCGGGGGTGTGAGTTCTAGCCCCATGTTTGGTGTAGAGATTACTAAAAAAATAAAATAAACTTGGGGCGCCTGGGTGGCTCAGTCGACTGAGCGTCTAAGCGTCCGACTTCAGCTCAGGTCACGATCTCGTGGTCCGTGAGTTCGAGCCCCGCGTTGGGCTCTGGGCTGATGGCTCGGAGCCTGGAGCCTGCTTCCCATTCTGTGTCTCCCTGTCTCTCTGCCCCTCCCCTGTTCATGCTCTGTCTCTCTCTGTCCCAAAAATAAATAAACGTTAAAAAAATTAAAATAAAATAAAATAAACTTAAAAAAATAATTAGACAGTTGTTCAACTAAATTGCACAGATAGCCAGGAATTTGCATTGTTGCTTTTGTGACTTAATAGAGGTAGGGTCCACAGTGGAAAATACAGGAGGAGAGTTCAATAGGCAAAATCATTCCAAAGAGAAGGTGTGATTGGTACAGATAGATATCTTATAATTAAATTCTGGCTAATTCGTGTTTTTCATTATCTCGATATTGTTTGCTCTGTTTAAAAGAACTGAAAATCAGGGATGCTAAGATTTTCATGCTTTCCTCAAAAGTAAGCCTGTGAAATAATAAGAAATGTATACACACACACACACATATATACACATATAACACACACACACGCACACACACACATACACGTATACATACACACAGACAGACACACACACACACACACATATATATATACATATATATGTATATATATATACATATATATATATATATACACATATATATATATACATATATATATGTATATATATATATATATATACACACATATATATATGTCTCTGCCCTCAGTTCCTAACACGGGGCTCCTGAGACCCTGGTAAAAGCAGTGTTAGGAGAATCTTTTGTTTCAATACTCAGTCTTTGACCCCAGTTCCTGGCACAGAGGACCTAAAATTCTCGTAATTTCCTAAGTGTCAAGAGTGCTAGGAATACCTTTTGTTCTAATATTTGGTCTTTGACCCTGGTTCCTGACACTGCATTCCCAAATCCCTTGGAATTTCCCGGGTGACAGCAATCTCTTTTGTTCTAATGAGGTGACTCTTGGTGGGCTCCTGGATGGGGTCTGGTCACCAGAAAGACCAAATCATGGTCACAAGCTTGGAATTTTCAGCCCCACCCCCACCCCCCATTCTCTAGAGAGGGAAGAAGGGCTGGAAACGGAGTTAGTAATTGATCATATCTACATGATGAAGCCTTCTATAAACCCCAATAGTAGGGGCCTCAGAGAGCATCCAGGTTGGTGAACACATCCCCGTGCCAGGAGGGTGATGTACCCCAACTCCATGGGACAGACGCTCTTATGCTCGGGACCCTCCCAGACTTGCTCTTTATCTGGCCCTTCATCTGTATCCTTTATCACATCCTTCACTAAACTGGTAAATGTTGGAGGGCATTTCCTTGAGTTCTGTGAGCTGTTAAAGCAAATAATCAAATCCAATGGGGAGAAGGCCATGAGAACCTCCAATCTGTAGTCAAATTGGACAGGAGTTGTTGATAACCTGGAGACCTACCACTTGTGAATGGCAAATAAAATGGGGCCAGTCTCATGGGACTGAGCCCTAAATCTGTGGGATCTGATGCCATCTCCATGAATTGCTTGAGGTGGGAAAAATTCCCAATAGGAATATGTGAGAGTGAAGAACCACAGGAGGAAGCCTGAGTTTTGCCTGAACAAAGTCCCATAAAAAGATAAATGGAAAATATATAGAGTTTAGAAAACCCAACAGTAAGGAAAAACTCCATGTTCCCATTATAATTTTAAAACAATGAAAAGTAAAGTTTAGTTACATCCAATGTAGTAACATATCCTCCCACACCTAAGGAAACATCCCCTTCAACTAATTCACAGCCCAACTGGTTATAGCCTAAATGATCTAGAATTTTTAGTTATGATAGCAATTAGCATACCAAAATCCAAATCAACTTTTAGTAATATGATAGAACTATAGTATTCTGGGTGATCTGGAACAGGTCTGGAGTAGCAATTAGAACACGGTTGGTATGTAAGCTATCTAGATTTTTTTCGTTGTTCAAAATCTTTATTTATATTGAAAATGCGACCTTTGAGAAAATTGTGAGACTTCGTTGTGCTTCCGTTTCTTATCTCAGATAAGAAAAATAACATTCTTTTCTTTCTCATTTAGTCTTGTTTAGCAACCGTTAATATATCTGATTTTTTTGTTCTCTCTCTCCTTGTATCAGTTACCCTTTGCTGTGTAACAAACCACCCCACAACATAGTGGCTTCAAAAAAGCAAAAATTTCTTTAGCTCAGAAGTCTATGGATAAGCGATTCGGACTGAGCTCGGCTCAGGCAGTTTTGCTGGTCTTGACTGGGCTCATTCACGGATCAGCTTCTAGGTAGCACTGGGAGCTAATCATTCTTGGAGGCTCAGCTGTGATGGCTCATGGCCTAGCTGAGACCACATAACTTGGTCTTGTATTATCTGGTAGAATATCCCAGGCCTTTCCACATGCTGCAAGAAGAGTCCTCAGGAGCTGCAAGAGAGCAGGTCCTAAAGTAAAAAGTGCTTTTCTTTTATTATATTTTTTAATGTTGGTTTTTTGAGAGACAGAGAGAGAGGGGAGTGTGAATGGGGGAGGGGCAGAGAGAGAGGGAGACACGGAATCTGAAGCAGGCTCCAGGCTCTGAGCTGTCAGCACAGGGCCCAACAGGGGGGTCGAACTCACGAACCGTGAGATCATGACCTGAGCCAAAGTCGGACATTTCACTGACTGAGCCACCTAGGCGCCCCTGTACAAGTGTTTTTCAAGTGTCTCCTTCTGTCAGGTTTGCTAACGTTACATTGTCCAAAACAAGTCACATGGACGAGCCCAGACTCAAGTCTCCCGATGAGAGAAACTGCGAAGACACTTCACAAGAATGTGGATGTAGGGAGGGAAAGAATTTGTGGCTATTTTCACAATCTATCCATTTCCTAACAGACTAACATGGCATTGGCATGGAGTGCTTGTTCACCATAAGGTAACACCAAGTTCTCATTAACACTTTCACTGTTAAATTAAATTATGTTACCAGACTCTCTGGTTGAGTGTATATATTGAAATGTTTTCTGATGAACTCCTTTGAAATACAACGTCATCTTTTACTGACGTGCCTCGTTAAAACAAATAAACAATACAACCTCAAAATGGCACGCAAACAGCAACATTTAAAAAGGTTTCTTTATTTAAAAAGTTATTCTTGGGGCGCCTGGATGGCTCAGTTGATTAAGCATCAGACTCTTGATTTCGGCTCAGGTCGTGAACTCACAGTTCAATTTGTGGGTCGGAGCCCCACTTCAGGCTCTGCACTGAGTGCTGAGCCTGCTTGGGATTCTCTCTCTCCCTCTCTCTCTGACCCTCCCCCACTCCCTCTCTCTCTCTCGAAATAAATGCCTAAGCTTAAAAAAAAATTATTCTTCTTAGATAGTATTATCCTATTAGGTTAAAACAACATTCAGTTTATTAATTGATTTGTATATTACTGTAAATATTTTTGTGGTATGATGGGAAAAGCAGGAGGTAGAAGACTTGGTGTCTCGTCTCAATTTTGCCTCTAATCCCTCGCAATCTTAGGCAAATCACTTAGTCTCCTGAAGACTCACTTTCTTCGTTTACGTAATAGGTAGTCTGGAGAACAAAATCTCTGCTTCATTTCAGCAGTAAAATTATGGATTTTCTCTTGAGGAACACATCTATGGCAAAGCCAAAAACCAAACCCAAGTATACACAAGAATAGAAATATCAGTCTTAAGCTAGAGTCTCAATCATTGGAACTTTTTGAAAAAATTACCTATGTAGTTGTCTGGTTATAGGTGGGAGTCAGGCCCCCATCCATAGGATACCCCATATCCTATAGTGTTACGTTTCGATTCTATATTAAAAACATAGAAAAATGAAAAAATGAAATGAGCCTGGGTGGCTCAGTCAGTTAAGCACCCAACGCTTATTTCGACTCAGGTTGTGATCTCAAGCTTCATGGGATCAAGCCCCGCATCCGGCTCTGTGTTGACATCATGGCCCCTGCTTGGGATTTTCTCTCTCTCCCTCTCTCTCTGCCCCTCCTCTGCTCATACACTCTCTCTTTCTCAAAATAAATAAGTAAACTTAAAAAAAAAAACAAGAAATAATGAGCCTAAAAGCCTTTTAATAAAACAAGTTTTAGAAAGCCTTTAAAAATTGCTGAATAATTACACTTATGATTAGCTCAACATTGGAAAACTCTGGAGGGAGACGTGAGCATCAGTAACACCTCGTTCATTTAATATTTCTTGTTTAATATTTCCTCTGTTTTCATTGTTTTTAGAATGTGATTGTACTATAATTCTCTGAAAAGACAGAACCCAGAGAAAATTCTATGCATTTTTCAGTGGATAGCCCAGTAGTCAACGTTTATTTAACAACTGAATAGATCTGTACCAGGTTTGGTCGGAATCTTTTCCCTTGGAGATAGAGATCTAATGTGCCCTATTTGCTTTTATTAGATAGTCTTGCTTTTTTTAATTAAAAAAAAATGTTCTTTGAGGTATTTAGACCCAATGATATTTCATTGAAGTTAAGTGGAATATGGGAATAAATTATACTTAAGCTATACTGTTATTTTTTTACTGATATGAGTGGCAATGAAAATGATCAAAATAACTAACTTCACACATGCATATTAGTGACAGGCCAAATAGCACAGGGGAAGGGGACAGGAATTTGAACAGGGTTTATCTAATTGTTCAAAGGGGAAGTTCCTTCACAGAACGGACAATATGTGGATTGAAGGTGCTTGTAAGTTACAAGCAACTTGCAAGTGATACAAATATAAATTTAAGACTTCTAGAATATACACATTGGTGGAAATAATCTTTTGAGGAAAAAGAATTTGTGACATTAACTGCATATGTCATTTTGAGATGAGTTTCTCTTCTGCCTTAACTTCTTAACCTCTTGGCTGGGCTTGGTGTCATTTGGCCACATCTTCCTTCTTAAAGCTCTTTCCCCCTTTAACTTCAGAGACCGGCTGTTTCTTCTTTCTGCTTTCATTTTTCTGAGTACTGCTCACCAGCCTTCTCTCCCTTCCTGGCCCAGTCTCAGTAACTTCTATGGTGGAAGTTACTACCATGCTTCCATTGTTAGCTCCCAGATTTCCTTCTCCAATCTTCAGCTCTGTCCCAGAGAGTTCTTTGGGCCTTCAACTCAACAAGTCTACAATGGAACCCATTACTTTTTCCCAATAACCTTCTGTTTTTCGTGTGTGTGTGTGTGTGTGTGTGTTGCTCAGTGAATGAGAAGACCCCATAGGAGTCCCTTTTTTTAAGTTTATTTTTATTTTTTTAGTAATCTCCATACCCAACGTGGGGCTTAAACTCATGGCCCTGAGATTAAGAGTCGGGTGCTCTGCTGACTGAACCAGCCAGACACCCCCCCATTGTGAGTCTTTATATGTCAAGTGTAAAGCTACTTTCCAGCCCCCAGGGGCTCCCTCTGCATGCAGTTCTTTCTTTCTTTGCCACATGTCCGAAAGAGGTGATAATACTTTTATCACTTGGGTGTTGTGAGGTGGACAGGACTCAACATCGTCTGGCTGCCTCCCCCAAAGAAGCAAAAGGTCACTTGTTAAAAGCATTTTAGGGGTGGGCTTGGCTGGCTCAGTTGGAAGAACGTGTGACTCTTGATCTTGGGCTTGTGAGTTCAAGCCCTGCATTGGGTGTAGTGCTCAGTTAAATAAATAAAAAAATTTTTTTAAAAAAGCATTTTGTTAGGAGACGGAGAATATTCTAAAAATAACAGTGGGAAGTAAAGCAATTCATTAAACAAATACTTAGTGAGTACCTACTCTGTGCCAGGTGCTGGGAATACCTGCACAGGGTGCTGGGAATACCTGCTGGGAATACCTCTGTGCACAGATGGATGTTGGCTTTATATTGACCTCTAAGCCTGGGAATAAGGGGTGTGTTGGGGGAGGAGAGTTAGGGTAGAGCATAAGCAAACAATCACGCAAATACATGTGAAATTCCAACTGTGACAAGTACAGTGAAAAAGTGGTTCCTAAAGCGAGTTGATAACAGTGTGATTTAATCTAGGCAGACGGGCCTGTGATAGGCGCCCCCCCCAGCCCCACCCCCTACCCGAGGAAACTTATCTGGAGCCAATATCTAAAAGATAATGGGGTAGACTGTAAAATTGTCCTCATTATTTTTATGCCTTTAATTTGACTTTGCAACTCCTCCCCTCAGGAGGATCTGTTCATGACTCTTTTCATCTGGGCTGACTTTGTGATTTACCTTAGCCAATAGAATGTGGAAGAAATAATGTGGGGCCAGTTCTGAACTTAGGCCTGAAGAGGCTTCGTGCATGACCGTTCACCTTCTGAGGACCCTGACAGGGCTGTATGAATAAGCTGGGCTAAACTGTTGGATGATAAGAGACACGTGGGGCCCAGTCGCCCCTGACCCCGTAACTACCAACCAGCTAACTGCCAGACATGTGAGTGAGGCCATCCAAGACCAGCCAGGCCCCAGCTGACCTGTTAAGCAAGCACAGAGCCACGAACAAGCCAGCGGAGATCAGCCAAGCCTGGCCCAGAGCAGCTGAACTGTCCAGCTGACTCAGATCTCCGAGCCATAATCGGTGGTTGTTGTTTTAAGAGACGGAGTTTTGACATATTTATTAGCTGTCGCAGCTAACTGATACAGACGAGCAGGGATTAACTAGGCAAAGGACTTTTTAGAGGACAGCATGTACAAACCCTGTGTGAGGAGGGAGCATGGCAGCTTCCCAAGACCGCAGGAAGACCCGTGTGGATGGGTCCTAATGAGTGTGGGGGGCACGATGTGAGCTGGGTCTGCATGAGGAGTGGCAAGGCTATGTAGAGTCTGGTCGACGATGGTAAAGAGTTGAGTCTTGATTCTAAGAGCAACGGCATTCCACACAGAGGTTTTAAGCAGGAAGGAGGCGCAACCAGAGTTGGGTTTTGAAATCTGTCTGAAGTTTGAAGAACGGTTTCAGGGGGGCCAGAGTAGAAACAGGAGAGTGTTGCGGTAGTCACATAAGAGACTACAACAGTGCACAGTAGAGCGGTGACGGTGACAGGGCCACCACCTTGCCTGGCTCCGGGAGGCTCCTCTGTTTACTCTGTGGTATACAAGAATGATTTATCCCTGGATTTGTGCAGCGCATCCCTTGAAACCTGGGAGTGGAGATCATTGGATGGACTCAAGAGAGTTTGGAAGACGACAGGTGTCAGTGGTTGATAGGCTATAGAAAACGGAAGTTTCTAGGGCCATATCAAGGGTGACTGCTAGGTTCTTTTCTTGGTGGATGATACCAATCACTGAGCTAGAGAACAATGAAAGGAGATCACATTTGGAGAGAATGGTCATAAGTTTGGATTTAGACATGTTGACTTGAAATGCCTGTGACATTCCCGAGAAGACATCCAAATAGGCAGACGGGTACATGGGGCTGGAGCTCAAGTAAAAGGCCAGTTTGGAAACACATTTTTGAGTCATTTGTGTATATGGTATCCAGAGACTGGAAAGACATATCTTCAAGAGATGATCTCACCAGGTTTTAGGTTACTTGTTCAAAATTCCTAATGCTTTCAGAAATAGTCCCTGAGATCTTGGGACTTCGGTTTCCGGAAATTATTTCTGAATGTGATGCTCATGCATGGGGTTACTATTTTCCTTTACATATTATTTAATCCCAAAGAAACAATTAAAGTGGGTTTCTTTTTTTTTAAACAACTTTCTTTCTTCTCTTTTTTAATTTTGAGAGAGAGAGCGAATGCACGAGAGCAGGGGAGAGGGAGAGAGAGGCGGGGGGGTGTGGGGGGGGGGTGGGGAGAATCGTAAGCAGTCTCCACGCTCAGCGCAGAGCCTGATGAAGGGCTCAGTCCCACAAGCCGGGGATCAGGACCTGAGCCAAAATCAAGAGTCAGACACCCAACCGACTGAACTACCCAGGTGCCCAGGTGCCGTGTTTTGAAACCACTGGACTGAATGCCATTTGTCTAAATGGAGTCTGAGGTTCACCAAAACTATCGCTTTTGTGCTTTCTCCCCCTTTACAAACTCAGGATTATTTCTTCTTCAGCTTATATCTCCAATGCAGTGCATAACAGACTCTAACAATTGCACGTCTCTTGAATAGATCTTGTTCCCTCACCATATGCTTGTTGGTCTATTTCTTGTGTCCTCATTCGCCTCTTTGCCTCTAATTTTCCCCCAGTACGTTTTATTTCCCCCCATACAGCTATCAGAGTGCTTTTTCTAAAACGCCAACCCGACTATATAACTATCCTAAAGCACTCTCAGGAATGGAGCAAACTCCTGGGGACAGCTTTCAAGAACTTTCTGGCCTACGGCACCCACCGTACTTTTCCAACCTTCTGTCTCGCTACCGACATCCTTGCCCAATCTACTTTGAGCCGTGTAGAACTGCTTTCCTTTCGTTGACTGTACTGGGGTGCTTTAAAATAGGTTTTTAGGGGACACATAGGGGGCTCAGTCAGTTAAGTGTCCAACTCCTGATTTCTGCCCAGGTCGTGATCTTGCGGTTCGTGATTTCGAGCCCCGTGTAGGGCTCTGTGCTAACAGTGTGGAGCCTGCATGGGATTCTCTCTCTCTCCTTCTCTCTATTCCTCCCCTGCTTGTGCTCTCTCTCTCAAAAATAAATAAGTAAACTTTAAAATAAAATAAAATAAAAATAAAATAAAATAAAATGGGTTTTTTAGGAAGAAAAGCATGTGAGCAATCGGTACTTGCTTTAGTGATCAGCCAAATCAAGGCAATAAGTGATAGTTCTAAGCAGGAGAAAAGCACTATTAGAAAGGTCATATTAAATAAATAGGTCACTTAGGTTGATATAATGGTAGCCGAAATTGAGCTTTTGCGGGCTGCGTTCAAATTGAGGTTCTAGGATCACATTTGCCTCATACTTATAAAATCGTTGTACATATTTGGTTATTGCTGTATTTGATGGTTCATTCCTTTTAAATAATGAACCTAGAATTTATTTCATGTGGTTACAATTGCCGTCTCAAAGTATTTAAATTCCGTACTATAGTACTCACTTCTTAGTTACGACTATTAATTTTATTCCTTCCTTCTCATGAAGTAGAGAAAATATTTTATACAGATAGACCTTACCTATTTTTCTTGGACTTTTTCTTTTCCTTTGAAAGGAAGGATTTTTTTTTTTTTTTTTTTTTTTTTTACTTTGCAACTTTTCAAGAGTATTCTGGCATTATTCATCTCTTCTATTCCAAATGGTTTAAAAATATTCATCATTTCTCCCAGATGGTAAACAATGAAATACCGCTCAGGGTTTAGAAGAGAAAGAAAAACGTCTTTGGTTTCATTTGAACGTTCTTTAGAAAGAATTTCTGTAATGTTAGCACATAATAAAAATTTGGGAACAAAGGATAAATCCAAATCTGGAAGGCAATTTTCAGCAAGTCACTGGATTCACTGCACACCTGTGTGAAGAACCGTATGACACAATTCCCTCTGCTTTAATAATCTCCAGAAACTTCTCAATCACAGCCAATAAAACATAATGGTGTGGTGTCCAATCTGTTTTTACTCAAGTATATGGTATTTTCTATCCATATTTCACATATAATTATCTTAAAAACTTGACAACGTCTTTGCAGATGGATAAATAGGGTTGCAAATAGAATTAGTAATATTGAAAGTATTTTAAGTTTTAAAATAGTCTCCCTGATCCTTGTCACCATTGGATCCCAAGTATGTGCTTGACAATGTTCGTTCAAAATTCTTGGCTCTTCTGCCTCACACTTGATTCTTAAAAGGTTCCCTCCTGTTGGCATTGCCTTCATTAAGCGGGCCATCTGCTGTAATTCACATCAGGTCTGGTTTGCGGTAGATGAGTTAGAGCCCTGTAAGGCAGCCATATTGTGATACACCTGGGAGGGCTGGGCTTTACGGAGTGTGGCCCAGGTCATTTCCTGCGTGTGTATTGCACACACGGGCAGCTGCTCTAACATTCTGCCACGCGTTGTCGCATCACATTTCTTTGACTAAGCTCAAGAACATCGAGTGTATTGACAACGCCCTAAACATTTCTGTCTTTGTCATTCCAAATATTTCATTTCATTTCTATGTATGTATTTATACATATATTTAACATTCTTGTTTATTTTCAAATCTATAATCTAGTATTTTTAAAATTTTTTTTAACGTTTATTTATTTTTGAGACAGAGAGAGAGCATGAATGGGGGAGGGTCAGAGAGAGAGGGAGACACAGAATCCGAAGCAGGCTCCAGGCTCCAACCTGTCAGCACAGAGCCCGACGCGGGGCTCGAACTCACGGACTGCGAGATCATGACCTGAGCTGAAGTTGGGCGCTTAACCCACTGAGCCACCCAGGTGCCCCTACAATCTAGCATTTTTAAAAAAAAATTTTTTTTTCAACGTTTATTTATTTTTGGGACAGAGAGAGACAGAGCATGAACGGGGGAGGGGCAGAGAGAGAGGGAGACACAGAATCGGAAACAGGCTCCAGGCTCTGAGCCATCAGCCCAGAGCCTGACGCGGGGCTCGAACTCACGGACCACGAGATCGTGACCTGGCTGAAGTCGGACGCTTAACCGACTGCGCCACCCAGGCGCCCCTAGCATTTTTATTCACAGTAAAACACTTTTAGTTTTTAGAAATGTTTATTTATTTATTTATTTGAGAGAGAGAGAGAGAGAGAGTACATGTGCAAGCAGAGGAGGGAGAGAGGGAGACAGACAATCCCAAGCAAGCTCCATGCTCAGTGCAGAGCCTGATGTGGGGCTTGATCCCACAACCCTGGGGTCATGACCTGAGCTGAAATCGAGTTAGCTGCTTAACTGACGGAGCCACCCAGGCACCCCAGCACTGTTTTAAAATATAAAAAATTTCAGGGCTCCTAGTTGGCTCAGTTGGTGTAGCTTATGACTCTTGATCTCGGGGTTGTGAGTTCCAGCCCCACATTGGGCATAGAGATTACTTAAAATAAATAAATTATATATACATATATATGTTTTGCAAGTGACTTGTTCTGCGAGTGTTCTGCAAGATGAACAAACATTTCTAATAAATCTTAACTTGATAAATGAACAGTGTCTTGCAATGCGAGTAGTGCATGATGCCGAACATCACATGATCACAACTGAGCCAACGGTTCTTGAGATTTGCTTTGATAGACAAGTGCCTTGGATGATAAGCATGTTTCTGGAACAAATTATGCTCGCAAGCCAAGGCTTTACTGTATCCGTACGTAGGTTTTTCGGAAGAAAACAAAAACAAGTACTGATGTAAACGATCACTACTTGCTTTGGTGATCAGCCAAATCAAAGCAATAAGTACATATGCATATATACACTTACATATAAATATATATATATGAAATTTCAGCTCTGAGTTTCAGGTACTCTGCTTTCTAAATTTGTCAGGCATGTTTCGTCGTCATCTTGAGGCCAGCATTACAGTAATTTCAAGTGAAATTCACTACTGTCATGGTCTGAATATTTCTGTGTTTTAAAGCCAGAATTGGTAAAAAGTGTAACGGTTAAGTGCATGGATGCTCTCCTCAGGCTGCCCAGATTGGAACCTAGCTTTATGCTCAATGGCTGTCTGCCATTGGGCAGGTCATTTAACCTCTCCGTGCCTCATTTTCCTCAACTGTCAGTGGGAGATAATAATTATACACGCATGTTAGGATTCATTCTTAGCATTCATCTTGAGGATAAAATCAGAAAAGCACTTAGAACAGTTCCTGGCACTTGGACAATACTATATATAGCTGGTTTTATTTATAGTGTTGTATTTCAAACATAAAAGTCTAGATCTAGCTTTTGAAAACTTTTTTTTTTTTTTTAAGTAAGCTCTATCCCCAGCGTGGGGCTAGAACTTACAACCTTGAGATCAAGAGTCACATGCTCTACCGATTGAGCCAGTCGTGTTCCCTCTCTCACAGGTATTGATAGTAGATATGTGATGATTAGTTACTGAAGAAAATGAACTGCTAGATTATTCTATACTACTACCATTTGGAATTCCACTTGATGGACAGTGGGGTGGGTTAGAGAAAGCGTGTTTAGAATCTTTTTGTGGCAAGTGGGTAGAATGCTTTGTTTAAAAAAAAATTCTTTTTAAGTGTATTTAGTTTTGAGAGACAGGAGACAGAGCATGAGCAGGGGAGGGGCAGAGAGAGGGAGACCCAGAATACGTAGCAGGGTCCAGGCTCCCGGAGCTGTCAGCACAAAGCTTGCCACGGGGCATGAATTCGTGAATCATGAGATCGAAATCTCTTTCAAAAGTAAATACACTTAAAAAAAATTTGAAGTCATTTAAATGATTTAGAAATCAGAGTTACCAATAGAGAAACCATAAGCACAACAGAAGAAGAGTAAGAAATGTGTGAGTGTGTTAGTGCCAGCTCGGCATGTGCCCACAGGAATCGAGTGTCTCTGGGTTCAAAGAACACCTGTTGGGCAAGACAGAGGCCGTGCAATTGAAATGTCATCAGCAGTTGAGCTACCCCAAAGGGATCGGGGTTTTTCCTTGCTTTGTGTTCTACCTTGACGAAAATGAGAGATGTAAATTATCGCAGAAAGTATACACGCTTGCCTTGTTTTCCATGAATAACTGACTTTCCATACGCTTTTGAAAGTCCTCCCTTTTTCTGTTTCTGTCTGCCACTTTCTTTTTCCATTTGGGAAGCTGGAGTGACTCATGCTCCACTCACTGAAGCCACAGTTCCATTTGCGTGTAATCCCGCGGAGCCTGTGTGTTTGTGTGTGTGTTTACATCTGTCCTTTGAAAGGAAGGAAATAGAAGCAGAGTTCCCCCAAAGTGTTAGAGAGTAATTGAATATTTAAAGTGATGTATCATAATTCAGTATTAATTTATTCAATAAACTTTAAACAATGTTTTGATTGCCTACTATGGGAAACATGCCAGATGGTGGGGAAATCATGAGAAGAAAGAAAACAAAATCTCTTCCCCCAAGAGGATAATACTCGTAGAGCCATGGGCATCAAAATATTGCTGTGAAACAAAGACCTTGGTGACCAGCATATAGTGAGAGGACAGAGGAGACAGTAATTGCATACTGTTAAATAGCAGAGATTCAACCGAGTAAATTTTAAAGATCTAATTGGCTTTATTAATCGATCCATGAACCAGGCAGCATCCCATTTAGCAAGTAGAGAAAAACTCCAAAGGACTACAGAAAGGGAAAAGGTTTTAAAGGCTGGACCAGGAAGTCATAAACAGAAAACAGGATTATTTCAGGTGAGGTCACCTTCATGTGGGGACAAAAAGGCCTTAGTAGGTGGATTACCTCATCTTCCTTTGGGAGATGGAAAGGGCCCCTGTGACAGATTACCTTATTGGTGATGACCAGAAAATTCCTGACTAGACTGGTTGGGAATACATTCCTGGGGGGTTGAAACAGCAGTTAGCTTAGTTATTAAGTCTTGGTTTATTGACTTGAGGCCTTAACCTAAGTGACGCCATTTTGGGCCTTTTTTTTTTAAAACAATACCTATTTCTAATGAGAAGAAAGATCTTCTTTTTCAGCGTGACATAAGGATCTACATATGCTGTCAAAATATTTTTAAAGGCAACCATTATTTTGGTAATATAAGCATTCTAGCAAAGCCAAGACAAATTCCCAAGGAGGAATAAAAAGGCAACATTTGCTGTGTTCCTATATGCAATTTTATGATGAAGCTAAAATAATTTAGCCGGTGTGGTACTGGTACAGTATTAGCCAGAAAGCTAAATTAAACAGAATAAGGTTACATAAAAGTCCAAGGAAAATGAATACCTCCCCACTGATCATGAAAGAATAATTTTTTTTAACATTTACGGTTTAGGGGCACCTGGTTGACTCAATCAGTAGAGCATGCAACTCTTGATCTCAAGGTTGTGAGTTCGAGCCTCATGTTGGATGTAGAGATTACTTAAAATCTTAAAACAAACAAACAAACAAAAAAACAACCTAAAAAACAAAATCAATGGGTTATAGCAGTTGGTTAGCTATTTTTTAAATGTTTGTTTATTTTTGAGAGAGAGAGAGAGAGAGAGAGAGAGAGAGAGAGTAAGTAGGAGAGGGGCAGAGAGAGAAGGAGACACAGAATCCAAAGCAGGCTCCAGGCTCTGAGCTGTCAGCACAGAGCCTGATGTGGGGTTTGAGCTCAAGAACCATGAGATCATGGCCTGAGTTGAAGTTGGACACTTAACCAACTGAGCCATCCAGGTGCCCCACAATTGGCTAGCTATTTGAGAAAAAAAGGATTTTTTTTTTAATTATTATTTTTTCAATATATGAAATTTATTGTCAAATTGGTTTCCATACAACACCCAGTGCTCATCCCAAAAGGTGCCCTCCTCAATACCCCTCACCCACCCTCCACTCCCTCCCACCCCCCATCAACCCTCAGTTTGTTCTCAGTTTTTAAGAGTCTCTTATGCTTTGGCTCTCTCCCACTCTAACCTCTTTTTTTTTTTTTTTTTCCTTCCCCTCCCCCATGGGTTTCTGTTAAGTTTCTCAGGATCCACATAAGAGTGAAAACATATGGTATCTGTCTTTCTCTGTATGGCTTATTTCACTTAGCATCACACTCTCCAGTTCCATCCACGTTGCCACAAAGGGCCATATTTCATTCTTTCTCATTGCCACGTAGTACTCCATTGTGTATATAAACCACAATTTCTTTATCCATTCATCAGTTGATGGACATTTAGGCTCTTTCCACAATTTGGCTATTGTTGAGAGTGCTGCTCTAAACATTGGGGTACAAGTGCCCCTATGCATCAGTACTCCTGTATCCCTTGGGTAAATTCCTAGCAGTGCTATTGCTGGGTCATAGGGTAGGTCTATTTTTAATTTTCTGAGGAACCTCCACACTGTTTTCCAGAGTGTCTGCACCAATTTGCATTCCCACCAACAGTGCAAGAGGGTTCCCGTTTCTCCACATCCTCTCCAGCATCTACAGTCTCCTGATTTGTTCATTTTGGCCACTCTGACTGGCGTGAGGTGATATCTGAGTGTGGTTTTGATTTGTATTTCCCTGATAAGGAGCGATGTTGAGCATCTTTTCATGTGCCTGTTGGCCATCCGGATGTCTTCTTTAGAGAAGTGTCTATTCATGTTTTCTGCCCATTTCTTCACTGGGTTATTTGTTTTTCGGGTGTGGAGTTTGGTGAGCTCTTTATAGATTTTGGATACTAGCCCTTTGTCCGATATGTCATTTGCAAATATCTTTTCCCATTCCGTTGGTTGCCTTTTAGTTTTGTTGGTTGTTTCCTTTGCTGTGCAGAAGCTTTTTGCATGTTGCTGTCCAGTTCTCCCAGCACCATTTGTTAAAGAGACTTTTTTCCATTGGATGTTCTTTCCTGCTTTGTCAAAGATTAGTTGGCCATACGTTTGTGGGTCTAGTTCTGGGGTTTCTATTCTATTCCATTGGTCTATGTGTCTGTTTTTGTGCCAATACCATGCTGTCTTGATGATGACAGCTTTGTAGTAGAGGCAAAAGTCTGGGATTGTGATGTCTCCTGCTTTGGTCTTCTTCAAAATTACTTTGGCTATTCGGGGCATTTTGTGGTTCCATATGAATTTTAGGATTGCTTGTTCCAGCTTCGAGAAGAATGCTGGTGCAATTTTGATTGGGATTGCATTGAATGTGTAGATAGCTTTGGGTAGTATTGACATTTTGACAATATTTATTCTTCCAATCCATGAGCATGGAATGTTTTTCCATTTCTTTATATCTTCTTCAATTTCCTTCATAAGCTTTCTATAGTTTTCAGCATACAGATCTTTTACAACTTTGGTTAGATTTATTCCTAGGTATTTTATGCTTCTTGGTGCAATTGGGAATGGGATGAGTTTCTTTATTTGTCTTTCTGTAGCTTCATTATTAGTGTATAAGAATGCAACTGAGGGGCGCCTGGGTGGCACAGTCGGTTAAGCGTCCGACTTCAGCCAGGTCACGATCTCGCGGTCCGTGAGTTCGAGCCCCGCATCGGGCTCTGGGCTGATGGCTCAGAGCCCGGAGCCTGTTTCCGATTCTGTGTCTCCCTCTCTCTCTGCCCCTCCCCCGTTCATGCTCTGTCTCTCTCTGTCCCAAAAATAAATAAACGTTGAAAAAAAAAGTTAAAAAAAAAAGAATGCAACTGATTTCTGTACATTGATTTTGTATTCTGCAGCTTTGCTGAATTCATGTATCAGTTCTAGCAGACTTTTGCTGGAGTCTATCGGATTTTCCATGTATAGTATCACGTCATCTGCAAAAAGCGAAAGCTTGACTTCATCTTTGCCAATTTTGATGCCTTTGATTTCCTTTTGTTGTCTGATTGTTGATGCTAGAACTTCCAACACTATGTTAAACAACAGCAGTGAGAGTGCGCATCCCTGTCGTGTTCCTGATCTCAGGGAAAAAGCTCTCAGTTTTTCCCCATTGAGGATGATGTTAGCTGTGGGCTTTTCATAAATGGCTTTTATGATGTTTAAGTATGTTCCTTCTATCCCGACTTTCTCAAGGGTTTTTATTAAGAAAGGGTGCTGGATTTTGTCAAAGGCCTTTTCTGCATCGATTGACAGGATCATATAGTTCTTATCTTTTCTTTTATTAATGTGATGTATCACGTTGATTGATTTGCGAATGTTGAACCAGCCCTGCATCCCAGGAATGAATCCCACTTGATCATGGTGAATAATTCTTTTTATATTCTGTTGAATTCGATTTGCTAGTATCTTATTGAGAATTTTTGCATCCATATTCATCAGGGATATTGGCCTGTAGTTCTTTTTTTACTGGGTCTCTGTCTGGTTTAGGAATCAAAGTAATACTGGCTTCATAGAATGAGTCTGAAAGTTTTCCTTCCCTTTCTATTTCTTGGAATAGCTTGAGAAGGATAGGTATTATCTCTGCTTTAAACGTCTGGTAGAACTCCCCTGGGAAGCCATCTGGTCCTGGACTCTTATTTGTTGGGAGATTTTTGATAACCGATTCAATTTCTTCGCTGGTTACGGGTCTGTTCAAGCTTTCTATTTCCTCCTGATTGAGTTTTGGAAGAGTGTGGGTGTTTAGGAATTTGTCCATTTCTTCCAAGTTGTCCAGTTTGTTGGCATATAATTTTTCATAGTATTCCCTGATAATTGTTTGTATCTCTGAGGGATTGGTTGTAATAATTCCATTTTCATTCATGATTTTATCTATTTGGGTCATCTCCCTTTTCTTTTTGAGAAGCCTGGCTAGAGGTTTGTTAATTTTGTTTATTTTTTCAAAAAAACCAACTCTTGGTTTCGTTGATCTGCTCTACAGTTTTTTTAGATTCTATATTGTTTATTTCTGCTCTGATCTTTATTATTTCTCTTCTTCTGCTGGGTTTATGCTGCCTTTACTGTTCTGCTTCTATTTCCTTTAGGTGTGCTGTTAGATTTTGTATTTGGGATTTTTCTTGTTTGAGATAGGCCTGGATTGCAATGTATTTTCCTCTCAGGACTGCCTTTGCTGCGTCCCAAAGCGTTTGGATTGTTGTATTTTCATTTTCGTTTGTTTCCATATATTTTTTAATTTCTTCTCTAATTGCCTGGTTGACCCACTCATTCGTTAGTAGGGTGTTCTTTAACCTCCATGCTTTTTAAGGTTTTCCAGACTTTTTCCTGTGGTTGATTTCAGGTTTCATAGCATTGTGGTCTGAAAGTATGCATGGTATAATTTCAATTCTTGTATACTTATGAAGGGCTGTTTTGTGACCCAGTATATGATCTATCTTGGAGAATGTTCCATGTGCACTCGAGAAGAAAGTATATTCTGTTGGTTTGGGATGCAGAGTTCTAAATATATCTGTCAAGTCCATCTGATCCAATGTATCATTCAGGGCCCTTGTTTCTTTATTGACCGTGTGTCTAGATGATCTATCCATTTCTGTAAGTGGAGTGTTAAAGTCCCCTGCAATTACCACATTCTTATCAATAAGGTTGCTTATGTTTATGAGTAATTGTTTTATATATTTGGGGGCTCCGGTATTTGGCGCATAGACATTTATAATTGTTAGCTCTTCCTGATGGATAGACCCTGTAATTATTATATAATGCCCTTCTTCATCTCTTGTTACAGCCTGTAATTTAAAGTCTAGTTTGTCTGATATAAGTATGGCTACTCCAGCTTTCTTTTGGCTTCCAGTAGCATGATAAATAGTTCTCCATCCCCTCACTCTCAATCTAAAGGTGTCCTCAGATCTAAAATGAATGTCTTGTAGACAGCAAATAGATGGGTTTGTTTTTTTATCCATTCTGAAACCCTATGTCTTTTGGTTGGCACATTTAATCCATTTACATTCAGTGTTATTATAGAAAGATACGGGTTTAGAGTCATTGTGATGTCTGTATGTTTTATGCTTGTAGTGATGTCTCTGGGACTTTGTCTCACAGGATCCCCCTTAGGATCTCTTGTAGGGCTGGTTTAGTGGTGACAAATTCCTTCAGTTTTTGTTTGTTTGGGAAGACCTTTATCTCTCCTTCTATTCTGAATGACAGACTTGCTGGATAAAGGATTCTCGGCTGCATATTTTTTCTGTTTAGCACACTGAAGATATCGTGCCAATTCTTTCTGGCCTGCCAAGTTTCAAAAGAGAGATCAGTCACGAGTCTTATAGGTCTCCCTTTATATGTGAGGGCACGTTTATCCCTTGCTGCTTTCAGAATTTTCTCTTTATCCTTGTATTTTGCCAGTTTCACTATGATATGTCGTGCAGAAGATCGATTCAAATTACGTCTGAAGGGAGTTCTCTGTGCCTCTTGGATTTCAATGCCTTTTTCCTTCCCCAGTTCAGGGAAGTTCTCAGCTATGATTTCTTCAAGTACCCCTTCAGCACCTTTCCCTCTCTCTTCCTCCCCTTGGGATACCAATTATGCGTATATTATTTCTTTTTAGTGTATCACTTAGTTCTCTAATTTTCCCCTGATACTCCTGGATTTTTTTATCTCTCTTTTTCTCAGCTTCCTCTTTTTCCATAACTTTATCTTCTAGTTCACCTATTCTCTCCTCTGCCTCTTCAGTCCAAGCCGTTGTCGTTTCTATTTTATTTTGCATTTCATTTAAAGCGTTTTTCAGCTCCTCCTGACTGTTCCTTAGTTCCTTGATCTCTGTAGCAAGAGATTCCCTGCTGTCCTCTATACTGTTTTCAAGCCCTGCGATTAATTTTATGACTATTATTCTAAATTCACTTTCTGTTATATTATTTAAATCCTTTGTGGTCAGTTCATTAGCTGTTGTTATTTCCTGGAGATTCTTCAGAGGGGAATTCTTCCGTTTGGTCATTTTGGATAGTCCCTGGAGTGGTGCGGACCTGCAGGGCACTTCCCCTGTGCTGTGGTGTATAACTGGAGTTGGTGGGCGGAGCCGCAGTCCGACCTGATGTCTGCCCCCAGCCCACCGCTGGGGCCTCAGTCAGACTGGTGTGTGCCTTCTCTTCCCCTCTCCTAGAGGCGGGATTCACTGTGGGGTGGCGTGGCCCGTCTGGGCTACTTGCACACTGCCAGACTTGTGGTGCTGGGGATCTGGCATATTAGCTGGGGTGGATTGGCAGGGTGCACAGGGGCGGGAGGGGCAGGCTCAGCCTGCTTCTCCTTCGGTGATCTGCTTCGGGAGGGGACCTGCGGCACCGGGCGGGAGTCAGATAGGGACGGATCTGCAGAAGCACAGCGTTGGGTGTTGGCGCGGAGCAAGCAAGTTCCCTGGCAGGAACTGGTTCCCTTTGGGATTTCGGCTGGGGGATGGGCGGGGGAGATGGCGCTGGCGAGTGCCTTTGTTCCCCGCCAAACTGAGCTCTGTCGTCCTGGGGCTCAGCAACTCTCCCTCCCTTTGCCCTCCAGCCTTCCCACTTTCCGAGCAGAGCTGTTCACTTATGACCTCCCAGATGCTAAGTCGCGCTCGCTGTCGGAACACACTCCCTCCGGCCCCTCCGCTTTTGCAAGCCCGACTCGGGGGCTCTGCTTGGCTGGCGAGCCGCCCCTCTGCCCCGGCTCCCTCCCGCCAGTCCGTGGAGCGCGCACCGCCTCGCCGCCCTTCCTACCCTCTTCCGTGGGCCTCTCGTCTGCACTTGGCTCCGGAGCATCCGTTCTGTGTCTTCTGGTGGTTTTCTGGGTTAGTTAGGCAGGTGTAGGTGGAATCTAAGTGATCAGCAGGACGCGCGGTGAGCCCAGCGTCCTCCTACGCCGCCATCTTCCCTCCCCTCCGAGAAAAAAAGGATTCTTAGCCTGACACTGGATTCCTAATTGATTCCAGGTGGATTAAAGGACTAACTATAAAAAGAGAATAGCAAAAAGAAAATTTTATATGTGGAAGAACTTTTCAAGCATGACACGAAAGGTGAAAGTGTAAAAGGATAAATAAGGAATGAACGTGAAAATTTAATGTGCATCAAAATACACCATGAACAAACTTTAAAGGATAAAAACAATAGGAAACACTTTGCAATGCGTATTTCTTAAAAGGGCTCTTAGAAATTAACAAGAAAATAAATACACACACAAAAAAATACACCAAAGAGCATACTATATATATTAAATATAGATGTAAGTCTAAATATTTATAAAGACTGAAAGGAAGTATTGATACTGGTGAATCATATAAGGAGATTATGGGAATTTTAATTTTTTTTTCTGTTTGCTTACATTTTCTAAACACTTGTCAATGAATATAAGAAAAAATGATAATAGTAAAATAAAAGGATAATAGGAAGGGCGCTTGGCTGGCTCAGTCAGTAGGGCATGTGACTCTTGATCTTGGGGTTGTGAGTTCAAGCCCCATGTTGGGCACAGAGCTCACTTTTTAAGAAAAAGGATAATAAGAGGAGCTAGACAGTCTCATAAAACACTAAAAATACTAATGTAAGCATCAGCCTGGCATATCACTTGTGAAGGAGGACATAGCAATACTTATCAGAAACCATATTACTTCATATACCCCCCCCTTTTTTAATGTTTATTTATTTTTAGAGACAGCAAGTGAGCAGGGGAGGGATAAAGAGAGAGGAGTGAGAGAGAATCCCAAGCAGGCTCCGAGCCCTAATGGCATGGAGCCCTACGTGGGGCTTAAACTCAGGACCATGAGAACATGGCTTGAGGCAAAATCAAGAGTCAGAGGCTTAACTGACCGAGCCACCTACAGGCTCCCATATACCCTTTGAATAAGTAATTTTCTTCCTAGCAATTTATTCTTTAAAAAAATTTTTTTTAATGCTTATTTGTTATTTTTGAGAGAGACAGAGACAGAGAGACAGAGCATGAGCAGGGGAGGAGCAAAGAGAGAGGGAGACACAGAATCCAAAGTAGGCTCCAGGCTCTGAGCTGTCAGCACAGAGCCTGACACGGGGTTTGAACTCACGAACCGGGAGACCATGACCTGAGCTGAAGTTGGCCGCTCAGCTGACTGAGCCACTCAGGCGCCCTTCTCGCAATTTATTCTAAAGAAACAGTTGGGAATCTATAAAGAAAATGTAGCTGCAAGAAAGTTCATGACATTGCTGTTCAAAACAAAAAAGGAGACCAAAGAAATATTGCACAGTAAAGGCTAGTTGAAAATGTGGGAAGTGTCCTCAAAGGAATACTACAAAACCATTTACGTGTTACTGCAAGGGCATGAAAACATTTGAGATGTATTATTGAACAAAAAAGTCATATTATGAATCATGGTTGAGATAACATTTTTATATAGACTCTATAGCTGATATCTGTATTTCTACCCTTTTCTCTGTATATTTATATACAGTATATTAAAAAGCTGTGGAAATGGTGTCTTAAATAATAATAGTGACCTCTGAGTAGTGAGATTACAGGTGATTTTTATTTCATTTTTGCTTATTTATATTTTCTAAAGTTTCTTCAATATACGTATATATACACACATATAACACATATGTGTATATATGTGTGTGTGTGTATATATATGTATCCATATTTCTCTCTATATCTGATATCAACACAGTATTTTTATCTTTCCTTCTATGTGTTTATATACATTACATGCATTATATATACATTATATAGATTACATACATTTATACACATTACATACATTATATACATATTTGTATTTGCTGAAGTTTCTCCCATAAACATGTATACACACACACATATATGCTGTTAAATATGCATATGTATGTGTACGTTCATGCATACAAACGCGTTCAGTGAAATAGGAAAAAAGTACTTTCAAAAAGCAATCATCTTAGTAGTCAGATCCAGTGAATTTATTATTTGGTTTGTATTAATCATTTTTAAAGTACAACGTGAAAAAGACCTCTGTTACCCGGCACGGTAGGTACAAAAGCGGGGAGCCTTCCTCTACGATAGTCCTCATCCATATTCCACATCGTCTCAAAATGAGGTCAATGAGTTTTTCTTTTTACATAAATTATCTTTGATGAGCTCTGAGGAAGTTCTGGCTTATCTTAAATTCTGTGATTAGGTAGTAGTTTTATAGCAAGGTTTGAATATCATTGCTGAATGACTAATTTTTGAAACAAATACGATCCATGTTATTTAGAGCTGTACAGTTTACAGTTCTTTCTTTCTTTTTTCTTAAGCTTATTTATTTATTTTGAGAGAGGGAGAGAGAGGGACTGTGTGAGTGGGAGAAGGGGAGAGGCAAAGGGAGAGAATCTCAAGCCCGATCCGGGGCTCGATCTCACAAACTGGGAGACCATGACCTGAGCCAAAATCAAGAGCTGGACCCTTAACCGACTGAGCCACCCAGGCGCCCCTCACAGCTCTTTCATACACACTACCTTTATTGAATGCTCGTAACAGCCCTGAAATACGAGCGAGATGTTTTCACGTATGAGAAAATGGAAATTTCCCAATGCAAAGGAACTAGTTCAGGGTCACCCAACACATTGCTGGCGGAACTGGACTCAAACCCAGGTCTTGTGAGGAGGGACACTCAAGAGGGAACATATTCCACCCTCTTTTGCTCACACCATTTTCCTAAGATTTAAACGTGTTACCCTACTAGGTAAAAGTTCACATCTAATATGACATTGTCCCATTCCTATGTAGAACGCTAGTTGTCTGAAAAGCCTCTAAAGGGCGCCTCAGTTACTCCGTCCTGTGACACTTCACCCAGAACGGTCCTATGCACAAAAGCCATGAAATCCCTACAGATTATAAGGACTACAGAGAGGGAGGGAGGCAAACCATAAGAGACTCTTCAATACAGAGAACAAACTGAGGGTGGACGGGGGGGGGGGGGGAGGGAGAGGGGAAGGCGGGCGACGGGCACTGAGGAGGGCACCTGTTGGCATGAGCACTGGGTGTTGTATGGAAGCCCAGTTAACAATAAATTGTATTTAAAAAAAAAAGACTAGACTAGGGTAGATTAGGGCTCTTGCGTCATCCTATCATGGCCATTTTTAGAAGACCCACAGCCCATTATCGCGGTGTATGCCAGGTGCATCCCATAAACCCCACACAACACCAACAACCCATGAGGCAGCCTCTATTATGCTAACATGAGCAAATCGAGGCTCCGAAAAAGTGCCTTTGGTCGCGTGACTAATGAATGGCGCAGGCGGGATTGGAGTGCAACTGTATCCCACTCCAGACTCTTTCTGCAACCCCGCTCTGCCTTCCTTGACTCAATCTGTGTTTGCATTGTGCGGAGAAAACATGTGTCTCCCTGATACTGACAGTGTGCGCCTCAGATTATGTGGTTCTTTCGGGCAGAAAACCGTTATATTCACTAAATGGTGATGCAGCCCAATGCCAAGAGGAAGGTTACAGCACTGGAGAAAAACCACGTTTCATAGACCAAGGGGAGACCTTTCTTATTTTCCTCGCCCCTTTTGTACATGTTTGCCTTGCTGTTAATAATTTCCTAAATCTCCTTAATGTAGCATCCATCACTAAGGTAGACGTCCCACCAAAAAAAAGAAAAAAAAAAAAAACAGAAAAAGACAATCAGGAAAAAGCTATATTGTCTCCTCTCAAGTTTTTTTTTTTGTGTTTTTTTTTTTTTTCTCCCTCAAGTTTTTGGTGAGGTCTGCCACCTAAACAGTTTCCTCTCTAACAACTTGACCTTTGCTGAGCCGGTAGAGAAGAACCCTTTACTAGCTCAGATTAGGACCACTCCAAATATTTGGACACACGATATATGTGTTTGGCATTCCGGCCATTGCTCCTATGGCCTATAATACAAATAAACCATTGTTCGACCGCGGATTTCAACCAGATCTCAGACCTGGTCACAAGAAGCAGCAATCGTGTGTGTTGTTTCTGTTGACAGTTATTTACACAGTGGTTCAAAAGTTTTGGGGCCAAAGAGTTGTATAGGATTGCGGTACCTTTCAGTTTCAGTACTGTTAACAATTTTGCTGTTTTTGCTCTCCTGTGACCAGTGGTATAAAAACTAGTATTCTGGGGCGCCCGCTTGGCTCAGTTGGTGGAGCAGGCGACTCTTGATCTCGGGGTTGTGAGTTCGATCCCCGCGTTGGGTGTAGAGATGGCTTAAAAACAAAATCTTGAAAAAAATAAAAATAAAAAGCACAAAGGGACATAGAAACATTGAAGCAAAGGTGATTTGCCAAACCATGTGCTTGCCAATTCTTAACGAATCAGGTGTTAGGAACGGCTTTAAAGTTTTGTGTTTCCTTCCCACCCACTTTTGGCTTTTTCAGAGGAGCAGAGACAGTGGAAAAGCAAAATAGTTCCAAGAGGGATGCTTTTCATTTCTTGATTTGCCTTTAAAGCTTTAAGTTGATATTTGAGAAAGGAGTGAGTAGTCACGATTTTAGAAGTGGAATTTTAGAACTCGTACAAATATAAACATTTCCTGGCTTATAAATAGCAGACAGTTACAAATGTTTATCCCTTATCTCCACACTGTTGGAGCCTCAAACTAGTCCCTTAAAAACTGTCATGCTGGCAGTGAGGGGTCAAGACAGAACAGTTAGAACTTCAGATGCCAAAAAAAAAAAAAAACACCCATACTGAAAGCAGGTATGGGAATCAGGCTTCAGCAGACCTGGTATGTCCCTGGGTTCTCCCTCTCACGCTAAAGCCTTTTTTTGTTGTTGTTTTTTCTGTTTTAAATCTCATTTTATTTCCCCAACATCCTACCAGTTAAAAACCTCGCTCCCTCCCTCCCTCTCTCCCTGCAGGATGTTGTTAAAAAATGCAACGCATCTGGGATGTCAAAGGCATCTTAGTCATTCGTACCTCAGTGTAAATTGGCTCAAAAAGGTTGCTTTTTTTAAAGCCCCTAAAAGAAATAACGGATGCCAAGTTTGCCGGGCTTCTGGCAAAAACTCAGAGGATTCGGACACCGAACCTGCGGTCATCCCTAAGCTTTCGTGGGGAGGTGGGGAGGATTGGAAAAGGGGTGCAGCTGCGACACTCCGAAGTTAGGACAGAAAGGCGGAAAGAGGGAACGGTGCCAGGAATAAACTGCCTCTTTTCAGAATTTGTCTATATCTGGCCACGTGTCAAGGCTTTCATTTTTAGTGTCGAAGGGAAAACCTTATCCATTCAAACATTCAAGCATCCAATCCTTCTCCCCTCAGCAGACAAACCTTTAGTTACCCCCCCCCCCCCCCGACTTCAGGCAGGGAGGGGGGAGAATAATCCCCGTCTTAATTGGTGCAGAAGTTTCCTATTTCCTGTTTTTGTTGTTACCACTGGAAACTTTGCCGTATGTATCTGCAGCGCACTACAGACTCTTAGAAAGACTGGGAGAGCCCTGTTCGGTCCCTTTTTGTGAAGCCGTGTCCCAGAGAGAAGGGCTTGAGTTTGTCAGAGCAAATCGGTGGCCGAGCAGGGAATAGAAACCACCTCGCTGGTGGTAATGTTAACTAGCAAAGGTCTCGTATAAAAATACGGAAAGCTAAGTGACAACAACGGGACTCGTCAGTTTCACACTCCGGAAGCGTTGTGTTTTTGAACCAACGGTGCAACGTTTTGCTAACTGAAAAATGTGTATGCGGCCGCCTATTGAGCTGGTTGAGGGGTCCCGCCTTATTCACCGCCCACCCCTTTTTCTTAACTCTTGTGGGGGCTGTCTCACTGCCTCAGTCTGCTGCCCCACTTTTCTCCCCTGGTTCTTTTCCTACTTCTTACTTTTCAGGGAAGCCAGGTGGCTGTGGGCGGTGAAGCTCCTGTTGTCCTTACAATTTCCTCCTCCTTTAGAGGGAGACCAACTAGTGCATTCAATGCTCTGGACCCCTGGGCCGGGCCTGCCGTGCCACGCACCAATTTACACGAACTGATCAGGGTGTCATTTCATCTAACAGGGGGAGATGAAATTAACAACTGCATTTGCATTCGCTCTAGGCTGTGATTCTCCCAGAACTTTGAGGCGTGTGACACTGTTATCGTTTATACCCACCAGCCGCCGTCTTCTATGGCCCCTTCTTCTAATGTGGTTTTCTTCAAATGGATGGATGTACGGTCCGATGGATGTACGGGTCTCGGACCGAGACCCCAAGTAACCCTTGACACTGATGGGCCAAAAGTTATACAATCAACAAAGGTGAAGCTTCAGGCAGTTGATGTTGCAGGGTATATAAAGGCATCTGAAAAGTCTTCCGCTTGTATACATAAACATTTTCATATTTAAATACATCAAAAAAATTTTTTTAATGTTTTTATTTATTTGTGAGAGAAAGAGAAACAGTGAGCAGGAGAAGGGCAGAGAGAGAGAAGGAGACACAGAATCTGAAGCAGGCTCCAGGCTCTGGGATGTCAGCCCAGAGCCCCCTGCGGGGCTCGAACTCACAAGCTGTGAGATCATGACCTGAGCTGAAGTCGGACGCCCAGCTGACTGAGCCAGCCAGGCGCCCCTTTAAATACATTTTACGCCCTGCGTAATACAGAGTAGGGTTTATTAACCCAAATAAACTCAAGCCCTCCGAAAGGTTGTGTGCATACACAGTTTCATAGCTATTTTTTTCAACGTTTATTTATTTTTGGGACAGAGAGAGACAGAGCGTGAACGGGGGAGGGGCAGAGAGAGAGGGAGACACAGAATCGGAAACAGGCTCCAGGCTCCGAGCCATCAGCCCAGAGCCCGCCGCGGGGCTCGAACTCCCGGACAGCGAGATCGTGACCTGGCTGAAGTCGGACGCTTAACCGACTGCGCCACCCAGGCACCCC
Source organism: Prionailurus bengalensis (assembly GCF_016509475.1). Classification (NCBI taxonomy): domain Eukaryota; kingdom Metazoa; phylum Chordata; class Mammalia; order Carnivora; family Felidae; genus Prionailurus; species Prionailurus bengalensis. The sequence goes on from NC_057358.1 coordinate 21,247,140, forward strand.
TCACAGTTTCATAGCTATTAGCAGAACCTCAAAGGGTCCCAGAATACAAAGTTAAAGAACCATGAATTCAGATGATAAATGCGTCATTTAAATCATCTCACCAATTTTACTGATTTTTGTCTCTCCCATTTGGATGCATTTCCTCATTGACTTTCTTTCACTTGTGGCCTAAAAGGCTCAAGTCACCGGATTGTCTTAATATTTATTTATTTTTGAGAGAGAGAGAGAGACAGAGTGCGAGTGGGAGAGGGGCAGAGCGAGAGGGAGACACAGAATCCGAAGCACGCTCCAGGCTCTGCCCTGACACCCCCAGAGCCCGGAGTGGGGCTCAAACTCACAGACTAAGAGATCATGACCTGAGCCAAAGTTGGACACGCAACTGACTGAGCCATCCTGGTGCCCCAAGTCATAGGATTTTTCTTACATCAGTTTCCTTTATGTGCTGTTGATTGACTTGAGTGAAAGGTAAGCCATAGAACAGGACTTTGACGTAATAGCAAGATGATTTCTGTCATGGGAGAATCATGAGCTTTAGGATTAGCAGACTGGAGTTCAGCTGTGCCACAAAGGTCACTCAAGATCGATTTTATAGCTTCTTTGAGTCTCTGTCTCTGACCTGTATCTTGGGGGAAAAGTATCTATTTCATGGGGTTGTCATGAGTATGGCATAGCACACACCTGTAAAGAACCTACCCACCGTAGTTCATGACGCCTAAGAGACACTGAATAAACACGTTTTCTTCCTTCTCTGGCACGAACCAGACTGTTGGACGTGCTGTGATTTTGTGAAGTTACGCTACATGCAAGGACCGTACCCCTGCTGATATTTACCTGTGGGCGGACCTTCTGCTTTTAGGCCAGAGGCAAGTCCTCTAGACTACAGCTGTCAAACTAGGAGCACTTTACCATCCTCTCTCCACTTCTGATGTCCTCCTTTGCATTCCTGTCACCTCCTCCCTTTCTGCGACTCCTGCTCCTTCCCAATATCCGCAGGAAGAGTCAACTCGTTGTCATCTCAACGTCTCCAAGGACCTCAGAGAAAAAAAAAAGGTATCAAAGGGAAGAATAAATATAATACGGCTAAAGCATGACAATACATTACACATTTTGCTCCGGGGAAAGGCTGACATGAAACGTTTGAAGAAACATGAAACAAACCCTAAAGATAGATGATTTTTCACATCTGAAAGGCAATTTCCCCCAACCACCCCCTCCCCCCAAGCTTCAAAGCAAGGGTTCCTTTTGTCATCTGCCTGATGGGTTACTTTGGACAGGGTTTAACTTATGAAATTGCTCCAATGCCCCTTAAAAGGTGTGCTAGTGAAAATGATGAATGTGAGCTCTTAATTGAAAATTTAAAAACATCCACGCGGCAAAGCATAGTAAACACATTTGCTCTTTGGTAAAAGTTTCAAAAATGAGTACCTTCCATAGGCCACATTTGCACTCAATAACCAATAGGATGATTCGAGAAATAAGCCAGGGAAGAATATGTCTTCGGGCTCAGTGTTCTCCTCAAAGCGTCCCCTGCAGTTTTGATTCATCAAACACTTCAAAGATTTTTTTTCTCTAATTTAGACAAATTTTTTTTTTATTATTTCATTATGAACCTTAACATATTATACCAATAAAAAAGTGAACGTACCTATGAAAATATTAATAATTACTTACAGTAATAGAGACCTAATTTTTCTTTTTTTTGCTACAGAAAAGTTGGTGAATTTTCAGCATCATATATAATTTCAAAAGAATTCCAAAAAAAGTTGTATTCAATTAGGAAGAAATTTGGGGCGCCTGGGTGGCTCAGTCGGTTAAGCGTCTGACTTCAGCTCACAGTTTGATCTCACAGTTTGTGGGTTCGAGCCCCACGTCAGGCTCTGTGCTGACAGCTCAGAGCCTGGAGCCTGCTTCAGATTCTGTGTCTCCTTCTCTCTCTGTCCCTCCCCCGCTCACACTCTGTCTTTCAAAAATGAATAAATGTTAAAAATATTTTTTAAATTGTTAAAAAAGCAAATAAATAACAAAGAAGAAATTTAAACAAGTTAATGGTGATACAGGCTGAGGGATTTTGCCAGTGGGATATAATAAGTTTGAGTTCAGTTGCATAAACATTGAATAATGCAACACTCTTCTTATAAAATTTAATAAAACAGAACTTTGAGACATTCTGAATTTCTGAAAAAAATTAATTTCTGAGCAACATTTGTGTAATCCTTACGTCAAATGACCATGATTTCCTGTTCCAACTATATCTTCACACAAATGATGTTTCGGAAAACATAATTTTATTATTGTAAATTGAATCATACAGATGCTCTAGAGACACGTGTTTTTATCTATTTGTTTATTCTTAAGCTTATTTATTTATTTTGAGAGAGTGTGCACGAGTGAGTGGGGGAGGAGCAGAGAGAGAGAGAAGGAGAGAGAGAATCCTAAGCAGACTGCACTGTCAGTGCAGAGCCCAATGCAGAGCTCGATCCCACCACTGTGAGATCATGCCCTGAGCCGAGATCAAGAGTTGGACACTTAATTGACTGAGCCACCCAGGCGCCCCTATTATTTATTTATTTTAAATTTATTTTTTTTAATATTGATTTATTTTTGAGAGAGACAGACAGACAGAGCATGAGCAGGGGAGGGACAGAGAAAGGGGGAGATACAGAATTGGAAGCAGGCTCCAGGCTCCGAGCTGTCAGCACAAAGCCTGACTCGGGGCTTGAACCCACAAAGCCAAAGTCAGATGCTTAACGAACTGAGCCACCCAGGCACCCCTATTTATTTATTTATTTATTTATTTATTTTTTCAAGAAACTGTTAGTTTCTAATTTGTTTAAATGTTTATTTATTTTTGAGAGAGAGAGAGAGAGAAAGAGAATGAATGGGGTTGGGGCAACGAGAGAGGGAGACACAGAATGTGAAACAGGCTCCAGGCTCTGAGTTGTCAGCACAGAGCCTGACGCGGGGCTCGAGCTCAGGAACCGTGAGATCATGACCCGAGCCGAAGTCGGACGCTCAACCGTTTGAGCCACCCAGATGCCCCGCTATTTATTTATTTTTAAGGTTTATTTATTTATTTTTTATTATTAAGTACTGTCTACACCCAAAGTGGGGCTCCAACTCGTGACTCCAAGATCAAGAGTCACATGCTCTTCTGACTGAGGCAGCCAGGGGCCCCGAAGTGTGTTGTTTTTAAGGCCCGATAGCATCTCATTTGGTAAAATGTGAATGGCTAGTATCTAGATATTATTTTAGGATTCTGAATTTGTACATAGTGAGGAGGCGGGGGCAATAATTGGAGGGAAAGGCACCAACATTATTTGAACATCCCTTTGGGGCCAGGCATCTCATTTAATCCCCTAACCCACCGGCAAATTAGGTATTCTCACCTCATTTTTATAGAAGAGGAAACTGCCTAAGTCTACAGAGTTAATCATGGGGAAAAAAATCATCAGTACTTGATGACAGGATGTGAATATTACATATATGTTTATTGTACATTTTTTTTTATTGTAAAATTTTTAAATAATTTATTTGGTGAAAATTTTCAAATAATTACAAAGGCGGTACGATCTCATCATCACCCAGATTAAAAAATGATCAAGACTGACACATTTGCTTCATCTTTTCCTTTTTTCTTTTACTTCTCGATTTGCTGAAGTATTTTGAAGCCACCCCCAGATGTGTCATTTTATCCCTGCGTGTCTGTCTTTAAAAAAATACGGAGTAAAGAAAAATGACAGTGCTGTTACAATACCTCATAAAGGAACGATAATTCCTTGGTGTCATCTGAGTCAGTCCATAATTCACTTCCCTAATTGCTTTAAAAATATCTTTTTTCTTCTTGCTTGCTCACATCAAATTATGAGCATGCATTTTAGCCAAGTTAAGGTTCAGTTCTTGTGGTTCTAGAAAACAGAGCAATGACAGAGAGCTGATGTTTCTGCAAAGTGAAGATTCCCCAAAGGATGCCACAATATTCTTAGTTTGAATTTCATAGGCCACCAATTAAATTAACAATTGGTGGGGCGCCTGGGCGGCTCAATCGGTTAAGCGTCTGACTCTTGAGTTTTGGCTCAGGTCATGATCTCACGGTTTGTGAGATCAAGTCCCGAGTAGGGTTCTGTGCTGACAGCATGGAGCCTGCTTGGGATTCTCTGTCTCCCTCTCTCTCTCTGCCCCTCCCCGGCTTGCTCTCTCTGTCTCAAAAAATAAACTGAAACAAAATTTTTTAGGTATAAAAAAATTAACGAATGAAAGGAATGACCGTAAAAGGTTATTTTGGGGGTTTTGTTTTGCTCTTTATTTATTTATTTTTATTTTAGAGAGAAAGCGCACGAGCAGGGAGATGGGCAGAGGGAGAGAGAATCCTAGGTAGGTGCCCTTTGGAGCTGGATCCCGCGATCCCGGGATCATGACCTGAACTGAAATCAAGAGTTGGACGCTCACCTGGCTGAGCCACCCAGGGCCCTGTTTTACTCTTTAAAAGAAGAAAACCTTGCCATCTCCCAATACCATGTTATGAATTGAGTGTTTCTTTCCCTTTAAAATAGTATATACACTGAAACCTAACCTCCAGTGTGACAGTACTGGGAGGTCGGTGCTCTTTTATAAAGGGCACAAATCCCGTTCAGGAGGGCTCCACCCCTCAGGACCTAATCACCTCCCAAAGCCCCCACCTCCTCATATCATCAGCTTAGGGGTTAGGATTTAAACATATGATTTGAGGAGAACATAAACATTCAGGCCATAGCACAGCCTGAGACCATTATTTTATTCTTCAGAAGGACACGTAATACACAAACGTAGGAAAGATGTTATCACAAAATGACTGGCCTTCCCAGGAAAGGATGTTTAGCAACTCTGTAAATATGTCTTAGAATATGGATTTAACAACTGAAAAATACCTCAAAATTAATAATATCAAGTGTTGCACGTCTATAGTGAAAACCAACATTATCCAGTATACGTAGGATCATAACAGGCAGCCAACAGTGGTCGATCTGACCGTTTACTCAACCTCTCTACACCTTAGCCTTCGTAAGATGGGATAACATTAGTCCTACTCATTAGGTTCTCGTCAGTAGACATACGGCGTATCTAACGCATAAACTATGTATTAAACAAATTCCAACTAATTATTAACTTCAAGTTTCAGATAGTCTGCGCAAAAGAACATAAACTCAGCCCCTCATCTGCACTTGGTTTTCATGGGAACTTGGAGAACTGGTGAGGAAACTCTTGTTAAAGTTTTTTTTTTTTTTTAATTTTAGAGAAAAAGAGAGAGTGCTAGCAGGGGAGAGGGGCGAGGGACGAGGGGGGAGGAGAGAGAGAGAGAGAGAGAGAGAGAGAGAGAGAGAGAGAGAAAGAGTCTTAAGCAGGCTCCATGAGGAGCGTGGAGGCCAACATTGGGCTCAATCTGATGACCCTGGGATCATGACCTGAGCCAAAATCAAGAGTCAAATGCCCAACCGACTGAGCCACCGAGGCGCCCGTGGAAACTCCATTCATCTCTCCTCGAGGCAGATGGTTGTTTATTTTTCTGCCAGCTGATGTGTAGAGCAGCCAGAATTAATGATATCTCTAGGGGGATGTGTTTGAAAGAAGTAAGATTAAATGGGGACAGGGTTATTTCTTTCTTGTTTGTGAAACGCTTTGGTGACTGTGAAGTCTTTCTAAATATGTCTCCCAAGTTGACATGTTAGTTCATATTTTGGAAGCTTTTTCATAATATCCTAATTTTTCTAATGACCAGTGGGTAAAAGCAAATTCAAGTCTGCGGACTGAAAAACCGAAGCACAAAATAATTAAGTTGCTTAGCATAATAAGAGCTAGCATTTATTGAGACTTAAGCTTCTGAATGCTTTATATTTATCTTAACTCCTATGATCCTCAGGGCAATCCTGGCTTGTCGGTGAGACTTCTTGTCTGTTATAAATTTTAAGTTTTTTTTTTTTTTTTTTTGAAAGAGAGAGAGAGAGAGCGTGAGCAGGGGAGGGACAGAGAGAGAGAGAGAGAGAGAGAGAGAGAGAATCCCAAGCAGGCTCCATGCTGTCAGTGCAGAGCTAGATGGGGGTGGGGTGGGGTAGTGGGGGGCTCCATTCTACAAACCCCAAGATCATGACCTGAGCGGAAATCAAGAGTCTGATGCTTAACGGACAGAGCCACGGTGGGGGGGCGGGATGGGAGGAGGGGGGGTAAGGGTGGTGGGGGGGCACCTCACATCTATTTTAAAGACAAGGAGACTGAGGCACAGAGAGGTTAAGAAACTTGCTCAGGATCACTTAGCTGGTAGGTGGAGGTCCAGGATCCACACTGGGCAGTCTGGCTCCAGAATATTCTGCACTATTGGCAGAAGATTTTCTAAACTGAACCCTCCTGTGTTTAAAGAGCTGGAATTAGGGAATGACGGGGAAAGGTAGGCAGCCTCCCCCCCCCTCCCCCATCCCACACACACACCTGTGAATTGCCACATCTCTTCTCCACTTACCCCCCCCCCCCCTTGGAATGCAAGCCAGAGGCAGGCTCCGCCCCCTCCGCCCCCTCTGCCTCCCTTGGGATCCCTCTGTACCTCTTTGTTTTCTCTTTGTTGTCTCACAAAGATCTATTTGTTTGATCTTTCCATCTCGACATTGTTTCATCCTAAATTGAGAAGCTGGGACGAGGGCAGAGGGGGAATTGAAATCAAACCCTTCAGTGGGCGAGAGGTGAAAATGCCAGGGTATCTGTCTGCCTTCCCCACTCTCGTCCCTCGTCAAATAGATATTTCCTCAAAATGCCACCTGACTTCACCCTTCTTTTTGCTTCTCGTGCCCTTTAATCTGGCTGGTGGTATGGATATCAGTTGCTTGTATGCCTGGGGCGGGGGTAAGTTCTGCCCGTTCTGCCATAGAAAAGCTGTGGTGGTCCCCTAGCCGTACATGTAAAACCCAGGTTGTCTGAGGACAGGCTGGAGGGCTTCTTACACATCGTTATCCTGTGGTCACTAGGCGCTTTCAGGAGGGAGAGAGAGCCAGGAAGGTACTGTAGTAGTCATTCGTTTGGGGCAGCCCAAGTATTCCTGAGGCTAAAATGCAGAAGTTCCTGCTCTTTGAAGACCTTATTTTTATTATTTTACTTGCTTTAAACGACAACAGCATCTCCTTCAGATTAGATTTTGATGGTGGCATGTTTGTTTTCTTCAAAATTTCTTGCTTGCTTTTGCTTTCTTTTCTTTCTTTCTTTCTTTCTTTCTTTCTTTCTTTCTTTCTTTCTTTCTTTCTTTCTTCTTTTTTTCTTCCTTCCTTCAATCCTTCCTTCCATCTTTCTTTCTTTCTTCTTTCTTCTTTCTTTCTTCCTTCCTTCTTCCTTCCTTCCTTCCTTCCTTCCTTCCTTCCTTCCTTCTTTTTCTTTCTTTCTCCTTCTTTCTTCCTTCCTTCCTTCCTTCCTTCCTTCCTTCCTTCCTTCCTTCTCTTTCTTTCTTTCTTTCTTTCTTTCTTTCTTTCTTTCTTTCTTAAGATTTTATTTTTAAGTAATCTCTACACCCAAGGTGGAGCTCAAACTCACAGCCACAAGATCAAGAGTCACCCGCTCCACCAGCTGAGGTGGCCAGGCAGCCCGTGTTTTCCTCAGCATTTCTGACCTGTCTCAGCTATGCACTTACCCCTTGTTTGCCCTTAATTATTCCACAGTGCATATGCACTCTGCAGGTTGTTGGCCTGGGGGCTTCCCTGAGGAAGCCAGCTGACCGGGAGGAGGGGACAAAGGTTCCAGGGCACAGGGAACGCCTAGTACCAGTCATCGGTGCCCAAAGAGGAATGGTGAGTTTAGAGCAGTGTGGGCAGGGGCCTCGGGCATGAAGTGCTAGTACTGGGTGCATAGCAGTTGGGAACAGGACAGACTGGGGCCCAGGATGCCGGAAAGAGGCTGAACAGGAGAGGCCTTTGGCGTGCCTCAGGCTGCTTGAACCTCCTTCCCAGTGCCATGGGGAACCAAAGAAGGGTTCTGTATCCTATCCAGGGGGATGGCTATAACTAGAGTTCTGTTTCAGAGTGCTTCCCTCAGCGTTTTGGGGAGGAGGGGCTGGAGGGGGAGCATAACCAGAGGCCAGAGAGGACCCCTCTGCAGTTTTCCAGGGAAGGGGTCCCTAGGTCCACAGGTGAGGTCATGATGAGCATGGCCCCCGGAGGGCAGATTCCAGGTGCACGTAGGTAGTAGAATTGAGTGACAGGGAGATAGACTGGGTGTGACAGGCGGGGCAAGAGAGAGGGTCTGAGGTCATTCGCCTAATTACGTTTTGGTCTTTAGGATTTTCTTTGTTCTTGCCAGTTTTGACTTATTTAGCGCATCAAAAATAAGAGAACGGACAAATAAGCCTGAAGAAGTCCAAGGCGGTGGGTTTAGCCAATGATCCAGGACAGGCTGGAGTCGGGTTCTGAGGGTCGGGAATCAAGAACAATGAGGGCACCAGGCACAGGGGCTCAGGCTTCTAAGACCAGGGGTTCTGACTAATTCTGACAACACCATCTGACGTGCCCGGGACTGCTGTTAAGATGGGTGCTGTTAACACCCATCAGTGTGTAAGACCTTCATGTCTTCAGGTTTCTGCCCAAACCTGATCTCAGGCAAGAGCTTATGAGAAATGAGAGAGTAGACTTAGGGAGAAGGAAACAAGCATCATTCAATCCCTCCATAGGACAAGCCTGACAAGCTGTGTATAACACGCACGTGCACGCCTGCGTAGACGTACGCGCGTGGGAGGATGTGTCATTTGAAGTTGACCCGTGGGGAACAACACGGGGACAATGGTTGGTACAGACGCTGATGTTCTCGTCCGCAGGGGGCGCTTTAATGAAAAGACGCGAGATGTCCACTCAGATTTCTCCAGGGACTGCTTTGCTCCCACTTCAACGTGTAAGATCCTTCAACCTTATCAATCAAATTAAAAATTTCAACCATATTAATCAAATTAAAAATTGATATGGGTCCTTTATATGGCCCTTTAAAAGGACTAACTAGAATTGCTACCCGATAGATGAGCATATAAAAGATAATGTTAAAAAAAAAAAAGTTAAAAAAAAAAGTTAAAAAAAAAAAAAACCCCAAACTGATGCCAGTGCAGGATGTATCTTAAATGCAAATGTCTTCCAGACCAAAATTACTTCCAAAATTACTAGTGTCTCTAGGGCAATGATATAAATAACCCGTGCTTACTTTTCAACTCATGAAAGAGTTGGCAAAAGTAATGAGTTTTTAATAGTTTCGTAAACACTATGTCTGAAAATAGCTCATGAATATTTGGGAGGAACTTATGAAATGTTTATATGTTAGCTCAGTAAAGTACACACTTTGTCACAGTTTAGTGGCTTGCGAAGACTCCAATCAATGGCGAAATTAAGGAGAAGCGAAGATTTGCATAGGCGCGAATTTAGGTGTGAGAGAATTCTTGCACGTAAAATGTCTGTACTTCTGACATCTCACTATACGAGCATGAAGGGGACCGAGGACCCAAAAAAGCAAACAGCAACTTGTTGGGTAAAATACAAGACCCCCCTCCAACTCCCGTTTTGGCTGCGTTGCTACATCTGAAGATGAAGTGTCTTTGCTTCCTTTCCTTTCGTTCCAAATCTGTCCTGCAAAGACGGGCTGAATGCACACGCCAAAAGGAAGCCCGTTATTTGTAGCCAAGGCCACTGCGGTCAGTGTGATAGATGGTGAACACTTTTTTTTTTTTTTTGTCCAGCAGTACTGGAGTTAAGTCTTTGATTTTGTGTGGGACGCCAGTGGGGGGGGGGGGGGGAGTGTAACAATCAATTTTAATGTTGTGACTCTTGGCTGAAAGCGATGTAACTGCTTTGAAAGCCACCTAACTGCTTTGAGGTGCTTTGCGGCTATTAAAATGTATCTATCACATAAGACATTTTTAACCCCTGTAAAAATTCATCCTTCTGCCCCTCCCCCCCCCCCCCCCCTCCCCCCCCCCCCCCCCCCCCCCCCCCTCCCCCCACCCCCACCCCCCCCCCCCCCCCCCCCCCCCCCCCCCCCCCCCCCCCCCCCCCCCCCCCACTCCCCCCCCCCCCCCCCCCCCCCCCCCCCCCCCCCCCCCCCCCCCCCCCCCCCCCCCCCCCCCCCCCCCCCCCCCCCCCCCCCCCCCCCCCCCCCCCCCCCCCCCCCCCCCCCCCCCCCCCCCCCCCCCCCCCCCCCCCCCCGCCCCCGTTGGCTATTGTTAGTTCTGATTCTAGGCAGCTGTTGTATTTGCTAGAATAAGTAGAATCAGCGTTTTGGTGATTTCAGACTGTATTCATAATGTGTTAGATGTTTCAGAAAGTTACGAGGATCTCTGAATGTTTCAGTCTAACTTAATATTTCCTGAAAAGGCTGCCAAAAACCAGAGAGAGACTATGACAACTTTAAGTGTGTGTGTGTGTGTGTGTGTGTGTGTGTGTGAGAGAGAGAGAGAGACTTTTTCCTCTTTCTGTTCAGTGTTCGGGCGTATAATCAATCAAATTGATTCTGGGCTCTGGTTCACGAGAGACTGACAGCCAAAGAACTCGTGCATTTGGTGGAAGGGGCTTGAAATCCAAGAACCTGCCCCTGGAGCGGGTGGGAAGGGGGAGGGTTGGAGAGATTTCCGCGGACAAACTGACCAGTTCCCGTTGCACACACCTCCTGGGAGGGAGCGCCTGTTCGTGCAGCCGGTTTCACAAGTAGATACAAACTTACAGTGTTTGTGAAAATGACTTCCTTTCTAGTCTGCCAAAGATGCGTTTAGTGCTGTTCCTCTGTGGAGGCCAGTGGCGGAACCATGGTACGACTGGCCGTACCAGTAGCCCGTGCTTCCTCTGATGCTGTCTCCTAGTCTCCGGTCTCAGCTGCCCCCAAAGCCTCCTCTGTGCTCCGGGTAAGAAGCGGTTCATTCCATTTGCTCAGCCCAAAGCATCTGCTAACTGGTGTTATTAAATCCCTGCAGGCTCCTGTGGTGTCTCCGTAACTGGGCTGTAAGTGTGGCGCCTGGGGGGGGGGGGGGGTGGGGGGCGTCAAGAGTGATGGCTCTAGTCCCGTTGCCTGGGTTTAACTAACCGTGTAACCCCCTTCTTCAACTTCTCTAAACCTCAGCTTAGCCATCTGCAAAATGGATAGCACGTCACGTGCCTGGCAGGCGAGCCAGACTCATGGGAAGCTCTCAGAGCTAGTAGAGAGAGTCGTGTCTTTTTGATAAGCAACGTGCTTTTGCTCTATCATAAGGCCAAATACCCATAGAATTAGATTATACCACGAGGCTGAGGCCATCTTCCTTCCAGTAACTCAAGTTGACAGAGCATTTAGGAGACATTGGCAGTGCTGCTCTGAAGCTGCTTTCTCCCCCCCCCCGCCTCATCTTTAAAAGGAGCAGAGAGGGGCGCCTGGGTGGCGCAGTCGGTGAAGCGTCCGACTTCAGCCAGGTCACGATCTCGCGGTCCGGGAGTTCGAGCCCCGCCTCAGGCTCTGGGCTGATGGCTCAGAGCCTGGAGCCTGTTTCCGAATCTGTGTCTCCCTCTCTCTCTGCCCCTCCCCCGTTCATGCTCTGTCTCTCTCTGTCCCAAAAATAAATAAACATTGAAAAAAAATTTAAAGAAAAAAAAAAAAAAAAAGGAGCAGAGAGAAAGAAGTGTGGTCCGGTTCTGAAAAAAACCAGGGCAGGCTTTGTTTCCCATGTAGACATCCTGTGTATAAACGCATATCGCGATTCCCAGAATTCCTTCGTGACGGCTTCCTTAGTTAATGGGCAAGGAGGCCTTTCTCAGGCTAGGCCTGCACAGATCTGCCTCGGAAGAGAAAGCCAAGTAATTCCTATTTTGGGCCTTGTGCTCAGAAAAAGGGGGCAAACTGCTTGTTTCAGAAAACTTTCTGGGACATTAAACAACAGTGTTCTTCTTTTTTTTTTTTTAAGGGGAGGCGATCTAGCAGGCTGCCCAATTTCACTGTATTAGGATAAATTTTTTTTTTTTTTCTCTCATGTGCTTATTCTTAAGACATTGCTCTCTTAATTTTTCCTAGCTGGTCTCCCAGGATGTGTAAGACACACGAATCACTGATGGAGAGGGCCGAATCTTCCCACTTAGCTTCTCTGCTAGACTCGGGACAACTGAGGTGGCTGTTGTGGTTGGGGGTTCCCTCAGCAGTTCACGGGTGTGTGTGGGTGGGTGTGAGGCAGAAGGCTGGAGGCGGGCTCTTGGTGAGCGGACAAGCAGCCAATATATATATATATATATATGTATATATATATATTTTTTATATATATATAATATATATTAATATATATAATATATTTTTTATTTTTATTTTATATATATAATATATATATATTTTATTTTTATTTATTTATTTATTTTTTAAGTAGGCTCCGTGCCCGATGTGGGGCTCGAACTCACCCCCCGGGGATCGAGAGTCCAATGCTCTACCAACTGAGCCGGCCAGGTGGCCCTTGTCATCATGCTCTTAACTGTCGGGCCAAGGTACTGCCTTAGGGTGGGCTGAGAAGGCAGCCTTGCGTCTGAGAACGTGGTCAGGGAAAGCGTTTGCCTCCCCCACAGCCGGCTACACTTCTTCCTGCCAGGACATCCTTCTCGCCTCCTCTCCTCTTCCCCACCTTCGACTTTCTCCTCCGCTCTTGTGTTGAGGTTTCATATTTTCGTCTCGGAAGCTGAACCTTTCTCCTACACATACCCATGTGGAAAATACCCTCATTTCTAGAAAGGAAGGAGCAGTTTTGATCGGAACAGTCACTCTCTCCCCGCCCCCCCCCCCCCAAGAAGCGAACACACGGAAAGATCTTCACACACGAAAGCATCGCACATCAACTCCATCCATGTATTTTTGTAATATTAAGTAACATTCTAAGAATTTTATCAAGTGCTCAAAGAGCCTGGACGTACAAGCATTTGGCTTTTAAATGGTCATATTTATACATAGGAACAAATAAAGGGAACTCAAAGGCAGAAAGTATCTTTCAATGAAACGCATCAAAATGTATGGCCCAATGTGAATGAATATTCTTTTCTCTCATTGTATCAACTGAATTACTTAATATAAAATGTTTTTAAAGATGTTATTTTGTGGGTGGGGGGTGGGGGGGAGCCTGGGTGGCTCAGTCGGTTAAGCGTCCAACTTCGGTTCAGGTCATGATCTCATGGTTTGTGGGTTTGAGCTCCACATCGGGCTCTCTGCTGTGAGCACAGAGCCTGCTTTGGATCCTCTGTCCCCCTCCCCCCACCCCCCGCCCGCCCCCTCCTCCTCATTCTCGATCTCTCTCAAAATAAAAAAATAAATAAAAACTTAAAAAAATTTGTGATTTAAGTAATTTCTACCCCCAAAGTGGGACTCAAACTCACGACCCCCAGATCAAGAGTTGTTTCTCTACCTGCTGAGCCAGCCAGGCCCCCTTGAATTACTTAGCATGATTTTATCTTCCTGGAGACTTTAACTACATATTGGAAGGCCATGTAGCATTTTACCTAAGAGCGGCCCTTTGAATCAGACCCATCTCCGTTTAACTCCTTCCTCGACTTATTTTCTTGTAGCGTAAATTTGAACAAGCCACTTAACCACACCTTAGCATCCTTACCCCTAAAGTGAGTTTGGTGGGGTTTTTTTTTTTTGGTGTGATATTGTGATTTACGGTAAAAATGTGTATATTTGGTCTTCATCCAGTTCCGACACAGAGCACCTAAAACTCTTGGCATTTCCTGTGATGAGAGCCAAAAAGATGTCTTCTGTAATGGTAATGAGGTGACGGTGGGAACACACCTAAAGATGGGAGCTGGGTGTCAGAAGAACCTCCCCCCCCCCCCCACACCTTTAATGGAGAGAAGCCTCCATAAAAAATTCAGAAGGACAGTGTTTGGAGAGCTTCCAGGTTGGATTCGGGGAGTGTGGTGTCCCTGGAGGCGGCATGGAAGTTCTTCTGTAACCTTTCCCCATGCTTCTCTCCCATCTGGCTGTTCCTGAGTTATAGCCTTCTATCATAAACTGTCATCCAGGGAGTAAAGTGTCTCCCCGAGTCCCGTGAGCTGCTCTAGCAAATTAATCTAACCCAAAGAAGTGGTTGTGGGAACCTGGGATCTCTAGCCTGTTGGTCAGGTGACAACCTGCACTTGTAATTGGTGTCAGAAGAGGGGACAGTCTTGTAGGACTGAGCCTTTGACCTGTAGGATCTGACGCCCTCTCCAGGGAGAGGGTGTCAGGATCGAGTTGAATCGTAGGGCACCCAGCTGGTGTCCGAGAGTTGCCTGGTGAAGAAAAAAGCCACACATCACAGTGAGTATTAAAGGAGAAAATATATACAAACACGTAGCCCAGTGCCCGGTGCATGGGAGGTGTTCCAGAGAAGACAACCCACTTTTGTTGCGTGCCTACGATACAGTAGTCCCTGGGGGAGGCACCTGAGGACCAAATGGACAGAGTCTCTGTTCTAGTCCTTATAGATGGGAGGAATGGGAGCAGTTTACTGATGGCTTAGAGAACAGATCCTCCCCCCCGGTTCTATCTCACACAGCACAAAACAAAACAAAATGAAATTTGGCCATTGACGGGTAAGTTGATCAAGAGAGAGGGCCGCACCCTATAATGTTATCTCTTCACGCACGTTATACTGACATGGCAGACACCTACAAGTTCTGTTTGCCTTTTGTTCTAGCGCTATGTTGAGTCAGTCCCCAAGGCCAGCCTATTCTGTCTTTAAACCCAGTTTGTCTCCAGGGGGGTTCTACGGTTTACAGCATCATTTCCCAAAACATCCTCCGATCTGGTTTACCTCAGTTCTCTTATTAAAAATATAGATATGTTTCTTGAGCACCTGCTCCATGCCAGATGCTAAGAAAAAAAGACGGAAGAGAAGTGCTGTGATAAAGGTCTACATAGAAGAACGCAGGAAAGGAACACGTGGTCGTATGGAAGTTGAGCTCAAGAGGAATATCTGGGCTGGAAAGAAATGACCGGGAGTGGATGAGTCTCCCTAGGAAAGGTCTACAGAGGAAAGAGAGAAGAATGCTAGGAATAGAACTGGGGCGGGGACAGGGGTGAAAATTTAACAGTAGGCAGATAAGGAGAAAACGAAGGAGTTGAGAAGGAGCCGCCAACAACATAGGAATAGAAACAGAAAAGGAAGTCGAGAGGGAGAGAGGGGTCTGAAGTTTCCGATACAGCCGAGAAGGCAGGTGAAGGTCGAAAAGCGTCTACCTGAGTTGAGAACCTTCGGTTCATTGTTCGCCATTATGAGTATGGTTTCCGTGGAGTGTTGAGAGGAGAAGCCAGATCCTAACTGGTGGAGGAGTGAAGGCAGAATCTAGCTAGTGTGAGTGGAGAAAGCCTGTACGAGTGACTCTTACTTTGGAAGAAGGGAGAGAGGTGAGAATATAAACAAGTGAACACCACGTATCAAGTGATAACTTAAGAGGCAGGATGTACGTGAGTTACCCGTGGCTCTAGAGTCAAGGTGCCTGGCTGTGAAAGCTGACTCTGCCACCTGCTTTCCATGTGACAGTACCTCAGTTCCTTCATCTGTAAAATGGGAGAGTCATAGTGTCTTCCTCAATGAATTGTTGGAAAGATTAAAGGTGAGGTGCCTGGGGTATAGTAACTACTCAATACGTATTAGCCGTCATTACTCTATTCAAAGTGTTACGGAAACAGCATTAAAGGCACCATGTTGATCTTGTTTGGTGAGCAACGTTCAAGAAAAATCTGTAGAAGGCTTTTGGAAGCTGGATCATAAAGGGTGAGTAAGATTTTCTTTTAGGTGGGGGAAAAACATCAAAATGCATTATTTGAGAAGTGCACGGACACAAATTAGATAAACAGACAAGTAAATGTGAAACCTCCAGGTGGGTTTGGTCCACAGCGGCACCAGGAATTTGGAAAGATCCATTTCTAAGATACAAACTCTTCGGGTGTGTCTTAAAACCTTTTATTTGAGATGATCGTAGATTCATGTGCAGTCACAATAAATAGCATAGAGACAGATGTCAATATCTTGTCACCCAACTTTCCCCGATGATAACACCTTGCGAAATTACAGTACAATGTCACAACCAGGGCATTGACGTTGGTACAATCCACCCGCCTTATTCAGATTTCACCATTTTTACATGCACTCTGTGTACGTGTGTACTTTATGCTATTTTATTACATGTATAGATTCATGTGTCGAGATTCAGGGAAGTTTTATCACTACAATTACACACTTTCTTGGTGCATTTAAAAAGTTTTTTTTAAATGTTTATTTTTGAGAGAGAGACAGAGACAGAGTGTGAGTGGAGGAGGGGCAGAGACAGAGGGAGACATCTTTTAGATAGTTCATGTACAGTGTGATATTGGTTTCAGGTGTAACTTTCTTTTGTCTACTTCTGTAACTTCAGGTTTTCTAGAAGCTCCACTCGCTTTTCCACACTATTCCTTGGTATGGCAGCATGGAGGAGATGGAAAAAGAGGAGAGGGGAATGTGTAGCAGCCGATGTGACGATCAGGTGTTTCTAAGTCACCGACACCTGTAAAGGTAACCACATACTATTTTAATTCCCTCTTGCTTAAGATACAAGCACTTGAGATAAGATTCTATGTTCACGACTTCTTCTTTTTTTTGTTTGTTTTAAGTAGGCCCTATGCCCAACATGGCCTTCGATCCACAACCCGTAAATCAAGAGTCACATGCTCTGCCGACTGAACCAGCCAGGAGCCCCTTTGACTTTTACTTCTTGAAAAATATTGAACCTAAGGCGTGACTGCAGATCAAAGTCGATGATTTCTTTAGTGACGGAAAGCGATAGCATAAGCTCATTATTTGTGTTTTGCTTTAACTTTCTGTTTCAAAAACAAATTGCTTGGCATCGTGAATGCCTTTGGTCTTGCTTATGGCCCTTGGGGATATCTGGACCAGGTTGTGCTGGCCTTCTGGAGAATTGCTTTCACTGAGTTGTGCAATTTGCCTGTGTTGGCAGATGGGTAAGAAACGGTCCCGTGAAATTCATCATCACGTTTACTGTAAGGATATTGCCGAAAATGGGCTTCATTCCATTGTATGGTGTCCTGTTTATGAACATCCTTAGGAGACTGTCTGTATAGTTTTCACCTGCTTCTCTTGACTGAATGATCCAGTTTTATTTATTTATTTAAAAAAATTTTTTTTAACATTTATTTATTTTTGAGACAGAGAGAGAGAGAGAGAGCATGGATAGGGGAGGGTCAGAGAAAGAGGGAGACACAGAATCCGAAACAGGCTCCAGGCTCCGAGCCGTCAGCCCAGAGCCCGACGCGGGGCTCGAACCCACGGACCCTGAGATCATGACCCGAGCCAAAGTCAGACGCTTAACCGACTGAGCCACCAGGCGCCCCTGAATGATCCAGTTTTAAAATGTAAGCACTGTAATTGTGTTCCGTGTTTGCGAAGACTGCTATGACGCTTAAAATACATCCAGCTGAGCATGTGTATTTCGTGTCCCGGCCTAATTCCCCTGCCCTTTTACGTTCCTATTCTCTTTCCCAAATGCTCCTAATTCATGTTCTTTTCATATATACTATGCATCTTTCAAAACTACCTTAAATTCCCTCTGAGGTAGAATAGTAGTTTAAGAACATAAGGTCTGGGGATGCCTGGGTGGCTCAGTCGGTTGAGCATCCGACTTCGGCTCAGGTCATGATCTCACAGTTTGAGGGTTCGAGCACGCGTCGGACTCTGGGCTGGCAGCTCGGAGCCTGGGGCTTTGGTTACTCAGTCTCCCTTTGTCTGTCCCTCCCCTGCTTGCACTCTGTCTCTTGCATTGTCTCAAGGATACATAAACATTAAAAAAAAAAGAAGAAGAACATAAGGTCTGGGGTCCAAACGTCTAATTTCAAATTTTTGTGTCACCACTTACTGACTGTATAACCATGGGCGAGTTGTTTAAGGTCACTAAACCTCAGTTTTCTCATCTGCAAAAATGGGGATAAGAGGATTAAAGGAGGTAAGTCGTAAAAAAGTCGGAGCACAGCGTCCAGCACGTAGAGGGCATTCAACAAATTCATGTCATTATTGCTACTGCTGACAATATGTAATGCTGATATTAGCAAACATGATATAGGCATACACAAAAATGAAAAAGTATGATTATAACTCTTAGGAAATTGTTCTGCCTCCTTCGTGTTTATTTGAAATTCACATGCCTTGATATTCATAACAAGCCAGTTTCAGGAAATAGATTTTCAAGTGTTAACAGCTCAAATCAAGGCAAAAGATTAGACTTGATAATTAGCATCAGCGTTAGATAGCTATATAGAAATATAGTGCTTTTTCTATTTGGGTCGCTTTTACTACATAGAAGCTAGTGTTCTGTCTTTAGGCTGATGTATCTACTTACATAGTACTTCTGGAAGTGTTAGTAAAATGCAGATTATCTTATCTTGCAATTTAAATGAAATATTGCACAGATAATTTCAGAGAGGAATTTTCCAGAGAGCGAGAAATAGTCCTTAGCAACATGCAAAACCAGAAACAATACTAGATCTAATTCTGCAGGAGCACAGCCATGGGCTGAGTGCACCATTTCATTTTTAAGGACATAGATTTAATTTCATGGGACAATCTGGCATCGAAGTTTTCCTCGGGTCTTCTTTTTTTTCCAAATAGCACTGTAAATATGAAAATGCAATCTAATAGGAAAAGATTAAGTTTGTAAGACTACTTGTAGGGCACCGTGGTTATTATGAAGGCAGTAAATGAACAAAATAGATTAAGGAAAATGCCAGAGAAAGTTGCATGATAAAAACACGTCTAACATAACTAATGAGAATCCTACGTGCACAAAAAAATGTCACTCTGTATATCTAGCTCTTTGTTTTCTATACGATTTGCATCGATCATATTTATCAAAGAAATGTGATGACTCTTCAGGCTATCGTATTAATTCATGCAATATTTTTCTCCCTTTACCAAGGCAAGGGGGGGAATTTTGCATAAGTAACTGGTTTTATTTTCCTCAATACCAACAAATATTTTGCAACATCCCTTTATTTAAAAGGGTTAAAGTTAGCAATCTACGTTAAAGGGATAGGAATATAAAGATAATTCTTAGTGACTTATCCCTAAATATTTAAAAATTCTTTTGTTATGTATAAGAAAGATCATACATGGCAGTTTACTGTGCCAAAAATTAATTTAAAGGCTTGTCGCGTTTCTTTATTTTTTAAGTGTATTTATTTTGAGAGAGAGAGAGAGAGAGCACGAGCAGGGGAGGAGCAGAGAGAGAGGGAGAGTGAAAATCCCAAGCAGGCTCTGGGATGTCAGCACAGTCTGACGTAGGGCTCCTTCTCAGGAACTGTGAGATCATGACCTGAGCCAAAACCAAGTGTTGGACACTTAACTGACTGAGCCACATAGGTGCCCCTCATTTATATTCTTTTTTCTTTTTCTTTTTTTCTTTTTCTTTCTTTCTTTCTTTCTTTCTTTCTTTCTTTCTTTCTTTCTTTGCTGTCAGTGATATATTTTTTTTTCAGTGATATTTTGTAATGGCATAGTCACATCACATTTTCACATCAGAGTTGTTTTTTGTGTTTTTTGTGTCTAGCGTGTGTCAGTTTACAGCTGAAAGGGTTGTGGTTTTTTTGCTTTTATTTTTACGATTATTTTTTTAATTTTATTTTTAATGTTTTAAAATTTACATCCAAATTAGCATAGAGGGCAACAATGATTTCGGGAGTAGATTCCTTAGTGCCCCTGACCCATTTAGCCCATCCCCCCTCCCACACCCCCTCCAGGAACCCTCAGTTTGTTCTCCACATTTATGAGTCTCTTATGCTTTGTCCCCCTCCCTGGTTTTATATTATTTTGTTTCCCTTCCCTTATGTTCACCTGTTTTGTCTCTTACAGTCCTCACATGAGTGAAGTCATACGATATTTGTCTTTCTCTGACTCATTTCACTTAGCATAATACCCTCCAGTTCCATCCACGTAGTTGCAAATGGCAAGATTTCATTCTTTTTGATTGCCGAGTAATACTCCATTGTAGATATATACCACATCTTCTTTATCCATTCATCCATCGATGGACGTTTGGGCTCTTTCCATCCTTTGGCTATTGTCGATAGTGCTGCTATAAACATGGGGGTGCAAGTGCCCCTTCGAAACAGCACACCTGTATCTCTTGGATAAATGCCTAGTAGTGCCATTGCTGGGTCGTAGGGTAGTTGGTAGTTCTATTTTTAGTTTTTTGAGGAACCTCCATACTGTTTTTCCAGAGTGGCTGCACCAGCCTGCATTCCCATTTCTTTTTATTTTTTTAACATTTATTTATTTTTGAGAGAGAGAGAGACAGATTGTGAGAGGGGGAGGGGAAGAGAAAGAGGGAGACACAGAATCTGAAGCAGGCTCCAGGCCCTGAGCTGTCAGCACAGAGCCCGACGCGGGGCTCGAACCCACCAGTTGTGAGATCATGACCCGAGCTCAAGTTGGACGCTCAAACTACTGAGCCACACGGGCATCCCAGCCCCTCATTTGTATTCTTAATGACTTCATTTATTTGTATTACATAACTCATCTTAGTCCTGATGATGCTTTAAAAAAATAGAATATATATTTATCTATTTTTGAATTTATTTTATTTTAAAGTTTCTTTATTTATTTTGAGAAAGGGACAGAGAGAGTGAGCAGGAGAGGGGCAGAGAGAGGGAGAGAGAGAGAATCCCAAGCAGGCTCCATACTGTCAGTGCAGAGCCTGACATGGGGCTCGATCCCGTGAACAATGAGATCGTGGCCTGAGCTGAGATCAAGAGTCAGATGCTTAACCCACGGATCCTCCCAGGTGCCACTCATCTGTTCCTAGGAGAAAAGTAGTTGAATGGTGCTCACCAAACTTGAGATACACTTAGACAACCGTGGTCAAGGATGCTACATAGAACAGTCAGTGACGTATGCTTAAAGTATCTTTCTTTTACCTCATTTATTTCCAGAAGTCAGTATTCGTATTGCAGCTTCTGGATGGCAAGACCACGGCATAGACAGAATTAATGAATTTCTAAAGTTAGCAGAGGAGTTGAAAATAGAAGTTAAATTTCCAGAATCTTAATCATCTGTTTTAAACTGTAAGTGTTTTGACATTCAGACAATTCTATGAAGAACTTTGTCTTGATATAGAAGACTGATGTCTTAGGGGAGCCTGGGGGGCTCAGTTAGTTAAGTATCCGACTTCGGCTCAGGTCACGATCTTATGGTTGGTGGGTTCGAGCCCTGCTTCGGGCTCTGTGCTGACAACTCAGGTTCTGGAGCCTGCTTCGGATTCTGTATCTCATTCTCTGTCTGCCTCTCCCCCACTCGTGCTTTGCCTCTGTCTGTCTCTCAAAAATAAAATGTAAAAAAACAAAAACAAAAAAACGCCCCAGAGATTCAAAGAGATGAATCCCAGCCTTCTGGTTTAGATTTGGGGTCACTATTCCAAAGTGGGGGAGGAAAACATTGTTAAGTGTTGTGAAATATTTTCAAATTTTATTGTAAATTTTATGTACTTACTGGCTGTTTTTATGGGGGGAAAAAGCAATGTGTAATGAAGAAGAGTGAAAAGGATTTTCTTGCCCTGGAATATGTAGCCTGCTCATTTTCCCAGAGCAGCTACTCAAAGATTTGGAGGCACTACACTGTTTTCATATTAAAACAATCTCTGCTGTATTACGGAGTTAACACAAAATTCATTAATGTTCACATAACGTTTTAGAATAAAACAAAAAACTTGAAAGAAATTTATGAGTGCTGTAGTGATGTTCCAGACTTCCTGGGGGCAGGGTTTCACTCCCCTCTGTTGTTGGGGCGCTTGATGAAAAGTTGGAGAAGCCCGAGGTACCTTTTTAATTACCGCCATTGTTCGTTGGTTTTGCCACATCACTTCCTGGTCGTCTTTCAAAGTCGAGGAGGATTTACTTCTTAGAAAAATCAACTTCAGGAAATGAATTACTATCCCTGGGAGGATGGCAGATCCAATATATGAGAACAAAATTCTATTTGGAAGAAAAAGAAACTTCTTTTAGCAATGGCTGGATGTAATCAAGCTTCTGTAGATCAAAGCCAGTTAGCCGTGTGGTTGACGTTAGCAGTGAGAACAAGAGATATTTGGACTCTGCATGCCTACCCGCGGAAACACCAGAACCCTGAAAGTCTCCAGTGTCTTTTGCTCACGCAAGTCCTTTGATGGTCACTTAAAATGTTCTGGGACAGCTACACATGAGAAGCCCCTCAGCGTCCTGTGGTCTTAATCCTGGACTGATCCTGGGGTTAGCCTCTACGCGGCCCCATGGCTCTGACTTCTTGAGGGTTCCTCTGGAACCCTCTCTCGCTACTGCTCAGTTAGTCATGCTCTTTTTTTGCTAGACCATAGGCAGGGTCTGTTGCTGCCTTTCTCACTGCGCCGCCCCGTCCCCCCCCAAAGAATAGCTGCTTGAAAATGTTTGATGAACGAAACAATGGCAGCTCCCAGTACTTTCTCAGCGACAGAGAAGGACTCTTTCCACCAGAGTTGCCATTCTTCACAGGCTCCCAGAGAATCACTAGCGCCCTTCCCCCCTCAAGGAACCTGGGTCAAGTTCCTGTGGGTCTAGGTTAGAGAATGTTTGAGAAACACCAAGCAGTCACTTCTGCAAAACATTAGCCAGTAAGTCAGAGTCCAGACACTTTGGCCCTTACCTTTGAGCAGCACGGGGCCCGTTCACAGCCAGTGACGAAGTTAGAGGTGGCCGTGGACTTCCCTCTTTCTTTGGTGATTTTATTCCAAGGGCTAACCTGTCACTCTCAATATGCGGAGATAAAAAACATAGTTCCGAAGTCAGATTTCTGAGGTTGAAGACCAGTCCCATCACTCCGGGCAAACTGCCTTAGTAAACCTCAGTTCCGTCATCTGTGAAGTGGGGCTAACACCAGCCCACCTCATAGAGTTGCCCTATGGATTAAAGGACATGAACCCTGAAAAGCATTTAACATGGTGCCTGGCACATAGGATGTACCAGAAGTAGGAATATAAATATTCCAGAATTGTGATTTTACTCTAGCTAGCAGGACGCCCTCATATTCTGGCACCGTCTGAAAGTGTGGCACATATAAGTTAGGCTCCTGCGTTGTCCGCGCACACACACGCGCACACACTCGCGCACGCACCTGTTGATGAAGTCAAAAACGGAGCTAGAATGCTTACTCTGGAAAATAGATTCATTGAATTAAGGAAAGCAAAGGCATGCTTGTGTTATGAGTCCATGACCTCATCAGAGGAAAAAAGGAAAGCAGAAATAGTAATCTGTTCCAAGAAAAAACAATCTCCTTGGATGCTGGCCCATGGAATCGTGGCAGGCTCTGCCACCATGGACGTTACTCTCCACTCTGGCATCCCTCCTTAGCTGCTGTGGGTCCTGGAGCTGGGAACACATTTGTGACTCCATGAAAAACCCATCAGGGTCCCCACAAGGTGAAAACTTAGCATCTTCCAGGGTGACACGGGGCTTTGGGTACTTCTGTCTGGAGGCCAAAATGCCCATCTGGAAGGGAACTTAAGGAATTCCTCTAGAAGCATGTGGGCTACTCTCAGGCAGGACAGTGGCCTGGCCAGGGCCACAGCGAGGCCAGGAAAGGGCCCCCTCTTCCACTGCCCGTTCTCCCGGGTGAGATGAACCTCCTCCTTGCAAGCTCGTGAATATCAACGAGCCCAAACCGCCTGCGAAAGAGCCAGAATGTACTGCAACAGCCAAATTGCAAGTTGGCTCCCGAGACTTGGCCAAAGGAGCATAGAATTCAAACACTGGGGCCGAGGCTGGCGCGGCGCCCGAGCCCGAGGAGAAACGCAAGCAACCTCCACTCACACGTTCGGAAAGCTGTGGCAGATCAAGAGGAGAGAGAAAGGGAGCAGGCGCGCAGAAGCTGTCATCACCGCCCTGTAACCACTGCCGACCCCGACCGGTCATCCAGAAGTCAGAGCGAAGCGTTCTTCCCCGAAGCAAGGCACGAGAAAAGAACCCAATGCCCAGAAGGCGCACGCCGATTTGGCGTAAATAAGAACCTTCACGAACACGGAAAAGCAGTCACATTCTTTCATTCAACAAAAAATTACTGGGCAGTGACTATATGTCAGGCTCTCTGCTAGACCCTGGGAGTACGATGGAAAAGAGGAAACAGCTCCTGATGGCGAGGAGTTTACAGGGGTGGGTGTGGGGGGCAGCTAAGGGGGCCAAGGCACAGAATACAATTTCAGCGTGCTGCCCTGTTTCCGTGTCTCGAAGTTGGTTCCTTTCTATTACCAAGTTAGTGCTGCGTAATTTGCTTTTCTCTTCACCCGTGGATGACGTTTGGCATGCTTCCAGTTGGTTCGATTATGAAGAAAGCGGTTATGAACATTCACACGTTCACAGGGTGTACATTTCCATTTTTCTCGGGCTAATATCTAGGAGTGGAATTGTGGGGTCCAATGGTAAGTGCATACGTAACTTCATGAGAAGCCAAGTGCTTTCCAAAGTGGCTTTACCATTTTGTCCTTGTGTCTTCGGCGGACGAGAGTCTTGGTTGCTTCGTACCCTTGTTGACATTTGTTATTACCTGTTGAAGACATTTTAGTCATGATGGAGGGTGTAAGGTGGTTTTATTTGCATTTCCCTAATGATTCATGAGGTGGAGCTTTTTTTTTTTTTTCATGTCCTTATGTGTTATTAGTGCATTTTCTCGGGCGAAATCTCTGTTCCAATATTTTACCCATTTAAAACATCAGATTGTTTGTCCTGTCGTTGTTTTGTGAATTCTTTACAGACTCTAGATACAAGTCCTTTATTAGATATATGTTTTGCAAATATTTTCTCTCAACACGTGGCTTGCCTTTTGCTTTCTTTCTTTCTTTCTTTCTTTCTTTCTTTTTTAATTTTTTTTTTCAACGTTTATTTATTTTTGGGACAGAGAGAGACAGAGCATGAACGGGGGTAGGGGCAGAGAAAGAGGGAGACACAGAATCAGAAACAGGCTCCAGGCTCTGAGCCATCAGCCCAGAGCCCGACGCGGGGCTCGAACTCACTGACCGCGAGATCTTGACCTGGCTGAAGTCGGACGCTCAACCGACTGCGCCACCCAGGCGCCCCAACCTTTTGCTTTCTTAACAGTGTATTTTGAGGAGCAAAAGTTTTCAATTTCGATGTCTCTGATGTATTATTTTTAACTCATGGTTTGTGCCTTGTGTCCTAAGACATTTCGTCTAGCTCCAAATCACAAAGGGTTTTTTTCTGTTTTGCTTTAGGAGTTTTGTGCCTTCCAATTTTCCATCAAAGTTGAGAATATAATTGTTTTAAATTTTATTTATTTTGGCAGAGACAGCACGAGCAGGGGAGAGGCAGAGAGAGAGAGAGAATCCCAAGCAGGCTCCGTGCTGTCAGCACAGAGCCCGATGTGGGGCTCAATTGCACAGACATGACATGTGACCTGAGCAGAAATCAAGAGTTGGAAGCTTAACCGACTGCACCACCCAGGTGCCCCGAGTTGAGAATACATTTTGAGTCAATTTTCTTTTTTTTTTAAAATTTTTTTTTTCAACGTTTATTTATTTTTGGGACAGAGAGAGACAGAGCATGAACGGGGGAGGGGCAGAGAGAGAGGGAGACACAGAATCGGAAGTAGGCTCCAGGCTCTGAGCCATCAGCCCAGAGCCTGACGCGGGGCTCGAACTCACGGACGGCAAGATCGTGACCTGGCTGAAGTCGGACGCTTAACCGACTGCGCCACCCAGGCGCCCCGAGTCAATTTTCTTATGTAATATGAGAAAAGAGTTGAGGTTCTTTTTTTTTTTTTTTTTGGTCATATGAAAATTCAATTTTTTTTTTCCAGAACCATATGCTCAAGAGACTATCTTTTCCAAACTGATTTCAACCATTTGTTAAAAAGACTGTCTTTTCACGGTTGATATCTTGGCAACTTTATTGAAAGCCAATTGATTGTTTATGTGTGGGTTTATTCTCGACTCTTGAATTGGTTCCGTAGATCTCTACGTCTACCCTTATACTAACACCACCCATCCCATGTCGATTAGTTTAGCTTTATATTGTGTCCTGAAATCAAATAGTGATCGTTCTTCTTTCCCAAAATTGTTTTGACGGTTCTAGGTTTTTGCATCTTTACGTAAATTCCTGCCAAAAAATCTTGCTGGAATTTTGATTGGGCTTGCCTTGAACCAATAGATCAATTTAGGGAGAATTGACATCTTAACAATATTGAGTCAACTGAAGTATGAACAAAGTATGCCTCATCATGTACTTAAATCTTCATTCCTTTATCTCCGCCAAGTCTTGGAATTTTCAATGTACATATCATCATATGTTTTGCTACATTTATCCCTAAAGATTTCATGCTTCGTGATGCTATTGTGAATGATATTATTTAAAAATATTCAGTTTCCAATTGTCTGTTGCTAGACTCTAGACCTACAATTACTTTTGTATGTTGAGCTTGTATTCTCTGACCTTGTTAAATTTACTTCTTTTTTTTAAAATGTTTATTCATTTTTGAGAGAGAGAGTGTGAATGGGGGAGGTGCAGAGAGAGAGGACAGAGGATCTGAAGTGGGCTCTGTACTGACAGCAGTAAGCCTGATTCAGGGCTCGAACTCACGATCTGTGAGATCATGACCTGAGCTGAAGTCAGACGCTCAACCTACTGAGCCACCCAGGAGCCCATTAAATTTGCTTCTTAGTTGTAGTTGCTTTTTGGTAGATCCTTTAGGATTTTCTACATGAACAACCACATAGCCAGTGGATAATAACAGTTTTATTTCTTCCTTTCCCAAACTACATGGCTTTTATTTTGGTTTCTTGCCTTATATCATTGACTAGGAACTCCTGTTGAATAGAAATGGCAAGGGGCAACCTCTCGCAGGGGAAAATAATTCAGTTTTAAATTATTAAGTACGGTGCTAGCTTTACATTTTTGGTGGATCTATCAGATTGAGAATATTTCCTTCTATTTCTAGTTTGTTGAGAGTTGGTTTGATTTTTTAATCATAGATGGGTGTTGAAATCTGTCAAATGTTTTCTGCATCTGTTGAGCTGGTTGATCATAGAGCTTCTCCTTTTTTTGTCTGTGATGATGAATCACACTTTTTGATTTTTTGCATATTGAATCAATCTTACATTCCTGGGATAAATCCCACTTGGTCCCGGTATGTTCCTTTTTTAATATTTAACTGAATCTGATTTACTAAAATCTGGATGATTTTGTGTCTGCCTTCACAAAGAGTACTGGTCTGTAGTTTTCTATCCTTTTGATTTCTTTTTTAGTGTTGGTGTTAGGGTAATACTAGCTTCATAAAATAAATCGCCAAGTTCTCTCCTCTCCACTTTTTTGTGTAGGATTGGTTTTATTCCTTCCTTAAGTATTCGGTAGAATGTATTACTAAAGACATCTGGAACAAATGGGTTTTTTTTTGGTAGGAAGTTTCATAACGACAATTTCAATTTCTTTAATATAAATTGAGACACTTTAAGTATTTCTTCTTGCGTGAGCTTTCGGTGTTCTGATTTTCAGGGAATTTCCCCCCTGTATCTAATTTGATGAGTTTATTCGCTTGAAGTAATTCATAAATTACCATATTATCTTTTTAGTATATGTAGAATTGTTTGTTCCTGATATCGGAGATTGTGTCCTTTATATCCTTGTTCAGCGTGAGGCAGAGATTTCTCAGTTGTATTTTCAATGAGTCAAGCTTTTGGTTTCATTAGTTTTCCCTATTGTTTGCCCAGTTATTATTTTAATGATTTCTGATTATTTCATTCCTTCCACTTTGGTTTAAGGTGCTCTTCTTTTTCTAGTTTCTTAAGGTGGAAGCTTAAGAGATTTTATACTTATTTATTTATTTATTTATTTTTTAGATATTTGATTTTAACCTTTTTCTTTCCAACATAAGCATTGAAAGTAATACATTTCCTTGAAGGCACTGCGTTAGGTCCACCCCACTTTTCGAGATGCTGCTTTTGTTTTCGTTTAGTTAAAAATATCTTCTGATTTTAGTTGTGATTTCTTTAAAAAATTTTTTAGTGTTTATTTATTTTGAGAGAGAGAGAGTGCACGTGCGTGCACATGCGCATGCACACAGGTGGGGGAGGGGCAGAGAGACAGAGAGAGAATCCCAGGCAGGCTTCACGCTGTCGGCACGGAGCCTGACACGGGGCTGGATCTCACAGACCGTGAGATCATGACCTGAGCCCATATCAAGAGTTGGGCACTTAACTGAGCCACTCAGGTACTCCTCCTGAGTGGTTTCTTTTTTTGACCTAAGCGTTACTTAGAAGTATGTTGTTTAACTTGCAAACATCCGAGTGTTTGCGGATATCTTTCTATTATTGATTTCTATTTAATTCCATTGTGGTCAGAGAATATACTACACTATGAATGATTTCAATCCTTTAAAACTTATTGAGACTGGTTCTATGGCCCCAAATATGGTCTAACTTGATAAATGGTCTACATACACTTGAAAATACTGTTTATTCTGCTGTCGTTAAGTGGAGTATTTTATAAATGCCAATTAATTTGGTTGTTATGTTATTCAAGTCTTCTGTATTCTTACTGATTTTCTGCCCACATATTTTAACAACTATTTTATTTTTTTTTAAATTTTTTTTTTCAACGTTTATTTATTTTTGGGACAGAGAGAGACAGAGCATGAACGGGGGAGGGGCAGAGAGAGAGAGGGAGACACAGAATCAGAAGCAGGCCCCAAGGTCTGAGCCATCAGCCCAGAGCCCGACGTGGGGCTCGAACCCACGGACCGCGAGATCGTGACCTGGCTGAAGTCGGACGCTTAACCGACTGCGCCACCCAGGCGCCCCTATTTTAACAGTTATTGAGAGAGGAGTGTTGAAACCTACAATTATAATTTTGTCTATTTCTTTTTCTGCTTCTATCAGCTTTGGCCTCGTGTATTTTGAAACTCTGTAGCACTGTTATGTTTTCTCGATGAATTGATCCTTTGTTATTATGGTCCCTTGAACTGAAACCTACTTTCTCTAATATTAATAGAGTCAATTCCCTTTCTTCTGCCTATGGCTGGCATGGCATTTATTTATCTCTCCTTTTACTCTTTTTTTTTTTGTACATTGTCTTGATATGTTTCATTGCCCTTTAGTGTTTAACCTACCCATGTTTTTATATTTAAAATTGGTTTCTTGTGGATAGTATACGATTGCTTGCAGATGGCATATCTTGCTTTTTTCTCATCCAGTCTGACAATTTCTATTTTTTAATGGAGTGTTTTTAAAAAATTTTTTTTTAACGTTTATTTATTTTTGAGACAGAGAGAGAGACAGAGCATGAACGGGGGAGGGGCAGAGAGAGAGGGAGACACAGAATCGGAAACAGGTTCCAGGCTCTGAGCAGTCAGCACAGAGCCCGACGCGGGCCTCGAACTCACGGACCTCGAGATCATGACCTGAGCTGAAGTCGGCCGCTTAACCAACTGAGCCACCCAGGCACCCCTTAATGGAGTGGTTTTTAATTTTTGTTACCTTTTATTATTTTCAGAGTTTATTTGTTTATTTTGAGACAGAGAGGACACGAGAAGGGGAGACTCAGAGAGAGAGGGAGAATTCCAAGCAGGCTTCATGCACGGTCAGTGCAGAGCCTGATGTGGGGCCTGAACCCATGAAACCATGAGATCATGACCTGAGCCAAAACCAAGAGTCAGATGCCTAACCAACTGAGCCACCCAGAGGCCCTTAATGGAGTAGTTTTTTAATAAATTGAGTTATACTTGATATATAACAATGAATTAGTTTTATATATATATATACATATATACACATGTGTATACATATATGTATACACACATATATACATATATATACACACATATATACATATATGTATACATATACATATATATATATACACCATTTACATTCAGTGTAATTATTGATATGATTGGGCTTAAATTTAGCATTTTAGTATTTGTTTTCCACTTATCCCAATATACTCTTTGCTCTCTTTTTTGTTTTTTCTTCATTTGTATTAACTTAATTTTTTCATGATTCCATTTCTCTCCACTACTGGCTTACTAGTTATATTTTCTTTGAAAGTTGTTTTTAGTGCTTGGTCTAGGACTTACAATATCTAATGAATCGTAACTAATCATAGTCTACCTTTATTTTTATTTTTTAAAAGATTATTTTATTTTATTTTATTTTATTATTTTAGAGAGAGAGAGAGGTCTAGGACTTATAATACCTAATGAATCGTAACTAATCATAGTCTACCTTTATTTTTATTTTTTAAAAGATTATTGTATTTTATTTTATTTTATTATTTTAGAGAGAGAGAGAGAGGTCTAGGACTTACAATATCTAATGAATCGTAACTAATCATAGTCTACCTTTATTTTTATTTTTTAAAAGATTATTGTATTTTATTATTTTATTTTATTATTTTACAGAGAGAGAGAAAGAGTAAGCAGTGTAAGTGGAGGTGTGGGGCAAAGGCAGAAGGAGAGAGAGAATCCCAAGCAGGATCCGTGTTCAGCATGGAGCCCGATGTGGGGCTCGATCTCATGACCCCGGGACCATGACCTGAACCGGAGTCAAGGGTCGGACATTTAACTGAGCCACCTCGGTGCCCGTAAAAGATTTTATTTTTAAGTAATCTCTACACCCAACATGGGGCTCGAACTTACAACCCTGAGATCAGGAGTCACAGGTTCTGTTGACTGAGCCAGCCAAGAGCCCCCATAGTCTCCTTTTAAATAACCTTACATCATTTCACGTGACATGTGAGAACAGTGCACTTAAACCCGTAGTTAAAACAGCACACTTCCATTTTCCCTCTCTTGTCTTTGGTGAAATTGTCATCATACATCTTGCTTGTGCACATGTTATAAACCCCACACACTTTATCACGTTTGCTTTGGTCAAATATCTTTTAAAGAAATTAAGCAGGAGAAAAGAATGTTTTTGTTTTCTTCCCCATTTCCACTATCTCTGGTGTTCTTTATTCCTTTGCGTGGAATAAAATTTCCACCTGTTATCATTTTGTTTCTGCCTGAAAAGTTCCCCTAAAATTCTTGCAACATACAAGTGCCAATTTTGGTTTTGGTTTTGTTTCACTAGGAAAAGCATTCTTTCACCTTCATTTTTTTTCTTTTTCCTCCCTTGCACAGTATGCCTACAGTTTTAATGTTGGAACCTGTACATTTATAAATGCATGGAGTGCTCAGTTTGTCAGCACATAAACTTGGACAACACGGGGAAAATCGGCATGGCCCCTGCACAAGGATGACATGCAAATTGAGAAGCATTCCACCCTTTTGTACTGAACACAGGTCACTCGAAAATGGTTAACATGGGGGCGCCCGCGTGGCTCAGTCAGTTAGGCGCCAACTTTGGCTCAGGTCGTGATCTCATGGTTCACAAGTTCAAGCCCCACGTGGGGCTCTGGGCTGACAGCTCAGGGCCTGGAGTACTTCGGATTCTGTCTGTCTGTCTGTCTCTCTCTCTGCCCCACTCCCGCTCACGCTCCGTCTCTCTCTCAAAAATAAACATTGAGGGGCGCCTGGGTGGCGCAGTCGGTTAAGCGTCCGACTTCAGCCAGGTCACGATCCCGCGGTCCGTGGGTTCGAGCCCCGCGTCAGGCTCTGGGCTGATGGCTCGGAGCCTGGAGCCTGTTTCCGATTCTGTGTCTCCCTCTCTCTCTGCCCCTCCCCCGTTCATGCTCTGTCTCTCTCTGTCCCCAAAAAATAAATAAACGTTGAAAAAAAAATTAAAAAAAAAAAACATTGAAAAAACCAGGCTAACAGAGTAAATTTTATGTTATGTGTGTTTTACCATAGGAAGAAAAATGCACAGAAATGGGTCTAGGAGGGTGCCTGGCTGGTTCAGTCAGTTGAGCATGTGACTCGTGATCCTGGGATTGTAAATTCCAGCTCCATGTTGGGGGTAGAGATTACTTAACATCTTAAACAAGAAAAAGAAGTATGTCTAGAAATACACATACAAAACTTTTAACATTGGGCCACTCCTTGGAAGAGGGGTTGCGGGGGAGCAGGCAGAGGACAACTTCCAGATTGTTTCTTCAGATTTTTTTAAAATTTATTTTTAGAGGGTGTGGGTGAGTGAGGGGCAGAGAGAGAGGGGGAGAGAGAGAGTTTCCTTGAATTTTTAAACCTTTTTTTTGGAGGGGCACCTCAGTCAGTTGAGCATCTGACTCTTGATTTTGGCTCAGGCAATGATTTCAGGGGCATGGGATCGAGCCCCATGTCAGACTCTGTGCTGAGTGTGGAGCCTGCTTAAGATTCTCCCTCTGCTCTCCCCCCTGTGCTTGCTGTCTCTCTCTAAAATAAAATGAAATAGGGGCGCCTGGGTGGCGCAGTCGGTTAAGCGTCCGACTTCAGCCAGGTCATGATCTCGCAGTCCGTGAGTTCGAGCCCTGCGTCAGGCTCTGTGCTGACAGCTCAGAGCCTGGAGCCCGTTTCAGATTCTGTGTCTCCCTCTCTCTCTGCCCCTCCCCTGTTCATGCTCTGTCTCTCTCTGTCTCAAAAATAAATAAACGTTAAAAAAATAAAATAAAATGAAATGAAATAAAAAAGAAGAAAAAAAACACTAACAAATTTTAAAGCTTTTTATTTGGAAGTTATTTCAAATATAGAAAAGTTGCATGAGTAAGAATATTACCAAGACTATCTCTGTACTGCTTACAGAGACTTACCTACGGTTATCATTTTATTTACCTACTGAATTCATCTCCCTCATATATGTGTGCGTGCACACACACACACACACACACACACATATATGCAATATGTGGGGAGATGATTTAAGTCAATGCAATCACATCCTATTCCTCAACAAAATTTCCACCTGGGGGAGCCTGAGTGGCTCAGTCGCCCCTCTCCCTACCTCTCCCCTGCTCATGCATGCTCTCTCTCTCTTTCTCAAAAGAAAAGAAAAAAAAAGGTCCATCCATTGATTTCTGCTGAATGGCTCTTTCCTACGATGGTTGCAAAATGGTTATTTTCCATGGTATAAAATGGTTATTTTCCAACTCTCAGTTGGTTAAGCATTTAACTCCATTCTCATTGATCATTTGGCACTTAGTATTCCACTTTAAGCGGGAACCCACCAGCTATTTATATATTTATCACAGGTATCGACTCCCAAATACCTATTTTTTCAGTAATTTATAATTCACTATTGTATTTAATTATTTCGGTGCTCTAACTGTCCCAGGTTTGGCCGGTGGAGCCCCCAGGTGCTCCTGCAACCCTGTGATATGTGATGTCCACCCCCTTCATCATGTTGAGTACTTCCTTAATCTCTGGCATAAAAAGATTTTCCAGGCTTTTGTTGTATCTACCTGCCCCAGCCCTGAATTCAGCCATTTCTAGGAAGACCTTTGGTTCCTTCTGATGAGAGAAGGTACCAGAAACCAAGATCTGGGTGGGAGGTATGCTCATTGTTCCCAGAGAATCTTTGTTCCTTGTACTTTTCAGCCGGGTGAACAAGAAAGTCAATGGATATTTATACACGTACATATACACGTACAAATATCCGTGGACATTTTTGTATATACATAAGTACATATTCACGAGGACGCATTTTTTTGGAAATAACGAATTCATAATTTCAATTTCATTTATCCCTATGAGGTTTCTTCTTGCCTTCGTCTCTTCCATATTTATTTGCACGTGGCTTTTTTTTTTTCCGTGAGAACCTTGGATCCCCCAAACAACATATTTACTTATTTGCTCAATTGCATGATCTAAAATAATCTCAGAATTGCTTCCTCCTTGCCTCTATACAAAACAAATCTACTGAAAAGAGTACAGGATTGAACTGTAATTTCCTTCATGCGCTCTTACCCCACCACAAACCGAGGGTGTTACATATAGTCAAATACTGTGTTTGTACATTGCCCGGCTTGTCCTTTCTTTCTTCTATTTTCCTTCTGTGTTGTTACACTATTCATTTGAAATCTAACCAGGCTGCTTTGTTTCACTTTGCTCTCTCTTTTATATTGGGGCATTTCCACGACATTCCCCTTGGAGTTAACCAGCTTCATGGTTTTCTGGTTTATCCTTTCTGTGTTTCTTTTTGTAAAGGCAAATAGATAGAGATTTTCTTATTTTTCCTGCTACTGTGTTTGTTTGTTTGTTTGTTTGTTTTCTTTTAAAACGCAGCTCTACTGGGGCACCTGGGTGTTTCAGTCTGGTAAGCATTCGATTTCTGCTCAGGTCATGGTCTCACTGTTTATGAGTTTGGGCCCCGCATCCGGCTCTGTGCTGACCGCTCACAGCCTGGAGCCTGCTTCGGATTCTGTGTCTCCCTCTCTCTCAGCCCCTCCCCACTTGTGCTCTCTTTCTCTCTCTAAAAATAAATGAACATTAAAAAAATTAAAAAAATAAAAAATAAAAAGCAGGTTTATTGAGGCATAATTTTTTTTTTTAATTTTTTTTTTTTTTAGGGGCGCCTGGGTGGCGCAGTTGGTTAAGCGTCCGACTTCAGCCAGGTCATGATCTCGCCGTCCGTGAGTTCGAGCCCCGCGTCAGGCTCTGGGCTGATGGCTCAGAGCCTGGAGCCTGTTTCCGATTCTGTGTCTCCCTCTCTCTCTGACCCTCTCCCGTTCATACTCTGTCTCTCTCTGTCCCAAAAATAAATAAACATTGAAAAAAAAAATTAAAAAAAAAATTTTTTTTTTCAACATTTATTTATTTTTGGGACAGAGAGAGACAGAGCATGAATGGGGGAAGGGCAGAGAGAGAGGGAGACACAGAATCGGAAACAGGCTCCGAGCCATCAGCCCAGAGCCTGACGTGGGGCTCGAACTCACGGACTGCGAGATCATGACCTGGCTGAAGTCGGACGCTTAACCGACTGCGCCACCCAGGTGCCCCAATTGAGGCATAATTTACATGGTATAAAATTCACCCATTAAAACAATTTTTTTTTGTTTAATTTTAGAGAGAAGGCACAGTGGGGGAGAGGGGCAGAGGGAGAGAGAGAGAATCTCAAGCAGGCTCCACATTCAGTGTAGAGCCCAATGTGGGGCTCAATCCCACAGCCCTGGGATCATGACCTGCGCTGAAATCAGGCGCTGGATGTTCAACTAACTGAGCCACCAGGTGGCCCTAAAAATCACCCATTTTAAGTGGCATCTAGATAAGTGTAAATAAATTTATACAGACGTGCAATCATCATCACCACAGTCCAGCTTTAGAACACTGCCATCATCCCACCAGTTTCTCTCACACCCATTCGCTGATGGTCCCCACTCCCACCTCATCCCCAGTAACCACTGATCTATATTCTGTCTCTATAGTTTTATCCCTTCTATCAATTTCATATCAATGGAATCACACAATATGTAGTCTTAGCGTCTGGTTCCTTTCCCTTAGAGCGATGCTGTTGAGGCTCATTTGCGCTGTTGAACGTATTAGCAGTTCTTTTCTTTTTATTGGCAGATTGAATGGATATACCGCAACCTATTTACCCACTCACCAGCTGATGGACTTTTGGGGTGTTTCCAGCTTTTCGCTTCTCATTAATAATGCTGCTGTGAACATGTGTACAAGTCATGGACACAAGTCATTGGAAAACATAAGAAACTGATGAACTGCCTTCCAAAGTGCTTGTATTATTTTACATTCCCACTAGTGATGTATTTATATTTTTTAACATTCATTGGCAAGCAAATGTATCCTCATAAAGTTGCTGAAAGTTCATAGCTTAGGTAGGCTAGTTGTTGTCCTTATAATCTTGCTTATTTTTTACTTATGCAACCCTTTCTTTGTAAGTAGTTCAAAGGTAAGTCAGACTATTCCTTGTTGAATTATGATGAATTCAGAGTAAATGTGACCAAAAAAGAAAAAAAGCCCACTAAATTGTTTCCCCTTTCTTAGTAGGGAAAGAAATGATACAGATGACATTATTAAGGAAAGAACTTTTCACCCTCAATCTTTAAACATAAAGGTTGATTTCATCAGAAACTTGAGTTTACATTCTTTTTGGAGGGAGGACAGGAAGTGAAATTAGTTTATGGAAGGAAGTACCTCTTATAAATGGTAGATACTCAGGAAGTTGACTATAGTTAGGGTAGGGTCATTAACTTCAGATTTTGAGAAATCAGAAGAGAATTCAAGAATCTAAAGATTTTTAAAGTTTATTTGTTTACTTTGAGAGAGAGTCAGGGGCGCCTGGGTGGCTCGGTCGGTTAAGCGTCCGACTTCAGCCAGGTCACAATCTCGTGGTCTGGGAGTTCGAGCCCCGCGTCAGGCTCTGGGCTGATGGCTCAGAGCCTGGAGCCTGTTTCCGATTCTGTGTCTCCCTCTCTCTCTGCCCCTCCCCTGTTCATGCTCTGTCTCTCTCTGTCTCAAAAATAAATAAACGTTAAAAAAATTTTTAAAAAAAAAGAGAGAGAGAGTCAGAGAGAGAGAGAGAGAAGGCACTTGCATACCTGTGAGTGGGAGAGGCGCAGAAAGACAGAGGGAGATTGAGAATCCCAAGCAGGCTCCACACTGTCAGCACAGAGCCTGCCTCAGGGGGCTCGAACTCATGAACTGTGAGACCATAACCCGAGCTGAAATCAAGAGTTGGATGCTCAACCGACTGAGCCACCCAGGCGCCCCGAGAAATCAAAAGACTTTTAAAAGGAGAAAATATGGGTCTCAACTTGGTGTTTTCATTTTGAAAGGAGAGCCACGGTGGTTGCAAAGAGGCAATCCTAGACCTGCAAGCCACCATTGCTGAACTCAGCACTTACACCAAGAGTGGGATAAAGGCCAGGTCTTCCTGTGGTGCCCTAACACGCAACTGGACACAAACGCAATGCTCTTTCAGTGCCTTACAGCATAGCTGGACAGAACTGCAGCCTCTTGAGAACCAGAGTTCGCTTCATGACGGCCCTAATCCCAGTTAGCTTCCACATGGCACACTGGGGACATGGCGGGTGTCAAGTCACCAACCAGAAAATCCATCTCAGTTCACAGTCTGTTAGGGTTTTTTTTGTTTTAATTTTTTTTTTAACGTTTATTTTTGAGACAGAGACAGAGCATGAATGGGGGAGGGGCAGAGAGAGAGGGAGACACAGAATTGGAAGCAGGCTCCAGGCTCTGAGCCATCAGCCCAGAGCCCGACGCGGGGCTCGAACTCCCGGGCCTCTAGATCGTGACCTGAGCCGAAGTCGGATGCTTAACCGACTGAGCCACCCAGGCGCCCCCACAGTCTGTTAGTTTTTAAACGATCTTTAGCTAGGGGCGCCTAGGTGGCTCAGGCGGTTAAGCCTCCGATTTCTCGGGTCGTGATCTCCCGGTTGGTGAGTTTGAGCCCCGTGTCGGGCTCTGGGCTGACAGCTCAGAGCCTGGAGCCTGCTTCGGATTCTGTGTCTCTCTCTCTCCCTCTTTGCCTCTACTCTGCTCACGCTCTGTCTCTGTCAAAAATAAATAAACATTAAAAATATATATATTTAAAAAAAAACGATCTTTAGCTAAATTTAAAAAGAATCAGGCGTGCCTGGCTGGCTCGGTCAGAAGAGCACGTGACTCTTGATCTCAAGGTTGTGGGTTCGAACCCCACGTTGGGTGTAGAGATTACTAAAAAACACTTAAAAAAATAATCAGAGTTTGCCTTCAAAAAATCTCCTCACATCTCTTTTCAAAGTTTTTCTTTCTGCTTCTGATACTCCTTACCTGGTTTTTGTCCCTTTTTTGCCAAGATCATAGGTCATTTTCTTGGGACTGGGCTTAGCCAAGATAGATCTTAGCCAATAGAACTTTCTTTCATAAAAGGTCCACTTAAAATTATTAAACATGTATCCTGTGCTTCAGGGAAGTGAGGAGTATTTGGGCAGCAAAGGGGTTTTCATGGCACCCTTTAAAATACGTCATACAGACAGATAGTTTCCTTCTCATAGGCCTGGCTCTTATAAGGCACTTATGTACAGGAAATAATGGATCCAGTGTTTTTAAGTTTTTACTTTTTCAGCAAGAGGAAAATGCCCTTGGGAGCTTAGAGTCTATTGGATAAACTGAGTAAAAGTATTTTATATGCCACGAAAATTATCTATTTATCTATTATCTATCTAGCTATCATCTATCTATCTGGTTAGCTGTAGCTTTCAGAGCTGTACTTAACTGCTGAGTAATAAAGAGAAAAATTGAAGGATAATATAGTATGTGCTCAAAAGGAATGGCTGATATGTATTAGTTGGCAAAATGCACCTAATTATTTTGTAGTGCCTATTTTTTTTTTTTAATTTTTTTTTTCAACGTTTTATTTATTTTTGGGACAGAGAGAGACAGAGCATGAACAGGGGAGGGGCAGAGAGAGAGGGAGACACAGAATCGGAAACAGGCTCCAGGCTCTGAGCCATCAGCCCAGAGCCCGAAGCGGGGCTCGAACTCACGGACCGTGAGATCGTGACCTGGCTGAAGTCGGACGCTTAACCAACTGCGCCACCCAGGCGCCCCTGTAGTGCCTATTTTTAATTGGAATTCTACATAGTTTCCTTATTTTCGGGAATCGTCTAAAATACACACACACACACACACACACACACACACACAGGGGTGCCTGGGTGGCCCAGTCAGTTGTGCATCTGCCTCTTGGTTTCGGCTCAAGTCATGATCTCATGGTTTTTGAGTTCAAGCCCCCGCATCTGGCTCTGTGCTGACAGCACGGAGCCTGCTTGGGATTCTCTGTCTCCCTATCTCAATGCCTCTTACTCTCTCTCAAAAATGAACACGTAAACATTAAAAAAAATAAAATACGCATGCGCGCACACACACGAACACCACACTGATTTTTAACTATTGGCTTCCTTTTGAAAGTTCACATCTGTATCATTCCATAGCTGGAGGATGTCGGAGAAATAGAGTAGAGGAAACATCAAGACGGCCGTATTTCTGGTCTGGTTGGGCAGTAAGTAGGTCGATTTGAGGATTGGTCCCAAGGTGCTCACATCTAACCTGTGGGCTTACTCAGATGACTTATTGTGACCAGTGGCTCAGTCGTGAACACGGTACAGCAGGGGGGAAAGCCATTAATGCTCTCTGGGATACTGGCAACTCCCACCTTTTCCTTTTGTTCTATACTTTCTATCTTCATACAAAATAGCAACTTTTACACTTGTGACGGAATAAGTAAAATCGATCTAGACTCACAACTTAGGAGTTGTTTTAAGGTACACTTGACCCCTCCATTGCTTTCAAGTAGTTCCAGAATTTTATTCTTCTCTGGGAAATCCGGCGATGGCATCTGACTTTCCCCTCTATCCAGTGATGTGCTGGTCAACGTTCGACAACTAGGTTCTCTAAAAAATAAAAAGCCCTGATTTGTAGCATTTGCTGATTTCCAGGGTGCAAATATTCCCGACGTGGCCGATTTTAAGCCAGCAGTATGACTTCCTTTAACACGGAGTGGGAAAGAGGTACATATGCCCTTATAGTAGTCCCATCATACAGGTTAAATAAAGGCAAATATTGTGATGTCGTAGGTAAAACTAAAAGGTAGCAAAGTAACTAGGAAGTGATGAGTTTTGAGTGTTTCTTCCCGTTGCTTTGACTCTAGTTTATTTATGGCACATTGGTAGAATTTCATTTTTGCAATGATTACGTTGAACGGCCAGTTGGCAGAACTCCCGCAAATGTAATCATTGGTTCTCACCAGCCAGCATGAACTGGCTCCAGCACCTTCCATGCCTCATTGTATCTCAGCTTCACCGATGTCTAAGAAAGGGGGGGCCTGTGGGCCCCTGGAGCACTCTGTGAGAGAAGCAGGGTAAAGTGGGGAGGGTGCTGCAGGATGGGGAGGACCGGCTCAGACTCCATTGTGTCTCCACTGTGGGTTTCCTACCGCCTTTTGATCGTCCGTCAATCTCTAAATCCCACACATTCAGTTCTATTTTCTGACATTTCTCTCTTTAAAGCAAGGCGGGGAGAACACTGGTCCTCAAGTTCTACCTCCCGTGTCTGCTCTGAGAGTAAAGTTCCCGAAGACAATTCCTTCACTTATGTTCCAGTTGTGAAAAGGTGTCATTGTTTAATGGCAACACATTAGAAAGCCATTGTTGGCTGCTACTATTTAAAGCTCACGCTCCTGATTTGTCTGTACTCCCTCCCATCTCTTGCTTTTCCTTGTGTCCGTATGGTATTTTTTGTTTTGTTTTTTTCCTATAACTCTGTCTCCCTCTGGTTTTCAAATTTTTAAAAAAAAAAATTTTTTTTTTTCAACGTTTATTTATTTTTGGGACAGAGAGAGACAGAGCATGAACGGGGGAGGGGCAGAGAGAGAGGGAGACACAGAATCAGAAACAGGCTCCAGGCTCTGAGCCATCAGCCCAGAGCCTGACGCCGGGCTCGAACTCACAGACTGCGAGATCGTGACCTGGCTGAAGCCGGACGCCCAACCGACTGCGCCACCCAGGCGCCCCCAAATTTTTTGAAATCTGTTTCTACTTGTCTTCTCTCTCTGGGTCTTCTTTTTTATTTTTTAAAACATGTATTTTATTTTAGAAAGAGAGTGAGAGAGAGCCCGAGTGGGGGAGGGGGCAGAAGGAGAGAGAGAGAGAGAGAGAGAGAGAGAGAGAATCCAAAGCAGGCTTCACATTTAGCACGGAGCCTAACATGGAACTCAACACCTCATCCCCGGGATCATGACCTGAGCCGAAATCAAGAGTCACTCAACTGACTGAGCCACCCAAGGAACCCCGCTCTGTGGGTCTTCTAACTGGTCCATAATACAGACCAGAACCAATAATACCAGAACCAATGCATACATTTACAATGCATACATAATACAGACCAGAACCATAATACCAGAACCAATGCATACATTTTTATTATTTGTTGTTTTTATTCAATAGAATGTTATGTTTTCTTCTTAATTTCAATACTATGCGAGCTGTATGTGTTCTCTTTCAAATAAGAAAACAACATGAATTTTATTCGCGAGTCCCTTGAAGGATTTGTTGGGTAATTGCCAATTGCCTTTGAGAGAGAAAAAGAGTTTATCTACACCCTTTCTAAACACTCTATGAGTTCAGCCTGAAAGCACACCGCTCAATGGTCAATTCATAGATGTAACAAATCAAAATTAAAAAAAAAAATTTTTTTTTCAACGTTTATTTATTTTTTGGGGGACAGAGAGAGAGCATGAACGGGGGAGGGGCAGAGAGAGAGGGAGACACAGAATCGGAAACAGGCTCCAGGCTCCGAGCCATCAGCCCAGAGCCCGACGCGGGGCTCGAACTCACGGACCGCGAGATCGTGACCTGGCTGAAGTCGGACGCTTAACCGACTGCGCCACCCAGACGCCCCAAAAATTTTAAAAAGGATTCAGGAGGCTGGAGCAGGGTGGTACTGTAATATGTTATGAAACATAACCTCAAGCCGGTTTTTACCAAAAATTGGAAGAAAAAAATCTGGAGATAGTGTAATAATGAAAATTCTGTTCAGCACCAAGGTTTGACCCAGCCAATGACCTTTCAATCACACCTCTTGAGTAATTTGACTCCCTGACTTGTAAGCTGTTCTTTAAATAGCAAGAAACGATGGCTGAGGGCTAAAATCCATGCCACATACGTGGCTGAATCAGGGAGAGCTGCTCACGGGCATTCCGCTAGGAGGGTGAGAAGGGCAGAGAATGCCATACAATCGCAGGTGCCCCAAGAATGGCCAGAGTGGTGCCTATTGTTTAGACAAAGATGCCACTTTTCTTTTTTTTTTTTTTTTTTCCCAACGTTTATTTATTTTGGGGACAGAGAGAGACAGAGCATGAACGGGGGAGGGGCAGAGAGAGAGGGAGACACAGAATCGGAAGCAGGCTCCAGGCTCCGAGCCATCAGCCCAGAGCCCGACGCGGGGCTCGAACTCCCGGACCGCGAGATCGTGACCTGGCTGAAGTCGGACGCTTAACCGACTGCGCCACCCAGGCGCCCCAAAGATGCCACTTTTCAAGGTTAGCGCCGATGCAAAGTTTTGACTCTGCAAGATCAAGAAGGAGGATTGCATTTCGATGAGACCTTCGCAGGTGCCGTGAACACTCTCAGAATCGCATTTGCGAACGGAGAACTATCCAGAAGGGAAGCTCTACAATTGTTAATATCTTACAAAACAAGACCTGCCAGGAATAGTTACATACCCTGAGTCATTTAATCGATGGAGATGAAATGGAAAACTTCTTGAGGACAGGGACCTCCAAGCTCTGGGCCAACAACCCCACCAGCCCTTATTTGGCACGTAGAACAATTACAAAAACCATAGCCTCTTTAGAGAATATGCGGATATTAGATGTTGAGGTCTTAGTCCATTCAGGCTGCTCTAGAACAAACGTATCACATATCCGGTGGCCTACAAACAACAGAAATGTATTTCTCAGAGTTCTTGGGGCTGGAAGTCCAAGATCAGGATGCCTGCCTGGTTGGGTGAGGACCCTTTTCCAGGTTTAGACTTCTCATTTTAGTGTCACGTGGTAGAAGGGACAGGGGAGCTCTGTGGGGTCTCTTTAGAGCACTAACCCCATTCACAAGGGCTCACGACCTAATCACCTCGCGAAGACCCCCACCTCCTAATACCATCACATTGGGCATCAGGATTTCCACATAGGAATTTCGGGGGGAACGCAAACATTCAGACGAGAGCAGGGCCTGAGACCCGAGCCTTTGGCGGATGCGCTCAATTAAGACCTAGCTCGGGGCGCCTGGGTGGCGCAGTCGGTTAAGCGTCCGACTTCAGCCAGGTCACGATCTCGCGGTCCGGGAGTTCGAGCCCCGCGTCGGGCTCCGGGCTGATGGCTCGGAGCCTGGAGCCTGTTTCCGATTCTGTGTCTCCCTCTCTCTCTCTGCCCCTCCCCCGTTCATGCTCTGTCTCTCTCTGTCCCAAAAATAAATTAAAAACGTTGAAAAAAAAAATTAAAAAAAAAAAATTAAGACCTAGCTCATGGAGACCAACAGGCACACTTATTAAAACAGCCAGATCAACCTCTCTCTCCTCCCTTGCTTCTCCACCCCTAACCCAGGAAAACTGTGTTAGAGGATGAGAGTCCCACCTAGGGTCAAAGTCAGGTACGTGTCTTCTTTCTTTGAAGATTTCCAGGCCTTAGGGTCTCCTTGGAGAGATGGGTCCGGGATGGGTGTTAGTGGATGTTGGGACACTCAGGGGACAGGAAACAGAGGGGAATGTTGGCTCTTCTCATTCAGGCAGGAAAGAATGGTTTGAGTAAGACACCATAGTGACTCTTCATGGGTGAAACGTGGCCTATTGGATATCAAGGACGTCAGGTTTTCCCCCACATGCCTTGATGGGGTATAGGCAGATGTCCCATCCTGCATGGGCCAAATTGGAATTAAAGTAGGAGGAATAAATGTTTCTCCTCATGCTAAAACGGGCAGGCATGGTTTTAATTTAGATCAAGGAGATTCAAGTTAGATCAAGAAAGACTCTTCTCTCAGTGAGAATTATTCACAATGAAAACAGTTCTCGCTGAAATACTCAAGATGTGGCTTTCGAGCAGATGCCTAATTAAAGTCAGATTTCTGTATTG
This sequence comes from Prionailurus bengalensis, assembly GCF_016509475.1. Lineage (NCBI taxonomy): Eukaryota > Metazoa > Chordata > Mammalia > Carnivora > Felidae > Prionailurus > Prionailurus bengalensis. The sequence continues at coordinate 21,290,636 of NC_057358.1, forward strand.
CTCATGCATGTACTATAAGGAATTAAAAGAAGCAAATGCAGTGAAAAATAGGAAATCCTGAACACATAAAACAGAGAAGAGTGAAGGGCAGTAATCTAACAAGACGGACAATAATTATTTTATAGCTGATCAGGAATGATCTGTTTTCAGAACAAATTAATGAGAGCCTGAGTTGCAATTTGTGTTTATAAAAGAAACCAGAAACGTATAGGAAAATCAAACTTGAGCCTGTCGCCCGGGAGGAGGGTCCTGTTTGGTTCCAGGGCTTTCCTGGATAACAGTGAAATGCCACTGTTTGTCAGGGCGCTTAGGTGTGGTACCAAAATCTGTCTGCAGAGTCACTCGATTCAAAGCACGGATTAGTCTCTCCCCATGTTTCCCAGCATGCCTTAAGTCCCCATTCTCGAGCTATCCGATTCCCCTTCTCAGATGAAAACTCTTCCAGATCTCACCTGTGAGAGGAAGCTGCCTTTCCTTCTGCCAAATGATCCAGATCATTTGTGGTTCAAGGTGATTGTTCCTTCTTGCCTCTAGGTGCCTAAACTCGCAGGGCACCGTTATTCCTTATTCCTTGGGGCTGCAGTCAGGAAGATTCTTTTGTGAGTTACGATACAGCCGGTTTCACTTGACAAAGTGTGATGAGACTAATTAGGTGAGCTGGAAACCAATTACTTGTGAGTGCGGGACCAAGAGGCGACTGAAGAGGGAAGGTGGTGAGCTCAAGGGGACGCCTGCTGCCGCCCGACTCATCTGTGACCCCAGGATCGCCACTGAACCGCCCTCAGGCGATAGCGTGAAAAATTCAAAGAAACGTATAATCGAGCTCATTTTCACGTTAGCTGACCGGCTTCCAAATAATATAAAAAAGGTGGGTAGTGTAACTATGAAGCGTCCACAAAATTTTAGAAAATGCATAATTCATGGCGCCGGGCCAGGAAACCATCAATCGTCTAGGCCCATGGGTAAATAATGAAATTGTTATGCCTCATTTAGCTCTCTATCGATTTGGAAGACGGAAAGTGTTTCAGAGGAAATTTATAAACCAAGGCAAGTCTTGATTTGGATTCTCAGCGAGTACCAGAAGCGTCACACAACCTTTATCACTTAGCAACATACACCGTAGATATAGACTTTCAAACAACAGGGAATAATGGACCTGGAAAATTGTGTTTTCGTGAAAAACACCTTCAGTAGCGTGAGAGACACACGTTTTGTGATCGCAGTCTGCTAATGCATATTTGTGGGACTTCTCTCGCATCTCGGGACCGCTCCCCGTTTTCTTTGTGAAGCTGTGTCGCATGAGCACCGGCGGAGGCCCGCCCAGGAATTCTATTAGCATTTACTGTAACCACTGTGTAGGGAACACAGATGACTAAAGTCGTTGCTTTTAAAGCCCTCTTCACAATTGAATTTCCTGTGGGGAAGCAATATCCCAGGAGCATAATAGATTCCCCCCTCCTTCCATTTACACAGACACTTGCACAGCTAACTAATCAGTCGCCACTCTAATCTATATTTCTGATTTGTTTCCATGCATCACGCAGGCGGGCCATCTTTTGAATTCAAAGGCGCCTTAAAGTGAAATAAAATAAACCGCGAGTAAATGACGCGGAATTGCTAACAGTAGGACCCTTGTTTACATCCCACATTCTGAAAATATTTTGTTCAGCTGGCTAGGGAAACCACATGGTTGAGACAGACTGGGTGATGATCGGGTTTATTGCCTGGCTGGAACCAGGATGGGAAAAGGGATGGTGTGTGATGTGGCTGTCTGTCACCTCAAACCCAGAGAAAGAACACATTTTCAGCACACATGCGGTCCGTGCTTTCCCAGATCTCTGATCATTCTTGCCAGAGCATCACGTGTGCCTGGCACCGGGCCAGAACGACATGCCGGTCTTTCTGAATCTTTAGATAATACCCGTCTCCTCCTTCCTGTGGTCATCAGTGGATGCGGCTTCTTTTTCCTAAGACTCTCTCAGAGCCCATTTGTTCTTCAAGTCCTTTGTTCCCTCCCACTTTCTGGAAGGATCCCCGAAGACATTCGTATTTCTCCCTGTCCACCTGCATTCGAAGGTCTATTGAGAGGCTTCCGCGTTCTCTTATCCCACTTTGTTGCTTAACGATAGCTGAGGAACAGTCACGGGGGGGGGGGGGGGGGGGGGGCAAGGACATTGGAAACACAAAGATACTCTTTAGCGTGGGCTCCGTGCTGCACGGAGGGACTAGCTCACTGCGCAGACCTGTACCGGGGCGGTGGGGCTGGGGGGGGGGGGGGGGTTGCAGAGAGCATGCAATTGTTTGGTCAAAGAAATTAGAAAAGAGGGGGCAGGGGATGGGGGGGTGGGGCGGTGAGGATGGAATTTAGAAGGGAAGAATTGGATTTAATACCTTAAAAAATATTTTTTAAGTTTCTTTATTTTTCTTCTTCTTCTTCTTCTTCTTCTTTTTTTGAGGGAGAGAGGACAGGAGACAAGCCAAAGCATGCCTCTCTCTCAGCAGAGAGCCCCACACAGGGCTTGAACTCACCCACCAAGAGATCATGACCTGAGCCCAAGTCAGAGGCTTTACTGACTGAGCCACCCAGGCACCCTTTTCTAACTGCGGTTCCTCGTATGGTACAACTCAGAAACTTATTTCATTCTCTATCTGTTAGGAACATACAGGTCCACCTGAGGAGAACCAAAGGCAAGGGTTCTTTAGAGACCGAAGGATGCTGTCACGATTTTTTTTTTCCTTTGAAAAAATGTCCTCCTTAAGGACATTTGCATCTCAAGAGCACAGGGATTATAGGAGCCACAACAGGGAGCCCTGGGGCGGGGTGGGGGGCGGGCTGGGGGCTGGAGGAGGGCGGGGAGCCTGTGGATGCGCTCAGCCTCCTATATGTCCATGCGTAAACAAGAGAGTTTCCAGGAGCCCCTGTGAGAATCAGAAGAACTGAAACCGGTCCAGACTCTGTCTGTAGGCATTTCTCCAGTTTTCTGCCCCGGACGTGACCCAGCACCCTCACTAGCCTCTCCTCGCTCTGTCCCTGCCGGAGCTGTTCTCAGCCCATCTCTGCTGTCTATGTCGGGGAATCAGGGCTTGTAGAATATTGCCCAGTTTTCCTGTCCTTGGGCCACACTCAGAGGCCTGCTCCCCATGCAGGGGGTGGCGTGCAAGGCTCTGTGGGCTCCTGCCTTCTGCTCTGTGCTCTGAGATCCCGAGTCCCACAGACCCTCTTCTCCACCCACCCTGAGCCTTTCTGTCTCGCCTTTGAAGCCTGGAAAACAAGTTCCCAACTTATTCATCGAAGGCCAACAAATCACAGTGTAAAATGAGAAAGTAGAAAACAAATAGAATTGTGAACAAATTCACTGCAAATTTATAATTTATAAATGTTAGAGGAAAATCTCCCCCCTCCTTTGCCCGTGAAATAGATTTGTTCATGAAACAGAAGAAAAATGTATAGTTAATAGTTAACGTAGTTAATAGTTAATAGTTCCTTAGTTCTCAGTAAAAGAGGATGTTTGGAATAAACACACACACACACACACACACACACACACTGAAATAAAACTTTAATTGAGAGCAATAAAAATTAGTATTCCAACTAACACGGCAGAAAGTGGGATCATGTGTACCTAACGAGCTTGAGGAAATGATTTAGAATGTGAAGGAAATACTATATATTTTTTACAGTGTCACTGATGTATATTTAACACTCCATAAAAATTGCCCATTGTAGGCATGCAGTTCGGTGGGGTTTGAGAAATATACACAGTTGGGCAACCCGCAATCAAGTTTTAGAACAGTCGTATCACCCCGAGACCTTTCCTGTGCCCCTTTGCCTTCAATCCCTGCCCCCACCTCAGCCCCTGTGCCAGGAAACCACCGATCAGCTTTCTATCATTCCGGTCTGCCTTTCGTAGAAAGGCAAATCGATGGAATCACATAGTATATATTCTTCTGTGTTTGGCTTCTTTCATTTAGCATGGCATTTCTGAGATTCATTCATGTGTATTTCAGAAACTCATTTCTATCTACGGTTGAGTCGCTTTTATGGATAAACCACGTTTTGTTTATCCATAGATAAGCATTTGGGTAGTTTCCATGGGGGGGGGTTATTATGAATAACGCTACTATGGGCATTCGTGTAAAAGTCTTCGTATGGACGTTTGTTTGCCTTTTTCTTAGGTAGGTACCTAGGAATGAAAAAGTTGGTAACATACGCTGGTAAATTAGTACATACCTAAGGTAAATCCATACTTCACTTTTAAAGAAGCTGTCAAACTTTTTCAGAGGGATTGTACCATTTTACATTCTCACTGTATCCTCACCAACATTTGGTATTAACAGTTATTTTTATTTTAGCCGTTTTAGTGGACGTGTAGTGGCATCTCATTATGGGTTTCATTCGTATTTCCCTACTGACCAATGATGTTAAACATTTTTTCATCTGCCTGTTGGCCATTCAAATATTCTTTTGTAAATGTCTTGTCAAGCTCTTATGCTGATTTTCCAATCAGATTGCTTGTTTTATTCTTATTTACTGAGTTTTAAGAGTTCTTTTTATATTCTGAATGTGAGTTCTTTGTCAGAAATACATGATGCATATTTTTTTCCTAATCTGTGGCTTGCCTTTTCATTTTTTTCTGGTGTTTTCCAAGAAGCAAATATTAATTTTGATGAAGTTCAATTTATTGATTTTTTTTCTTTTATGTTTGTGCTTTTTATGGCCTAAGAAATCTTTGCCTAACTCAAAGCCACAAAGATTATTCATTTGTGTTTTCTTTTTTTTTTTCAACGTTTATTTATTTTTGGGGGGACAGAGAGAGACAGAGCATGAACGGGGGAGGGGCAGAGAGAGAGGGAGACACAGAATCGGAAACAGGCTCCAGGCTCCGAGCCATCAGCCCAGAGCCCGACGCGGGGCTCGAACTCATGGACCGCGAGATCGTGACCTGGCTGAAGTCGGACGCTTAACCGACTGTGCCACCCAGGCGCCCCATCATTTGTGTTTTCTTCTGATGGCAATAACTGGAATAAAGAGGATGCTAAGGAGAGCTGCGGATCCATAAACTATCGTTATGAAAAAAGTAAGCAGAACCAATAGATCAGAAATAATAATAAAAAGTATAGGAGAAAATCTTTTTAGAAGCCAAAAAGCATTTAACACCTAAATCTGAAGTAAATCTAAGACCAAGTGTTAGGGTAACCCACTCTCGTATCTCTTACCTCTGTCTCCTGAAATGAAGGACTGGTAGAATTTTCTGGTCAGGCTCAGACTCTGACCGGCTTTCACCTGCTCTCCTATTCCAAACCCTGAGGCATGTGGCTCCCGGAACCCAGCCCTGGCCCCTGCTTTGTGCTCCGGGCCTTCACATGGTCTCTTCTCAGCCATCGAATGGTCTACTGGGCCTTGGAGGGACTCTAGCTGGGAAAATCTCAGCCCCAGCCTGTCCGTGAGACTGACAGCGGGCAGCCCACCATTCTACAGGCTGAAGAGGGGAAGGCACGGAAGGATGTAACTTCCAAAAGAACGAAGCCAGCTTACCCTGACACTTGTCCTCTTGTCATAGGAAATAACAGAGCACCACCTACAGAAGTGGGAAGAAAAAAGGGAACTTAATCTACTTGAAGGCGGTTCAAAAAAAAAATCAGATAGGTATATTGTCAGAATATCGGTGATCCCAGTGTGATTTTGCCAAAAGGCTCCTTAAAATGTGCTCGGGATAATTATGGAGAGGCAAATCAGAGAAGAAATGAATTAATGGGGAATATGCAGATGAGGGCTGGTAGTATTAAAACCACCCAAAGATGGAGATATGGTTAAAGGTACTAACCAATGATTAGGACAAGGGCTCTTCTTGAAATGTTAAAAATAGCATTAGCGGGGAGCCTGGGTGGCTCAGTCGGTTAAGCGTCCGACTTCGGCTCAGGTCACGATCTCACGGTCCGTGAGTTCGAGCCCCGTGTCGCGCTCTGTGCTGACAGCTCAGAGCCTGGAGCCTGCTTCAGATTCTGTGTCTCCCTCTCTCTCTGACCCTGCCCTGTTCATGCTCTGTCTCTCTCTGTCTCAAAAAATAATAATAATAATAAACATTAAAAAATAAAATTAAAAAAAAATAGCATTAGCAGGAGTTCCTCTTTTCACTTGATGGTCTCCAGGTTTTCATGTCCATAAACTTAGGGACATCTTATCTAACATCCCATTCATATTACAGTTTCCACAACTATCCTAAAAAAGTCCTTTCTACCTGGTTTGTCCAAACCAGGTTCTGACCCGAAACCATGAAACATGCTTGATCACTACAGATTGTAGGCATGACGTCATACGGCACAACCCCTCTTTGCATGGTACCGACTCATTAAAGAGAATGACCAGTTGAATTGCAGAATGTCCTGCTGTAGAACGCGTCACCCGCTGGATCTACCTGGTACTTCCCACCGCGATTGTCGTTTAGCGTGTTCCTCCATTCCGTAGGGAGATCCCTCCGCAGTCGCTAGGGGAGGAAAACAAGTAAAAGAAAGCAAGTAGTAAGCATGGAAAATGACCAGTCTGAAGGAGGGGTGCCAAGGCACGAGAAAGTCTTCCTCCCCGATTCATGTGTTGAAACCTACCCCCTAAGGTGATGCTATTAGGAGGTGGGGCCTTGAGGAGACGAGTAGGTTCTTGTAATGAACTTCGTGCCCTTAGAAAAGAGGCCCAAGAGAGCTCTCTTGCCCCCTCCTACCGCATGAAAACATAACAAGAAGTCTGCGTCCTGGGAGAGCACCCTCACCCCACCGTGCTGGCCCCCCAGCCTCCGATCTCCAGCCTCTGGAACAGTGAGAAATCCATTTCTGTTGTTTATAAGCCACCCAGCCGGCATGGATGGTAATCACGAAGAGCAGAATTCGGGGAGATGGCCCAACAAATAAAGGCCCAGATAAGGGGAAATATAAGCAGTCTGATCTAATGACTTCAGTCAATTCTTTGCATTCAGAGAATGCTGGGACCCCTTACCAGAATTACTGAATGATACAAGCAGTTGCCGTTCATGTTTGCTGCGACATGTAATTAATCGGAAACATTGCCAGCAGTGTTTAAACAGGATATTTTCTTTCACATTGCACCACGAAAGAATACTGTTGTTTCCATCAGGTTTACTATATGAAAGAGTTAAAACAAAGGACACTTATTCAGGATGTGCATTTGGTACAGATACGGATTCCCATTTTTTCACCTTCTGGTCGCATTTGGTTTGGATTACTTGAAGATGCACCCTGGTCTATACATGCAAGGATGATACAAATCTTCAGAATGCGTTGTATACATGACTGCCCCACTGCAAATCTTTTTCTCTGATAAAACTAGAAAACCTGTCACAGATCAGAATGGATACTTTCAGTTAGAAGCTAATTGCGTTGAAAATAATGTAGATCTGTGCTTCTGAAAACAAATTACATCAAATGTCTGCTTAAATTTACCTCAGTAATTGATACATCCTCCTCAGATTTGATCATTGAAATGAACAGACTTTAACTTCCACCTTGTGTAGCTGAGATTATCATGATAATCCTTACAAGAGGCTTCTAGATGGTGTCTTCGAATGCTGAGAGATCTGTTTTCCTTCAGTCTCCCGATCTGCAGAGCATCATTTAGATACTAAACCTCACAATCATCTTGGTCTCTTCTCTTTCCTTTGTTTCAGAGACAACAACCGTCCTGAAGTCCCATGGATTCTTCATCTTTTTTTTTTTTAATTTTTTTTTAACGTTTTTATTTATTTTTGAGACAGAGAGAGACAGAGCATGAACGGGGGAGGGGCAGAGAGAGAGGGAGACACAGAATCGGAAACAGGCTCCAGGCTCCGAGCCATCAGCCCAGAGCCTGACGCGGGGCTCGAACTCACGGACCTCGAGATCGTGACCTGGCTGAAGTCGGACGCTTAACTGACTGAGCCACCCAGGCGCTCCATATCTGTTTTTTTTTTTTTAGTTCTTATCATGTACACCCATTGCCAGATGCTTATCACCTAGATAGACTACTGTAGGAATAAAAATTGACTCAAGTTTCTGGTTCTTCACTTACATACTTTCTACCAGCACATACACATACACACACACACACACACACCCTCCAAAGATTTAAAGAAAATACCCAGACTCCATTTTCCCTGCCAGGAAACTTCTGACCCAGCTTGACTGACCAACAAGTCAGGTCAAACAAGGACTTGTTGCGTCTCGAGCCTGCCCCACATTCACCCCTGACTCCCATCCTTGGCCTCTACCGTTCTCCTGTCCCAAAGGTGGCTGTTCCTTCTGTCATTTCTAAATGCCTGTAGTTAAAGGTTTATCTCAAGGGCTGCCTGGATGGCTCAGTCAGTTAAGTGTCTGACTTTGGCTCAGGTCATGATCTTGTGGTTCGTGAGTTCGAGCCCCGCATCTGGCTCTGTGCTGTTAGCGTGGAGTCGGCTTAGGATTCTCTGTCTCTCTGTCCTGCTCTTGTGCACTCTCTCTCTCTCTCTCTCTCTCTCTCACAAATAAATAAATAGTTTTTAAAAGGTTTATCTCGAGTCCATGGAGCTTTCTCAGTGGGCACCATGTCTCAAACTTCTGTGAAAGTAGGTAATTCAACCTATGCATGTCATTTGCTTTGACTTTTTATTATTCTTGGCTTTTCCTAGTTACTTAACTATGTCCACGAATATCTTTATAATCACCTCCTTTGACAAATGACCAGAAATTTGGGACATGTTGCCTGAACTCATCTTGATTTCCTTCCTGATAGCTGTGCACGGGTTGTAAATATACACCACCCGCCCTTCGCTGTGAACTTCTATCTGATTTGACTTCAGTAAGTGCTTAGCTCTCCACATCCCAGCATTTGTCCCTTTGTGTGTTAATGGCCTAACGAATTGATTTATTGAAGGGCTGTGACTCAGGGTTCGGGCCTCTCTTGGACACTGGGATACATGAATGAAAAAGGGGTAGTGATTGCTCCTGAGAACTTTACAGTCTACACAGCTTTGGATAAACAAACAATGAAAGTTTTAATTCGGATTTTCTGATTCAGACTGAATGAAACTGAATGAAGAACCACAACTATATGAAAGTTGTAAGAAGTTTAAAAACAGCTTTGGTCACTCATATGCAAAACAAACATTAAAGAATAATGGCAAAGTTCATAAGATAGTCAGGATCGTTCATTGCCTTTGTTTGTTTGTTTGTTTTACCTCCTTTGTCCTTATATTCTAAGCTTGGAGAGCTGACCTGACAAATGTGGGGGTGAGCAGGCATAAATCACATGAACTCTGCTTTAATAGTTGTTTTGTTTTATTCATTGAGGTTTTATTTAGGAGGGTGGTTTAAGGGGATGGTTCTCCCTGCATCATGCTGTTTTAGAGAAGTCAGCAGAGGCCGGCTATAGTATGTAGGTAAGACCTCCGTCTAGAGCCGTGGTTTATAACCTTGGCAACACATTCCAGAATCACCTGGAGATCTTTTAAAAAGACTGCCTGGTACGAATGCAAGCTGGTGCAGCCACTCTGGAAAAACAGTATGGAGGTTCCTCAAAAAACTAAAAATAGAACTACCCTACGACCCAGCAATGGCACTACTAGGCATTTATCCGAGGGATACAGGTGTGCTGTTTCGAAGGGACACATGCACCCCCATATTTATAGCAGCACCATCAACAATAGCCAAAGTATGGAAAGAGCCCAAATGTCCATTGATGGATGAATGGATAAAGAGGATGTGGTATATATATACAATGGAGTATTACTCGGCGATCAAAAAGAATGAAATCTTGCCATTTGCAACTACGTGGCTGGAACTGGAGGGCATTATGCTAAGTGAAATTAGTCCGTCAGAGAAAGACAAAAATCCTATGACTTCACTCATATGAGAACTTTAAGAGACAAAACGGATGAACCTAAGGGAGGGGAAACAAAAAGAATATAAAAACACGGAGGGGGACAAAACAGAAGAGACTCATAAATATGAAGAACAAACTGAGCGTTGCTGGAGGGGTTGTGGGAGGGGGATGGGCTAAATGGGTAAGGGGCATTAGGGAATCTACTCCTGAAATCACTGTTGCACTCTATGCTGATTTGGATGTAAATTTAAAAAATAATAATAAAAATAAAAAAATACAGTGGATCATTAAAAAAAAGGCTGCCTAGGGGCGCCTGGGTGGCGCAGTCGGTTAAGCATCCGACTTCAGCCAGGTCACGATCTCGCGGTCCGGGAGTTCGAGCCCCGCGTCGGGCTCTGGGCTGATGGCTCGGAGCCTGGAGCCTGTTTCCGATTCTGTGTCTCCCTCTCTCTCTGCCCCTCCCCCGTTCATGCTCTGTTTCTCTCTGTCCCGAAAATAAAAAAATAAAAACGTTGGGAAAAAAAAAAAAAAAAAAGGCTGCCTGGATCTCAGACCAAAACTGTAATTTAATTGGTGGGGGGTGGGGGGTGGGAGTAGGGGGGGGTGTTAAAGGATTCTCAGGTGATTCTAATGTGCAGCCAAGTTTGAGAACCACTGAAGCAGAGCCAGATCGCCAACGCAGAGCTCTGTCCATTCAGAGGGAAGGGGAGTGAGCCGTTGAGGGTCTTTCCAGTGAGCTGGGAGACAAGACAGTACCAAAAAGACCAACGGGGACTTGCCTGGGAAAAATGACAACACATCCGTGAGGGGGTGATGGAAAGCCAAACTGTAAGAGGCACCCGTCAGCTAAATAGGAAAGAAACTATATCCCCAGTGGTTAAAAGCAAGTAAGGACAAAATGAATACGCAAGGAAACGGGTTTGAATGAGCCTTATTATGGGCACCAGTGACACAGATCGGGAAGACCTGCAAACTCGTACATCGGTTTGCACTTTGCTCAAAATGTATTTTCCGTTGAGGGAGGGGCAGATGTCAAAACACTTGTTCAATTTTATTTATTTTTTAAAAGAATTTTTAGTGTTTATTTTTGAGAGAGAGAGAGAGAAAAAGACGAGCACAAGCAGGGGAGGGGCAGAGAGAGAGAGAGAGAGAGAGAGAGGGAGACACAGAATGCGAAGCAGCCTCCAGGCTCTGAGCTGTCAGCACAGATCCTGACGCAGGGCTTGAACCCACGAACCATAAGATCATGACCTGAGCCGAAGTCGGATGCTTACCCAACTGAGCCATACAGGTGCCCCTTGTTCAATTTTATTTTATTTTTATTTTGAGAGAGAGAGAAAGAGAGAACACGAGTGGGGGAGAGGGGGGCAGAGGGAAAAAGAGAGAGGATCTTTATGCTTAGCGTGGAGCCTGATCTGGGACTCGATTCCACAATCCTGGGATCTTGATCTGAGACACATCAAGAGTCAGACGCTTCACCAACTGAGCCACCCAGGCACCCCAAAATACTTGTCCTATTTAAAAATGTCATAATTAGGGGCGCCTGGGTGGCTCAGTCGGTTAAGCGTCCGACTTCGGCTCAGGTCATGATCTCTCGGTTCATGGGATTGAGCCCCGTGCCGGGCTCTGTGCTGACAGCTCGGAGCCTGGAGCCTACTTTGGATTCTGCGTCTCCCTCTCTCTCTCTGTTCCTCCCCTGCTCTCACTTTGTCATTCTCTCTCTCTCTCAAAAAAAATAAAGATTAAAAATTGAAAATTAAAAAAAAAAAAAATAAAAATAAAATAAAACATCATAATTAAATGTGAGCTGTTTTTACATATACACACTATGTACGTGTATTTTACATTCTTATCAATAAAAATCAGAGTTCAGTCAAAATGTTTAATGTTAGTTAATAGCAGAGTTATATTAGTGGTTCTCTAATGCTTTCATGTGGCAAAGCATCTAGAAATCGTGAGGCTTTTTATTTAGTTAGTTAGTTAGTTCGTTTTTATTATTTATTTATTATTTATTATAATATTATAATTATTATTTATTATTTATTTATTTATTTTAAAAATACAATTTATTGTCAAATTGGTTTCCATACAACACTCAGGGCTCATGAGGCTTTTTAATGGAATACCATGAGATATGGATAGAGTAAGTATGTAGGAATTAAATATATACTTTTGTGTTACATCAGATACTGTCTCTAATAGACAAATAATGCCTATATACAATTTATAGCAAGAGTCAAAGATTTAAGAAAAAGACAACTATATGAAGACCGATAGAGAAAACTATCATTCACCTAAATTTTCATTTGAGTCGTGAAAAAGTCATCACTGTTTAATTCTTTTTAATTTTTTTTTCTTTAGCGTTTATCAATTTTTGAGAGACAGAGAGACAGAGCATGAGCAGAGAGAGAGGGAGACACAGAATCCCAAGCAGGCTCCAGGCTCTGAGCTGTCAGCACAGAGTCCAATGCTGGGCTTGAACTCACGAATCGTGAGATCATGACCCAGGCCGAAGTCAGATGCTTAACCGACTGAGCCCTTCAGGCGCCCCTTAAAAAAAAATTTTTTTTTCATCACTGTTTAATTTTTAGGGACAGAATATCTTGGTTCTGTGCAAGAAAATCAATATTCTTTGAGCATGTAGCTTGAGAATGACTTCCTTGTATCAGTGAACAAAATGCATTAATAAGTGCTATATTCTTGCTTTTCTCGTGATTTACGCAGGGACAGAGCCTAACTCCTGGCCCTGTGTGCCATAAACAACTGAAAAGGAGGTAGCTAACTGTGGGACTTGTAACCCCAAACACTCTAAGCAGTATAAAATATTAAGTGAGGATTTCACAAGTGAAAAAGGAAGGAAGGGAGGAAGGAGGGGGAACCTGTGTTAAATGATGTCCTTTAGAACCAACCATAAACTCATTTCTGATAAGGGCTCTATTATAAAATGTCCATATCTCATTATACATGTCTTGAACCAGTGCAATAGGTAAAAATCTTTGGTTTAATAGGAATTCATTTTCTATTAACCATTTCTCTTAAAAATAAATCCGTCCGTTTAAAATATCCAATTACAGGGGCGCCTGGGTGCCTCAGTCGGTTGAGCGTCCGACTTCGGCTCAGGTCACGATCTCACGGTTCGTGAGTTCGAGCCCCGCGTCAGGCTCTGGGCTGATGGCTCAGAGCCTGGAGCCTGTTTCCGATTCTGTGTCTCCCTCTCTCTCTGCCCCTCCCCCGTTCATGCTCTGTCTCTCTCTGTCTCAAAAATAAATAAACATTAAAAAAAAAATTAAAAAAAAAATGTCCAATTATGTTAGTTTTCTGTCAGCCGAGTTAAACTCCCTTGAAATTTTTTTCAAAAAGTCCAAAATTTTCCAAGACGTCAAACAGAATTAAGAAAGAAAATCAACAACCCTGCAGATTAGCATATGGCAAAATTTCGCGATACCTTATTAAAAATATACCAAGAAGAAAAGGCCATGCAGATAGATTTAAAAATGTGACAAAGGGAGGGGTGCCTGGGTGGCTCAGTCAGCGAAGCACCCAACTCTTGATTTTGGCTCAGGTCATGATCACACGGTTCATGAGTTCGAGCCCCGTGTCAGACTCTGCGTCGACAGTGCTGAACCTGCTTGGGATTCTCTCTCTCCCTCTCTCTCTGCCCCTCTCCTGCTTGCTCTCTCTCTCTCTCTCTCTCTCTCAAAAGATAAGTAAACTAAAATTGTTTTTTTAACTGTGACAAAGGGATACTTTTCTGCATAAATGATTACAATGAATTCTGTTCCTGTCTTAAAAAAAAAGTGATTTTTTAAAAAAAGTCCACCTTCGTCAGCAAAGTAAAATTCTTAAAACTTTAGCTATCCACAGAAACCCTGTACAGACTTTGAAATGGGCTGGTGTTCCACCTAATGAAAGGAAAAATGTGATATATCATAGCTGTGCCCCTTGCTGACTTTTAAGTGCAGTAAAGATACCAATCAAAAAACAAACCATCAACAAGTTCTGTGTGCCTATTTGTGGGAGATCTCCAATCGTTTGTGTGCTTTATGATTCTCTCACTGATATTTGGGTCTCTCCTGGGTTTTAGGCGCTTCAGATTTAGAGAGGAGAAAACAATGCTTGTTACATGCTTCCATATTGTGCTTAAGTGAGTTACAGAATATCTTCTTAGACAAATTGTATACTTTTGCATACGCTATACAAGAACAAAGGCCGTTTTCTTTTCTGCTAAATTTAACAAGGTCCGCTAGTGATGGATTCATCTAGCACTATAAGAGAATCGTGTGTTCTGGATGAATTTTCCAGATAGCTCTGATTTATCATTAAGCATCCAGCTATAACGATCAAAACAAAACAAAAAACAGAAGCTCCTTGGACGTGACGATCTTTTGAAAAAGGTCATGCAGCTTAACCTTTCCTCAGTATCCCAGGGACCTCATTATGGACATCGGGTAAGGAGGAACACTGAAATAAAATGATATCCAATCTTCCTCCGGTAAAGCATGGCAAAGACCCGGGGCCTTGATTTCCACAGCACAGCTGACATGTGGCAGGACTGTGCAGATTCGATTCATGGATGTGACATGGGGCAGGGACTGTTGCTGGCTTCGTGTCTCAAGCACAGAGCGGATGGCGGTCCTCCCGCATCAAATGCTGCACGATTCTGTCCAAAAGGGGCTTCTGCCCCAAAACCGCTTCCTTTTTTGTCCAATTAGGCTCTGAGCTGAAGATACGGGCGCTAGGGAGGCCACCCAGAGTTATCGTTAGTCTGATACGTTCAGCTTTAGTGCTTCAGTGGCTCCGTCGGTTAAGCGTCCGACTCCTGATTTCGGCTCAGGTCCCGATCTCGCGGTTCGTGAGTTCAAGCCCCACGTCGGGCTCTGTACTGACCGCACAGAGCTCGCCTGGGATCCTTTCTCTCCCTCTCTCTCTGTACCTCCCCCGTTTGTGCTTTCTCTCGCTCAAAAAATAAATAAGTAAACGTTAAAAAATGTATTAAAGTAATAACATGATAGATCAGGGACGTCTGGCTGGCTCAGTCAGTAGAGGCTGTGACTCTCGCTCTGGAGGTTGTGACTTCAAGCCCCACGTTGGGCATGGGGCCCCCTTAAAAAGAAAATTAAAACGATGGGTCAGAATAAGAAGACGTTTGATGTTCACGAGATGGAAGGTGATGCCTTTTTAAGGCCAGCATGAATGAAGGTTTCAAAGTATACACATTTGTCTCTGACGGAAAAGGTCACCTCTTTTGTTTCGAACACAACAGGGACTACACCGTTGTACTTCAGCGTTAAGCTCACGGTCACTTTAATCAGTAGATCGCGACGAGGAAAGGCGTCAAGGATCTCTGCTTCATTTAATGCTAATAATTGTTCCATGATAAAAAGTCTCACGTTGTACCACCTGAGAGCTAAATCTCGTATTCGGAGAGGTTACCCCTTATCCATCTTTTTAGAGGGATGAGGGATTTTTAGTGTCTTTCACTCTCGTGGGCCTAAACCTCCCTCCAGTTTAGAAGGAAAGTCTGACACTTAAAAAGACGCGTTTCAGTCCCCAGCTGATTTGGGTGTACAGGAAGTTCTCAGACACACTGGTGGGGAAAACAAGAGGTTTGTTGCTTGTTTGCCACAAAGCACAAGATGTTTAAACCGATGGTAGCCAGTCACCGTCCTGGTGAAAGGCAGCTTCCTTTTCCCATGTTCCTTGCAGCTGCCTCCTGAATATCATAAGCTCACAACTTGGATCATCAGAGTTTTATCTTTAAACCTCTACGAGGTTTAAAGCCATTTTGCACCTTCAGTCAAGGCGGGGTGGTTAACTGCCTCCCCCCTCCCTCCCTCCAGCATCTTTCAACCTATAAAAGGCCTCTCCTCGGCACCTGAGTGGCTCAGTCGGTTAAGCGGCCGACTTCGGCTCAGGTCACGATCTGACCGTTCATGGGTTCGAGCCCCGCGGCCGGCTCTGTGCTGACAGCTCAGGGCCTAGACCCTGCTTCGGATTCTGTGTCTCCCTCTCTCTCTGCCCCTTCCCCGCTCGCACTCCATCTCTCTCTCTCTCAAAAATAAACATTCCCGGAGCGCCTGGGTGGCGCAGTCGGTTAAGCGTACGACTTCAGCCAGGTCACGATCTCGCGGTCCAGGAGTTCGAGCCCCGCGTCGGGCTCTGGGCTGATGGCTCGGAGCCTGGAGCCTGTTTCCGCTTCTGTGTCTCCCTCTCTCTCTGCCCCTCCTCCGTTCATGCTCTGTCTCTCTCTGTCCCAAAAATAAAATTAAAAAAAATAAATAAATAAATAAACATTCCCAAAAAGATTTTTTTTTTTTTAAAAAAAAGTCCTCTCCTTTCTGCAGGTGTTCATTCTGTCACTTACGGAATCAGGACGATGACCATAAAAATTAAATTTAAACAAAAGGTAAATGCAGCCACGCCTTAAAAATTTACTTAACTTTTGGCAAGAAGAAAACAAAATTTCCTTCTTTCCTGTCTCTTTTTTGTCAACGGAAGATGTCGTTTTGTTTTATTTATTTTCAGCATATTGAGCTGAAATAAAATTGTAAAATATTTACGGTGTGCAGCACAATGGTCTGATATGCATACGTTGTGGAAGGACTTCCCCCAGTGAGTTAACGAACACTTCCCTTCCTTTTGTCTTTTTAGACGTTTCTCGGATTTTCTTTCTGATCTTCTCAATTCTCCATCTTGGCATCTGTCCTCGCCTTGGAGTCGTAAACTCCTTTTATCATCTGGTGCTGCATTTTGTCAAACAAGAAAGCCTGAGAGTTCAGTAAAAGATGGTTATAGCTCTCTCTACAGACACATTTATTTCATTTTTCGATTTACTTATTGTAAGTAAGCTTTCCACCTAACTTGGGGCTTGAACTCATGACCCTGAGGTCAAGAGTCTAATGTTCTATCAGCTGAGCCAGCCAGGTGCCCCTCTCTGCACAGATATATATATATATATTTTTTAACATTTATTTATTTTTGAGACAGGGAGAGACAGAGCATGAACAGGGGAGGGTCACAGAGAGGGAGACACAGAATCTGAAACAGGCTCCAGGCTCTGAGCGGTCAGCACAGAGCCCGACGCGGGGCTCGAACTCACGGACCGAGAGAACATGACCTGAGCCGAAGTCGGACGCTTAACCGACTGAGCCACCCGGGTGCCCCTCTGCACAGATATTTAAATAGAAACCAGTCTGTAAACATGTCAGTTGGTTGGTAGGGTTAACTGGCTTGTCAATTTGCCGCCTTGAAGTGTTGGGAATTGAAGAGATTTTACATATTATTTTTAGGTGGCCCTGTAGGTGCTCCCACTGATCGTAGTGGTAAACAAAGGCAGAAGAAAATGGTAGATAAAATTAAATTTCCCTCTAACCTGCAGCCCATTGGCAAACACTTGAGGCAGACAGAGCAGAACATCTTCTCCAGGAACGCCCTACTGTCTTAAGGTCAATGCTTTGCTGGCGGGAGAAACAACCTTAGCTTGACAACGGCTAGGCCTCCAGGATCTCGTGAGTCCTCTTTAGCACGCGAAAATCCTTTTGGGAACTTAGCCTGGCCTTTACCCACCCCACCCCCCCCCGGCCCCCAACTCCCGAGTCTCTCCTCACAATCCCGGGGCAGCTCTTTCTGCCCACGGATCTTGTCCCCGAGCTTTAATAAAACCACATTTTTGCACCAAAGATGTTTCAAGAAGTCTTTCTCGGCCGTTGGCTCTGGACCGCTCCCCCCCACTCCTCTGCCCCACCCCGTCACTCCCAAACCACATCACTGATGATTTTATTACAAGGTAGAAATACCAAGAGAGGGATGAACACTTAGATGAACGAAGTGAAACTGAACAATTGGCAACATTTGGTTTTCTCGCCAAGGGATGGAGACAGGTGAGCCCGGCAACTGGGTTCTCAAGTCTACCCCAGGCCACGTCTGTGTCACTTGGCCTGTCTCTTTCCTCTACCCGCTTCGTCAAGCTCTGTCTCTCCAGCCATAGGTGTGGTCAGGAGGCTAAAGGTGGGTGATTCACAGCACCGCACCCTACCTGGCCCTGGGCAGTTTAAGATTGTGTGTGTTTAAGGATCCTGGCAGTCAGGCTGCATTTTTTAGATCAATATAGGTTTTTCCCTCTATTTTCATTAAACAGCATACATTGTTAAAAAGAAACGTAGCTTTGTGGGTTTTTTTCTTTCTAATTTTTCTTTTAATGTTTATTTATTTTTGAGAAGCAGAGAGAGACAGCACGAGCAGGGGAGGGGCAGAGAGAGAGGGAGACACAGAATCCGAAGCAGGTTCCAGGCTCTGAGCCGTCAGCACAGAGCCCGACTCGGGGCTCGAACTCACGAACCGTGAGATCATGACCTGAACCGAAGTCGGACGCTCAACCGACCGAGCCACTCAGGCGTCCCCACAAACGTACATGTTTCTAACATGCAAGGAATCTGGCCGACAAGCTGAACGTTTCTGGTCCGACCACTCCAAGCACTAAAATCTGACTGCAACATTCAGTCACGCACGGTACATCCAGATCAGATTGTTACCGATAACAATGCCTGAAAGGGTTTCATTTTACTGGGACAACAGAAGAGTTCAGTGCAATGGACGGAACCCAAACCCTCGATACCCTTGAACCTTTGAATTATACAACTAATTTCTCTTGTTCTGATTCTAGGCTTACAAAACAACACCCTCACATATTTGTTTTGCACGTAGCCCACTTACCGTGGGCGAGTGGAGGGGAGACTCGGCTGGGATGGAGGAGACATTGGGGGCACAGGTCACCCACACGCTATTTTTTTATTGTAAGTGAGCCACATGGCCTGGAGATTTATCACCGTCACTTCCTGTGATGTTGTCAGGGCACATCAGCCCCCTGAGCCCAGGCAACTCTGGACGGTGACAGGAATGAGTTTTTGAGCGTGCGGGTGGGGGGGGGGGGCTATGTCCTGGACAAGAGTCGGTTGGAACTGGTGTCACTTGGGTGGTCAGTCAGCTGTCCTTCCCCCAGGACACGCCCAGATGGGACTGCTCACCACTGTTTCAAACTTTTCCACCCACGTCTTAGATCTCAGAGTAAGAATCGTGTGTCTTCGCCGATTCATCCCAGCAAGGGAGTGTGATTCAGTCAGCTATTTGTGGCTATTACTAATTTCACCAATGAAGAAACCAAGGATGACTTTTTTAAAAGTTTATTTACTTATTTGAGAGAGAGAGAGAGCGAGCACGGGCAGGGGAGGGGTAGACAGAGAGGGAGAGAGAGAGAGAATCCCAAGCAGGTTTCATTCACGCTGTCAGTACACAACCCGATGTGGGGCTTGAACCCACGAACTGTGAAATCACGACGTGAGCTGAAGTCAAGGGTTGGATGCTTAACTGACCGAGCCACCCAGCACCCCGCCTCCCCCCGCCCCCCCACCAAGGGACGTTTAAGTTGGGAAAAGAAAATGCCAGAGCCAAGTTTTAAGCCCACATCCTGTCCTTTTAGGTCTGGATCTCTCATATATATCCCATGTGCCTTTGATTCCCCCCCCCGCACCGGAGTTATGAACAAAGTTTGAAAATAAGATATCTGTGTTGACAATGGGAAATACTCTAATTAGAAATTGTTAAATACCGATCATTCTGTGACTTTTTTTTCTTTTTCTCTCCCTGGACATTTATGAGATGTCAGAATCGACAGAGATGGAAAATTCCATGAAGCGAATTCAAGTTTAAGAGGGTAGGTGTTTTACTTTGAAAGCAAAATAAATATTCCTTAGCAGATAAAAGTCGATTTGCTCTTGGCTACAACTGTGAACCAGAATGAAACTTGATTCTGGCTTCCAAGTCTACCTGGGAGTCCATGGCCGGGTGATTAGACTGATTTCATTTGCTTGCGTTAAATGTTTATTGAGGGACGCCTGGGTGGCTCAGCGAGTTGCGTGTCCAACTCTTGGTCTTGGCTCAGGTCATGATCTCACAGTTTGTAGGCTCGAGCCCTGTATCAGGCTCTGTGCTGTTGCCATGGGGTCTGCTGGGTATTCTTCATCACACTCTTTCTCTCTCTCTGGCTCTCCCCTGCTCACTCTCCCTCTCAAAATAAATAAACTAAAAAAAAAAAAAAAAAAGGGAAGTGTTTATTGAACAACTACTATGTGATAGACACTCCCTCAAGAACAAGGCTTGGCAGACAAGAAAATAGATGGCTACAATATCCTGAGAGAAATACCACCACATTCCAGTGTTGTCCAGGTGAAACCAGAGAAACAACACCATGGCTTTGTAAAGATTTGCTAGCCATTCCGCTGATGGTAAGTAAGCTTCTAAATTAACCAGGAAAAAGTATTCTATACTACACAAAACAGGCTTTTGTCTCCAGGTGGTGGCATTATTTTATTTCTTTTTTTTTTAATTAAAAAAATTTTTTTTAACGTTTTATTTATTTTTGAGACAGCGAGAGACAGAGCATGAACGGGGGAGGGGCAGAGAGAGAGGGAGACACAGACTCTGAAACAGGCTCCAGGCTCTGAGCTGTCAGCACAGAGCCCGACGCGGGGCTCGAACTCCCGGACCGTGAGATCATGACCTGAGCTGAAGTCGGCCGCTTAACCGACTGAGCCACCCAGGCGCCCCTATTTTATTTCTTTATAATTATGTATACTCTTGGAATTTTCTAAATTGAGCATATAGGGATCCGAATGATCTGACAAAAAGGATGAAGCAACTGAAAAAAAGCAAAACAAAACTGAACACGACTGTCCCTACCTTGGCCGGACCATCATGACTTGAGTCTGACTCTGCCCTGGCCCTTATCGTCGGGACAAACTGTGCAGTCTAAGCCCGGTGGGTGAATGCGAGCACGGCAGGTGTAACAACAGCTTAGCACCAGGTAAAAAATCAGGTACCAGGACTCAACCTGTGATTCCTTTATCTTGTTTCTTTAATTTTTTAAAGATTCTATTGTTAAATAATCTCTACCACCCAAAGTGGGGCTCGAACCGACAACTCCGAGATCAAGAGTCGCACCCTCCTCCAACGGAGCCAGCCAGGTGCCCCTCTTGTGTTTCTTCTGAGGAGGGGTATAGAGACCCGAGGCTCACTATGACCGGGCCTACAGAATGATAATGAAAAGTCAAAATAGATTTCACAGAGTTCAACCACTGAACTCTGCGGATCCTGGGCCTGATGAAGATTTGACAGGTCATTTCTTTTCGGTCAGCAATGTCAGATTTCGTTGGCTCAGTGGCTATGACTGTAGAGAGACCCAAAGTCCGCACATTATCTGTTTCTTCCCCCCCTCAAAACATCTCTTTCCCCTCCGTTTGGTCGAATCAAGCGCATAACTGAAGGAGAAAAGAGGTCGAATCCCACCCCCATCCTCCTGATGAAGGGGTAGGAGGCGGGAGTAAGGGAATCCGAACGCAGGGTGAAGCAAAGTGGTGTTTGAACTGCTATGAGGCCACTGAGGGTTTCTGAACAGGCCACTCTGTCACTCCTTGGGGACCGAGGAATCTTGGAGCTCCTGGCGCTCCTATAAACGGGCGGTTTAGAGCGAGACCGAATACATACACGCTTTAGCGGCATAGGTTTTAGACTCTGGAGGGAAAGGACCTATTTTGTTTGATTCTAATTTTCTGGAAAGTACCACCCACAACTCAAGCCTGGTTACAATAGCCTGTAAGACTTTGTCCTGTGGTTCTTACATTATCTATTTTTGCATCTCCCCCTGAGAAGCTCTGAAGGATGTGTTGACACCCGTGTTGCTGCCTGTTTTGGCCTGTGGCTACTACCACCGGATGGATCCCTCTGACTCTATGGAAACAATTGCAAAGTGTTACAGTGTATTATTGCTGGAAGGACAATGTAATGATTGTTTCGAAAGGCCCCTGGCCTTTAGCATGCAGATAAATCGTGATGTGATAGTCTGGGCTGAAAGAACCCTTATTTTGGTGTTCCCTGTCGCTGGAAGAAGACATACCGAAAACAGAGTAAATACTTTCTGATGGTTCTAGTATCTTCTGTGAAAACAAAAGCATTGTTAATTTTTTTTGTTTTGGTTTGTTTTATTTATTTATTTAAAAAAATTTTTTTTAACGTTTATTTATTTTTCTGAGACAGAGAGAGACAGAGCATGAACAGGGGAGGAGCAGAGAGAGAGGGAGACACAGAATCCAAAACAGGCTCCGGGCTCTGAGCTGTCAGCACAGAGCCCGACACGGGGCTCGAACTCACAGACCGCGAGATCATGACCTGAGCCGAAGTCGGACGCTTAACCGACCGAGCCACCCAGGCGCCCCTGTTTTGGTTTGTTTTAAATGACAAGTCAAAATAGATTTCACAGGATGTTTGGTCGCGTTGTATTAATATTTTCTGTTTACTGTTTTTTTAAATACATACAAACATATACGCACACCACTTCGTCTACACCCACAGTGTAGGCCAAGAAGTAAAGTATTTTTTTTTTAATGTTTATTTGTTTATTTTTTGAGAGAGATAAAGAGAGCGCACCTGCACGAGGGAGGGGCGGAGAGAGAGGGAGAGAGAAAATTCTAAGCAGGGTCTGCACCATGAGCACGAAGCCCGATGTGGGGCTCGATCCCAGGCACCGTGAGATCATGACCTGAGCCGGAATCAAGAGTCAGACGCTTAACAGACTGAGCCACCCCGGGTGGCCCCAGAAGTAAAGTATCTTACCTTTAAAGAAAGTTGAGAAAATGTTTGTGTATGCGCCACCATCTTCTTTGCATATTTCTCTCAATTTGTTCCCAACTCTGACTAGTTCAAATGGTACGTTGGAAAGATTTTTTTTTTTTTTCTGCTGTTTTGTTTGTTTGTCTGGGCTCCACTGGAAGGACACGTTGAAAAAGCCCCAGGGACACAACGGGCAGGATACTGATTGTCGTTCTAAAGACGAAAGGAAGTTTCTGGACACGGAGGGGGATGCATCATTAAACACACGGGGTTGAAAGAAAAGACTTCGGTATGTGCTCTGGCAGATAGGGCACAAGATAACACGCGCACTAGGTGAATTCGCTGAGCTTTGATGTGTAACGAAGGTGGGTTTATTGCAGTCTAAGCCTGGTTTCTTTCCCATAAAACGTATGGCTTTCTGAAGAGGCACACAATGAGATCATCGGCACAAACCCCAGACACTCGGCGAATACAGAGAAGGCACAGATGTGGAAGGCAGGAGGGGATTATAATAGTCAGGGGTCTGTTAGACGGCAGGTTGATCTGTTGTCCCAACGTGGCGTGTATCCTGGGACACAAATGATGTATGTGTGCCGCTGTTACTGTTTCTTTTCTTTTTATTTATTTATTTATTAAAAAAAATTTTTTTTTAACGTTTATTTTTGAGACAGAGACAGAGCATGAACGGGGGAGGGGCAGAGAGAGAGGGAGACACAGAATCAGAAGCAGGCTCCAGGCTCTGAGCCGTCAGCCCAGAGCCCGACGCGGGGCTCGAACTCCCGGACCGCAAGATCGTGACCTGAGCTGAGGTCAGACACTTAACCGAGTGCGCCACCCAGGCACCCCTGTTACTGTTTCTTTATGTCAAGGTACAGGAGCGACTGAGCCTGCAGACCTGTGGTTCCCGAAGCCTAGAGTAAGAGATTAAATGGCGCGTTTAGTGCATTGGACACAGGGCCAAAACCTTCCACCCTCCATTCAGAACCTGGGTAAAGATTGTCCAAGTATGACAATTAGAAGGGTCCTGACAAGGCGCGGAGGACCCAGGTTCTCATGTGACTTGCCTTCATTATCTGTGATTCGAGCCGCATGGACTGAATGAACAAAACAAACTAGGATATGTCTGCTTTCAAATATGAACCGAGAGATTTTTACACTAACTTTTCCACCCTTCTTGCGGACACTATCCTCTCTATTTTTTGATGGAGAGAGAATAAAGTATAAATGCCTTAATTTATTACAATGTGTTTTAATATTTAAGAAATAGTTAGGCCTTTCCAGATATATATGGAAGTGATCTAAAGAGTAAACGCCATAGGGGCGCCTGGGTTAAGCTGGCGGTTAAGCGTCCGACTTCGGCTCAGGTCGTGATCTCCCAGTTCGTGAGTTTGAGTCCCGCATCAGGCTCTGCGCTGACAGCTTGGAGCCTGGAGCCTGCTTCCGATTCTATGTCTCCCTCTCTTTGCTCCTCCCCAACTCGTGCTCCATCTCTTTCTTTCTTAAAAATAAATAAACATTAAAAAAAAAGAGTAAACACCATAGTCTAAACAGGACTTACTATTTTAAGTATTACTAATTATTGGCATTACTAATTATTTTATCTTACTCTCTATATTTTTGAAAGTACCTTATGATCTTTAACAACACAATGTAATCCAAAGAAAAGAAAATAAAATACCTTTCTATAGAGGTTTGATGAACGTCTCGATGTAACTTTGGTCTTTCTCCTTAGTCAAAGACTTAACGTTTTATTGCCTTGCCCCCCCACCCCCCCAAAAGTAACCTTTCTTTATCACAGGATCTCCAGTTACCTAATGGAGACGTTTTGTGAAAATTACCAACGAATACAACTTTAAAATTTAATTCAATCAACATTTATCAACTACCTAATGTCTATCAGGCACCTTGCTGGGTATTGGGGATACAACAAATAAGGGAGACAGAGGTTGCAGTCCAGGAAAGCAGACTCCGGAACGCTCCCTTCAAAATATAATTTGAAAAATGCACTAAGAATGAGATGCTTACACAAGGGGAACACATTCAAAGAGTCAGTCATCTTAGAGCAGGACATACAATGTACCAGGCATGACTCCCATCTTAATGTTCAACTATTTGAACAGTTGCTGTCAGAAAGCTCCCCCTCATAGGCACTTAGCAACTGGGTAGAACATGGTAGTCATGTAACCACAGATGTCATGGCTGAGCATCCTCTAAAGAATAAAATATTTGGCCCTCACTGTTGCTCTGCATGTTATTCCTACCTGCTTAGAGCTGAATACCTCTCGGCTTCCCATTTCTCAGGTACGCACTGCTATCTCTTAGGAGGTATCTTTCTGCGGGCTTTTTTTTTTTTGGATCACTGCTCCTGACAGACGTGCTCGGACTAGAGTCTCCAACTGCACAAATGGGGCTCGCTCGTGGATCGTTTCTAAAAATGAAATTGTAATGATAAAAACTCTTAGCACTTATAAAACTAAACAATTATAAAAAGCAGACAATAAACGTTATAAAAACTAAAAATAGTTTCTTTTATCTATAGCTCTATGGCACTAGGTCACTCTTTCACCATGAAAATCCTTTTGGTTGGTGTTTTGGTTGATGTTTTGGGCTGATGTTAATGTTTCCAGGCATTTCGCCAAGCTTTACACATCTAAGAAATGTTTTCTTGTTTGGCCATCTTTTCCTATTTTATTAAAACATGAGTCACTCCTCACTAATTGAATAGAAGCCATGGAATGAAATTTTGTAAATCCACATGATAAAAGGAAATACACTTATTTATTTATTTATGTTTTATTTATTATTTTTGAGAGAGAGAGAGACAGAGCATGAGCAGGGGAGGGACAGAGAGAGAGAGGGAGGTACGGAATCCAAAGCAGGGTCCAGGCTCTGAATTGTCAGCACGGAGCCTGATGTGGGGTTCGAACTCATGAACTGTGAGATCATGATCTGAGCCGAAGTCAGATGCTTAACCAACTGAGCCACCCAGCTGCCCAGGAAGTACACTTTTAAAAAATAGTTTTATTTGTTGAAGTAACCTCTACCCAATATGGGGCTTGAACTCATGACCCTGAGATCAAGAGTTACATGCCCTTCCAACTGAGCCAGTCAGGCACCCCAGGAAATATACTTTCTTTTCTTTTTTTTCTTTTTTTAATGTTTATTTTTGAGAGAGAAAGAGACAGAGTGCGAGCAGGGGAGGGGCAGAGGGAAAAGGAGACACAGATTCCGAAGCAGGCTCCAGGCTCTGAGCTGTCAGCATAGAGCCCGATGCTGGGCTTGAACTCATGAATGGTGAGATCGTGACCTGAGCCGAAGTTGGTCGCTTAACCAATTGAGCCACTCAGGAGCCCCGAAATACGCTTTCAAGTAAGAAATATTAGAATATAAAGTTTGGGGGGGGGCAAGTTTTCTCTTTGTAAATTATTTCAAGAGATTCACAGATCAATTGCATAAATGTTGTGTGTCAAACATATTAGTAACAGCACTGTTTTCTTCTGGTGCCTGTCATGATTCTCAGTGACGTTGCGAAGAAAAGGCTAGAACAGATTATTGGTTGGGTCTGGCAGAGAGTTAGCTTGGGGATCTAAGATTCTGCTGAGCGTGGCAGCTGTTACAAAGCTCGGTTTAATCTCCCTTCCCGCTGCTCTGTGAGCTCCATGGTGTATCCCAGCGCCTGCTTCAGAGTCATTGTCAGTGTTGATTGAATTAATGAATGAAAGATGAATGCATCACAGCAGTTTCCTTGAGGGATCACCGAAAAACTAGGGCCGCGTCTAACATTTAATAATGTTCAAGGGGGTGGTGAGGATGGAGAAAACAAGCAGTACAGGTTTTTAGTTTTGCTTTGTTTTGGGAGGCGAGCGGGATGAATTTCCGTTTGAAAATCTAAAATCCAGGAGCACTTCTAAATATATTTTTATTCATCTGAAAATTCTTTGATGATTTGACGGATGACCCTACGCTCGTAAGAAAGTGTGCATCACGAGGAGTTCAAACATTGCAGATGATTGGGAAAGTAATAAGGGAAGTGGCTTCGTAAAAAGAAAAAGGCTAAATAAAGCAGGGACTGACTACTAGAGAAAGAAAGTGAAACTCCTCTCTGTCAAACGGGAACGAAGAAATGGTGTGAGAGCACAGGGGAAGTTGGGCGTGCAGAAAGCTTCAGGATTCGAAAAGAACCAAAAAAGTTTTGCCCTCTCTACTCAGTGCGAGGCTGTGGTTAGTTACGTTGTTCTCTGCAGTTGGCGTGAGGAGTTGAGAGGCAAAAGGGTCGGAGGAAATGGGATATTACCATAAAGATAATATATATTTTATTCACCAGCACGGAGAGCCTAAATAAGGTAAATAGCCTAATTACTGGCTGTAAGAGTGGGAAGACGCTGGCAGCGGTAAGAAACCACAAAGTCTTGTTTCTCGTTGCCAAAAAAAAGAAAGGTCTTCCCTCGTTGCCAGACTTGGTCTGAATTCCCAGAAACGTGGGCAACACTCGGGGAAATTTGATAGAAGTACGTTTTCTAATCAAGTTCAAGGATAAAGTCAAAGATGGACCCACTTGCGACAGGCGCCAGTGACGGGTGTGAGAAGGAACCTAAGGCTGATCGAATCCTGCTCTGTTTATGTGTAGAGGTAGCATTTTCGACTGTTTTAGTGGAGGGTTGCTGCATTGATCCTTTATCTATTTATTTACTTATTTATTTATGTAATTTATTTATTTTGAGAGAGAGAGAGAGAGTGAGAGAGAGAATCCCAAGCAGAGAATGTCTGTGCTAACAGTGCAGAGCCCGACTCAGGCTCTAACCCAGGAACCTCGAGATAGTGACCTGAGCTGAAATCAAGAGTCTGACACTTAACCGGTTGAGCCACCCAGCCGTCCTCACTGATATTTTAAACAGAACACTGAATGAGGAAGTCACATTCACCTGGCACTTAAATTGAACCCCTAAGTAAAGCCCAGAAGTATAATGGCTGCAAACAAAACTTTCCAACTCTCCAGAAGTTACTCGTACTGGCGGATAAAATTTTGAGGGGGCAATAAACTTCTTAAACCTGAATTTATCTTTTTTTAAGTTTATTTATTTATTTTTGAGAGAGAGTGAGCGAGGGGAGGGGCAGAGAGAGAGAGAGAGAGAGAATCCCCAAGCAGGGTTCTTTGCTGTCGAGCCCAATCGGGGCTTGATCTCACGAACAGTGAGACCATGACCTGAACCGAAATCAGGAGTTGGACGTTTAACTGACTGAGCCACGTGGGTACCCCAGAAACCTAATTTCACATCATTGGTATATCTAATGTAATATTCATTAGACATTTATTGTCATTCCATTCCTCCTGCTTTAGACCAAATAAAGGTCTATAAAGACAGTGATCTCCTGAGCCTAGCACAGTGCCTGGTACATTGGGAAGCATTACTAATAACTATGTTAGTCCCCACACAGTAAGTAATAATAGTACTGGGAGGGAAGGGTTTCCGAGCACCAGCGAGAAAGGGACTAATTCCAATCTGGGCATCCTGAAGGCTTTGTGACGGAAATCACATTTGATCTAGCAGTGAAAAGACAGGAGGGCTGAGAAGAAGTCCATCCCAGGTATGAACATGTGAATTGTGGCAGGGGAAAGGGGAACATATGGCCCCACTAAATTACAGGTTATGTGGCCCACAAACTGGGAGGCAGGCTGAAAGGGGAAGGTTGAGTTGGATGGTGGAGGGCTTTGAACGCCCCGCTTCTGGGGCCTTATCTCTTTCTCTGGCGGGGTGATCCTAGCACTCTTTGATTGTACACCTCTATGTAGAAATTTCTAGTACCTAACCCCAAAATAGGAATACTAATTTTTAACTCATATATACTTATATATTTATATACCTGGAAAAGCTGAGTGAAGCTTTTCTATAATGAATATTTTTTTATGATTATGAACTAAAAGCTATTAACAACAAGACAGTATTCATACCTTTGGGTTCAGGTTTTCTAATAAATTTTCTTTAGAGATTTATCCTACAGAAACTGCTTTTGAAATGGGCAGAGATTAATGAGCTCGTTTGGAAAATTTTTAAAAAAAATTTTTTTTTTCAATGTTTATTTATTTTTGGGACAGAGAGAGACAGAGCATGAACGGGCGAGGGGCAGAGAGAGAGGGAGACACAGAATCGGAAACAGGCTCCAGGCTCCGAGCCATCGGCCCAGAGCCCGACGCGGGGCTCGAACTCCCGGACCGCGAGATCGTGACCTGGCTGAAGTCGGACGCTTAACCGACTGCGCCACCCAGGCGCCCCTCGTTTGGAAATATTTATTAAGAGCCTGCCATTTTCCAGACACGATGCTGGGCACTGGGGATACAGTGGGGGAAAAATAGACACATCTCTGAACTCACGACATTCACAGTCTAGTAGAGGCATCAGACTTGAATCGAATAGTCCCACAAGTACAGGTAAAATTTGACTTGGATCAGACAACAGTGGAAAGACTTGTGGTACAATGAGAGCGTGTATTAGGAACACAAAGGAAATTTAAGGGTCAGGGAAGATATTTTGAGGAAGAGAGACAAATGGGAAGAAATCTGAAGACTAAGGAAGAACAAGAACCTAATTACAAAAATGATTAAATAAACTGTCAACATCCAGCCATTTACTGGGATACTATCCAGGGATTAAAAAGAAGGAGGTACCACCATGGAAACAAGTTCAACATCCAATGCCAACTTAGATAACACTATATTTTATAGAATTCCATTATGTTCCATATGCATAAAAAGTGTTCCAAGAATGCTCCATATGTATAAAAAAAGATATACACACATATGTATATACACACTGAGAAACATCTAGGTTGTTTGGGGGATTATGGTAGATTTTCATTTTCTTAAATAAAATTTAAATTTTCTTAAATATTTGATGTATGTTTGCATTTTGTCTAACTCTACACTATGTTTATAATCACGGAAAAAAATATTTTTAAAGTATGATGGTCACAATCGCCTTTTCTTTTTTTTTTTATTTTAGAGACAGAGAGAGTGTGAGTGGGGGAGAGGAGCAAAGAGAGGGAGAGAGAGGATTTTAAGCAGGCTCGGTGCTGAGTATGGAGACTGACGTAGGGCTCGATCCCAAACCCTGGGATCATGACCTGAGCTAAAATCAAGAGTCGGTATGCTCAGCCAACTCAGCTACCCAGGTGCCCCGAAAAAAGGATTTTTAAAATTAGGGTCCATGGGGCGCCTGGGTGGCTCAGTCGGTTAGGCGGCCGACTTCGGCTCAGGTCATGATCTTGCGGTCCGTGAGTTCTAGCCCCGCGTCGGGCTCTGTGCTGACAGCTCAGAGCCTGGAGCCTGTTTCAGATTCTGTGTCTCCCTCTCTCTGACCCTCCCCTGTTCATGCTCTGTCTCTCCCTGTCTCAAAAATAAATAAACGTTAAAAAAAAATTAAAAAAAAAAATTAGGGTCCAGGTCTTACCACTGGTGTAGAGGCTGACGTGCCCACACATATCTACACACATACATGTGTAGTAATTATAGATAATCTTGATTAGTGATTTATACAGTCACATCAAATGATATATTAAAATATACATTAAACCATGTGCTCTGGGAATATTTACCATTATCATGAGTGATTCTTAACTAATGGAACAGAAAGCATGATCATGATGGCACCACATTTCAATTCAGTCTCGCTGGAAGGAGAGAAATTAGATGAATTCTTGAAATCCCATCCCCTTTTCACCAGTTTTCAGAAGACTGTAGTTCATAAAGCAAGGTATTTTGTTAAAAGGATAACACTATTTTGTGGGTCCAGGGAACCACGGGCCTTAGGAGTTTACCAGACCCTCATACTTATAAATTGCCAAGAGTTTGTTAAAACCATCAAATAGCATTGCTCTATGGTTCTCAACTTTTCACGTGTCCAGGAATCCCCAGGACACTTGTAAAATATATGCATTCCCAGGCTTCACCTTGGATTTTCTGAGTCAGAATTTCTGGGGGACATCCTGAGATCTGCCTTTTAACAAGGTCTTTGGTGGTTCTGCCTGAAGTGGCACCGAACCCACCTTCAGGAAACACAGTCCCCTTTGCATCCCACCAATCAAGCTCTGCCCTGACAGAGAGGGTGTGGCTGGCTTAAAACGCGGAAGATGCTCTAACAAGAATTCCTTTTCTCATTTCTGATAGATTTAACCAATGGATGAAAGGAGAATCTGAAGCCAATTAGCTAAAATGCTTTTCCGCTTTCCAGTTCCTCAGACTTTATGAAAGACAAGACTTCTTAGTAAGAGCTGTTTTAGCCCATTACCCATCTTTTTTTTTTCTTAGTGAACACTGGCTTGTTAATTAGAAACCAGTGCCTTTCTCAATGGATGTAATCAGTGCCTCCATGTTCTTGGGGCAACAGGATGGTTTGTCTTAGCCCACGGTCCCATGGTTATGTTACAGGGAATCCACTTTAATGTGAGTGGGGTTTGGATTGGTTGGGGGGATGTGGGTGGGAGGGTAAAGGAATGGGAAAAGAGGGGCAAATGTATGACGTAGAGGGAGAGTGCTGTGCTGGCAGTGAGGGAGAATGAGGTACTTTCTTGGTCTTATGTTGATAATTATCAGCGACATAGTTACGACCATTACCATTTCATAGAGGAGACCAGTATCACACTGTAAATATACCTGACCCTAAAATGTAGATTTCATGCTCTCTTAGAAAAATATTCATGGTTTTGTAGTTTAAAAAAGAACACGCTACTTCTGCAATTTACCAGTATTTGTTTTGTGTGTTTTGTTTTTTGGGAGACAGACAGAGAGAGCATGTGAGTGGGAGAGGGCAGAGGGAGAGGGAGAGAGAGAATCTTAAGCTGGGAGTGGAGCCAGATGTGGGGCTCTGTCTCATGACCATGAGATCATGACCTGAGCTGAAATCAGAAGTCAGACGCTCAGCCAACCGAGACACCCAGGCACCCCCCCAAATTACCAATATTTGATAGAGAAGTTATTAAAAAAACTGCACGTGTGATAATAGAGATACTTTGTATCATCGTATTACAAATACAGATTAATTGTACTTAATACAAAATCCTACCGTCTGTGAATTTCAGAGCGTAGAATCAATCAACTAATTTTTGTGACTTTCCAGTTGTAAATCTCTTTCTCTCTCTTTCTCTCCCTTCCATTATCTCCCTGCCCTTCCCCCTCTCCCTCCCTCTTTCAACAAATACTCAGCAAAGCAATGGGAAATACTGTCATCCTTTTCAGAAGGCCCTGATTTCTCATCCTGGTAAAAAATTAAGAGGCTGGAAGCTTAATGTAATACCTAATATAAATGATTGCTTTTTTCCCCCCTAAGATAATTAGGCATTTTAAATCCCTCCAGTCAATTCCCCAAAAATATTTCAAAATATCCCTATTTGGCCTCATTCTAAAAGTAGCATGCATTCATTTTTAAAAATTAAAAGGTTCACCTGCTTCCGATTCTGTGTCTCCCTCTCTCTCTGACCCTCCCCCCGTTCATGCTCTGTCTCTCTCTGTCTCAAAAATAAATAAACGTTAAAAAATTAAAAAAAAAATTAAAAGGTTCAGAGAAGTGTAAAATAGATACCATCAGTAATCTCACCACCCAGAAACTACAGTTAACAATTTAGTGTATTTCCTTGCAATCTTTTTTATTAATATACACGAACTTATATATGTTTTGGTTCACAAAGTGTATACAATTATTGTCTACCCAATTATTTTTCTGACCATTTTGACTTATAATGCTGAGGACATTTTGCCAACCATTACATATTATTTGAAAATGAAATATTAAAATGGCTCTCCACTTTCGCACCATACGGCGTCACCGTAACCTCAGCAGCTCTTCACTATTGTTGGACTTTCCAGTGGTTTTCAACTTTTTTTTTTTAAATCATACATAGGATGAAATATATTTTATTAGTTGATCTTAGAGCTCTGTTTAAAGAGGGAATTGTCTTTGTCCAGGAGAGCACCCTGATGACCTGCTTCTGGACATCAAAGAACTTTAAGGGGACTCATGGGTGGCTCAGGTGGTTAATGGACTTTGGCTCAGGTCATGATCTCATGGTCTGTGAGCTTGAGCCCCACTTCAGGTGAGCTCCACTTCTCTCTCTCTCCCTCTCTGTCCCTTTTTGGGTTCTCTGCTCCTCTCTCTCTCTCTCAAAAAACAAACAAACAAAAAAAAAAACAAAAAAAAAACCCAGAAAACAAAAACTGTAAGACATGAAGATTGAATCCAATTTTTAAATTGTCTGTATTGCTGTAATTGAAAACAATGCCCCACCCCCTTACCCCAACCCAACAGAATAGACTGCACACCTTTCCTTTGTGTGAAATGTTTTGGAAGAATCAAGGAAAGGGCTTGAGTTAGGGGCTGTGAGGGATGGAGGGTGGCAAACAGCCACAGCTGAATCATGAATGAGATCAAGGGTCCAGAAGTGAGCAGAAGTCACATAGGCAATGTAAGTGCCCAGGAATTTGCAGAAATATCACAGGAGGGCACTGTGCTTCCCTAGGGACATAGAACTAAAGGCTCGAGCCAATTTTATTTTAATTTTAAAAGGTCGAGATGACCTCAGTCAACATCTATGAAATAAATAACACTGACGAAATAGGACACAGTTGGATGTTTATTTTGATCCACTGGGGCGTCTCCGTCTTCTAATAGAGGAGATTTTAACACATACGTGTATATCCATTAGCTTGTTTGATGCTCTCAGTTAAAAAAAAATACTCTTCGTAAGTTTTTGTTGTTGTGGTTGTTCCATTATTGTGTTTTACTTTAACTATGAGGACTGCGTTTACTTTGTCTTTACAGCCCATAGTGATTTGGAAGTCACATATCATTATTAGTCATTCTCCCCAAGAAACAGGTGGAGATTTGTCTGTAAGAAGGTTGCTAGAAAATGTGCTCAGGAATAGTCTCTCCAAGGGTATGAGGAATATAGGACTAGGCTGAGAGAAGCCGAACAGTGATGCAGTTGCAACAGTGGCCTCAGCCTAACTCCCACGGAGCTCTGAGATTGGGATGGCCCTTCTAGAACATTCCAAATTGAGTTGTGGGGGGTGGGAGTGGGAGAGTCGGCCGGTGGCTAGCACGTATCCTCCTGTATCAACTAGTCATGGATGCGGGCTGTCCTGGAGAGGGGTCATGTAGTCACATCCTTGAATGAGGAAGCTACTCTAGCTGAGGACACTTCCTGGGGAGGGACCCAGGGTGAGCCTTCAGGGGGCAACACTCCCAGCAGCTGGGGGACAAAAGCATCAGTCCTAGAGGGGATACGGTTGGTACCCACAGTGCTCATTACACGTAGCTTCTTATTTTTCTATTAGCATTAAGTTGCAAATAAAAATGCCTGGACTTCTTTTCTCCCATTTTAATGTCAATAGTTATATTATACTTGAATGGAAAGAATTACTGACGTGCTTTTGAGTCAGATGAACAATTTGGCGGGATTCTACTGGTTTGGGTTGATATAATCTGGCATTTGGATGAACAGAATCAACAGTATCATGTTATATTTCTCATCTTTAAGAATTAGATTTGTCACTCGTACCATTTCATTTTATAACTATTCCCACATTTTTATAGATTGAGCCATTTAAACTCATAAAGGCTAACTATTAAACTTTTAAAAATGTTTGTTTTTGAGAGAGAGAGAGAGAGAACAAGCAGGGGAGGGGCAGAGAGAGAGAGGGAGACACAGAATCCGAAGCAGGCTCCAGGCTCCGAGCTGTCAGCACAGAGCCCGACATGGGGCTCGAACTCACAAGCCGTGAGATCATGACCTGAGCCAAAGTCGGACACTCAACCGACTTAGCCACCCGGGCACCCCTTTAAAGGCTAGCTATTAATTTTCCTCGCTCCTTTGACATGAATGAACAAATGAACGAAAGACCTAGAACCGAGGACAGAATTATACCTGCTTTGCTGCTAACCCCAAAGCCAGCATTCCCTAACTGGCATCCGTAGTGTAAAGTTACTATTTTAAAAATCAGGCGTTCTGGCCTGATTTTTTTCTCCTTTTGGACTCACAGGAAGTGACTTGGAGTCCTAGCTAATCTATCTAGTTAAATACTGTAGAAGATCCTGGGGTGCCTTGGTGGCTCAGTCAACTTTGTGTCTGACTCCTGATTTCGGTTCACGTCATGATCCCACAGTTCATGAGTTGGAGCCCTGTGTTGGGCTCTGCTCTGATAGCATAGAGCCTGCTTAGGATTCTCTCTCTCCCTCTCTCTCTGCCCCTCCCCAGCTCATGCTCTCTCTCTCTCCCAAAATAAATAAATAAACTTAAAAAAAGAAAACTATAGCAGATCCAAGTTCTTCCAATCTGTGAGGGCGAGGACAGAACAGGCAAGAGATAAGAATCATATTCACTTTGTCCACCCACCATATTGTTTGTATTTAATTCTACCAACTTGCTTGAAGTTAGGAAAGGCACCTTGATCTTAGGAATGCCTCAGAAATATGCCACAGCAGGATTATCAGCACAAGACATACAAGAATTTGAGTCTAAAGCAAGAGATTGATTCCAGAAACCGCAGGTGAAAACTGGGTTCTGCCCCCGATCCTTACCTGTGGTATGATACCAACTTTTCAACAAATTGCCGAATCTATTATCACATCTATTCGCCGTTCATTCAAGCGGGGAGAGCAGGACACAAGATGAGATCGCAAGTATGATTCAGAGCATGATACCCCTTTTGTGTGGATGACAAACTAGGGACTTTGCATGTTACCTCTGATAATAAGATATCTTTCACCTAACATGTGTTATTAGAGAGGTCTATGGCATGGCCACTTGGAACCGAGACTCAATGGGAGTGCACAGGTTAGTAGAGAGATCAGCAATAACTGTCGATTCATTTTAATGTGTAAGTTTTAGCTACCTGGCCGTGCATTGAAGGGAATTTGGGTGGAGGGCATGTGGACCTGTATCATGCAACATGGTGGCATCATCCCCGAGATTTGGGGAACACTGGCACAACCGTGTAGGTCCAAGATCTACCACTGCAGGCTAAGTTAGATACGGTTCAGAACAAGGGACGAGACCCTGTATTCAGTAAAATGCTATATTAAGTCAGCAGCAAGACCTTGTTTTGAATCCTTGTAGCCTATTAGAATTTAAAGTCCTCAACCTTCCATTATTTTTGTCTGGTCAAGATATATCTATATCTATATCTATATCTATATCTATATCTATATCTATATCTATACCTATATCTATATCTATCTATATATCCATAAATTTATATATATAAATATATACATGTATATATAAATTTATATTTATATATATAATTTAAATTTATATATATTAAATATATATTATATTATATATAATATAAATATATATTAAATTTATATATATTAAAATATATATTAAATTTATTTATATTTAAATATATATTAAAATATATATTTAAATAAATATAAATTTATATATATCCAAATATATATATACATGTATATATATTTATACATATAAATATATATATAAGTATTTATATATAAATTTATATATATATATACCTGTATATATATAAAAAAATATATATGTATTGTTGTTTTGTGGTTTTTGTCTGCTAAATACATATTACAAAAACTTGCATAGACATTGTCTTTAATTCAGTTCTGTTTTATATAAGTATATTTATATTTATATAAATATAAATATATTTATTTTTATATAAATATATACATGTATATATATAAATATATATATGTATTGTTGTTTTGTGGTTTTTGTCTGCTAAGTACATATTAAAAAAACTTGCATAGACGTTGTCTTTAATTCAGTTCTGTTTTATATAAATATATTTATATTTATATAAATATATTTATTTTTATATAAATTATACATGTATATATGTAAATATATATATATGTATTGTTGTTTTGTGGTTTTTGTCTGCTAAATACATATTAAAAAACACTTGCATAGACGTTGTCTTTAATTCAGTTCTGTTTTATATAATATGTGTATATTTATATAAATATACATATATTTATTTTTATATAAATATATACATGTATATATATAAATATATATATGTATTGTTGTTTTGTGGTTTTTGTCTGCTAAATACATATTAAAAAAACTTGCATAGACATTGTCTTTAATTCAGTTCTGTTTTATATAAATATATTTATATTTATATAAATATAAATATATTTATTTTTATATAAATATATACATGTATATATGTAAATATATATATGTATTGTTGTTTTGTGGTTTTTGTCTGCTAAATACATATTAAAAAACACTTGCATAGACGTTGTCTTTAATTCAGTTCTGTTTTTGTTTTTCTCGATTGTTACATGTAGGCACTGTTCATATCCATGGATGTTCATTTTATACTAGATGTTTAAAAGTTGCTTTTTGATACTGTATCTTCTTTACTCGAATTAGAGAAGTAATAGAACTTTCCATTCATATATGTTTTTTCCTGAGGGTAATCTGCTTTATTAGTCAAGCAGTTCTTTTACTGACTCTATGTCCCCGGACAGACATTTCTTTAGAGCTGATGACAAGAAGTGTGATACCATGCAGGTTTTTTTTTTTTTTTTTTGTCTGTCCTTAGACTGCCCTCTTCTATTTCCATGTGAATCTCATTGCAGAAGGATGGAAGTAATTAATTAGCCAATTTGTAAGTAATTCTTGCTGACAAGCAGGCCACCTTCCTTTAACAAGAGCAATCTAGGGGACATGTAGTAAATCCATTAATTAAATTGAACACAAAACCAAGGACTTTCAGGGATCATGTTTCTTTTGTAAAGCAAATCGTCATTTTATGATTAATAATTACGTTGCAATCATTTAATCGTAAATAGTGCCTGATTCTGAAGATACATGTATAAGCCAACATTTAACATCAGACGTCATTGTATGCTTGAGCCCGGACGTTTCTACCATTAGATTTTTCAGGTGACCATTTCCCCATGGATATTATCAAAGAGGAAGTTTTTCTGGAGGGGTAAGTCTTCCCCTGTCTCCTCGGAAACCTCTCCCAAAAGAGAGAATATACCGATGAAGGTAACTTGGCATCCTAATATCCAGGGCTGTAATCGCTGGTGCGACCAGAATACCACTTTCCACTTCAGAAAGATGTGATCACACAGGAGGATAACTATTGCAGACAGTCCCGACTCACTGCAGAGGAAGAAGGTAAGGTCTCGGTCATGCAGTCAGATAGACCCTGTGTGACGGAATCGGAGGCCACCGCGAGGCTCTCTGCCTGCGGGAGTAGGGGCTTCCTATGGAACTGCGGCCCTGTCCGCTTTGCCTGATACACCGTTACGTTTCTGTGAACACAGGGGCCACCGTTGGCAATGTGTTCTGTGAACACAGGGGCACCGTTTCGCAATGAAAACAGCGGTGAATGGTTACCTCCGCAAATGGGTGTCGACTCTACGCATCTACAAATCAGAATGAAGGTTGAGTTGGCGCTACGTATTTCAAGGTAGAGATTTCCCAAAGAGAGGCAGTGAAGTGCTCCGTGGTGGCTTGTATCACACTGGTGGTCGCTGGTGGGGAGAGTGCGGGTGGGGACCTCAGGTGGCTGGGCAGGGGCAGGGAGCTTGGGCGAGCTCTGCGGCAGCCTGGGGCCAGGAAGCAGGGGAGAGGAGGAGGAGGAGGTACAAGCAGGTGTGTGTGGATGGGCAGGGGAACTCAAGACGCTGCCTTTCCTGGAGGACAGAATGGGAGGGTCTGGCCGCCACGTGGGGACCAAAGTATGGCTCCGTGTGAAGCATCAGAGAAAACCTCAGGAGACATGGGCAGACAGCATGTTGCACGTGAGGTTAACATAGGAATAACTCAGACTGCACAGGGCGCCCGGGTGGCTCAGTCGGTTGAGCGTCAGGCTTCGGCTCGGGTCACCATTTCACGGTTTGTGGGTTCAAGCCCCCATTGGGCGCTGTGCTGACAGCTCAGAGCCCGGAGCCTGCTTCGGATTCTGTGTCTTCCTCTCTCTCTGACCCTCCCCCACCCCTGCTCACTCTCTCTCTCAAAATTAAATAAACATTAAAAAAAAAAAAAAAGGAAAAACTCAGACTGCAAAGCCAAGTTTAAAATGAGAGAAACAAGGAATCCGAGGAACAGCAGAGAGGACAATGTGTATCAGAACCCGAGCTGAGGATCCCTGAGCTCTGACCGTAACAGGCGCCGCCCTGGACAATGGGGCTGCTATGACCGTGGGTCACCAGCGTGGCTGAGCTCCAATGCCCCGCACAGCACTTTCATCCGGGAAGACTCAGTAGGGGAAGTCGAAGCTTTAATGCAAATCAGTGCATGAAATTAAAGAAGAGAAACCAAAAGTTTCGATCCAAAAGCCAAAATGTTTTCCTTCATTTCAAAATCCACGGTGAGTGGGATAATATTATATTATCATCCAGGGAAAATCTGGCTTGATATGGGTAGATAAGCAGAATATTTAGATTTTTTTTAGAGAGGAACAGAGATTTATCACATGCTACTTCTCTATGTGAAGAGCTGATTTTTAAAGGAAACTATCCTCTTCCAGGAATTAAGTTATGAACTGGTAAATGTATATTTATGATACAGAGCATTCAGTCATTCATTTATTCCTTTAGGCAACTGTTTCCTGATGGTCTACCTTGCTCTTGACTCTGAGCCAAACCTTGGCATCGCAATGATTAGACATGCCAACGGTGGCCCCTGTGTTCACAGAGCCCCCTCTTCCCTTTCCCCAGTTAGGGGAGAAGACAATAGTCAAACAATCATTCCATCAACTGCAAAGCTGGAACCAAACTAGAGGATATTTTATAATAGGGACCCATGCCTCAGAGCCAGGAGAAGTCGTAATTAAGAAACTGACAATTTCTTTAAAAAAATTTGTTTTAATGTTTATTTATTTTGAGAGAGAGAGAGAGAGAGAGCAGGGGAGGGGCAGAGAGGCTCCAGGCTTTGTCAACACACAGCCCCAACATGGGGCCCAAACTCTCGGGCTGTGAGATCATGACCTGAGCTGAGTGGTTAACCAACTGAGCCACCCAGGCGCCCTGGGAACTGACAATTTCAAACAGAGGTAACTGTGTGAGCAAAGGCCCTGTGGCATGAAGCATCGTGACCTGAGAGGCCACCATGGCATCTGTTACAGGAGGAGGCTCCTGGAGTCATGTGGACAGGAGGCCGCGGTGGCTTAGGTGGAGATGGATTTGGGAGGTATTTAGCGGACGAAATCAACAAGACTGGATGTTCGGATCAGAATGGGGGTGAGGGAGAAAGGGCAGTGAAGGGTGAGGCCTAGATGTCTGGCTTATGTAACAGGAAAGGTGGGCGTGGCTTCTGCTGAGATCAGGGAAGTAGAAGGGAGCCACGGATGGGTGGGTGGGAAGTTCAGGAAGTTAGTTCTGGAACTGTAGGGATACCTGGGAGCCATCCACGTGGAGGCAAGCCGGCAGGGGGAAACCGGGTCTGAAGCTCGGCCGGAATGTGTGGTCTGGAGACGCGCGTTTGGAAGTCATGGGGGTTAAGTCTGCAATTGATGAGAATGCATAGGAAGAGGACAGAGCTTGGGGAAAAGACGAGAGAGGGCCTGGCACCAGGTGTTGACTACGCAGTGGCTGAGGATAAGGAGGGAGGGCGCGCAGAGGAGACGTGGCGGCCAGAGCAGGGTCCCGCATCACCCAAGCCCAGGAAAGTTTCCAACAGTGCGGCTGGATCCGCAGGGTGAAGTAACCCCCCCCCCCCCCCCCCCCCCCCGCTCCGTGCCGTGCAGTGACACGAGAGCGGTGTCCGCTGAATCTAGCGCCACAAAGGTCGTGGTGACCCTGGCAAGACCAGTTTTGATGGGGGATTGAGGCGAAGCCAGAATGAGGAGTCGGGGAAGTGGAAGGTGGGGCTTGGGAAAGACAGGATAAAACATTCAGGCACTTTGACTATGATAAGGATCTGCCAAGAGATCCTTTCTTTTTTTAAGTTTATTGATGTCTTTGGAGAGAAAGAGAGAACACGAGTGGGGGAGAGACAAAGAGAGAGAAAATCCCAAGCAGGCTCTGGGCTGACGGTGCAGAACCAGACACTGGGCTTGAACTCACAGATCATGACCCGAGGCTGAAATCCAGAGTCTGCTTAACCGACTGAGCCCCCCAGGTGCCCCCCACTAAGAGACAGATTCTAATTTTTTTTTTTTTTTTTTTTTTTTTGAGAAAGAGACAGAGCAGGAGCAGGGGAGGGGCAGCCAGAGGGAGCCAGGATCCGAAGCAGGCTCCAGGCTCTGAGCTGTCGGCACAGAGCCCGATGTGGGACTCGAACTCACGAAGCACGAGATCACGACCTGAGCTGAATGAAGTCAGAGGCTTAACCGACTGAGCCACCCAGGTGGCCCCCCACCCCCACCCCCACCCCTAAGAAACAGGTTCTATCTGAGGGAGAGGAGTTACCAGAGGGTGTAAGGGTCCCGAGGTGACAGGCTGGGAAGGGATCCCAAGCTCAAGGAGAGGGATGGCTAAGAATGTTTGGCAACCAGACAAGGGAAGGGTCTTGTGTGAGGGCTTCAATTGTCTTCAAATTGCAGCAGGCACATTTTCTGAGACAGAGGGGCCAAAGTGTGTGTGTGTGTGTGTGTGTGTGGTGCGAGGGCTGCTGTCGGCTCGGCACAGGCGGGGAGAAGCCCGGGGATAGGTTTTGTGGAAGGAAAGAGTGTGTTACTCGTTTTTCTGCACTGACAGTGAAACAAATCTGCTCCACTGTGTGGCCTTACTTCTAAGGATTCAGCTACTGGGGGCCTGGGCTCATCAGGTGCAAGATTTCGCCAGACAAGGGGAGCAAAAGAGCCGAAAGGGCAAGGGATTGTCGAGCGTTGGGAGAAGTGCCCCCGGTTGCTGAACCATAGGCTCTGTTGGACGAGGCCGGAAGTCAAGACAGAAGGTCAATGCCCTGAGGCCCCCCGCGGAGCAGTGGGCCGGAAGTCGCCAAGAGGCTGAAGGCGGTGTTCTCAGCGGGAGGAGCCGAACAAGCCCGGGAAGGAGAAGGGGCTGCAGAGCGTCGTGGCCTCCGTGACCGTGGGCGTGCAGGCAGCTGCAGGCCGTGCCCGACGGCGAGACCCGTTTTGCCAAGTGATTGTCACGCGTGCGTTGAAGCTCCTGGCGGTTGCGGAGCTTGGAGGCCAGATGCTGGGACTTTGATGAGTAACAGGGGGCGGAGTGGCAAGGGATCTGATAGACGACAATGTCAAGCGGGAAGGGCAGGAAACCACGAGGCTCAGAGAGTGGAGTTTTATTTTATTTTATTTTATTTATTTTTATTTTATTTTATTTATTTTTATTTTATTTTTATTTTAATTTAATTTAATTTAATTTATTTTTATTTTATCTTATTTTTATTTTATTTTATTTTATTTTATTTATTTTTATTTTTATTTAATTTAATTTAATTTAATTTATTTTTATTTTATTTTTATTTTATTTTATTTTATTTATTTTATTTTATTTTATTTTATTTTATTTATTTTATTTTATTTTTATTTTATTTTATTTTATTTATTTTTATTTTTATTTTTATTTTATTTTATTTATTTTATTTTGATTTTATTTTATTTTGATTTTATTTTATTTTATTTATTTTATTTTTATTTTATATTATTTTTATATTTTATTTTATTTGTTTTATTTTATTTTTATTTTATTTTATTTTATTTATTTTTATTTTTATTTTTATTTTATTTTATTTATTTTATTTTATTTTGATTTTATTTTATTTTTATTTTATTTTATTTTATTTTTATTTTATTTTATTTATTTTACTTTGATTTGATTTTATTTTTATTTTATTTTATTTATTTTATTTTTATTTTATATTATTTTTATATTTTATTTTATTTGTTTTATTTTATTTTTATTTTATTTTATTTTATTTTAATTTTATTTTATTTTATTTGCAAGACAAGATAATAGGAGGCAAGATGGCAGCCAACTTCCCTATCCTGTATGGGGGCTGGGCAGAAACGTGAGGGCAAAGGAAGAAGTGTCCTTGGAGGGACCTGGGTTTCAGCGCAAGGTGAGCTAAGGGAGGTCGGCTGAGGAGCTGGAAGAGATTCTCTGGAAGAGGCGGAAGGGAAGGCCGGCGGAGGCCGGGCACCAGATCAGGGCCCCCACTAGACTGTTATTATTAGACCACAGAGGAGACAGACTACTACAAACTGTAGACCAGGAAGACGGGTGCAAACAAAAGGCCTTAAACATCAGAAGAAAAAGAAACTCTCAGCTACTAATCTCTCTCAGCGTCAAGCTAATTGCCACGAAAAAGAGCAGGGCCCCCAGCCGGGTCTCTAAACCCTTCCCCCAAGCAGAGACTTTCCCCTCGGGCAGGGATTTGTCCAAAGGACGGTTCGAACCCCATTTGAGACAATTCTCCTAACGCTGAACCCAAATATTTGTACTGTAGCTTAAAAAGTGTTGTTTGCTCCCTGGTGAAAACAGAACAGCTGAATAAAAAACACGTCCACAAGCTTGCCAGTTAAAGACGCCAGTCTAATCATCTCTTGGCTTTCTCTTCTTCAGACTGAACCGTCTCTGCCTCTCACTTGTTTGCATGTGTCCCATTTTCTAAGCCCCGTTGAATGTAGGGACAGAATGTTCCCCAAGTTCTTGGTGTTCCTCTGACCGTGGAACTCGGGCACGGACACAGTGCCCTGGGGGAAGTTTTGGCAAATACCACGTATAAAGGGAGGGTGATCTCACGGTTCTGCTGGACACGTATTGGTGCATCTGAACCCTGTGCGGTGTTTCCAGAGCCGGGGGTATGACTGACCGTCGCTTATCTATTTTCATTGCTGGCCCTTGTGTAGCCACCCTCGCCTGCAGCCAGTCACGTCTCACCTTCTATTTGTATACTTCGTTTCCCTCTCTTGAAGGTGCTACCCTGCATTTATCTCCAGCGAACTTAAAAAAGCATGCTGACCACTTCTCTAATTTAGTAGGGTTATTTTCAATTCTGCAGTTCACCAGCAGGCTGACGCCGGCCTTCCCGCTCCTCCGGTGAGGAAGTGACTAATGTTCTCCGAGTTTCTTTCTTGCCAGTGCTGTGTTGGAGGGCATCTGTTTGCACACATTTTCTGCCTGAGTTGTTATCTGCTACTCCTGGGGCTTCTCGTCTGTGCAGGGGCATTTTCTATGTGCCCTGCTCGCCTTCCTTCAGGCCTTTATCAGTGTCAAGGGAATTCAGTTCTTAGCGTTTTGCACCATAGGTCAAGCCTTTGTAGACGTTGATGCCAAAGTGGGCTATTTCTAACTTAATATGTGTAGGCAACAAGAACTTAAGCTTTTAGATTCAACATCAACACCCAGATTAGTTTTTTTTTTTTTTAAGTTCTTGTATATATTGCATACATCAGGGTCGATTATGGCCCCTAGGATGTGTGGTTCTAATTTTTAACTGAACCATTGCACAGCGTCAGGGCGTCGGCAGGCATTGACTGAAAGAAGCGTGAATATAAAGAGAGAATTCTGGAAAGGATACAGCTCAGCATGCCCAAATCCTCCCTCAGGAAGAGTTAACTTCTGTGGCTGAGTCACAGGTGGATGACACTTTATCTCCTGTTCTTCTCATCTTTATGACTCCTTTGTAAGTGTCCTTACCAACATTTGTATCTCAGGCCTGTCTCCCCTAGGCCTGCCGGAGAAAGGGCTGGTGACTAATTTA
Source organism: Prionailurus bengalensis (assembly GCF_016509475.1). Classification (NCBI taxonomy): domain Eukaryota; kingdom Metazoa; phylum Chordata; class Mammalia; order Carnivora; family Felidae; genus Prionailurus; species Prionailurus bengalensis. Next base: position 21,334,800 of record NC_057358.1, read on the forward strand.
TCTCTATTTCACTCACAGAATCTTACGTAATGTCTTACAACAGTCAGCACTCAATAAATATTTGTGGAGTGAGGGAACAATGAAGGGACGAATACCATTTGGGAAGGGTTCGGTCCCAAGGTGGATTTTTTTTTTTTTTTCCTGGCCAAGTAATTTAATTTGGATAAGACTCTTTCTTCTTTCTACATAGAAACTTTACATGATTTAAATGGTGAAAAGAATGAAAAAAAAAATACGTTTGAAATCTAGAAATAAAGACGCTTTTAGAGAAGAGGAGAAACCTTTAAGGATTTTCTCTAAAAAGCAGTCAAGTCAGTTGTCGCAAGCAAATGTAAGAGGAACTCATGTATTTGCCTTGGACAAGATGTTTGGAAGTTTTCGGCAAGCAGCAGCCAATCGGTAAGGGCCATATGCCGGGATCCTATTAGACAGCTCCAAACAATCTGATTATGTGCAAAAAAACATATGCAAGAAAGTATTTCTGAATAAAACACACATTTAAAAATGAACCAGCCAGTCTGGGATACATTAGATCGAACTAAGAGTATAAATCAAATACTTTATTCTACTGTCATGGCCCATGCAGAATTTTCTAGACCAGGCTAAGAAAGCTATCGTTTGTAAGAATTGACCTGTAGTAAAGAGGTGCTGCTGATTCCTGTTCGTTAAGCGTCCCTTGATGCGTCAGGCGGCCTAATGTCCTGTGGCCCCAAAGCGTTGTGCCTAAAAGCCCGCCCACCCCAGGACGGTTCGTGTTTACAGCTTGACATTTTCCCTACAGAATTTATAAAAGTCTTAGCTAATGTAAACATATCGATGAATCTATAAAAGTCTTAGCTAAATTTTTTTTTTTTTCCAACGTTTATTTATTTTTGGGACAGAGAGAGACAGAGCGTGAACGGGGGAGGGGCAGAGAGAGAGGGAGACACAGAATCGGAAACAGGTTCCAGGCTCTGAGCCATCAGCCCAGAGCCCGACGCGGGGCTCGAACTCCCGGACCGCGAGATCGTGACCTGGCTGAAGTCGGACGCTTCACCGACTGCGCCACCCAGGCGCCCCTATAAAAGTCTTAGCTAATGTAAACATATCGATGAGGAAACATCAGGACCCGTTCCTGGGCTTCTCCTGTCAGAGCCGGAGGGAGGGCAGGGGAGGAGGAAGCAGCAGCCTGAGTCCTGGTCTGGTCGGGTCTGGAATAATTTCTGCAATTGAATGAAGAACCCGCAGGGCCAGTGAGAAGTTTGGAAACGCAGGTGTCCACGGAGTTGCAGAATTCCCCTCCACCATGAAGGGTGAGCCAGCCTAAAGAAGTTCAACAGTAAGAAAATAGAAAACTTCCCCAACTCCTGAGGACAACTGTTCTCCTCTGGTGAAATTTCACTCTGCTAGGCATTCTCCTAAATGTTTTCTATAGGGTATCCCATTTAATTCCTCACCACCGCTTGATGGGGGGGGGGGGGGCACGATTATTCCCATTTCATAGGTGAAGAAACACAAGATTGCAGGGGATTAGATGACTTGCCCAAACGACCCAACTAGAAAGTGGTTTGGTCACCAGGCATCCCTGATTTCCAAGCCAGGGCTCCTCTGCGCTGCTGTCCTGCCGTTCCGTGGGAGATTGGGCACCTTGGTCCTTTGGCTTTGACTTGATCTGCCTGGCAGAAAACTTGGGACCGTGGCCAGGTCTAGCCAGTCCCCTCCATCTTTTCCCAAAACGCGCTCGATGGAAGATTTGTCCTGCAAGATGATCTGCAGAGAAATGGGTTCCAAACAAACAAACAAAATGGAGAAATGCTGCAAAGGAGAATTCGCTCTCGGAGATTCACGTCATATAGTAGAATCTTAAAGGCTCAGGACAGTCTTGTGTGAAAGAAACTCTATCTCAGTGCTTCCCAAACGGATTTGAATATAGAGAATCCTCTTTGCTCGCATAAAATCTATTAATAACTATGGAAAATTGTGGTCTGTGGGACACATCTTGGAAAACGGTGATTAAGGACATTTTCTACACTCCCCTCTCAAGAATGACTCTCTTAAAAAAAAAAAAAGAATGACTCTCCTTTTAGACTTCTGCCGCTATGGTGTCACAGTTCTTGTTCTTGTACCTCCAGCAAAGCTGGAGTTTGCTGCATTCTTTTGGGCAAAAGGCTGCTCTCTTGAAAGGCTTCAGTCTCCAGCCCCAAGCCCATCCAGATTTCCCACCTTCCTTCTTTCCTACGACTTCATGTTGTTGAGGCTCCAACCACGACAAGAATAAAGCCGTGTAAATGACCACACCCATAGATGTTGAGATGAAAGAGGAAAGGAAGATGACAGGGACAAAGGAAAATAGAATGAAAAAGAAGGGAACAGGTGAACAGGTTTCTGTTTGAAAGTTCGACCACCACTTCCGTAGGTGCACGTGATAACACGCAGAATGTATTTACAAAGTTGCCTATGGTTGAACCATTCCCAAACGGCTTAACAAATCATGTTTTTGTGTCCAGAACCGTGAATTCAAAGTGAGGAAAATTCTCAGTCTTCTGCGGCAGGGATAGCACTGTTCGGTTCTGTAGAGCACTGACTTTCTGTAGAGATAATAATGAGCTCATTCGGTCAACAAACATTTATTGAGCACCTACTAAATGCCGGGCTTAAAAAAATGTTTATTTATTCTGAGATACATCTCTTGAAATCTAAATCATTTAAACCTTTGATCTAGCTTGAGTTCGCTTTTTAACATAGTGTTACATGGGAATCCACGTCATTGTTTTGCGTGTGGCTATCGAGGTATCCCAGCACCATTTGTTATAAAGAGTGTTTCTCCCCCATTGAATGGCATTCACAGCATTTATGACCACCTGGCGTATTATTTACTTGCTTGCTTATTGTCTTTTTTTTATTTAAGCATGTTTTTAAATGCTTATTTATTTTGAAAGAGAGAGTTAGAGACCGAGCAAGGGAGAGGGCAGAGAGAGAGAGAGAGAGAGGGAGACAGAAAATCCCAAGCAGGCCCCACACTGTCAGCGTGGAGCCCTCACAACCAGGAGATCATGGCCTGAGCTGAAATCAAGAGTCAGATGCTTAACTGACTGAGCCACCCAGGTGCCCCAGGCTTTTTTTCTTTTCTTTTTTTCCCTACGCTCTTAAACAAGTAGGTTAAAAATACTGTGTGTGCCAGGGCCCGGCCCCAGATGCAGCCAGGAGCCCAGCTGAAGCCCATGCCCCCCACTCACACTCCCCACTGCTGCCACTCCATACGCACGAGCACTGACTCACTTTACCCGGTTCCTCACCCCTCCTCACCCTACCCTCCCTTCCCTGAGACAGATGGGTCAGAGGGGCCTACAGGTGGATGGGCAGAGCTGGGCCAGATCCCTTGGTGGGCAGGGGTCTGCTGAGCCAGCCCAACACCCGCTCCTGGGGGAGGTGCCAAGGGCACATTGATCCCCCTCAGTGTGACGTCCATTGGTCCCAACAGGCCTGCCGCCCTCCCCTTCCTGTGTTTGGCTCTCTGGTCACTGGACTTACCCTACGCAGCCTCTGGTGACCTGGGACCTTGCCGGGCCGGTCGTGCTCCTCCCAGGGGAAGTATTGAGCCTCGGAGGAGGGGTGAAGCCCAGCTTGGATGCCACCTCTCAGCAGGAAGTCCAAGAGCCCACCCGGGCTGCTTCTCCAGGAAAGAGACAGGCCTGGAAGGGCGAGGGGCCGGTGAGGGTCTCTGAGGAAGGTTGGGGAAGACCTGAGGCGAAAGCCCAGGCTTCCTGGGTCCCGTCTTTCTGCCCCCGCCTTCCCTGCCCTGGGCTCATTCTCTACTGACAAGACTCTTCCCTCTCCCACCCCCACCCTCGGCTGACCAAGGATTGGGGTTGGGGTGCTCCCTTTGAGCCAGCGCTGTGGAGGGAGAGACCCTGTGCCTGACCTCTTCCCCCCCTCCACCCCCCCAGATCCGGTGCTGAGGATACAGCTCTTCTCAGTGTCTGAACAGTCTCCAAAATCGAAACGTATATTTTTGCCAGGAGCCCCAGCTTCCTGTGTTTTTAATATAAATAATATACACAGACTGACAGAACTTTAAATAAATGGGAATCGGGGCGCCTGGGTGGCGCAGTCGGTTAAGCGTCCGACTTCAGCCAGGTCACGATCTCGCGGTCTGTGAGTTCGAGCCCCGCGTCGGGCTCTGGGCTGATGGCTCAGAGCCTGGAGCCTGTTTCTGATTCTGTGTCTTCCTCTCTCTCTGCCCCTCCCCCGTTCATGCTCTGTCTCTCTCTGTCCCAAAAATAAATAAACGTTGAAAAAAAAAATTTTTTTTTAAAAAATTAAAAAAAAATAAAATAAAATAAATGGGAATCTGGGGCGCCTGGGTGGCACAGTCGGTTAAGCGTCCGACTTCAGCCAGGTCACGATCTTGCGGTCCGTGAGTTCGAGCCCCGCATCAGGCTCTGGGCTGATGGCTCAGAGCCTGGAGCCTGTTTCGGATTCTGTGTCTCCCTCTCTCTCTGCCCCTCCCCCGTTCATGCTCTGTCTCTCTCTGTCCCAAAAATAAATAAACGTTGAAAAAAAATTTTTAAATAAATGGGAATTAGATATTTAAAAAAAAATACTGTGTGTTGGAGGGCGGTAAGTGCCACGGAAAACAGAATAGAAAAATTGAATGAAGGGGCATCAGATGGGGAGAAGGAGGGGTACAGATTGCGCTTTTAATAGACTGGGAGAGACGAGAGGAGAGGAAGTGTAAGCAAAGATTTGAAGGAGCACAGAGGAAAGCTGATACATTTTTGTAGCCAACCTTTTCTTCCTCCAACGCTCTTTTTTGCCTAAGCTTCCTTGAGTTTTCGTCAGGCTTCATTCGTAGTCTAATTGTTAAAAAAAAATTTTTTTTTTAACCTTTATTTATTATTGAGAGACAGAGAGACACAGAGCATGAGCAGGGGAGGGGCTGAGAGATGGGGAGACACAGAATCCGAAGCAGGTTCCAGGCTCCGAGCTGTCAGCACAGAGCCCGACGCGGGGCTCGAACCCAAGAACCGCGAGATCATGACCTGAGCCGAAGTCGGACGCTCAACCGACTGAGCCACCCAGGCACCCCAATCGTTTAATTGTTTTTACGTCCGGCTGCTTGGGACTCTCTCTCTCTCTCTCCCTTTCTCTGCCCCTCCCCTGCTCATGCTCTCTCTCTCTCTCTCTCAAAATAAATAAGCTTAAAGAAAATCAGAATGATATAAAAATATATACATTAAAAAATGTTACTCCTCCGTTTGTGTCTAACCATCCTTTTTTCCTCCATAATGGATATAGAACAGCTTGTGTGTATCCTTACAGTATTACTTTATATACATACAGCAAATATAGATTTATATTCTTATACTGCCTCCCTCCCCCACCTATTACACAAAAGGTTACATGCTGTACCCTGTTTTGCACTTTGCTTTTTAACTTAACACGAGAGGATCTTACCCATATTAGCACATAACGGTCCTTTTCTGCTTCAGGCATTGGTTGTGTGACTGTCCTATAATTTATTTAACTGCTCCACTATCGATGGTTATTTGGGCTTCATCAGTCTTAAACACAAGGTGACATGACCTCGAAGCGCCGGAGGCACCTGAGTGGCTCAGTCGGTTAAGCGTCCGACTTCCGCTCGGGTCATGATCTCACGGTTCGTGGGTTCGAGCTCCGCATCCGGCTCTGTGCTGACAGCTGGGAGCCTGGAGCCTGTTTCAGATTCTGTGTCTCCCTCTCTCTCTGCCCCTCCCCCACTCGCGCTCTGTTTCCCTCTGTCTCAAAAATAAATAAACATTAAAAAAAAATTAAAAAAAAAAAGAAATAGAATGTGCCTGAAACAAAATTTAAGGGATGATACTAAATTTTTCCCCTGAACTGAAGTCAGTGGGAAAAGATGTCCCACAAAACTTCCAATGACATGTATTGCTGCTTTCAATATTGAGGGTCTTTGGGCCAATGTTTATGAATGAGAAGATTTCTTTTTTTTCTTTTCCTGTTTATTTCCCGTGTTAAGAGCGGTAGAAGTTGGTAACGAAACATTTAAAATAATACTTCACAGGCTTGTTCACAGGTTTTTGAATATTTTGTGAGCGTTTCTCTGGCCAACTATACTAGACATCTATTTCCACAGTAGTTAAAATTTCTGTGTCCTGTATTTCTGTGGCAATTTATTTTTATCAGTCATTTCCTCAAAAGATTAAAATGAGTCATTGTAGGCATTAGTGTAAGATTTTTCTTCAAACTATATCTTCAGAAAGGTAGGTAATACGAGGTTGCACAGAATGAATGAATGAATGAATGAATACCAGGTTCCAGGTGTATCCTAAATCTATATCACCTGATCGTCACAAATGTGTGACGACCCATTCTTAGCCCCTTTTACAGATAAGGAAATAGAATCCCAGGGGTAAAATGTTGTGCCCAAATTACATATCTATTTCGTTTAAGAGCCAGGGTTCAGTCGATTGTGTCTTCTCCTTCTGCCATCTGTGTGCTTATCTAGTGAATTTCCCCAACTCTCAGGAAGTTCTTGGTACACGGCCCGTGACCATTTATTTGCTGACAACGTTCAGATGAATCACCTCCCTTTAAATTAAAAAAAAGAAAAATCATTTTGCCATCTTTTAAATTAAGAGAACAAAAATCATTTAGGGTTTGTAAGCTAGCCAGGGACCTAGGTCAGCTCTCGCGCACACACACACACACACACACACTCTCTCTCTCTCTTTGCTCTCAAGAATAAAGTAGCTCTGAAAAGAAGTGATGCATATTAGATAGTAGGTCTTGGCTTCTAAAATTTAATAATGGTACAACAAATTTTTGTAGACAAACCATTGCCCCTTCCAAAGATAAGGTGGAAAGAAACGTAGAGAAAACCGCTCTCCAGCATAATTTCAGTTCCTTCCACACAGAAACCAGATCTGGGGAGATAAGTATGTCACCGAACAAAAGAAAATAAAAGAAAAATGGGGCAATTAGAATCATATCTCCAGTTCCGTATAGCATGACCATACTATAACAGCTCCCTATTGACAGAAATACGTTATCATCCACTGTTGGGAGTTGTCACTTGACACAACATGTTTTATAGAATTATACTGGAAAAGAAGGAAAAACAGGGGGAGAGACCCCTGTGATTCACATATTGGAAAAATATCTTGATATATTTTGAAACATCTCGAGTATAAGGTAGTTCATCCTCTTGCCTAGGTTGTTGATGTGTTTGCGAAATGTATGGGCACTGAGATTTTTCCTTCCCATTCCATCCACCTGTCTTCCCCTTTTCTCTCAGAATTGGAGAAGTAACTTGGATTTGAGGTTCTCCCTTGTGAAGTAACTCTGGTCAGGGAAAGTGTGAATGCCGTCTGTGCCTAATAACGTCAGGGCATCCGTTTGCAAGAAACAAAGCCAAAATGATATTACTGGGAAAATAGAAATCTTTTGTGCGTAGGGAAGATTCGGGGGGGGGGGGGGGGAAGGATTCTTGTGGTTGGTGAGAGTTTGAGTTTAAGTATTTTCACGGAGGCCTTGTTGGCCCAGAGTGAAGGCGCTCTCCCAGACACGTGTCCCAGTAAATCCCAACTCTGTAGGTATTTAAACCCCTTCAGTCTAGAACTGTTGCACCCTTCATGGATTCCTGGATGTATTCACTTCACTCTCTGGGCAGGCCCAGGGGGGTGATACCTGGGGATAGCGGGAGGAGGCCCATCCCATTCAACTCAGTCAGTATTGGGCAGAGGCAGCCGCCCCTTTGTGGTCTAAGGGCAGTGAAGCACATGTCCTGGGAGAAATGACATAGCTGAAGAAACGGAAAGATCTTTCCCCCAAATTTCCTCTTCTTGGAGGAGAGCTAATGTCTATCCACCGGGAGACCAAAAGAAGGTGCCCGTCACAGGGGTCACCTACACATAAAAATATTTGTTTGCCAAGAAAGAATGGAAATTTGCCATTGGAAATACTAGTCACGCTTGTACGTTGTGTATTCTTGACATATCTTTTTGGCACGCATCGATAAAATAAGTGAAGATTCGAAATAGTGATTACCACTGGGGAGGGGAATGAAATCCACAAGGGGGTAAAAATAACTTAAAAAAATTTTTTTTTAATGTTTATTTATTTTTGAGACAGAGAGAGACAGAGCATGAGCAGGGAAGGGGCAGAGAGAGAGGGAGACACAGAATGTGAAGCAGGCTCCAGGCTCTGAGCTGTCAGCACAGAGCCCGACGCAGGGCTCGACCTCACGAACTGTGAGAGCGTGACCTGAGCCGAAGTCCGACGCTTAACCGACTGAGCCACCCAGGCGCCCCGACAGGGGGGTAAAAATAACTTTCAAGTGTATCTGTTAAATTTGATGTCTTTGAAAATAATCTGAAGCAGATATGACAGACCTTAATATTTGGTAAGCTGGGTGGTCTGCTCATGGATGTTGAATGAGTTTCACTCATTTTTTTTTCACGGTTTGAAATCTTTTATGTGGCAAATACGTGTCGGCTTGCTGAGGATCCATACCAATCTCCTTCTGAAGTGCCTCCCTGAGCTCAGAGACTGGAAAGCTAAAAAGTAGAGTCTCGCCCCCCTGGGGTCCCTGATATGATTCACGTTCCTATAGCATGAGACTTAGTTGGAATTGACATAATTGAGGGGAGAGGCAGGAGTGAGGCATCTATTGGCAGGGTGGCCATAGAGGTAGTCTGTTTCATAGCTGTGGTGCAGGCTCCCCAACATAGCTGAGCTGGCATGATTTGGAGCTAGCGGGCTCTCTCAGACCATGGTGAGTGTGTCGGGGCTGTGTGTGCGTAACACCAAGCAGAGAACCAGCAGAGACGGAGTTCCAGAAATGTGGAAACCTGCATAGGGGTGGTCTTGAGTCTGTGGCTGAATACTAAGCTGTACACATGTAAAGTGAAATACCACAGACAGGCAAAGAACAGCTACATACGCTGAGGGCCTTTCAGGTCTAGAAGATATTCAGGTCCTGCCTGGCCAGAACTGAGAGACCTAGTTGAACATCCCGGGCAGTGGAGAGAAGCCTCTTATTTTAGTAGTAGGATTAAATTAGCTTTTGATTAAAGACTACTCTAGATATCCTAAAAAAGCTTATAAACAAGCCTCAAAAGGGTCAAATTGACTTGCGGGTAACTTAGCCGCCAGCCAAAACAAAGTTCAACGTTTTTTACAGGAAGAAAAAATTCAGATACTCAACGATATAATGTTCAAAATATCCAGCATCCAATAAACAGGTTACTCAATATAGAAAAATGGAAAAAAAAAAAAAAAAAGAGAGAGAAAAAAAGACCCAAAGATGACAGCAATGATGGAACCAGCAGAAAAAAGCCTTAAAACAACTACCATAAAAATGTTCAAGTATCTAAAGGAGAGCAAGACCATAATGAGGAGGAAAAAAAGATATTTAAAAGCCACAAAATGGAGGGGCGTCTGGGTGGCTTAGTCGGTTAAGCGTCTGACTCTTAATCTCAGCTCAGATCTTGATCTCAGGGTCATGAGTGTAAGCCCCACATTGGACTCCATGCTGGGTGTGGAGCCTACTTAAAAAAAAAAAAAAAAAAGGAACTTTCTGGAGTTGAGAAATACAGTATCTAAAATAAACATTTCATTGGATGGGATTAGCAGCAGATTAGACATGCAGAAAAGAAAACACTGCAGAAGAACGGTGGGTGGTCAGACCGAAGGAAAAAAGGAAATGAAAAGAACCTTAGCACCCAGTAGGACAATAAATATCAATTACAGGTACATGTAACTGGAGTACAGATGGGGAGGAGAAAGGAGAACACAAAATCACTTGAAGAAAAAGATGTTTGAAGAAGTAATAGCCTCCAAATTTCCAAACCAACTGAAAAAAAATCCATAACCACACTGTTGGGAAACCGTGATAAATATAGACTGCTAAAAGCAGTATGGGGAGAAAGGGTGGGAAGACTTACCCACGGGAAGAAAAATGTATAATCACTGATTTCTCACCTCTCTGCTATTATCTGGTATCTCTTAATATCAGCTGGAAGACAGAGTATTTCTGTTCTGAAAGTAATGAGAGAGTTAAAAAACATCAACCTAGAATTCCATATCTAGCAAAAATATCCTTCAAAAGGACGGACAAAAGGACAGACATTGTTCAGGCAAAACTGCCCTACGGAAAATGTTAAAGAAAATGTGTTCTTCCAGCTGATGAAAAACGATCCCCGATTAAAAACTCAGATCTAGGGGCGCCTGGGTGGCGCAGTCGGTTAAGCGTCCGACGTCAGCCAGGTCACGATCTCGCGGTCCGTGAGTTCGAGCCCCGTGTCGGGCTCTGGGTTGATGGCTCGGAGCCTGGAGCCTGTTTCCGATTCTGTGTCTCCCTCTCCCTCTGCCCCTCCCCCGTTCAAGCTCTGTCTCTCTCTGTCTCAAAAATAAATACACGTTGAAAAAAAAATTTTTTAAAAAAAAAAACTCAGATCTAAATAAGGGAACAAAGAATAGCGGACATGGTAAATATGTTAGTGAATGTTAATGACTCTTTTTCTCATTAAAAAAATTTTTTTAGTGCTTATTTATTTTTGAGAGAGAGAGACAGACAGACAGACAGACAGACCGTGAGCAGGGGAGGGGCAGAGAGAGGGAGACACAGAATCCCAAGCAGGATCCATGCTCCGAACTGTCAGCAAGGAGCCCAACGCGGGGCTTGAACCCATGAACTGTGAGATCACGACCTGAGCCGAAGTCGGACGCTCAACTGACTGAGCCACCCAGGCGCCCCTCTGTTTCTCATTTTTAATTATTTTTCAAATAATTGACTATGCAGGTCAAAATGAATGAGAATGTATGTGTGGCTTTCACTACACGTAGAAGTAAATTGTGTGATGACCGCGGAAGAGGGATAGGAGGGGGTGAATGAACCATATTATGTGAAGGTGGACAGTGAGAACTTGGAGAGGCGGTGATACATGAGGGGACTGGGGAGGCACATAGGGGCTCTATATAGTCCCTCTGCAACTTTTCTGTAAGCTCAAGGTTATTTCAAAATAAGTTAAAACGAAATGATCAACTTTATACATATTTGAAATGGGTGCATGTTATCTTATGTTATTGGTATCTCCAGACAGCTGATTTAAGAAACAAAGATACCACCACAGACCCCGTGTTGTCTGCGCCCTGCGTGTCATGGAATCAACTTTATTTTCAAAGTGGTTAGTCATTAGAGTTTTGGGATAGCCGCCAGCCACAACTGGGACGGCTAGTTTCCTGTCTGTGGAGGCAGAGAGCAAGCACCTTACGGGAAGCTCCCACAATTCCTTCACAGAGAGCCCCCAAACATCTCCTCTTGTGTCCCGCTGAGCCCATTGGATCTCCTGCCTACTCCTGAACAGCATGCCCTGGCCTGGGAAATAGGATCAGCCAATCAGCGTCCACCCTGGAGTTGGGGGTGGGGTTAGTCTCATCTAAACCCTGATACTGGGGAGGTTGGGGTCTTCCTAAAATGGTGGTAAAAAGGAATGTATGCTGGGGAGCCGGCCAACAAATGCCTGGAAGAGATGGCTTCTGGCTTGCTAGAAAGACGATATATTTTATTTAAAATTTTTTAAAGTTTATTTTGAGAGAGAATGAGAGTGCGCACAAGTGGGGGAGGGGCAGAGAGAGCGAGAGGGAGAGAGAATCCCAAGTACGCTCCACACCGGAGCCCAGAAGCCCAGGTGGGGCCTCAGTCCCCCAAAGCATGAGGTCTTGACCTAAGCTGAAATCAAGAGTCAGTTGCTTCACCCACTGAGCCACCCAAGGGCCCGGAGACAAAATATTCTAAGTTCCCAACTAAAGAGGCTCTAAAGAGGAATTACTTAGCATGACTTAACTGTAGCTATTTCATGAGCCTACTGGCTCTTTCCAGTCGGAGAAATTTCCCAGGTCTGGGGTGAGCTTTGCACGGATACCGTTTATATCAAGCAGGAGGTAAACTCAAATCAATGCTTTTGATGACTTCCAGAAGATGCACCATTCCATTCTCTTTCTCTTTCCTCTTCCTCCCCTTGACAACCTGTCTTTCCCCTTCCCTTCCCCTCATTTCCCATCCTTTTTTTTTTTTTTTTTTGGTTCTGAATACCTTGTTTATAACAACACAGGCAGAGCAATCTTTGAGTCAAGTGCAACATCCAACAACATTTCTCCGGTTGTGTTGCTGCTTGCAAAGAACATTTTGTCCTATAGATGCTTAGACTTTGATTTTTCCAACGATTATCGAATGCAAAAATAGCATTACATATACAAATGTCAAATGTCCTGTGAGCTCGGTGCCATGGAATAGTCAGCTTAAGGGTGGGGATTAGAACCTTTGCAAATGGAAGAATGGAATGACAAAGATTCTCCCCTCACCCTTGCTTATGGTACACAATTTTGCCAAACTTCCATTGGTAGATGTTTCCCCAGTGGCTGTCATGGAAAAAGATTATAATTTTCCTGAGCCTACTCAAATGCTTCTTTCTAGCTTTGACTGAGTCTAACACTTTTGGAATGAATTTCGAATTTTCAGGGAAAATATGTAACTAGTTTCAGAGTGTGCCAATAACGGGAATCCACACCAAATAATGTATTATCTGTAATTATGTTTTGGTTGGCATGCTATTATATAATTAGCAATTTTTAGATCACTGTAATAATCAAAAGTGCATATATTTTGATAATGTACTGATTACAGAGCCCACAGAATATCGCAGTTCTTAAGATGCTTGCCTCTAAGCATTTTCAGAATTCATACAGTGAAAAGTCAGCTCATCTAGCTTCTCAGCTGCAAACCACTTAACAAATCCAGAGTGAATTTGAAAATTGCCGGTCCTGCTATCTGAAGAGCCTGCTGTTGTGCTAGATTCCGCTGATGGAGGAACGTTTTCTACAGCTCGAGTATCAATCCTGAAAAAACATCCCGTAGCAAGCAGAAATATTAGACAAAGGGGGAAGACTTTTAACCAGAGAAAAGATGTACTATTTCCCTAGCTGGGGTGGTCTGGACTCATGATAGTCTGCATTCTGACCCTGCCGGTTTGTCCTTTCTAGAAGCATTGCTTTGACTATTTTTAACTTCACAACATTTTACACCATTCGCTGTTATTAATTCCCAACTCAGCTGAGTGTTAATTAAAATAAATCAAGCATAATGTGTATGTATTTAACCCAAGTTTAAAAATCAAGGTAAATAATTGTTCTTTTCCCTCAGAATATAAAGTATTCTGTGCTGTTGCACAGGGAACGGGCATATCCACGTTAGGTATGAGTGTGTCAAGCCAGGGTTTATACCATCGACCTCACACTCAGCCTAATGGTAGAGTTCGAGACACTAGGGCCATTCCGTCCAAGAGAATATAGTGTGAGCCACATGTGTAATATCTAATTTCCTAGTAGCCATATAACAAGCAAAAAGAAACAGGTGAGACTAATTTTAACAATATATTTTATTTTGCCCTATATATCTGAAACACATGATTTCAACATGTGGTGGATATAAAATTATTCGTAATGTACTTCACCTGTTTTTCATACTGTGTCTTTAAAATTTAGTGTGTGGAGTAAATCCGAAGCACAGCTCAGTTTGGACCAGCCACCCTTCAAGCTCTCAACAGCCACATGTGGCTTGTGGACCCCACATTCGACAGCCCAGCTCTAGGTGGATCCACCATGCATTAGATGTCCTTGGCTTATCAGGCTTTTGGGAGATGAATGATGTTAATGGATTTTTGATGTTAATGGATTTTTTTAAGAATATGAACTTCTTTTGAAGTATAAACCATACAGGAAAATGCACGGGTCTTAAGTACATTTGAGTGAATTTTCATGATAAATGTAGTTGTGTAACCAGAAACCAAGAGATAGAGTATTGACAGAACCACAGAAGTTTCCTCACAGTCCCCTTGGATTTTCTCATATCCCAGATATCAAGACCTTGCTCTCTGTGCCCTCTTTCCTTGAAGTAGATCTACTTAGAAAACCAAGAAGAGGATATTGCCGATGTGTTGAAAACCAATCCTTTGGTGCTCAGGGAATTTTCATCTATGGCTAGGAACCTGGATTATGGAGCCTCACAAATATGAAGAAACTCTCATGGGATCATGCCAGGAAAGGAGGCTTAGGGGGAAAAAAAAATGTCCCTGACTACTTAGAGAATTGGGTGTTTCTGTATTTGCCCTGGCTCTCATTTAGTTTCAAACATACAGTGATTTATTTATTTATTTTTATGTTTATTATTATTATTATTATTTTCATTCTTGAGAGAGACAGAGTGTGAGCAGTGGAGGGGCAGAGAGAGAGGGAGACCCAGAATCTGAAGCAGGCCCCAAGCTCTGAGCTGTCAGCACGGACCCTGACTCGGGGTTTGAACTCACGAACCGTGAGATCATGACCTGAGCTGAAGTCAGACGCTTAACTGACTGAGCCAGCCAGGTGCCCCGAGATGGTACACATTTTGATCAGGCAAAGTTTTGTCTTGGCAGAGCAAGTAGCCTAGCATTTTATGTATTTTCTTTTCTGAAAAAAATTTTTTGGAAGGCTGTCTCTGAGGTCTATAGATACAAAGTCTTTCTGGAGCCAGGTTGGGGTGCAGAGGCTCACAGAAGTGGTCAGAGTGAAGGATTAAGCATAAATGCAAAGACACAAACATGGCCAAGCTAGAGAAGAAATCACACATCTCTGACCATTCCTTTAGGGGCCTGGGCCCGGAAAGGGAGAGCTACACGTCTTAAAGGCCCTTCTGAGGCAGAGAGCAATCTCCCCAACACACAAATCAAAATGGCTCCCACAGGAAATAGGACGCCTTGCTTGCTCCCGCTGTGAGCTGTCTCTCCTTCTCTCTCTTTCTGGCTCATTCTTCCCAGGAGGGTGCCTCTCTGGAAGAAAAGGTGTCTGGGCTATTTTCAAGCACCTGACAAATGAAGGTCATAATGAGAGCTGGATGGCCACATAGCTATTTAAGTCGTTAAAGACAGAAAATGATATTGGCTAAAATCCAGTCTTTCCATAGCTTAGTGACTATTTTGTCATGCCCTATTCTGAACAGACTGAAATCATTGTATAATATTGGTGTTGGGGGAATGAGGCTGAGAATTTCACATTATATCACTTGTTCTGTGCCACAGAATATGATTTAACCCGGGCGAATCTGAATGTGGTGAAAAACTGTATCACTGTGGAGTTTCAGGGTTGGGAAACGGGCTGGCAACAGTAGACCAGCCACGGGTGGAAGCTTTTTATTTCCCCACAGGACTTCTGGTTGTGTACCTTTGGGAAACTCTTCGAATAATAGCATTAGAACATTCAGGAATAAGAGGCGCTTGCCTGGTTCAGTTGGTGGAGCATGTGACTCTTGGTCTTGGGGTTGTGAGTTTGAGCTCTGCAGTGGGTGTAGAAATTGCTTAAAAATAAAATATTTAAGAAAAAAAAAAGAACAGGGAGCCTAGGTGGCTCAATTGGTTAATCTCCAACTCTTGACTTCGGCTCAGGTCATGATCTCACAGCTCGATTTGTGAGATCGATCCTGCCTTGGGCTCTGTGCTGACGGCATGGAGTCTGCTTGGGATTCTCTCCTATCCCTCTCTCTCTCTCTGCCCCTCCCCTGCTCATGTGCACGCATGCACTCTCTCTTTCTCTCTCTCAAAATAAATACACTTAAAAAAAAAGAACATTCAAGAATAAAATAAATTGGTATAGTCTGAATACCTCTGTGGAAAACAGATCTTCCCGCCCTCTAAAAAAGAGAACCACAAAGCAAAAAAAGTTATCTGAAGTTACTGTTTTGTAAATTTCCGCTTTGTAGAGGCTTAACTTAATATAAAATTGTAAGGTATTTAAAGTCTACGACGTGAGGGGGACCCGGGTGGCTCAGTTGTTTGGGCGTCCGACTCTTGATTTCAGCTCAGGTTACAATCTCGTGGTTCTGAGATCGAGCCCCGAGTCTGGGCTCTGCGCTGGCAGTGAGAAACCTGCTTGAGATTCTCTCTCTCCTTCTCTCTCTCTGCTCCTCTCCCACTAACACACACATGTGCCTGCTCTCTCTCTCTCTCTCTCTCTGTCTTTCTCTTTCAGGGTAGATAAAATAGAATAAAATAAAATAAAATAAAATAATAAAATAGTGTACAACATGCTCTTTGTGCACATTCTTCTTAGGTAAGTTGATCACTTTCATGAATTCAGATACCTTCTATTACACTAACGACTTCTATGTCTACACATATGGCCCAGACCTTTCCTCTGAGCTCCAGACCCATAAATGGAGCTTCCAGTAGACATCTCCAAACACATGGCTTATAGGTACATCGAATTCAGCAAGTCCTGTTGAGCTGGGGGTGTTACCCTGACAGACCTGTCCTCTTCCAGTGTTTTCTGCCTCGGTGAATGGCACCGCCGTGTCCCTTGTTGTCCAAGTCTGACACCTGGGAGTCACCCATGACTCCTTCCAGTCAATCACCAGATCCTAACTAGCTCAAGTCATTCATGTCAATTCCCAACATCAGCCAGATTCCAATCAACCACTAAATCTAGCTCCTGAAAATCTTTTTTAAAAAATAAGTTCAGGGCGCCTGGGTGGCGCGGTCGGTTAAGCGTCTGACTTCGGCCAGGTCACGATCTCGCGGTCCATGAGTTCGAGCCCCGCGTCGGGCTCTGGGCTGATGGCTCGGAGCCTGGAGCCTGCTTCCGATTCTGTGTCTCCCTCTCTCTCTGCCCCTCCCCCGTTCATGCTCTGTCTCTCTCTGTCCCAAAAATAAATAAACATTGAAAAAAAAATTAAAAAAAAAAAGTTCATTTATATATTTTGACAGAGAGACAAGGCAGGGGAGGGACAGAGAGAGAGCGTCCCAAGCAGGCTCCGCCTTGTGAGCATATAGCCTGATGCAGGGTTCGATCTCACAAACCATGAGAAAACGACCTGAGCCGAAATCAAGAGTTGGTCACTTAACTGACAGAGCCACCCGGGTTCTTGCGTATCTTAAATCTATCCACTTCAACTTCGAGTGCCATGTCCTCAAGGATGCATGACTCTCCCGGTGTCTTTAGGTGGCAGAACCCACAGGGAGTGTTGTCAACTAACAAACTCACTTGAGTGAGTTGGTTGTGCAGAGATTTTAGTGGGGCTTCGTTAAGTAGGCATGGCTGATTGAACACGCCCACACTGGCTAAGCTCCATCTACCGCCCTCTCCCCTCCTGGGGAGTAAGATGGGCACTGTGTGGCTCAGTCTTTATGGTATGGTCAGTGCTCACTTTAAAACTATTGGCATAGGCGCCCCCCCCCCCCCCAAGGAGTTCTTGTCTTGCATTAACCTACCAGGTGCCCGCTCGGAGTCATCTAGTTAACAGAAACTGTTAGGTGTGGTCTGAGGGCCCGTCGCGAATCATAACACGTTTATTGGAATTCTTCAGGAAATTCCAAGGGTGCAAAGATCGACTCCCAAGAGCAGGGACAAAGGCCAAATCTCTCTTTGAGTAAAGTTAATTCATCACTATACAGCATCTTGGAGCTGGTAGATTGGTGCCCAGGACAGATAATCTGGGTTCCTTCCCTAACCGTACACATGAGGCCAAAGACCACGCACACAAAAAGCAAGTTGGGGCTTGGAGAGGTTTTAGTCTTCAAATACCATTAGCACACTTTAATTCGGTAACTCTTGTCTCTGGCTACTTAAACTTCACGGTAGGATTTCCTCCTAAGAATGTGAAAGGCATATTGACGGGGAAAAATTAGTGTTAGCAGTTGTGCAAGTGAGAGAAAACCTTTCCAAACAACGACCACTAGAGTAGGGCTTAGAGAAACCAAAGGTTACAATACATTACCTTACCTTTTCCCGGTGATTTATAGTTTGCAAAATGATTTACATACCTTATTCCTTCGAGTGTTAGCCATGGTGTAAAAAGAACATAAATAAAGGATTCAAAAAGTGAGTGACAATTAAGGGAACAAAAAGATTATTCAACTTAATTTATTTAAGAATTAAATTGTGCTAGAATTCATTTTGTCGGCACTCAGAAGCACATTTACATAAGAATTGATATGCTAATGGAGACTCACTTAGGAACTCTGTTAGGTGTCAGTGTTTTGTTAATGCAGTTAACGTTTTAAGAATTTGAAAGGTCAAATTAAAAAAAATTTTTTTTAATGTTTACTTGTTTTTCAGAGAGAGAGAGAGAGAGAGACAGAGAGAGACAGAGTGTGAGCGCAGGAGGGGCAGAGAGCGAGGAAGACACAGAATCCGAAGCAGGATCCAAGCTCCGAGCTGTCAGGGCAGAGCCCGACGCGGGGCTCGAACTCACAAACCGTGAGATCATGACCTGAGCTGAAGCCGGCTGCTCAACCGACTGACCCACCCAGGTGCCCCAAAAGTTCAAATTTTGATACACAATAGTTTTTTGAGACTTTTTTTTTTTTTTCTGAAACCAAGCTTATGTTAGTGTGGCATGAAAAAATTAAGATAAAGCCAATAATGAACTTCCTTCTCAGAAAGAAGGTATTCACCAGTTAAGTAGAATATTTGATCCCTTTCCCCCTAAAAAGGTAGAAATTCTATCACGTGTCTTTTTGAGAACATGTGAAAGTTCTTTGCATTTAACATTATACCAGTCTACCTGTCAGTGATTTTTAGATGTGGAAAGTTATGCCTTCACCCTTTGTGTCTTTAACATTTCTATATTTAAACCTTTCACAAATCCATACTGTCCGAACTGAGGAGTCTTAGCTACAATGATGACATTTTTCTAGGCCTTTAAAAAAAAATGGTTCCAGATACTTTATTTAAAAAATAAAACAGGGGCGCCTGGGTGGCTCAGTTGGTTAAGCGTCTGACTTTGGCTTGGGTCATGATCTCACGGTCCGTGGGTTCGAGCCCCGCGTCGGGCTCTGGGCTGATGGCTCAGAGCCTGGAGCCTGCTTCCGATTCTGTGTCTCCCTCTCTCTCTGACCCTCCCCCGTTCATGCTGTCTCTCTCTGTCTCAAAAATAAATAAACATTAAAAAAAATTTTTTTAAAATAAAAAATAAAACAAAAACTAACTAGGGTGCCTGGCTGGCTCAGTGGGTAGAGTATGTGACTCTTGATCTCAGAGTTGTGAGTTGGAGCCCCATCTTGGATATAGAGATTACTTAAAACAAAACAAAACAAAATAATCCCCCCCCTGCAAACCAAAGAATTCTGGTGCATGATAACAGATTGGGCTCAGGCCAAAGCCTTATTCTATACCTTTCAAACCCTAGAAATAAGATTAAATAAAACAAACTGGTAAGTTCCTAATTGTTTGGGGGGGGGGGGGACAGTTGGAGACCAAAAACCATGAGATGCTTCTAAAATATGGAAAGCAGAGAAGTTCAAATTTTAATTTTTAAAGTTTATTTATTTGAGAGAGAGCATGCATGAGCAGGGGAGGGGCAGAGAGAGAGGGAGAGAGAGAATCCCAAGCAGGCTCCATGCTGTCACCATGGAGCCCTATGCAGGGCTCTAATCTCACAAACTGTGAGATCACGACCTGAGCTGAAATCAAGAGTTGGAGGCTTAACCGAATGAGCCACCCAGGTGCCCTGAGAAGTTCAAATTTTAAGTCATAGCTGGAAATGTAAGAGTAATTGCTATAAAAGAACTTTTATAAATTAATACATGTATTCCATTGTATCAGTTAGGGAAGTAGAGAAACAGAACCAGTATATATATATATATATATATATATATATATATATATACTATAACAGAACCAGTTATATATATACTATATATAACCAGTGTGTATATATATATATATACACACACACACATATATAGTATAAGTGAGTAAGTACATACATATATATATCATGTAAGTGGATATATACATACACATATATGTGTAAGTGGGTAAACCAATTCCATGAACAAATCTTTTTGTACGTAGAAATATATACAGGAATGTGTATATAATATATATTGTGTGCATAATACAGGGATATTATATATAAGGATTATATAGGGATATAAAAATTTTTATAAGGATATATATTATATATGGATATAGTATATATAAAGCTATATATAATATATAGAATTTCATTAATATATGTATAAATAATTGTGGGAGCTGGATTATATAGGGAAGTATAGGGATCTACATGTATATTCCTGTATAATTGTGAGAGCTACTTAAGCAGTTTCTGTGAAGCTATTGTCTCTTATTTCCTTTTTTCTTTTATTTCTTTTATTTCATTTTATTTCTTATTTTTTATTTTTTTAAATTTTAAGTAGGCTCCATGCCCAAAGTGGGGCTTGAACTCACAACCCCAAGATCGAGAGTCACATGCTCTGCTGACTGAGCCAGCCAGGCATCCCTGGGTCTATTTTTATTAACACATCTCTTTTCCTGGATATGAGCTACCATATTCTGCTTAAATTTTTTGCATATCTAGTAATTTTTATTGGATGATGGAAATTATGAATATTATGTTGTTGGGTGTCTGAATTTTTATAAAAACTTCTTTTAAAGAGTGTTGAATTTTATTATGACTGGAAGGCAGGTTATTTGTGGATCAGTTTATCCTTTTGATGCTTTTTTTAAACACGTATTTATCTAATTTTGAGAGAGAGAGAGAGAGAGAGAGTGCATGCATGCACAAGCAGGGAAGGGGAGGGGGGTGGGGAGCAAGCTTCAGGCTCTGAGCTGTCAGCACAGAGCCTGACACCGGGCTTGAACTCACAAACCGGGAGATCATGACCTGAGCCGAAGTCGGATACTTAACTGACTGAGCCACCCAAGCGCCCCTTGATGCTTCTTCATAAGCTTTGTTAAGATGGGTCTACTGTAGCCTTAGCTTTAGCACTAAGTTGTAATACTTCTATGGTCTCCACTGAATGCTCCATGTTTTCAATATGGTCTCCCCATTCTAGTTTTCTAATGAGACAATCAAGCATCCCCAGCCCCATGTGAGCTCTGGGAATTTTTCAGCTCACGGCTCCTTGGCGAGACCTCATGGGGTTTCGCACCACACATGCGCAACATAGTGTTCTGCCGAAACACCTAAACAGACTGTTGTGCGGATTTGCCTGTTTCTTGAGCTCTTGCCCTGCCCGGTTCCCATTTTCCCCAGCATTCTGCCCTACAAATTCCATTCACCTCAGCATTCCCAAACTCCAATCCCAGTGTCTTCAGTTCAGGGAGAACGTCGTGATCTGCCTGGTTCCCCCTTACAGGACTGCAGTCTGGAAAACGCCTCTAGGCAGATGCCAACAGTGATCACCAATGTCATCTTAGTTGGTTCATTTCTCTCAAGTATCACAGTCCCTACTTTGCATGTCTACAAACTGTGGTTTCAGAGACTGTCCAGTTTTCTAGATGTTTATGGCTAGTCTGGTGTCAGTTATTCTGTCATGGTTCAAAGAAGAAATCACATTTTCTCTTGGTTGTATCATTGAGCCAATGAATCACATGAAAAAGAAACGACCTCTGGACATTTTAGATGCATGAGCCAATATGTTTCCATGTTATTTTGAGATGGAGTGAGCTGGGTTTTTCTGTCACCTACGACCAAAAATTGCATATGAAGTGACATACTATATAAAGACTTATTTTCACAGCCCAAAATTAAAATACTTATTTAATATTCTATTATTTCTCCTACATGTTTTTCCCAATTTGGTCTTTTGCAATGTGAACATTGCTCTTACTTGACATTTATTGAGATGTATCTATATACATTTACCTAAATATAATTCAGATGCTAAGTTGGATGCTGAGGCTTTAAAGGTAAATTTCCTGCTCTCAAGAAGCTAACAGGTCACTAGGGGAAATTTACATATATGTAAATAAGGGTAACGCGGTTTGTTGTGTATTGAATTATGTCCTCCAAAAAGGCGTGCAGAAGTCCTAATTTCTGACACTTGTGGTATCAATTTGTTTGGGAGTAGGATCTTCGCAGAGGTAGTCAAGTTAAGGTAAGGTCATACTAGAGTAGAGTGAGCCCTAATCCAATGCTTGGTGTCCTAATAAAAAGGAGGAAATTTGGGTGCAGACACACAGAGAGGAGAAGACCCCATGAAGACAGAAGCACAGACACACAGGGGAGAAGCCCACGTGAAGACGGAGATAGAAACCGGAATGATGCATCTATAAGCCAAGGAATGGGAAGGATTACCAGCAATCCCCAGAAGCTAGGAAGATGCAAAGAAAAGATTTTTCTCCAGAGCCTTCCTAGAGAGCGTGGCCTTGCCTACGTCTTGCTTTTGGACTTGTGGCCTCCAGAACCGTGAACCCAATAAATTTCTCTGGGTCAAGCCACCCAGTTTGTGCTACTTTGTCACAGCAGTGCTAGGAAATTAACACTGGGTTGTATACAGACAATAGTGGAATTGCACGGGGGGGAGGAATGAAAGTCCCCCAGAATTTACACTCCCTGTGATCGCATCTACTAGCCTGAGTAGAAGGACCCATTACTAGGCACTGGTCTAGATACTTTGTATCAGTCAGAAGCCAGAGGGGGAAAGGAGGGGCAGAAACAGATTTGAAGAGGTAACAGCCAACGATTTTCCAAAAGAGGTGAAAGCTGTGGATCCGCCTAGGGGGGAATCTCACGTTTCAGCAACAGAAAACAACAAAGATTTCTCACGCTCACGAAATTCATTGTTTCTGGAAGATTCTGCAGGGTATCTTTCATCCAGGGGAGGGCTTAGCAGGATCTTCCTCAGCTTTGAGTCGATACCACGATACCACGTCATTCTTAGGATGGCCCCTAGGCAATGGGGAACAAGGCAATGGATCAAAGACTTAGTCCTTTCTGCCCAAGGCAGGACTTCCCTGGAGGGGAATCTCTGGTTCCGACTCCTGCATTTTTTGTGGTAGATTCTACCTGGTCTGCGCTGTGATCCCACGGCTTCCCCGACCCAGTCCAACTTCCTCGCCTTTTCCTTTGTAACTTTTATTCCACCATAAAATGTTTACACCCCTAACTCCATCACCACAGCTGCTTGCTTTTTTTTTTTTTAACATTTCTTTTTTTCTCTTTCTATTTTTAATTTTAGAAAGAGAGAGCACGAGTGGGGGAGAGGGACAGACGGAGAGAGATAGAGATAGATGGAGAGAGAGAGAGAGCGTGAGAGAGAATCTTAGGCAGTTTCCATGCTCCGCACGGAGCCTGATGCCGAGCTTGATCCCACAACCCTGGCATCATGACCTGAGCCGAAATTAGGAGTCGGACGCTCAGCTGACTGAGCAACCCAGGCATCCCATCGATGTGATTTTAATCTGGGAAAAGAGACACAGCAGTATTTGGGCGGGGGGTGTTTTTGATCACTTGGCAGGTCACTGTGTGAGTTTTTATACTGTCAGGAAGGACGACTCGCCAGCCTCGATTTTGCTTCATGATCCCTCCCCAAAGAGGGTTGCAAGGGACATCCTGTGTGGAATGAGAAAGCGTTCCCGTCATACTCTAGATAAAGATAGCTATCTGTGTGCAGAATTTCCTAGATGCAAATTGGGCTATTTTAACTTTATGGACCTCAGTACCTGGCTTATATTATAAAGTGGTTTCCCAAAGTCTACAGAATAATGCTTTACATAAGTGCCTTGGGCATAAGGTCCCTTTCTACCTTTCTCAGCTTTATCTCCTGTCCCTTCGCACAGGCTCTGTCAGCTCATGTTATTGTAAGTTTCTTGCGGTTTGCAAAATATATTTTGTTAATACTATTTCCTCTCCCCAAAATGAGATCCACACATTGTGTCTCTGGCTAAAATATAATCA
The DNA here is from genome assembly GCF_016509475.1 of Prionailurus bengalensis. Taxonomy (NCBI): domain Eukaryota; kingdom Metazoa; phylum Chordata; class Mammalia; order Carnivora; family Felidae; genus Prionailurus; species Prionailurus bengalensis. The sequence continues at coordinate 21,358,498 of NC_057358.1, forward strand.
TTTCTTGAAATTCAGCTTGTATCGTCCACTCCTTGGAGCTGTCCTGCTTTCTTCTTCCATCTCTCCTGAACGAGGCAGTGTCATTTGTTGCTTCCTTTTATATCGAATCATGGAGGCTGAGAATTGGGGAGTTACTGGCAGCTTTTACAAAAGAGCTAAGATTTTGTAGTCCTAATGACCCTTTTTGTAAATACGGTACATCTATTTTTTAACCTGTTCGTGTAATTAAAATTTTTTTTAAACGTTTGTTCATTTTTGAGAGACACAGAGAGACAGAGTGTGAACAGGGAGGGGCAGACACACACACTCACACACACACACACACACTCACACACTCACTCACACACACACACACACACAGAATCCGAAGCAGGCTCCAGGCTCTGAGCTGTCAGCACAGAACCCGATGCGGGGCTCGAACCCATGAATTGTGAGATCATGACCCGAACCGACTGAGCCACCCAGGTGCCCCCTGTTCATGCAATTCACAGGAGTCGAAGTAGAAAACATCTGTGAAACACTAATAGCTTTGAAATTAAAAAAAGCTTACAAAAATAAAGCACTAGTATAAATATTCTAATTACTATATTCTTTACTATGTGTTCCCGGGGAAGAGGGCCTTACATTTAGCTCTGTGAAATGCACGATAGGCCAAATTCTGGATAGAAGAGTGAGGTAGAAATTTCAGTAATCAAATGTGTATTTTTCAATAGAGTCTTCTCGGTATCATCAAAATTTTGCTTCTGACACTATTAGGGTAAGTAAGGACTGATTTTCTAGTTCCGGAGATGGAGTGTGAGTAAAGACATGCAAATTATGTTCCCCCTCCCATCCCCCTGAGTTGCAGAGGGAAAAACAGGAAAGATTTTTGTTGACTCGGGTGGTGGGATGGGGGGTGGGGGGGGGTAGAGAGGTGGGGACCGTTGGTTTTTGAAATGCGTAGGTTTCCAAGGGACTGAATTCTTTTTCCACTGGTTGGAGTAGAACACTGGCATTGGTGGTCTCAGCGGCCAATGTAGTGGGCTCAGTGGAAGGGGCTGGTTATTCATCCTGTCACCCCAGACTGTTCGATAGTTGGGGACCCTGAACTCTGACTTAAGGAGCCGGCTGGATATACCTGTGCTTGTGTAAGCCTGGTAGGGCATTGGGGGTCTGGGCTGCCCAGATCCAAGTTTATTCTTTTTCTTCTTCTTGCTTCTCCCCCTCCTCCTCTCTTTCTTCTTTTTTGCTTTAATTGAATTTATTTTTTTAAATGTTTATTTATTTTTGAGGGGCGGGGGAGAGGACATGAGTGGAGGCAGGGCAGAGAGAGAGGGGGCAGAGGATCCAAAGAGGGGCTCTGCACTGACAGAAGCGAGCCCTACGTGGGGCTCGAACCCACGAACCGTGAGATCCTGACCTGAGCCGAAGTCGGACGCTCAACCGACTGAGCCACCCAGGTGCCCCTATGAGTTTGACTTTAAAGAAAAATTCCACATGTAAAGGGTACCATGCAATATGTGTCTTCCACTGTGTGGCTTATTTCAATTAGCATAATGCCCTCCAGGTTCATTCGTGAAGTAGCAAATGGCAGGATTATTGTCTTTTTTTAAAGGCTGAATAATTTTCCAGTGTGCGCGTGTATGTGTGTGTGTGCGTGTGTGTATCACATTTTCTTTATTCATCTGTCAATGAACACTTAGTTTGTTCCTATATCTTGGCTGTTGTGAATAATGCTGCAATCGACATGGGAGTACAAATATCTCTTTGCGATAATGATTTCATTTCCTTTGATTAAATAACCAGAAGTTGGATTGCTGGATCATATGGTAGTTATGTTTTTAATTTTTTGAGGAACTTCCATGCTGTTTTTCATAGTGGCTATGCCAACATACATTCTGCCAAACGTACAAGCGTTTCCATTTCTCCAGATCCTCACCAGCATTTGTTATCTCTTGTTTTATTGATAGTAGACATCCTAACAGGTATGAGGTGATATCTCATCATGGTTTTGACTTGCATTTCCTTGAGGATTAATGATGTTGAGCACCTTTTTATGTACCTGTTGACCATGTGTATGTCTTCTTTGGAAAATGTCTATTTGTCTAGTTTTAAATTGGGTTATTATTTTATTTTATTTTATTTTATTTTATTTTGCTATTGAGGTGTATGGATTCCTTGTATATTTTGGATATTAACTCCTTATTGGATATGTGATTTGCCAATATTTGCTCCCATTCTATAGGTTGCTTTTTTAGTTTGTTGATAGTTTCTTTTGCTGTGCGGAAGCTTTTTAGTTTGATTTAGTTCCACTTATTTATTTTTGCTTTTGTTACCTTTGCTTTTGTTGTCGAATGCAAAAAAATTCATGGCCAAGACCAATGTCAAGGAACGTACTCCCTGTTTTCTTCTGAGAGCTTTAAGTCATACGTTCAAATCTTAATCCATTTTGAGTTGATTTTTAAAAAATTCTTTTTTCAACGTTTTTTATTTATTTTTGGGACAGAGAGAGACAGAGCATGAACGGGGGAGGGGCAGAGAGAGAGGGAGACACAGAATCGGAAACAGGCTCCAGGCTCTGAGCCATCAGCCCAGAGCCTGACGCGGGGCTCGAACTCCCGGACCGCGAGATCGTGACCTGAGCTGAAGTCGGACGCTTAACCGACTGCGCCACCCAGGCGCCCCATTTTGAGTTGATTTTTGTGTATGGTGTATGGTTTCCTGGGCTCTCTATTCTGTTTCACTTATCTATTTGTTTTTATGCTAATACCATATCGTTTTGATTACTATCACTTTATAATACAGTTTTAAATCAGGAATTGTGATGCCCCCAGCTTTCTTCTTCTTTCTCAGGATTGCTTTGGCTATGGGGGCTCTTTTGTAGTTCTGTAAGAATTTTAGGATTTGTTACTCTATTTACGTGAAAAAATGTTGTTGGGAGTTAAATAAGGATTGCACTGAATCTGTGGATTGCTTTGGATAGTGTGGATACTTTAACAGTGTTGATTTTTCCTGTTCATGAACATGGAATATCTTTCCATTTATTTGTGACTTCTTCAATTTCTTTCACCAGTGTTTCATAGTTTTCAGGGTATAGTTTTCAAGAGCTTTCCCTTCCTGGTTAAATTTTTTTCTGAGTATTTTATTCTCTTTGATACTATTGTAAATGGGATTGTTTTCCTAATTTCTCTTTCCGATAATTCATTGTTAGGGTACAGACACACAGCTGATTTTTGTATATTGATTTTGTATCCTGCAACGTTACTGAATGTATTTGTTTTAATAGTTTCTTAGCGGAATCTTTAGGGTTTTCTACATATAACGTACATCTGTGAACAGAGAAAATTTCACTTCTTCCCTTCTAACTTGTATGCCCTTTCTTTCTTTCTATCTTGGCCGAATTGTTCTGTTTAGTAGTGTCCCTGGTTCTGCACAACAGTGCTCTGTAGAGTAGCTTTGGCCATCAAGTAATTTTTTCAATGCTCACAACACTAGCACATCCATACTCACGCTTAAATATGCATCTAAATATTTGAATCGGCTACGTATCCGCAAAACACTAGACGTTTTACTCGAGTCACGGGCAAATGATTATGGAAATGGAATCCAGTGGCCTTGCTATTCAGGCCAGAGTAACGAATGACAGCTGATTATCTTAGCCGATATAGATCATTTTCTTGACTTTGGCTTTCAAGATGAGTTTTGTCTTGATTGCAGCTACATGAAGGACCACCTTAGAACCTTCAAATCACAAATGGTAGTATTCAGAACTAGTGAGTGATAGAACATCTGGAGTGTTCTTCTGTCATTTATTCTGGTGAGCCAATTAATTAAAAACTGTACAGTTAGGAAATAGAAATTGCAAATGTTTCTCATTGCAAAAACTGTAATATTCTTTAACAACGTTCTTTTGACAAAGTATAAAGCATAGCAACGTTCTAGTCACATTGATTCCCAGTTAGTAATGCCAAGCTTAGAATGACAGCTTTGGACTTGGATTGTATTTTATTAAGATGCTCAAAAATGTAATGAACAGAATCCAGAAGTCCAAATGAAATACAATGTTTGTGATCAATATTAATGGGTTAAAAAAAAAAGTCACTACTGTTTCACTTACTGTTACAATGTGAATGCTTAGAGCAACATTGGTTTGTGCTAACTTTCTCAAGGGTAAGTACCAGGTAGCATGCTATGACTTCAGTGGAAACAAATTACATGATAAGTGGGTTATATGTAGACCTACATTTTCTTTTCTGCAAAGATAGGCATGCATTTGTAAGAGGTAGAGACTAAATTTGAAATGAAGAAGTCACCCTATTTGGAATGGAAGAAAACAAAATCTATTTTAGTATCATTTTCTTTTTGGAAGATTTCCTTATTTTAATATATCAGCTCCAGGGTGAAAAATTAAATTAGATTAATGTGATAGAGAAACTCATTGTATTTATGGGTTTGTATTGTTACTTAATCTTTGTGTGAGTTTGGCCTCAGTCTTCCATTAAATAAAGATTTTAGAATATATTCTCCCTCCTTAATTTTTTGATTCTTACAGAGGAATCATGGTTAAAATAAGCCCTACAATCAACTGTTCAAGAAGTCATTAGCTCCTTCAAATGCCCTGAAGTTTGAGGTGTAGACAAAGTTAAAGATACACTTTAGGTAATGCTACTGATTTGTGAATTACAATTTTTTTTCAATTTATAAAATTTCACTTATAATGTCATAGATTATACTCTGCTTGAAACTATAAATTATTTGTTTAATATTTAGTAATTAAGACATTCACTGTAGACATATCTATCCATTATAATTTTTAAAAATATTAACAAGTGATGGGGATCTTTCCCCATCTACTTATTTCAAAATATACTATAGGTGATTATTACCATCTTCTTTTGCTTATTTTTTTTCTGTTGTTCAAGTACTTAGATCAAACTTTATTTATTTTTTTAAGTTTACTTATTTATTTTGAGAGCGAGAGAGCAGGGGAGGGGCAGAGAGAGAGAGGGAGAAAGAGAATCCCAAGCAGCCTCTGCCCTGGCAGCGCAGAGCCCGACGTGGAGCTCGAACTCACGCACTGTGAGAATCTGAGTGGAAATCAAGAGTTGGATACTTAACCCGCGGGGCCACCCACGCACCCCTAACTCTAGTTAAATTTAAGTAAGAATTTTCATTTGTTTTTTAAGCTGGTTTTACTTGTCATTTCTTAATGTTTATTTATTTTTGATACAGAGAGAGACAGCATGAACAGGGGAGGGTCAGAGAGAGAGGGAGACACAGAATCCGAAACAGGCTCCGGGCTCCAAGCTGTCAGCACAGAGCCCCACGCGGGGCTCGAACCCACGGACCGCGAGATCACGACCTGGGCCGAAGTCGGACGCTCAACCCACTGAGCCACCCAGGCGCCCCTACTTGGCATTTCTTAAAATAAGTGATGGAAAATAAAATAATTTGGAAACGAAAGACTGATAACTCTGTCCCAAATTAGACACAACTCTCCAATAATGTGTAGAAACTAAACCACCTGTCCCTAGAATGATGCTGCCTTGGAACCAGATCCGTGTAGGGTGGCCCCGCCCTTCAAATAAGGAGGACGCAGAGGACCCTCCGGAGTCGGGATGATAGTCACCACCTGCCATTCAAAAAGCTTGAGCTCAGCTCTTTTTCCAGCAGTAATCATCTATCACTCATGATCCAACCAAAATCTTTGGCCCATTTTGGGTAAGAAAGTCAAGGCCAGATCTGACCCAGGATCCTGGCCTCAATAATGCCATGTGCTATTGGATTACCTTTCCACTCACCATAACAGGCAAAAAAGAAGAGATCAGAGAACCAGTCTTTGTACCATCAACAGTGCCATTGTATTCAATACAGTTTATTGTGGTGTTTCTGATCTGAGTTGTATTTTAGATCAATCCACTTATTTTCAGTTCAAGGGATCCTTCAACTGAGATCGTTAAACAGACACAATTGTTTAGCTTCTTCCCCTTCTTCTTCTTCTTCGTCTTCGTCTTCTTCTTCTTCTTCTAAATAAGCTGAATGTCCGAAGCCAAACCAGGGAATCTTCATGTAAAGGGGTTGCTTAGATCACAGTTCCTACTGTTTATCCACAAACATAGGTTCCACATATGATGTAGAGAGCTGGCTGGTGGTGAAAGAGGTCATTCTAAGGCATCCTTCACAGAATGAGATGTCATCTCAAAGGGATATATTGTCTCAGACACCTTTAATCCATCTTTTTCTTTAAGTGGGACGCATCCTATTTTCTTTTAAACCTCACAACCTCTAGCAAACAAGCTGGTATCTCCATAGTGCAAATGACAGGAACTGAGTTCAGAGTCAAAGGATTATCAAGTGGAAACTAAGAGCTAAGGGAATATGGACCCCCACCACTAAGTGAGGCTGATTTTAAAGGCCTGGAGTCAAGTACACAATGGGTATTGTTTACTTTGAAACTCGAGCTCTCAGGCTTTTAAATGATCTTTTTAATGGTGTGGCTGCCTTTCCCGTGAGGGGATCGCACCTTCCCAGTGGGTGCTCAGGAGTATTACCCTTTTGAATAGCCACAGGGCCCCCCGCTGATTCATGACCATTTGCAGAACAGGATCAGTCTCTGGGGTCCTTAATTTTTTTTCCTCTCCTGGTACAACAAGACGAATGCACTGAAACTGTGCCCAGGTCTTACTTCAACCATAGCATGAGATAAAGAGGATTTACAGGCAAAGAACGCCCTTGAACAGCCGCCACAAAAGCAGATAACTTTTAAATAACGCGATGTGGTGGAAGAAACTGCCTTGTGGCAATCTACTTTGGAGAAAAACAGCAACTATTTACAATAAAGTGTTGGCAAACTGTGTGCGTTTAGGCTCTAGGAAAGGCGGAAGGTCACCACACTGCTTATGGGTTTTCTTTCATCGAGAACACTGACTTGAAGGTTACAGACAGAAGTTACATTTTTATTATTTATCTTCAACCAAGTTCAGTTGATTTACAACAATCAGCCATATGACTCATTCACTTTGAATGGAAATGAATTCAAAGACGACATTAGAAGAAACATACAATGAGAAATTATCTAAATTATACAATTGTACCCCCTCACTTGAAACGGATTCAGACTTATAATAGATAATTGCTTTCTTGTACTGACGGGTTCTTTTCCTTTTCAGCATAAGGTGATTCATCTCCAGGTTTCCCTAAATAGTGAACTCTCTTAATGTTCTTAAAGTCTAATTAGTTTTCAAAAATCCTTTTCAAAAACATGTTTTGTGGAATATATCCACGGAATCAAATGAGGTTTGTTATGCTAAGACTCTCAAGTTGTTAACATGGGAGAGCTGAAAATTAGCATCCCACACCACAGTCCTTACGGGTAGTGCGTGAGGGTAATAACACCTAAGGACACTAATTTTTTTTTTTACGTTTGCCCATTTTTGAGAGAGAGAGCGAGAGAGAGCAGGAGAGGGTCCGAGAGAGAGGGAGAGACAGAATCCCAAGCAGGCTCCGCCCTGCCAGCGCAGAGCCCAACAAGGAGCTCGAACCCACAAACTGTGAGCTTGTGACCTGAGCCGAAACCAAGAGCAGGTTGTTCAACCGACTGAGCCACTCAAGTGCCCCAGGACACTGATTTTTGAACACACATAATATGAAGGGACAAAACGTCTCCTAGCCACGGAAATAACCACATAGACCGTAACAGCATCCAGGGAAGAAAGATGGTGAGTCTGAGGCGAGTAATAATCCGGATGCAAAAGAAGTGTCGTCTACGCTACGGTAGGAGAATCCATTAGATGTCTCATTTCCTCTGGCCCTGGTTCACGTTCACCCGCAATATTCTGATAGCTAGTTTGCTGCTCAAGTGTCTTAAGACCATGAAAGGAAGACCACTGGTTTAGAGGAAGTGACAGTGGTTTTCGTTACAAACTGTCTAATAGACACAGTTGGTGATCTCTGCAGGTGTGGACAGTGGCAAATTCCTGGACCAGGACTGTTGAAAACAAAATCCTATACATTCAACCCAGAACTTCTATCGGCCAGCAAGTCTTTAGATGAGCAGTTCTCAAACGTTTCCACATCATGGCATATGAGGAAATGATAATATTTGTAAGTGCCCCTGAGGTGAACTTGAGGGCATTTGAGGAGTCACTATGGGGCTTTGTGCAAAAAAGATTGCATTCCCTTTATGTTACATATTGATGATAAGGCAAGAAAATAAAACTTAGTCGAAAATATTGAATATCGAGTTTGTAAAAAACTTACAGATAAAATGGCTTCACTCTTTTACGTGAAAAGTGGAGTTGGGTCCTGAGAATATTTTACACACACACACACACACACACACACACACACACCTGATTTGCAGCTCAAAACCGTTCCATGTAATTCCTGATCCGAACCTTTCACGTTCTTCATAGTTACCTTGGTCAGAAATTATGTTTACAGAAGCAGAGGTACCAAATAGCAGATTATCACTTTTTCTTCCATGAATGGAAACTGTTTTCTTGCCCTTTATCTTTGATCTTTTATTTTTTTAATGTTTATTTTTTTTTAAATTTTTTTTTCAACGTTTTTTTATTTATTTTTGGGACAGAGAAAGACAGAGCATGAACAGGGGAGGGGCAGAGAGAGAGGGAGACACAGAATCGGAAACAGGCTCCAGGCTCCGAGCCATCAGCCCAGAGCCCGACGCGGGGCTCGAACTCACGGACCGCGAGATGGTGACCTGGCTGAAGTCGGACGCTTAACCGACTGTGCCACCCAGGCGCCCCATAATGTTTATTTATTTTGAGAGAGAGAGAGAGAGAGAGAGAGAGAGAGAGAGAGAGAAAGAGAAAGCATGAGTTGGGGAGGGGCAGAGAGAGAGAGAGGGAGAGAAAAAATCCCAACCAGGCTCCTCCCTGTCAATGTGAAGACTGATGCAGGGTTCGATCTCATGAGCCATGAGATGATGACCGGAGCAGAAACCAAGAGTCGGCTACTTGACTGGCTGACTGAGACACCCAGGTGCCCCTGATCTTTGGTCTTTTAAAATCTTACTTTGGGGGTGCCTGGATGGCTCAGTTGGTTGGGCATCTGGTTCTTGATTTTGGCTTAGGTTATGATCTTGTGGTCCTGTGGATTCGAGCTCCACGTTGGGCTCTGTGCTGATGGTGCAGAGCCTGCTTGGGATTCTCTCTCTCTCTGTCTCTCTGTCTGTCTGTCTCTCTGTCTCTCTCTCCCTCTGTCCCTCCCTTGCTTGCACTGTCTCTGTCTCTCTCAAAATAAATAAACCTTCGTAGGTCTTAGAAAGCTATTATTGAAAAAAAACCCTAAAAATCTTCCTTCGTAGGTTTATCATTTTTAAAGAATGGAAGTCCCTTCTCTTTGACAAATGCAACATTGAAATGTTTTGTGATAATGAGTGGATTTTGAAGCCTTTACAATGTTCTCATACTAAATATTTCAAAGTTTTCATCAAGTTTTTCTTCCAGCATAAAGATCTTGCCCCACTGGTCTTACTAATAATTTCGAGTTCGAATTCTAACAGTTACTAAACATCAGTCATGGTATTTTTCTTTGAACGCATCAATATTGACACTACACGTTCATTTATTTCATGGGGTCTTCCCAATCTTGGGTCAAGTTCTTTAAGAAGCTCAACAACATTAGTTAACACATTTTGAAGCCACCATACCAACCCTCATATGTGCAAAGTAAGAATCATTTACACCCACACTTACACTCACAATTTCAATGGCTCTTTCAGCTCAGAGACTCCAGACATTTTTCCTTGGTCATCCTCTTGGGTATGAACTGGTAGTATATGTTTCTGATCTCAATTTTTTGCATAAAGCTCTAAACAAGTGCTACTGTAGTGGCTTGAATTCACCGTTTTGAAAATATCATTTAATGTGGAATACAGAACCATGGAAAATCTTCATGCCAACATTTCTCTGCATTTGTAATTGAAACACGAAGGCTTTCCTTGATGGGATCTGGGGGGACCAACATTAGCTTAACAATGAAATTGTCAATAGACATCTAAGCGTTGTACCTGATATATATTATTTGCTTCGGTACATTGACTCAGCACTCTAAGCGCTTTGTTTTGGTACCTCTTTGCAGAATAAACAATGTTTTGCTGTAGCGTTTCTCTTTAGGTGGCCCGACTGGATCTATTAACTGGGCACACTTTGTAATGCCTGTAGATTCAGCAATCATTTTTGATATCTAGATTAGTGTTAGCTCCATGGTGACTCACACGTCACAAATGCATCTATTTGTGGCACTACTCAAAAGTGACATGTTTTCTATGCCTTTACTTTGCTTGCCCCAAACATAGACAATTTTAACACAGGCTATTAAGTTGAATAATCCTATACTTCGGTCTGTGAGCTGGCTTTAGCTATGAAATTGAGTCTAATCTCACACAAGTGTAACCGACGTCATAAAAAAAATGTCTTCTTTTTAAAAATTGAAGCTTGCAGATGCTTTAAGAAGTTCAAATCTTTTTCTCTTTGAAGAGATAAGCTTTGTGGAAGGGAGCTGGTCTGATGTGCTAGGCATTGTTGCTTCATTTGATAATTTTTCCATGACAAAAAAAAAAAAAAGCTGAGGATTAAAAGAATTAATGAAGAGCATTAATGTGAATTTGAGATAAATCCTCATTATTCTGCGTGAAAGTGATTTAAGCCTCCTGATTCCTTGGCTTTCTTGGATGGCCACGTCTGCGGTGTTTTGCCCCAGATTTACTGAGATATAATTGACATACAGCATTGTATTAAGTATAAGGTGTACCACGTGATGTTTTGATAGATATACATATTGCAAAATGAATATCACCACAAGGTTAATGAACGTATCCTTCACTTCACATAATTACTATTTTATTGTGGTGGTGGTGGTGGTGAGATTGAAAATTTGTCCTCGTAGCAACTTTCAAGTACAGTTATTGTTCACTACAGTCACCATGCTTTATCTTAGATCTCTGTCCCTTATGCATCTTCTAACTGAATGTCTGTACCCTTTGACCAACATCTCTCCATTTTTCCCGACCCCTCAACCCTGGCAACCACCGTTCCACTCTGTTTCTGTGAGTTCAATGTTTTTAGATTTCATATAAGTGGGATCATACAGTATATGTCTTTGTCTTATCTCACTTGGCATAATGCCCTCAAGGTCCATCCACGTTGTCGCAAATGGCAGGATTTCCTTCTTCTTTATAGCTGAATAGTATTCCATTGTATACACTTACTTTCTTTATCCTTTCGTCCGTCCGTGGACATTTAGTTTGTTTCCATGTCTTGGTTATTGTGAATAGTGCTTTGCAACACTGTTTTGAAAGTCATCTCTGACAGTTCAGTCTAGAACCTGTCACTCCAGCCCTTGCAACAATCCTATAAATCTCTAAATCCCTGCCAACTAGACTGGATTTTGCTGTCCGCAGTAGAACTTCAAATGATACAATGACTGGTACCAGAAGTGGCTGCTGACCTCAGAAATTCAAAGACATAAATCTGGAACTGGTTGTTTAATCTGAGTGGATCTGAAAAGAGTGAAGAGATCTTGAGTTTACCTTGAGAGGATGCCTTATGGGACTCACATGTGGTCTCTTAGAGAGAAGTAACTTTTGGAGACAATTTTGACAGACCAAGCCGCTACTGACATGGCACAGTTATGGCCATGAACAAAAGCACCACCAGGGATGTGAGATGGGTGAAATCCTTCTAATTATATTTAGTAGTTCTGAGACAGGAAATGACAGCCTTAGAGTTTTCAGTTTTAAGCCATGGCCAGAGAACCAGATAGTTCCAATGACTGCCATACGATGATATCTTATCTCTTGTAACCACAGTCTGGATCTGTAGATTTCTGATTTATCATGTGTGCCGAACTCATAGCTTCACCAGGTTTCTGAAAAGATCTAGAAGCAGCGACCAACCCAGTAGCAATGAGAAGCCCTCGTGTTTAACTTGTGGTCTCTAAATTTAATTTTCCACCATGACGAACCCGGGCAGAAAATTTTTCCAAGTTATGTATGGTAAGTGACTTGTCCCCAGAAATATAGAGGACTATTATGAGTCAATAGTAATAAGACAAACAACCCGTTATGAGTAGGACAAATGTTTGAACAAATACTTCACAAAATAAGTTATAGAAATGGTTAACAAAAACCTAGAATGAGCTCATCATTAGTCATGAAGGGAATACAAATGAAAACCAGAAGGATACACCACTACACATCCAACAGAATGGCTGAAATTTATAATTTTTTTAACGTCTATTTATTTTTGAGAGAGAGAGAGAGACAGAGACAGAGAGACAGAGAGAGAGGGCGAGCATGAGGGGAGGAGGGGCAGAGAGAGAGGGAGACACAGAATCCGAAGCAGGCTCCAGGCTCTGAGCTGTCAGCACAGGCTCCAACATGGGACTTGAACCCACAAACCGTGAGATCATGACCTGAGCCGAAGTTGGATACTCAACTGACTGAGCCACCCGGGCTCCCGGAATGGCTACAATGGAAGGGCCTGCCAATACCAAGTGCTGTAGAACATAGGAAGCAATTGGATGGCTCACTCATTGGTGGTGAGTATGCAAATACAGTATAGATCCTTTGGAAAAACAGTTTGGCAAGTTCTCATAACATCAAGCGTACACATGGCATAAGACCCAGAAATCCCATTCTTGGGTATTTTCCCAAGGAAGGAGAAACATATGTTCACACAAAAACCTGTGTATAAATGTTTAGAGCAGATTTATTGATAACAGTCCAAAACTGGAAAGAACCCAAGTGTCCATCAACCAGTGATTGGATGTTGTATATCCGCGCAGTGCAGTCGTCCTCGGCGACGGAAAGGGACAAGCTCCTGATATATGCAACACCATGAACAAATCTTAAAAGCTAAACTAAGGAAGCCAGACACAAGAGGTAGCATGTTGCATGGTGCAACCGATAAGACATTTTAAAAATACAAAATTATAGGGAGAGAAAACAGACCAGTTTTTCCCGGAGAAGAGGGCTGGAGGGAGAGGTCTGACTTCAAAGGGGCATGAAGGAAATTTGGGAGGGTGGAAATGCTGTACATCTTCATTGTGATAACAGTTACACAGCTGTAAACATTTGCCCAAACTCATCCAGCCATATACGTTCAAGTAAAAAGGACCAAGGCTGGGGGACGGACAGAGGCAGGCAAGGGACGGAGTTTGGAAAGTATGAGAGGAATTCAGGAGAGGGAGAGTTTTGTTTTGTTTTGTTTTTTTACTAAAGTCAATCAGAGGGTCTTGTATGAAGACAGCATTTGAGCTGGGCTTCGTTAAGTAGAAATAAAAGAGTATTCCAGGGGTTACACGAGTTGCGGATGACCTGGCAAACAGTAGGTGCTTAATAAATATTTGTGGAATAGGCGCAATGATGAAGGGACAGTGAGCGAAATCCAGAGGAGAAAAGTATGGAAAAATTGGGGGTGACAGTCGGCTTGGCTGGGGCTTGTGTTGGGGGAGAGAGGTGGGCGGCCCAAATAGGAAATGGGCAGACGGTTTTGCATACCAGGCTAATGAGTTCAGACTTTATTTTTAGGAAGCCGATTGAAGTTTGAATAGAGGGGTGACACGTCTAGATTGAGAAGTTCTGGAAGGCTGATCTGCCTCTGGTATGGTCTCTCGTATCGATGCAGGAATAGGAGGCAGAGAGGAACCGAAGCCATCAGACGTCAAAAATGGTGGCCCGGATTGGGGTGACCGTAAGGATTAAAGAGGAGGAATAGATTAGGAGACAAAATGAAGAGGGCCCGTTGACCTCACTGCCGATTGGAGTGGAGGAGGGTGGAGGACGAAGAAGGGAAACTGAGGTCTTAGGCCGTTGGGAAGGGTGGGATCAAGAGGAAAGAAAGGTGGAAGAGGAGGAGATTTTGACGGGCCAACACAAGTGCCGTGAGGACAGACTGGACACCCTAGGGCCTGGAAAGTGGGCCACGCAGGGGTGCAGCTTAGGGGAGCCTGGACAGGGGGTTGGTGATGCGGCAGCCATCGGCGCAGATTCCGGCTGGGGGCCTGTCTTTGGGGGAAAGCGCTAGCATCCCAGAGTACGCGAATCCAGAGCCGGTCCGCGGGCCAGAGGCTGAGGCTGGACGGCCTGCTGATTTCCAGTGTTCACCCGGACTGGCCGCAACAGTTAGGAAGAGCAGGGTTGCCGTGTCCACCCCGCGCAAAGCTCTGGACTCGGAGCTCGAGGTGCCTTCGCTGCAGACCGCTTACCCAAGGCGGGACGGGGGGCGCGCGCGCAGCCCAGCGCGAGCTTTCAGGGCCGAGGCGCGCGCAGGCGCGGCCGGTGTCGCCTAGCAACCAAGAGCAACAGTGGCCTCGGAGGCGCGCGCGGACGGCGGCGGGTGCGGTTCTCCGGGCGCGAGGGGCCGCCGCTCGGCGGGATCCGCCGGCAGGTAAAGGCGGGCGTGCGGCTGCGCGGCTACTCCCGCGGTTTGGAGGGGCCCGGGGCCGAGGTCCCCGCAGAATTTGGGCAAGGGGGAGGTGCCCAGCGCGTGGGGACCTCTGGGACAACCGACGGAACGAATGCCTCGTTGGGGGTCGTCGGTCCCTGCCCTGTGCGCCCAGTATCGGCCGGGGATCCGGGTGGGTTTCCTAAGCATCCTGGCCTCCTTCCGTTTAACAGGTGACGAAACAGGCCCCGAGAGGGGATCTGAGAGTCTGAGATTCCGTTCCGTGCCTCCCAGCAACTCAGGAAACGAGTCCCCACTGGCTGTAGTCTTCCCCCTTCCTTCACAGTTTTTAAAATAAGGCTCCTCCTCAGAAAACATTTAAGGTCGCACAGGCTGAAAGCTCACAAAGAAGTACAAACGGTCGACAAATTTGTGGGGGGAAAGCGTGGCTCCTTTCTAATGACGGAGGAGGTGGCCATTTAAAGCAGATTTGTTTTTGTGCTCAGTGCGGTGAAGTTCATGCCTTTTCATCCAGTTACTTGCCTTTCTCTTAAAGAAGCAGTTGAGGACGTGGATGAACATTTTATGTCCAAGGGGGTTCATTGCAGCCGTATCCATAATTTCAGGAAATGAGAAACACATGTTCAACAATAGGAGCCTGTCTAGATACATAGTGGATTTGACAATAGTATTTTAAATGACATGATATGCTGATTCACTGGAGATGATTGGAGCAATGAATGGACACAGAGATTTCACGAACCTGTCCATTAGTGTAAAAAAGCAGTAGGGGGGCGCCTGGGTGGCGTAGTCGGTTAAGCGTCCGACTTCAGCCAGGTCATGATCTCGTGGTCTCGTGATCCGTGAGTTCGAGCCCCGCGTCAGGCTCTGGGCTGATGGCTCGGAGCCTGGAGCCTGTTTCCGATTCTGTGTCTCCCTCTCTCTCTGCCCCTCCCCCGTTCATGCTCTGTCTCTCTCTGTCCCAGAAATAAATAAAATGTTGAAAAAAAAAAAAAAGCAGTAGGAAAGGAGGGCACTTGTGGGGATGAGCCCTGGGTGTTGTCTCTAAGTGATGAAGCGCGGGAATCTACCCCCAAAACCAAGAGCACACTGTACAGCCGGTATGTTAGCCAGTTTGACAACAAATTATATCAGAAAAAAAAAAAAACCAAAAAAAAAAAAAACCAAAAAACAACCAGAAGAATATGGCAGGCAAATGGTTCCAGGAAAGGAAGTTGAGAATAGGAGATCGAAACCCATGTAGCATGGTAAAATCCCTATAGAAAACACACAAAAAGGAACTATCCTGAAACAGTGCTAATCTCCCTGAGTTTATTCCTGAGTGATTTTTTTTTTTATTCCATGTGCCCTTCCTTGTTTTCCAAATTTTCTGTAATGAAATGTATTCTGTATAACTGGACAGTAGACACAGAACTATACAGTTAAGCAGGGTTAAAATGGTAAATTTTATGTTGTGTATATTTTAGCACGATCGAAAACATCACTGGGAAGGGTGGTAAAATAGTCAAGGAAAGCAGGTGTGCTTCAAAAAGTCAAAGGGATTTGTTTTTTTAATTTTTAAAGTGTTTGTTTATTTTTGAAGGAGAGAGAGACGGAGTGTGAACAGGGGAGGGGCAGGGAGAGTGGGAGACACAAAATCCGGAGCAGGCTCCAGGCTCTGAGCTGTCAGCATAGAGGGCCATGGGGGTTCTCTCGAACCCACAGACTTGAGACATCATGACCTGAGCCAAAGTCAGATGCTTAACTGACTGAGCCACCCAGGCGCCCCAGGATTTGTTTTCTTAATGGGGCGTCTCTGGAGCTTTAGAGGCAAACAAATCTTTAAAGAATAAACGAACATAAGATAATGTGGTTGTATCGTGTTGATTTTAAGTGAAATGTTGAATTTACAACGTTAAAAAAAAACACCTTATGGTCATCTTTGAGGCTCATCGCCCCTGATCTATGTCAGCTAAATACTTTGTCCCCCATTAACTACTATACTCAATTTGGTAATAAAAACACAAACTAAATGCTTCCTACTTTACGGTACTGCCTGGGATCGACTCCATTGCTGTCGTCCTGTGTTGAGGCAATTCTAACCTCTGTACTCTTCAGCATGCCGTTACTCAAAGCCACTATCCTGAAATGGGAAAAAATCAGTTCCTGAGTGAAAATCAGATGATGTACAGTAATTCAATGCAAGTATAATTCAGTTCTTCTTAAACATTATTCATAAGGAGTTCTTCTGTAAATCAAAGGCTGCTCTACCTTGGAGTCGATTACGAAGCACTCTAAAATTTCTTTTTCCTAGAGATTAATCGCAAGATAGATTTGCATTTGTCCAGAATGGTTTCTGTCTATCTGCCTGGAATATCATAAACACAAAATCTAGGGTCTGTGTGCTTTTCAAACACCTATGAAAGATGTTTGAGTTTTGAAAAAAGTATTGCCTCTAAAATCTGAAAAGAAACTTGAAAAATTAATGTAAATGTTTTAATATTAAATTATATTTGAGAACAGTTTTCTCATTTTGCAAGAAGTTTGAGGCATACAACCTGCTGAATAATTTCAAATGCTTGATTTCAAAACTTTATGTGATGAAAATCATATTTAATGGGGAATGTGGGTACATTTTAATGTTTTAATATACTGGATGTGAGGGAGGGCATCACAGTGTCAGCTTGCCCAGACCCTCAAAGATCTTGAAATTTATGTGACCTGAACTGAGGGATCTGGATGTCTTTCAGAAGCCCCTAGGAGTTTCTATGAACATGTGGCGTTTTAAAACATGTGATAAATTCTGGTTAGTGCCTCTAGTGCTAAGAGTTGCTTTTGTCCCTTGAGAGACCATCTGAACCAATCCTGACATTGTAGATTCTCACCAAAGATTTTTGACTTCCCAGAGTTTTCTGGAAACTGTACTAATTACCCTGAGACAGGTTTGTAGCATCTGAGATTGCCCAAATGCCAAACATAACCTCTCATTGGAGAAAACTCGAAAGGTTTCTAGAGTTATTTATTCTAACAGTCCCCAACATCTTGGAAAGTCCTCTGTACCCAGATGGGGTTACTGCTCTGTGGTTTATCAGCTGTCAGTACCAATCCTTTGACTTTTTGTCTGCACAGTCATGGACCTACGAGGGCAGGGAGAAACAGGTCTCGTAAGCAGTAACCCCAACTTCTCCAGAATACATCTCTTCAGATTCTCAATTACTTTTTTTTTTTTTATTGAGCTATGGATTATATTAGAGAAAACTTCTGGTTATCTGGGAAAATGACACCAACGTTCATTTGGAGTTGCCTTGTCTTGGGTATCAGTCACAAAATCATACTCCCAGGAAAAACAGTTAATGATTTTTATACATATCGAATACCTACCATGTACCAGATACTGTTGGGATAGATCAGTGCAGGAAAGCAGACAAAAATCCACCCCGTTGTGGCAGAACATTCTTGGAGCTCTCAGAAGTAAATTGGATTTAGTCTCCTAAGCACCCCATCAGTGAGCTATATGCATGGTAAACTGTTTCCCGTTATGTAAGTGAAAGTTAGGCCATGGATGTGTTCACTTCCTTACAAGCTGGAAGCCAGGACTGGTGCCCAACAATCTTAACAGTAAGTTCCTTAAAAACTGTGGCGTTTGAAATAAGACTGCAGGTAACATATTTGTACATGTACGACCATTTCTACCTATATCACATCATCTCTTTTTTAGGTAAAATTTATTTTTTTTTAAATTTCTTTTTCAACGTTTATTTATTTTTGGGACAGAGGGAGACAGAGCATGAACGGGGGAGGGGCAGAGAGAGAGGGAGACACAGAATCGGAAAGAGGCTCCAGGCTCCGAGCCATCAGCCCAGAGCCTGACGCGGGGCTCGAACTCACGGACCGCGAGATCGTGACCTGGCTGAAGTCGGACGCTTAACCGACTGCGCCACCCAGGCGCCCCATGGTAAAATTTAAATGAGGAAATAAATCTCCTTCGAAGGGCATCCATAGGTAACTGAGAGATTTGTGCGTATACAAGGTACAAATGACACTTTAACTAATTACTGCATCTTTTTCCAGAATGGGTAAAAAGGTAAAGAAGGAAGCGGAACCCCCTCCTAAGGATGTGGTAAGTTTCTGATTTTAAGACTAGTAGCCCGTTAACAACCAGTTTTAAAAATAAATTGTTCCAACTGTTTGGCATGTACCAGCATATACATGAGTACACATTGGCAGAAGTCCAAAGTCTGACTAATGATAAGATTAGTTAGAGAAATCTAACATTATATAAACAAACATTTACAACGTTGTCATTACATAATCAGCACAATTAGAGAGTAATTATTAGCTTTTCCAGGATGCGGATGGCGTGTTTATGGGCCTAGTTAATGACCAAATAGTTTTGGTTTGTTCTTTTAAATATTTTAAATTGATATTTGCTGGTCCCTCGTTTATGTTAATCATCCAAGTGCGTTTTCAAAAATAACTAGGAGTTTATGCTATAGCTATTAGCTCTGTATATGAGGTTGTCTGAAGATGACCATTTGAACATCAGAAGGCTCGTATTTTCCAGTTCTATGGAGAGAAAAGTCTGGGTTCATCATCTTTTTCTGTTCCAGATGTTTGAGTAATACATTGCCTAAAACACAAAGCCCTGTCTCTCTTTTCAAAGTACGTTTTTATCTTATTTCTCTTAAGGTTTATGAATTACCAAAAGATTATGTTAAAAATAAAAAATGAACTTGGACAGTTTTCAGATTAGAAACTTATTTTGAGGGACACCTGCCTGGCTCAGTCGGTGGAGCGTGTGACTCTGGATCTCGGGGTTGTGAATTTGAGCCCCACGTTGGGTATAGAGATTACTCAAAAATCAAATCTTAGGGGCACCTGGGTGGCTCAGGCAGTTGAGCGTCCGACTTCGGCTCAGGTCATGATCTCACGGTTCGCGAGTTTGAGCCCCGCGTCGGGCTCTGTGCTGACAGCTCGGAGCCTGGAGGCTGTTTTGGGTTCTGTGTCTCCCTCTCTCTCTGCCCCTCTCCCGCTCCCTCAAAAATAAATAAACATTAAAATAAATGAAGAGATGAAAAATCTTTAAGAGCGAAAAGAAACTCATTTTGAAACAGACATTTGGTGTGATTTTCTTCAAGTAAAATGTGACTGAAAAAAAGTGTTTATGGTCCGTCAGTAGACTCACAGGGATTTTACAGTTTGAAGGAAGCTGGGCTTAGTGCAAGGTCTTTCCAACAGCACTGGAGCTTTGCGGTTACAAATGTGAGCTACGTCCCAGCCCTGCGTCTCATGACCTGTGTTATTTGGCACAGCGTTGCCAAATGTGGCCATGTTCTTTCAGTTCTTGTTTGAAATTTCTTCAGTGTGAATTGTGAGGCCCAACTCGTTTTGGTTGTTGTGTGAATTATAATGAAGTAAAGCTCATCACGGTTCTCAGTGCCTGGCACATAGTTAATGCTACTAAATAAGACCTAATGTTGCGGGTCTCCTTTCGACTCTGATACACAGACCCACACAGACACACACCTATGTAACTTCCTGTGTTTGATCCTTCAATACAGTTGGGAACGAAGACTCCAGAAGTATCTGTCCGGGGGCACCTGGGTGGCTCAGTCGGTTAACCGTCTGACTCTTGGGATCGGCTCAGGTCATGATCTCACGGTTCCTGAGATCTGGCCCTGCGACGGGCTTTGTGCTGATACTGTGGAGCTGGCTTGGGATTCTCGCTCTCCCTCTCCCTCTCCACTGCTTCTGTGCACTCTCTCTCTCAAAAGAAATAAACTTAAAAAAATAAAACGAGATGAAGGAGAAGCATCTGTCTGCTCCAGTCTAGGAACACTTTGCAGAGATAGATGGCCATTGTGGTTCACGGTACAGTTTCATCATTCCAATTGCTCTCTTTTGGACATCCTCCTAAAATGTTCCAAATTCTCTTATTTTTTTTTCATTGCCACTTAAGTTTGAATTATCCCTTTTTGCTGCAAAATAGCATTTTTAGAAAAAAGATTTTATTTTTAAGTAATCCCTACGCCCAGCATGGGGCTCGAACTCACAACCCTGACTGAGCCAGCCATTTTCCCCGGTCAATATCATTATTGACATATTATTACCGGAAAGTGGACTAATGAACACAGTACTTGATGACAAACATTTTCTGATTAAAATTAGAATTAAGGGACCGTTAAACAATAGATGTATTTGTCTAATACACTTCCTATAATTTTGTAATGTTTTGCTGGCTTGTCCTCCGTATTCCAGTCCTTGGGGGGCACAATCAAGGGCTTGAGAAACAGTTTTAAACCTAGCGTTAACAGAAAACTAGCTCTTCTTTCTCAGTTCACGAGAGCCTTAGGGACAGCCAAAGCATGTGTAGTGGCCAATGTCAAAGAAATTGCTGTCTATGTTTTCTTCTTGGAGTTTTATGCTTTTAGGTCTCATAGTTGCATCTTTTCATCCATTTTGGGCTTATTTCTGTGTACGGTGTAAGAAAGTGGTCCAGTTTCATGGTTTGTGTGACCATGTAAGCATGGGTTTATTTCCGGGCTCTCTATTATGTTCCATGGATCTATGTGCCTTATTTCTGTGCCAGAATCATACTGTTTTGATGACGACCGCTTTGTAGTACGTCTTGAAACCTGGGATTGCGATACCTCCAGCTTTGTTCTACGTTCTCAAGGTTGCTTTGGCTATTTGGGATATTGTGTGGTTCCATACAGATTTTAGTATTATTTGTTCTAGTTCTGTGACAAATGTTGTTGGTATTTTGATAGGGATTGCACTAAGTATCCATCCATAGATGAATGGGTAGAGAAGATGTGGTATATATGTATATATATACAATGGAATATTACCTAGACATAAAGAGGATGCGGTCTTGCTGTTTGCAACAATATGGATGGAGCTAGAGGGCATAATGCTACAGGAAGTAAGTCAGAGAAAAATAAATACCCCGATTTCAGTCAAAAGTGGAATTTAAGGAAAAAAAGAGATAAACAACAACAAAAAAACAGACTTTAAATACAGGGAACAAACTAGTTAGTGGTTGCCAGAGGGGAGATAGGTGGGGAATGGGAGAGATTAAGAGGCTACTTATAGTGGGGCGCCTGGGTGACTCAGTTAAGCCTCCGACTTCGGCTCAGGTCATGATCTTGACGTTCGTGAGTTCGAGCCCCGTGCTGGGCTCTGTGCTGACAGCTCGGAGCCTGGAACCTGCTTCAGATTCTGTGTCTCCCTCTCTTTCTGCCCCTCCCCTGTTCCCACTTTCTCTCTCTCTCTCTCTCTCTCTCTCTCTCTCTCTCTCAAAAATAAACATTAAAAAAGAGTATACTTACTGTGATGAGTACTGAAAAATGGATAGAATTGTTGAATCATTACATTGTACACCATAAGCTAGTATAACACCGTAGGTTAATTATGCTTTTTAAAAAAGTAGAGTGATCCAAAAAAAAAAAAAGGACGTATATACCAATTACCAATGGGCCTTGACCGTGGCCTTTCCTCTTAGTCCTTCCATACTTCTCTTACTCTGACTATATGTTAATAAAGCTGGCAGATTAGTGTTAAACTATGTAACCACTTTCTATCTTGTGAATTCAAGTACTTCAAAACAGTATACCACAATGTCAACTGTCTGAACTTGGCATTTGTGCCAAGGTATACCTCTTCAAAGTCTATGAAAGCGTTCTTGTACAGAGTATAAAAGAAAACCAAATTTCAAAGATGGATGTATAAATGCTTTAAAAAATTAACTTTCCTGTGCCAACTAATAACAACTGGCTTCTTATTTCCAAAGATTCGTGTTGTTATTAGTCTTTTGTATACTAGTTAAAATGGGTAATGGGGACAGAAAGAAGAATGTTCAGTTATATGGTTAAAACAAAAAGGTCCCCTTGCTTTTCTTAATTTTCGAATCATCAAAACATACATTTAATGTACGCCCATGTGGTTTATTGACCTCCATTCCTTCTCGTGAAAGCCACCACTAGCTAAGAAGATGCTTGGAGGCGGGGAAGATAACGGCTTGAACGACCGATGCAACTATAATCTACCTCCCCAAACATTTCCACGTCTGGCTGAAAGGTTGTTTGTGATGCTTTAACAAAAGGAAAACTTTCTATGGAATGATTGCATAAGAGAATTAGTAATAGAAACAACCTTAGAAGGCAATATTTACTATAAGGCAAGATATTTAGGGACTAAGGATCCAGGCTCTGGAAATATACCGCCAGAGACTGAATCCTCACTCCATCTGGAGGCCAAGTTCCCGAACTCTGTATACTCCGGTGAGGATATAACGACAACCACTTCATATCTATTCACAGTGGGGAGGCAAGGTTAGGTAAATATGAGATGCTTAGAACAGCGCTTGGCACTAGATGAGAACTTGGTCAAAGTTGTTATTCTTCATGATGTAATTGAGAGTACTGTTGATCATCCCACAAATCTTGAGAAGTTTTGCGCATTGTCAAAGGAGGCAGGGAGATCAGCTGTGGAAGACCAGCTGGCCACTAAAGTTCCTGGTGGCCTGGAGTGTGGCCCTCATGCTTCATGGTCAGGTTTTCAAGTTCATGAGCATGGAACTTTTATTTTCTTCATAATTCAGAGGCAACTGAGTTTCAGCGGACTAAATCCACAGTATCTAAACTCACAAGGGACTGTGACCTGGTTCTGGAATCTCACTGTCAAGTTAACTGAACGTTTATGTATTTACGTTAATGGTTCTGCACCTTCTGTCCATAGTTAGGTGCAAATGGGGGGGAGCTAAGCTCGCTGAGTGTTGAGTCAGAGCATCAGGCGACAGCAGGATCTGCTTCCTCACGTGGGTGACCAAACCCAGTTCCTTGGAAGAGTGGGATGTCTCCAGTGACTTGTCTTCCCCGGACGCTCCCGTCAACCTCCGAATGCAACCCTTAACGCGTTGTCACGGGCTGCCAGAACTGCCTGGACTTATTTCAGAAATGAAGCTTCATGGGAATTAATTTTCCGATGTTTCCCCTACATCACAGATTTTAAAAAGTCATGATTTAAGAAAAATTAGTATAAATTAAGAAACATGCACAAAACCATATTCTAAAAAAATCTTGCTTACCTTGATCTAAAAGTTTATTTCAAGTTGTAAAGAAACCTAGAGGCCATTTTAGCTGTTTTCATTTTAACCTTGTCACTTTTTACTGGATTTTAACTGATGTCTAGATGCTCTCTACGAAAAGTCCCTACTAGAGTGAGACAGTCCATTTCTGTTCATCTGTCTCTCTTTTCATGTATAATTGGTTTCCCCCCTGATCTGAGACCAATGATGTAGCAAACACGCTCCAATAGCCATCAAAAAAGCCTTTTCTTTGCCCTTCTTGGTACCATAAAAATTACGAGACTCTCATGATTTATCTGTTTTCACTGAGTTCAACTTTACAACTTTGTATTCTTTTAGGCCCGGCCTAATGTAGTAGTCACCAGTCACCTGCGGTTATTTAAATTTAAATTAATGATGATTAAAGGCATAGTAATTGAAATTAACAACTAAAAATAAAACGAAACATTCAGCACCTCTGTCACCTTACACTTCAAGTGCTCAAAGGCCACATGCGGCTTGTGACTGCTATATTGGGCAAAGCAGAATCAGAACATTTGCAGTGTTGAACTTTGTGCTGGACAGCATTGTTCTAGAAGGTCTCGTGTCCTTAACAGAGATGTAAAAGTATCTCTGTGAGACTATGGCTGCGCTAATTGACTGAACTTAAAATTCAGAGTTTAGCCAAAACGCTTCCCCTTTATTTCACCCTTTCTGTAAATAACTTTGGTTCATCATTTGTTTTGTATACAGCGTGAAATTATAATTTCACAACCAGCTTGCTGGTGAGTGACTGTGAGTTCCTCACGGGAAAGCAGATGGGCTATGTAATTACAGCACAGTATTATTTATTTAGTTGTGTGGCATTCTGTTCTAGCTATCATTTGATTCTCAGCACCTTTTTAAATAAAAAATTACTATAATGCTGTAGGCTCTGTAGGAGAAACAGATGTCATGCCAAGTTTTCTCCGCTCTCTGCCAAATATTGGTATTTCTCCTCCTTTAACAGCTCTTTAGACTGTAACTCTCACAGTCTGAACCTTCCCTTCAAGCTTCTTGTACTCCATATTACCTTTTTCTTAAAGACGACCAGAAGATAGGTCAAAATACCAAAGTGTTTTCTCCACCCCTGAAGAAGGGTTACGAATATTTACGATGGGTTCGGTTTAAGTATATTTTCAGTATATATATTTAACTGCAGTCATTGTGTGGAGATCGTGACATTAAGTATGTTTTAACAGAGCATATTTATTCACATGCTTATAAAATCAGCTTTAAAAATCTTGAACTATCAGTGGTCTCTGAAGTGCAAGTTCTGAAGTGGAAGGGAACTTTGTCCTGAGTGGGGGTGGATAGAGAAGACAGCCAGCAGAATGCCAGGGAAACTGTTGTGGGCGGCAAAGACGATTTAAGGCTGTGATTCTCAAGGGTTGGGGGGGGGGTGCGGTCAGGGAGCCCTATGAGGGTGGGATGGCCACCGTGGACTCCCTCCCCACAAAAATGCCCACCAAAAGTTTTACATACAATTTTAGTGGAAGGATCTATCCCTGAAGCCCATTGATGGCTCCACGAACCTCAGGTTTAGAACCTTCTTTTCTGACATCAAAAGACAGTACACGGTTAAAGCCCTTTCAGGCCACAGGCATAAAACAGAAGTTTCCAGAGGTATTTTCATGCACTTCTTGATAAACATTTATTGAGTATTTCCACATCCTGGGTTTATTCTAAGTAATGGCCGTAGAGAAATTACACAGTCCTTTGCCTGAAGAAATTCATCCACTTATTAGACAAATATTGAGTGAATGCCATGTACAAGTGTTTTTCTACCTCCTGGGCATATACATGGGAGCAAAACAAAGTTCATAGCTTATATGCTAGTTAGGGGAAGCAGTCAATTAACAAATAATAATATAATTCGGGTAGTAATAAGATCAATGGGGAAAAATAAAGTAGGATATAAGGATGGGGAGGGATGGGGCTACCTCAAATAGAATCCAGGTCAGGGCAAGCTTTCTCAGTGGGGTCACATTTAAGAAAGACAAATGGAATGAGGAAGTCTGCTATGCAAATATCTGGGAAAGAGCACCCTAGCTTAGAGAGCACTGTAGCCATACTAAGACCTTACTTAGTATACTTGGGGAATGCCAAGAAGGTTGATGTGACTGGAGACTAGAAAGCAGGGAGCAGGAGATAGGGATTAAAGGTGGGAGGCTGGTGGTGATCATGGCCTTTTCCGCTATATTAAGGAGGTTGGATGTTTTCCTAATGTGCAAAAAGGGGAATCCGTTGGAGGGTTACAAGTAGAGGATTAGTGACATCTCATTTATATTTGAAAGGAAAAACATTAAGATCATTCCAGCTACACCAGGAAAAGTGGAAACTGGAAGACCAATATGGAGGCTATGACGGAGGAACGATGAGCTATGCAGCCCGGTGGCCTGAGTAAGCAGCCATGTTGAAGGCAGAAATGACAGGATTTGCTGCTGGATTGCACGTGGGGTGTGAGAGGAGAGGAGGTGGGAGATGGTTCCAGGTTTTGGGCTTGAGCAACCCAGGAAATGATGGTAAACATACTGAAGAAGACACGTAAACCCAAGAAACAACGCAATGCATTAAGTGCTGTTACAGAGAAGTTCAGAGGAATATAGCTGTGAAACAAAACAAAACAAAACAAAACAAAACCTTCAAAGCAACAACTGCCACAACCACAACAACACCCCAAGGATTTTTTTTTTTTTTAATATTTATTATTTTTGAGAGAGACAGAGACAGAATGCGAGTGGGTTAGGGGCAGAGAGAGAGGGAGACACAGAATCTGAAGCAGGCTCCAGGCTCCCAGCTGTCAGCACAGAGCCCGACGCGGGGCTCGAACTCTCGAGCTGTGAGATCATGACCTGAGCTGAAGTCGGTCGCTCAACTGACTGAGCCACCCAGGCACTCCCACCAAGGATTTTTAATACCCAAGCTATCATGAAAAAAAGCAATAAAAAACTCATCCAGAAAGATGCAAGCCTGACAATTCAATCAAGTAAGCCATAAGCTTCTACAGTTTCAAACGTTGTTTGTTATTTTAATTCTCTAGAAATGAGATTAAAATGTCAAGAAGTGATAAGTAAC
Organism: Prionailurus bengalensis; assembly: GCF_016509475.1. Classification (NCBI taxonomy): domain Eukaryota; kingdom Metazoa; phylum Chordata; class Mammalia; order Carnivora; family Felidae; genus Prionailurus; species Prionailurus bengalensis. The sequence continues at coordinate 21,385,072 of NC_057358.1, forward strand.
GTGGTGTTCACTGTTGATGGTCTTAGAAATATTTTGGTGAACTTGGGGCGCCTGGGTGGCGCAGTGGGTTAAGCGTCCGACTTCAGCCAGGTCACGATCTCGCGGTCCAGGAGTTCGAGCCCCGCGTCGGGCTCTGGGCTGACGGCTCAGAGCCTGGAGCCTGCTTCCGATTCTGTGTCTCCCTCTCTCTCTGCCCCTCCCCCATTCATGCTCTGTCTCTCTCTGTCCCAAAAATAAATAAACGTTGAAAAAGAAATTAAAAAAAAAAAAAAGAAATATTTTGGTGAACCAATGAGGATGAAAGTCAGAGTGGAGATGTTTAGCAGGAAGTATGAGGGGGAGAAAATGGAGGAAAATCAATAGTTCCTAAGAATTTTCTCATAGTTTTTTTTTTTTTTTTTAATGTTTATTTTTGAGAGAGAGACAGAGTGCGAGCAGGGGAGGGGCAGAGAGAAGGAGACAAAGAATCTGAAGCAGGATTCAGGCTTGAGCTGTCAGCACAGAGCCCGACGCAGGGCTCGAACCCAGAAAATGTGAGATCATGACCTGAGCTGAAGCCAGACGCTCAACTGACTGAGCCACCCAGGCGCCCCAATCGCTCCTAAGATTTTTGACTGTGGAAGGGAAGGAGAGCTAAGATAGCACCTGGAAGATGATTAATATCTAGGGAAATATTACTTTTGTTTTAAAATAAGAGAGTTTTGAGACATCAGAGTGTAGAGAGGCTAAAGTGGTGGAAGTTTGCAGAGTGCCAGAGAGGAGGGAAATATCTAGGAAAATAGCTCCAGAAATTTAGTTAATGATTCCCTTGATTCTTTGAAGTCTAAGCTGCACAGGGTGAAACTCATGTTCATGACAAAGAACAGGCATGAACAAACTATCAGAGAGCTACAAGAATAATTTTAAGATTCAGACCCGCCTGGAGGACATTCTAATTTTGATCCAAAAGATTGGAGAGATCTTGTTGAACATCTGGGGCATTAAGTAGAGCCCCCAGCAGGGTCATGCCTTAGTTGTAGTATGGCTAACCCAGCCCTAGAGCAACGGCTTCCTCAGACCTGCTGGAATAATGTTTTCAAATAGGCCTTACGTAGATAAAGCTGAACCATAAATAAGACAACCGTCTAGCAGAACAAAATTCAACATCCTTTAAGAGAAGGACCCCCAGTGGTGCCTGGGTAACTCAATTGGTTAAGCGTCTGACTTAAGCTCAGGTCATGATCTTGGGGTTCACGAGTTTGAGCCCTACATTGGGCTCTGTGCTGACAGCTCAGAGCCTGGAGCCTACTTCGGATTCTGTGTCTCCCTCTCTTTCTCTGCCCTTCCCCTGCTCACACTCTGTCTCTCTCTCTCTCAAAAATAAATAAACATAAAAAAAATAAAAAAAGAGAAGGCCCCCAATACAATCCAGACACTCAACAACATAATTTTTACAATGTTCACTTGCCAGTAAAAATTATTATATATGCAAAGAAAAATGTGACTCATATTCAGAAGAAAACTCAGTTGATAAACCAGTATAGGAGATAAAATCGGACACTAAAAAATTCAGTTGTCCAAAAGAAGATGGAAAAAGGAACCAGGGAACAAATAAGAAAAGGAGAAAACAAGGGTGCCTGGGTGGCTCAGCTAATTGAGCGTCAGTCTCTTGGTTTTGGCTCAGGTCATGATCTCACAATTCATGAGTTCAAGTCCCTGGAACCTGCTCTGGATTCTGTGTCTCCCTCTCTCTTTGCCCCTCCCCTGCTCATGTTCTGTCTCTCCTTTGAAAATAAATATTAAAAAAAATGTTTTTAAGTGAGAGATTGTCAAACTGAATAAAAAAACAAGATCCAAAGTGTAAGCTGTCTATAAGAAATCTCTAAATATAAAGATATAGCTAGGTTAAAGGTCAAAATATGGAAAGAGACATACTGCAAACTAAAATCATAAGAAAGCTAGAGTGCCTATATTAATACTAGATGAATTATATACCAGGGCAAATCATATTACCAGAGAAAAAGAGACCCATATCATCATAATGAAAAGGTTCATTTGTAAGAGGAAAAATGGTCCTAAATATTGTTTACCTAATGACACTTGTTTAAAATAGATGAAGAAAAAAAGATCTCATTTGCCATAGCATCAGAAACAACAAAATATTCAGAGATAAGTTTAACAAAATAAATGCAGTGCCTATATGCTGAAAACTATAAAGCATTGCCAAGACAAATTAAGGAAGACCTAAATAAGCGAAGAGATATACTATGTTGGATACAGATACATTGCTAGTGGGAACCAAGATAGTAAAACTACTTTGGAAAAACCTTATTTTTTTGGAAAGTTAAACCTGTACTACCAGTCAAGCCAGAAATTCTACTCCTAGGTGTTCACTCAAGAGAAATGAAAATATACATCTACAAGAAGACTTATATGGAAAAGCCCATTGCAGCTTTCATTCATAGTGGTCCCAAGTGAAATAACCCAAAGGTCCATCACTAACTGAACGGATAAACAAATTGTTATGTTTATACAATGAGATACTACTCATCCGTAAAAAGGAATGAACCACAGATACGTGGAATAATACGGATGAATCTCATAATCATTCTGCCAAGTGAAAGGGGCCATACGTAAGGGGTACCTGTGCCATAATTTCATATTTAAAGAGTTGAAGTTAACCTACGGTGAAAGGATGCAGATCAGTGGTTGCCCAGAGGAGATATGGGAAAGGGAATCAGCTGCAGAGAGGCAGGAGAGAATATTTTGGGGGTAATGGAAAGTTCCACATATTGTTTGGAGGGGGTTAGTTAGAGGTACCTATACATTTATTAAAACTCATCAGACTTAAACTTAGGTGCATTTTATTGAATCTAAATTGGCTCTCTGCAAAGTGGACTCAGAAGTAATGGGAATAATCCAATTGTTAGGAAGAAGTTGACTACTCAAGAGGAAAAAAAGGATGATTAATGGTATGACGTAACTGACAATGTGTAAGTTCTATGAGAATAGGGGACTTGATTATCATGTTTAGTATGCTGTTCTGAGTGCGTGGCATTATTAGCGTTGAATGAGTGTTTATTGAATCAATGAGAGAATTAAAGGTGAATGGGTTAAAAATCCAAAGCACACATTAGATACTGGGCTTAGATAGTAGGAGAAACATTTTCTCTAAAGTAACAGAAGAAGATATAGATAAGTTTGAGACGCTTGTGAAATTATTGATCTTGAATTTACAGCAATACTAATTTTCCCTGTAGCTTAACATCCTCCAAGAATGCTTGGATGTCGGGGTACAAATGCAAAGAAAGAAAATTCTAGTGTTTGTCCATATTCTAGAATTGATTTGGTGACAAGACAGAAGGATGAAAAAAAAGTTTATTTAGGGTTTGGCAGGAGTGTTATTAAAATAATAGATCATAATCTAAGCAAGATAAGAAACAAAGTGGAAAAAGCAAATAAAGAAAAAAAAAGCAAATAAAAATAATACCAAGGATTGGTGAGGAGGTAGAACAACTGGAACTCTTTATCTTTAACTAGTGAGAATGAAAATTGATAAAAGTACTTTAGAAAACTGTTCAACAGTGTCTATGAAGGGTAAACGCGTGTCTACCCTATGACTCATCAAGTCCATTCCTAGGTATATGCCCAAGGGAAGTGAGGGCATATATCCATAAAAAGACGTGTGCAAGAATATTCATTGCAGCTTTGTTCATGATAGCCTCCAGCTGAAAGACAAGAACCTAAACTGGTATATTCATAAAATGGAATAATATATAGCCATAGGAAGTATGACTTAGTAATACAAAAATGTGACTGAATCTCAGAGACATTGTGCTGAGCTAAAGAAGGCGGACATGAAAGAATACATGTTATATGAGCCTATTTATTTATTTATTTATTTATTTTTTTCAACGTTTATTTATTTTTGGGACAGAGAGAGACAGAGCATGAACAGGGAGGGGCAGAGAGAGAGGGAGACACAGAATCGGAAGCAGGCTCCAGGCTCCGAGCCATCAGCCCAGAGCCTGACGCGGGGCTCGAACTCACGGACCGCGAGATCGTGACCTGGCTGAAGTCGGACGCTTAACCGACTGCGCCACCCAGGCACCCTATATGAGCCTATTTATACAAAGTTGAAGAACAGGAAAAACTAATGGATGATTTTATTTTATTATTTATTTATTTACTTTTTTTTACTAAAGGATGATTTTAAAAGTCATAGAATGGTTATCTTTCTGGGGGTGTTTTTCGGAGGGGAAAGGAGCGTAAGGGAAATATTCAGAAGTGATAAGAATGTTCTATGTCTTAGAGAGATAGATCTGAATTTGTATTCTGTAAGATCAGGTGGAAGACGTATATATCACTACACAAAAAACAAATTTTGACAAGCTGACAATCTTAGTTACTGAGATCTATTTGCCTTACAGGTGTTTATTTTGACCACTGATAATATTTGGTTTTCTTCCTATCATTTTTAGGTTTTTGGGTTTTCTTTGCTATATTTTCATGTTGTGTTTCTCTTGTTTTTTCTTCCCTTTTTCTGAATTGAGCAACTTTCTTTTGTAACCTTGTCTTTTTGGTAAATTGGAACTTTTACTATTTTTCTGTAGCCTAGTAAACACACATATTTAAACCTGTTTTTTTATATCAAGGAAAAAATAAATAATAACTAGGCAATAACCCAGTTCTCTTTACCGAAACAATCTGGTTTCCTTTACCTGAGCTTTATTGAGAAAAATCTAGAGTTTTAATTCCAAATTATATTTTCCCTTATAATGTGTTATCACTACTTCAGAAATCCTTAAGAATTACATCATGATTCACAACATCATTATCATTCAATTTTACTATATATCTCATTGTATTTATTGAGATAGTACTATTGTTTTTTATATCTTGTCTTCCCCAGTGTTGGCTGGAGCATTTACCAAGTAATTTCTTTAAGGATATAGTTAATGTACTTGTTGGGTTTGTGAGTGCCTGCTGATTTTCAAGCCTCAATCCCCAAATGCTTTCCTCCCTTAAAATTTCTCCGGGTTTCCAGGTCGCTGTGCTCTCCCGATCAGTGTTGGAGCCAGTGTCTCCGCCACAGCTCTCTGCTCTGCTAGAGGCCATCTTGTCCCATTGGTTCACGTCACCGGAAACCCACAAGTACTATAAGCTTCGTGCTTGTGGCAGACTTTCAACGAAGATTTGTCTCCCCAGAAAGAGTCTAAGAGGCTTGAGAACAAACACCATGACTTTTGTAACTCTCACAGTTTCTAGTAGAGAGTTAGACATATACAAACAATGGCTTTAATTTGGATGTTAGATAACGCTGTCCCCAAATCCAATGGTCGTTTCCCCTGCGAGGACTATTTTTATCCCAGCTGTGCCCTTTTAGGTCACAGCTTACTGCTACCTTCTCTGTCTTCTGTACTCTTCCAGCCTCACACAATTATACCTCCTTACTCAGAGTAATCTGTCTCTCCATTCTCTGCCTGAAACTGAACACCAATGTTTGTTATATCTCCAGACACAATAAGATGTTCATTTAGAAAGGGACCACCACGAAGAGCCAGCTAAAGCTTTGCAATTCAATTTTTTTGTCTTTAACATAAGCAGAACACCCACCTTCACCAGTCTCTGGAAATGGAAGAAAAATAGCGTAACAATTTGTTTTCTCCTTGACCAAAGAAAACCCACAAGAGTCATGCATTTGTTATTGTGTATTTTGGCTACCCGTGAATTCTGAACATCTCAGAGCGGAATATAGTTCTTCCTAGAGCTCTATCCTTTTTTTTTTTTTTTAGTGTTTTCATTTTATTTGTGAGAGAGAGAGAGTGAGTGCGAGTGGCAGGAGGGGCAGAGAGAGAGGGAGACACAGAATCGGAAACAGGCTCCAGGCTCTGAGCCGTCAGCCCAGAGCCCGACGTGGGGCTCGAACTCACGGACCGCGAGATCGTGACCTGGCTGAAGTCGGACACTTAACCGACTGCGCCACCCAGGCGCCCCTATTATGCTGTTTATACAGAAAGGGAAACTGTGTGAAATTCTTACAGGTTAAGTAACTTGTTGGATTCCACATGGCTCAGTTGAAAAATTAGATCTGTCAGATTCCAAAATACTCTGCTCCTCCTGCCATCACCCCAGGAATTCCAAAGCCACCAATATTGGCAACCGTATCTCTATCAGTGATGTTTTTTTAAAATAAAAACTTTACAATGCACTTAGTGGGCAGTGACCACATCCTTTTTGTACGATTATGTTCTCTTCAAGTTTCTAGACGCCATTCCCTTTTTCGGTGTGATTTTTAAAGCTCGTATGTGAACCTGATTGTTTTCTCTCTACATTTCAGTTTGATCCACTAACGATTGAGAGCAAAAAAGCGGCAACTGTGGTGTTAATGCTTAATTCTCCAGAAGAAGAAATTTTGGCTAAAGCATGTGAAGCCATTTATAGATTTGCTTTAAAAGGTTTGGCTTTTTCAGTTTATTTTTCGATTTCATTAGTTTCCTAAAATATTTACTACATAATGGGCACTCTCCTTAGTCTTTAATTCACTTCTTGTCAGATGAATTCTTTCAGACAGCCAGAATATCACTTAATGCATTACCTGAAAGTAATATATCTCCCTAAGTGCCTAACTTAATCTCAAGGAGTAATTTAGTCGCTGCATAGAAGAGTCATGTTGAAGGTTGGATTGTAGTCTAAAAGATTGTAAGTCACGGGAGCTGAAAGAGCTCCCAAGGGTCAAAGCTGGCACGATTTGAGCAGCAAAATAAAGTCGTATTGGATTATAACCCAAAGCATAAGTAAATGTTTATGAGCCTATACTGATAAAAATAAATAATTGAATAAGTAAATAATTCGGAGAGAAAAGACAAATCTCCCACGCAGAAGAATTCCAAGTAATTTATGTACTCTGCCCTCAAGGACACAGAATATAACTTTTCACTCTTTAGGTATGAGCTTGGCATAGTGACTTCTTTCCAAAGATTACAATATGGAAGCAGGGAAGAAAGAGGAAGTTGACAGTGGAGAAACTTAACAAACACTCTCTCAGCCAGGTGATCAAAATCAGCATCAACAGTGATAAGTCATATTGATAATAGGCGATCTTGACACGATGTAATGAAAGTGGCCCTTCCGTTATTTGTTCCCCCAAAACTTATAACCCTCAAATCAGGACAGTTCCAAGTCAGGGACACTCTACAAATACCTAACCAGTACTCCTCAAAATGGTCACTGCCGTCAAAAACAAGAAAAGTCTGAGGAACTCTCATAGCCAAGAGCAGCTAAGGAAATGCGATGACTGAATGTCATAGGAGACCCAGGGTAGGATCCTGGAACCGAGAAGGAACATTAGACTAGAAGTAAGGAGATCTGAATAAACATAGACTTTAACTAATAGTAACGTATCCATATTAGTTCATTAATTGTGACAAATGTACCTACTAATGTAAAATGTTAATAATGGAAAAATGGGTGTGGGATATGTGGTAACTCTATACTCTCCTCGCCATTTTTCTGGAAAACTAAAACTGTCGTAAAAAACCAAAGTTTATTTCAACACTGTAAATGTTACAGGTTAGATTCTATTGCAAGGTTTATTCATAGAGGGTTTATAAACGCAAATGATAATTATATTTTAGTTCATTCCAAGTGGTGAGAAAATGAGACTTTTATTATACTGTGTAAGTTTTTTAAGTTTCTTTATTTTGGTGGTGGGGAGGGGCAGTGTGCAAGCAAGGGGGAGGGGGAGAGAGAGAGGGGAGAGAGAATCCCAAGCAGGCTCCATGCTGTCAGCGCAGAACCCAACGTGGAGTTGGATCTCATGAACCATGAGATCATGACCTGAGCCAAATCAGGAGTCAGATGCTTAACCGACTGAACTACCCAGTCTGGCATTGAGAATACTTGGAGAGTTTAGGGTAACTTTGTAATTAAAAACAAACAAACAAACAAACAAAAACTTTTAAACTAAGAAGGGAGCAATTTGACTTTTTTTTTTAATTTTTTTTTCAACGTTTATTTATTTTTTTGGGGACAGAGAGACAGAGCATGAACGGGGGAGGGGCAGAGAGAGAGGGAGACACAGAATCGGAAACAGGCTCCAGGCTCTGAGCCATCAGCCCAGAGCCCAACGCGGGGCTCGAACTCACGGACCGCGAGATCGTGACCTGGCTGAAGTTGGACGCTTAACCGACTGCGCCACCCAGGCGCCCCGCAATTTTATTTTTAAGGAAATGATACTTTAAACATTATGTTTGGGACTTGTCGGAGAGAACAACAAATCATCCTGTTAGCAAATGGTGAAATAGTCTCCTTGCTATCCCACTCTAGTCATCGTTGGGAATCCAGGTAAAAACCAGAATCATGGCTTCTGGCAGAAATGGTCCATGAGTCATTGCGTGGAATTCTGGGCTAGATTTCAGGGAGACTGGCTCATGCAGTTACGGCAGCACGAGTCTCACTCAGCCACAGAGTCATCCAATACCATCTCCTTGCATATGACATGAGGTAAAGAAACGGGTAGATTATGTGAAATCAACACAGAAGATATTGTAAGTCTGGTGTTTTATACTAGAGCAGTATTTTCTATTTTTTAAAGATAAATGATGGGACTTTCCCCCCGGCCATGAAGGAGTAAGGGGTCAAATTTACTTTCCCAATTGAAACAAGTGAGAAAACAAAAACATACGAAATAGCAGTTGGCAAAACCCTGAGTATTAGGCGATGAAGGACAGTGACCATTGAGAGACAGGAAATGAAGGAAATGAACTCTATGATTACATCAGCTTATTGATTTCAGAGAATATCCAGACCGCATCACGGGAAGGGTTAACCTGTACAGAGTCTGGTAGACACGGAGTTGAGAAGACAGATCCGAAAGTTAAGGGAGACAAAGGAAGCAAGGGTTTTCAGGACGGTAACAGAGAGGAAAGAGTTGCATAGAAGGGGAACTGGAGATTGCTAAAGGGTCCAACTCAAGACTGATCAGGGTGTGTATGTATGGGAACTATTTGAAGTCGGACAAAGGACCTAACAGGATCAGTGCTCACACAGGGCCACAAATAGGGCCCGTTCCCATCAGCCAGACTGGAAAACTCAAGATTCATGGACGATTGTATGGAACATACACAAGGGTCTTACTTCAATAGTTAGAAATAATTAGTGCTAGATGGAGCTCTGTTCTAGTACTATCTAATGAATATTTAAAAAGCAAGACCTGAAGGGATCAAATTGTTTCCAGATAATTGTGTCCCAAAACAAATTTGAAGAATATAAAAATAACCACTTACCAACTAGGTAAAATTCACAGTGTCTGGCATCCAAGAAAAAATTCCCAGGCGTGAAAAGAAGCAAGAAAATTCGACCCATAATGAGGATCTAAATCACCAGTAAATCAAAACTGACGCAACGTATGTGTAACCGGAGTCTTTGAAAAAAATGCGAGAGGGACAGAAAAAGAATTAGAATAAATAAGAGTTCCCAATTCCTCTAATTTTTTTTTTAATTTTTTTTTCAACGTTTATTTATTTTTGGGACAGAGAGAGACAGAGCATGAACGGGGGAAGGGCAGAGAGAGAGGCAGACACAGAATCGGAAACAGGCTCCAGGCTCCGAGCCATCAGCCCAGAGCCCGACGCGGGGCTCAAACTCACGGAGTGCAAGATCGTGACCTGGCTGAAGTCGGACGCTTAACCGACTGCGCCACCCAGGCGCCCCCCAATTCCTCTAATTTAATGAAAACTCCAACCTTCTAGATCCAAGAAGCTCATAAAAGCCCAAGCACAACGAATATGAAGAAAATTATATACTAAGGTCTAACAAAACAAAATTGCTTGAAAAGAGTAATAAAGAGAAAAATCTTAAAAGCAGTCAGAGGAAGGGGCGCCTGGGTGGCGCAGTCGGTTAAGCGTCCGACTTCAGCCAGGTCACGATCTCGCGGTCCGTGAGTTCGAGCCCCGCATCGGGCTCTGGGCTGATGGCTCGGAGCCTGGAGCCTGTTTCCGATTCTGTGTCTCCCTCTCTCTCTGCCCCTCCCCCGTTCATGCTCTGTCTCTCTCTGTCCCAAAAAGAAATAAAAACGTTGAAAAAAAAATTAAAAAAAAAAAAAGCAGTCAGAGGAAAAAACACATTACATTCAGAGAAATAAAAATAAGGATGACAATAGATTTATCATCCGAATTATGCAAGCAAGAAGTCAGTGGAGAAACATCTTTAACTAAAGCTGAAACTGGAAGAAAAAATAAAAACTTTAAACCTAGAATTCTATTCCCAGCAAAAATACCTTTCAAAAACATAAGCGAAATAAAGTCTTTTTCAGACATTCAAGAGCCAAAGTAGTTTATTGCAACCAGAACCGTACTACTAATTATGGTAAAGTAGGTCCTTCAGGAAGATGACACCAGATGGAAATGTGGATCTACACAATACAATAACAATAAAGGTAGAACACTAGAAATTTAGCATATAAAGTTTTTCCTTATTATTTAAGTCACTTAAAAATCAAATTGGTTATTGAAAAAAATTTAATGAAACATTTAATAAAATGTTTATTTTAATTTTGAGAGAGAGAAAGACAGTGAGAGAGAGAGCGAGAGAGAGAGCGAGAGAGAAACAGAGCAGGAATAGGAGAGGGGCAGAGAGAGAGAGAGAGAAGGAAACACAGAATCCAAGGCAGGTTCTGGGTTCCAAGCTGTCAGCACAGAGCCTGACGTGGGGCTCAAACTCACGAAAACCTTGAGATCATGACCTGAGCTGAAGTCGGATGCTTAACCGACTGAGCCACCCAGGAGCCCCTCAAATTGGTTATTTCAAACAAAAGTAATAATCATATACTGTGCCGCATGAAACATTTGTATAAATAAGGTATATGACAACAACAGAACCAAGGGAGAAAAGGGAAAAATGGAAGTGTACTATTATAAGGTTCCTCTACTGTCTGTCAAGTGGGATATCACCACTTGAAAGTAGACTGTGATAAGGACATATAATACAGACCCCAATACAACACTAAAATAACAAAACAAAGGGTAATATCAAATAAGCCAACAAAGGAAACGAAACGGAATCATAAAAATAATCTTCAGTTCATAAAAAGAAGGCAGAAATGAAGAAGAGTAAAACAAAGAATGAGACACAAAAGACAAATAGATGGTAGGCTTAAACCTTAAACAGATGACCGAACGAAATGTGAATGTCTGAGCACCTCAGTCACCAGCGTGAGAGTGTCACATTGGATAAAAAGCAAGATCAGGGGCGCCTGGGTGGCGCAGTCGGTTAAGTGTCCGACTTCAGCCAGGTCACGATCTCACGGTCCGTGAGTTCGAGCCCCGCATCAGGCTCTGGGCTGATGGCTCGGAGCCTGGAGCCTGTTTCCGATTCTGTGTCTCCCTCTCTCTCTGCCCCTCCCCCGTTCAATCTCTGTGTCTCTCTGTCCCAAAAATAAATAAAAATGTTAAAAAAAAAAAAAAAAAAAAAAAAAAAAAAAAAAAAAAAAAAAGCAAGATCAGACTACATGCTGCCTTCAAGAAATGCACTTAGAATATAATGACACAAATAACAATAGTAAAAGGATGAAAAAAAAAGGTATCTGGGACGTGAGGGTGATCTGGCTGCGACATCTGTCACCCCATTGATTGCCACGGTTGATTCGGCTGATCTGGCTGGCTAGACGGGTGTCCCCTTCCTGCCTCACGTGCGTCCCCTCCCGAAGCTGTGAGCTCGGTCGAAGAGGACGACCTTCCCCAATAGAAGAGGACCGTTCTCTGGTCAAGGGTATACGAGTAGCTGTGTTCCCCTCCTGGAACCTGTAAACAGGCTCTCAAGGCCCATTTGTAGGAGAATGTGTGGTAGTCAAGTTTCCATGACTCCAGACACATCCAAATGTGACACTGAACGTGGCAGTGGCAGTCGGCCTTTCTTAAAAAAAAAAAAAAAAAAAAAAGATATCCTATGTTAGCACTAATCAAAAGAAAGCTAGAGTGGCTGTATTAATTATCAGAAAAATAAACAGCAAAAAGAAGAGTATCAGATAAAAAACCTCATTTTATAATAATAAGGAAAGAGTCAATTAATCAAGAAGCTATGAAAAAAACCTGAGCAGTTATGTCGTTAATGTCATACCTTCTAAATACGTGAAGTTAGAAATGCAGGGAGAAATAAACATCCACAAGTATAGCTGAGGATTTTGATAACCTCTTAATAAATGAAAAAACAAGTGGATAGAAAATCTGTAAGGATATAAAAGATTTGAAGAGCAATATAAATGAATTTAACCTAATGGATATTTATAGAATACTCCAAGCAGAATGTACATTCTTTTCAAATGCACAGAGGACATTTATGAGAGGAGGCAATATTCTGAGCCATAATACAAGCCTTAATAAATTTCTTTTTAAGCCTGAGTGAATTTAAAAGGATTCCAATCATATAAAATATATGTCAGACCACAATAGAATTAAATTAAAAATCAATTCCACAAAGGACTCTGGACAACCCTTAAATAGTTAGAAAGTAAACTGCACACTTCTAAATAATCTGTGATTGAAAGAATTCAAAAGGAAAATCCAAATTGAAAATGAAAGCACAACATATACAAATTTGTGGGATGCTACTAGAAGAGTATTTAGAGAGAAATTTATTGTACTAAATGCCAGCCGGAAAATAAGGTCTTGGGGCATCTGGGTGGTTCAGTCAGTTAAGCATCCAACTCTTGATACTGGCTCAGGTTGTGAACACGCAGTCATGAGATCGAGCCTCGCATTTGGCTTCATGCTGATCATGGAGCCTGCTTGAGATTCTCTCTCTCTGCCTCTCCTCCTCTCTCAAATAAATAAATAGACATTAAAAAAAAGAAAGAGAATAAAGTCTCAAATCAATGACTTCAACTTCCACTTTAAGAAACTAGAAAAAGAAAAGCAAATTAAACCCAATGATTAGTAATAAGGATATATGAGCAGAAATCAATGAAATAGAAAACAGAATAATGGACAAAAGTAATGAAATGAAACACTGGTTTTTTGAGAAGATCAATAATAATGAAACAGAGTCTTAAATGCAGAGAACAAACTGGTAGTTGTCAGAGGGGAGGTGGGTGGAGAGATGAGTAAAATAGGTAAAGGGGATTAAGAGGTATGAACTTTCTATTATAAAATAAACAAGTGAAATATGTGTGTGTGTGTGTGTGTGTGTGTGTGTGTGACTCTTGAGCCAGATTACTAAAAAGAGAGAAGGCAAATTATCAATACAGGAATGAAAGAGGGGACATCACTCTGGGTCCTACAGATATTAAAAGGATAATATTAGGGGCGCCTGGGTGGCGCAGTCGGTTAAGCGTCCGACTTCAGCCAGGTCACCATCTCGCGGTCCGTGAGTTCGAGCCCCGCGTCGGGCTCTGGGCTGATGGCTCAGAGCCTGGAGCCTGTTTCGGATTCTGTGTCTCCCTCTCTCTCTGCCCCTCCCCCGTTCATGCTCTGTCTCTCTCTGTCCCAAAAATAAATAAACGTTGAAAAAAAATTAAAAAAAAAAAGGATAATATTAACATTATGAACAATTTAATGCCAATAAATTCTACAACTTAGATGAAGTAGGCAAACTTATTTTAAGACATAAACTCCCATAGCTCACTAAAGAAAGTATAGATAGCCTGAATATCCCTATATCTATTACAGAAATTAAAATTTGTAGTTCAAAACTGTCTCACAAAAAAAGCTCCAGGTCCACATATTTTCGCTGCTGAATTCTACCAAATACTTAAAGAAGAGATACTACCAGTTGTATATAAACTCGGGCAGAAAATTGAGAAAGATGGAATAATCCCCTATTCATTCTGTGAAGTCACTATTACCCTGATACCCCAAACAGACAAAGTCATTATAGGAAAATAAATCTGCAGGTTAATATACCTCATAGATATAGATAGATATAGATATAGATATAGATATAGATATAGATATAGATATAGATAAAGATCATGACCAACGAGATTTATTCCCAAATTGCAAGGTTGCTTTAACATTTGAAAATCAATCAAGGTATTTTACTATGTGTGGTAGGCAGACTAATAACTCCCCTAATCCCTGGAAGTTGTGAATATGTTATGTTCCATGGCAAAGGCGAAATAAGGTTGTAGATATATTTAAGGTTGCTCATCAGCTGATCTTGAGAAGAGGAAAATATCTTGGATTATCCAGGTGGGGCCTATATAATTACAAGGGTCCTTATAGGTGGCAGAAGGAGACAAGAGAGTCAGAGTCAGAGGAAAAGATGTGACAGCAGAAGCAGAGATGGGAGTGATGTGATTGCTGGCTTTAAAAATAGAAGATGCTCATTAGCCAAGGAATGTTCATGGGAAGAAATGAGAATGGGTTCTTGCCTAATACTTCAAAAAGGAACGTAATCCTGTCCGCATCTCAAATATAGCCCACTTGGCCAACTACATACTCCTGACTTCCAGACCATAGATAATATATTTGTGTTTTAAGCCACCAAGTTTTGGGTAATTTGTTATAGCAGCATTAGGATATGAATAGACTATATTTAAAAAAAGAAAAACCATATTATGATCTGAATAAATGCAAAGAATTATCTTTATAAAGTCCAGTGTCTCCTCCTGATAAAATATCTCAGCAAAGTAGGAGTAGTTACAGACTTCCTCTATGGCCAACTAACACTTAATAGTGAAAGGCTGAATGCTTTCCCCCTAAGATCAGGAAGAAGAGAAAAATGCCTGCTCTTGGCTGTGTGGGAAGTTCTAATTAATGCAATCAGGTAAGAAAAAGAAACAAAAGGCATCCAGATCGGAAAAGATGAAGCAAAACTATATTTGATTTATAGACTATGATATCATCTTTTATATAGAAAAGCCTATTGAATCTACAAAAAAGCTACTAGAAATAATACATTAGCAAAGTTCCAATTGGAAGTTTAGCAAAGTTCCAATTCCAGGTTTCCAATTGGAAATCAACATGAAATTTAACACTATTTACAATAGCACCAAAAAGTATGAGATCATAGGATGAATCTGACAAAAGGTGGGAAAAAATCTGTACACTGAAAACTATAAAATATTTCTGGGAGAAATTAAAGAAGTTCTAAATGAATGGAAAGAGATACTGTATTAATGGCGTGGGAGATGTCAATTGTTAAGATGTCATTTTCCCCCAAATTGATCTATGTATTTAATGCAATTCCTACCAAAATCTGAGCAATTTTTTTTTGTAGAAATTGACAAGCTAATTCTAAAATTCATATGGAAATGCAAAGCTTCTAGTAAAAGTCAAAACAATCTTTTAAAAAAAATTTTTTTTGTGTTATTTTTATTTGAGAGAGAGAGAGAACACGAGCAGAGGAGGGACAGAGAGACAGAATCTGAAGCAGGCTTCAGCCCAGAGCCTGATGCAGAGCTCAAATTCACAAGCAGTGAGATCATGACCTGAGCCGAGGTCAGATGCTTAGCCAACTGAGCCACCCAGACATCCTGAAAGTGAAAACAATCTTGAAAAAGTAGCAACCTTGAGAACATACTCTTCCTGATTTAAGACTATTATAAAGCTACAGTAAGTAAGATAGCGTTATTGGCACAAAGATAAACAAATAGATCAAAGAAGCAGAATAAAGAAGCCGTACATGGGCCCACATATATATGGACAATTTTTCTACCAAGGTACAAAAGCAATACAGTAGAAAAAGTCAGTCTTTTTAACAAATGGTTTTAGAATGAGATATCCACATAAAACTTAAAACTATAAAACTTCTAGAACACATAGGAGAAAACCTTTCTGACCTTGGGTTAGCGAAAAATTTCTTCGGTATGACACTAAAACATAATCCATAAGAGGACAGTTGACCGGATGTTATCAAATTTACCCTGAACACACACACCTAACCAAAAAAAGATACACAGGTGGCAAATAAGTGTGTGAAAAGGTGTTGTGTGTTAACCAGGAAATTAAAGCAAGAGTGAACTATCCCCACACACCTATTAGAAGAATGGCTAAAATTCTAAACAGCATGAATTCATGGCAGCATGAAGTGCTGGTGAAGATGTGGAACAACAGGAACTTTCATTCATTGCTGGTGGAAGTCCAAAATAGTACAGGCACTTGGGAAGACCGTTTGGTAGTTTCTCGGAAAGCTAAACATAATCTTATGCATTTCTCAGAACCCATAGAGTTGTACCACACAGTCAGTGAACTGTAATGTACATTGCCAACTCTAGTTAATAGCAACGTATCAATATCGGTTCATCAATGGTAACAAATGTGCCACACTAACGCATGATGTTAATAATCAGGGAAGTGGGGGAAGGAAGAGAGATGGAGAGTATGCGAACTCTGTATGTTTTGTTCATTTTTTTTTATAAACCTAAAACTGCTCAAAAAAAGGTCTAGTAATGTTCTTTTAAAAATTTTTTTTTCAACGTTTTTATTTATTTTTGGGACAGAGAGAGACAGAGCATGAACGGGGGAGGGGCAGAGAGAGAGGGAGACACAGAATCGGAAAGAGGCTCCAGGCTCTGAGCCATCAGCCCAGAGCCTGACGCGGGGCTCGAACTCACGGACCTCGAGATCGTGACCTGGCTGAAGTCGGACGCTTAACCGACTGCGCCCCCCAGGCGCCCCGGTAATTTTCTTTTTAAAGATAGGCTATAGATCACGAGAAAATCTTTGTCAATCATATATCTGATAAAGGACTTGTGTCCAGAACTCTCAAAACTCAGTAATAAAGTAAACCAAGTTTAAACATACATATGAGCAAGAGATTTGAATAGCCACTTGGTTAAAGGGCCATATGGATGGCAAAAAAGTGCCTTTGGCTCAACATCATTAGTCATGAGGGAAATACAAATTAAAACCATGAAGAGATACTATTTCACAGCCACCGGGATTACTCTAATCAGAAAGATCGACAGAAATATTGGCTAGGATATGGAGAAATCGGAACCCTCGTACATTGCTTATGAGGATGTAAAATGGTACCATCACCTTGGAAAACAGTTTGGTAGTTTCTCAAAAAGTTAAATGTACATCTACCACATGATCCAGACAAAGTGTGGTATATCCATATGATGGTGTAGGACTCAGCAATAAAAATGATGAACTATGATACATGCTACAACATGGATTCATCTCAAAATGATCAGACTGAGCAAAACCTGACAATAACAAATTCATACTCTATGATTATATAGAGTTCTGGGAAATGCCAAATAATGTATAGTAACAGGAGGAAGAGGTCACAAAGTGTCAAGAGGAAACTTTTGGGGCTGTTAGATACGTTTTTTTTTTTTTTTTTCCCTTAATGGTGCTGTTTGGTTTCATGGGTGTTAAACATGGGTCAGAATTTATCAAATTGTTCTCTTTAAGTTTGTACCGTCTATTGTTTGTCAATGATGCCTCATAAAAACTGTCAAAAAAGAATAAAAATAGATGTAAAGATTACACAAGCTATTAATTTTGCAAATCCTCTTTTGCTGGCCATAAAATTATAATACACAGCGTTGTTTATAAAGTGAGAAGAAATGTATTTTGATGAAGAAATAATTCAAGTTATGTAATAAAATTCTCAGAGCAAAAATTTAAAGACAAACTTAATTTTTATGACAATATGACATATAAAATACCTTTTTTATTTAAGCATAAGTATCTTAAAATTTATATTAAAGATTCATTTGACAAAATGTTTTCATCTAAGAAATTAAGTTTTAGAATTTCCTTAAGACGCAAATATTGGAAGATTTGAAGAGAAGTTGGTGATAGTCAAAGCAAGACTCTGGCATTACGTGGCCTTCTGGGGTTTCTTGCCACAGCTAAGGAGTCCCCAGTTACCCTGGCGGCTCCCCTCTGTGCGTGAACCTTCACGCTAGCTGCAGACACATCTTGGATGACAAAATAGGTGCTGTAACCCCAGTGGGTGAAAAACGAGCCCCCTGAACTCACCCCACCATCCCACTTTAACTTGAAGTGGGGTCCGCGTATGTTAATGAAGTCTCGTGATTAATTACGCCAGTACATGACCGGCACTATGCTAGGCGCTGAGGATACGAGAGAATAGAACAGAAAGGGTATCTGTCCTCGTGGAAAATTAAGTGCTAGTGGAACAGGCAAACGAGGCAAGGAGGTGGCTAAGGAAATAGATTAGGGAAGAGGAAGAAAGGCTTGGACGTAGTGGTAACATTAGCTAGGGTGGTCAGGGGAGACCCTCTGAGCAGGTGCAGTGTGAACTGAGAACTGAAAGACAAGAGGAAGCCAGCTCTTGAAATAAGCATCAGGAGGAAGGAAAGCAGCAAATGTCGAGGATCCCTGCGCTCTAAAGTTTATTCCGAGACAAGTATATGCGGAAGCAAAGAGGAATGTGAAAGGCAAACAGCAAATAAGAAATTAAAATGGCACCAGGAGAATTTTGATGAGACTGATGATATTCATGCATGCTTTTTTTTTTACCTGTGATATCAGGTGAAGAAAACAAAGCTACCCTCCTTGAACTTGGAGCTGTGGAACCTTTAACCAAGCTGCTCACCCATGAAGACAAAATTGTAAGAAGAAATGCTACCATGATATTTGGAATCCTGGCTTCTAATAGTAAGTATCAACTCTCAGACATAATCTCATGACCTCATGTAATGCATTATCCTTTTTTAAAATTTAACTTTAAGGGGTTTGTTTTTAATTTTATTTGAACTGACTTTGATGTTAACGAAAAGTTAAATAAATATAATACAACAGATTATGATTTCATATTTTAAGAACATATTTTTCTTCTTATTTTACTGTTTATTTATTTTTGAGGTGGCGGGAGGGGCAGAGAGAGTGGAAGACAGATGATCGGAAGCAGGCTTTTCACTGAAAGCACAGAGCCTGTTGCAGGGCTTGAACTCATGAACTGAAAGATCATGAGCTGAGCCAAAGTCAGATGCTTAACAGACTGAGTCACCCAGGAGCCCCGAGATATTTTTAAAATATAAAAATACATGCAAATATATCCATGTAAAACTCTCAGCGTTGGTGACGTGGTAGATTTGAGTCTAACAAGTTGAAGGGCACTCATTGTCTCTTAAAATAGCTCTTTTCTGGAGTTAGCATGATGTAATTTGTCCGCCCATATGTAAGCTACACTTCGTATGTATTTCATAGTGAAAGTAACCCAGGGCGAAGAGGTTTGATACATTTATTTTTCTGAAACTGCAAAATATACTTTGCCAAAAATAATTTTAGACATGGATTTATTTCTTAAATCAGACCTATGGCTTGAATATTTTCATATGTTTAATATGGTGAAATGATAGTATTAGTTAAAATATGCTAGTATGTCTGTTAGAATACCGGTTTGACGAAAACTCTGCCAATAAAGGCAGTCCCTGACTAATGAACAGGAGGCCTGTTTCACTTGAAAGTCATTTTCATGTTACAATGGTAGGTTTCTGAGTTAGCCACTAAAGGCCTTGTGACTTTATAATAAAACATGACATTCTTGGTGAAGACTGAATGAACTCTAAACCGAAACCCAGGCAGTTAGGAATAAACATATCTGTCTGTCTCATGGCATGCGGCTAAAGTTATCATACTTTCCCCCCCTCACCAGTCTCAGCAAAAGCACAAGCTCAGTTTCCTCCCTCAACTTCCTGACTCCCCCCCCCCCCACTTTCCTGACCCCTGGGGTGAGACAGGACGGGAGAGGAAGGAGGGGCTCTTTATTCCACGCTGTCCAGCAGGGACGGCGGCATTAATGTCACAGACAGGAAGATGGGAAGTGACGGGGAAGGAGAGTTTTAGGTGACACCTGTGCCCTTACAGCCAACGCCGCCAAGACTGCGTGAACACTGCCTGCCGTTCTGGGGGGGGGCTGATGGAGCCCCGCTGGGGCTGTCAGTGGAAGGGGATCTGGAGGCAAGTGAGGCTGTTCTGGAAGGCAGGGGCTCTGGGGGCATTTCTGGCTGCAGGATGAGGACAGTCGTGGGGGAGTGGATGCTCTACCAACCCAGATTTTGGTAACATTAGTCAACACTCACACAGCATTTACAGTGTGCCAGGCGCTGTCCTACATGCTATTTGTACATTCAGCCATTTAATGAGGTCGGTGCTATGGTCATTCCCTTTATATGTGCGGCAACTGAGGTACAGAGAAGGTAGTAATCATTTGTATCGTGGGGCCTTCATGAATTTGTCTCAGTACTGTCTGTGTACTAATTGTCTGTGTACTAATTCCGCCACGTTGAATGAGCCACCTTGAAAGTATTTATAATCAAAAAAGGGAACATGAAAATTTTTCTTACGTTTTATTCCGTTTACACGCCACGGAATTTGAGAAGCGGGGGTGCTTTGTAATACCTCTTATGCAACTCCTCATTTTAAAAATAGAAAAGAGCCCTGAAAGGATTAGGTTCCTTGTGCATTCATGCGGGTGGTTAATAGAAGAAATCAGATCAGAGCTAGAATTAGAACTCTACTGTCTGGCTCCTAGCTTTAGTGGACTGGATTCATCAAGTATTCTCCGATCCGTAACATGAGTGCACATGCTAACTCAGGTTCTCCTACTACGTGATTCTGGGGGAGAATGCGTGTCCTTTGAAAAGGAAAGTCATAATTTTCTGCTGAGACTTCTGCCTTCTAACTTAGTGTCTAGGTTTCTATGACTTTTTTTTCCTCTTTACTTTTGTTCTTGATTTCTCGTATTCATTTTATTTAGAATTCGCACCTTCCGATACACGAGGAGCTTATAATCTGTGAAGCCCTCCAAATTGTTTGCCACATTTTCCCGAGCAGGGTTTGAATGTTGCATTTCACGAGTTTCCAAAAGAGTCTGTGACCCTAAAATATTGAGAATAACCGTTGCATTTGAGTGCTCAGTGTGATGGCTCTCAGACCCGTCGAGCCACCCCCTGGGAGCCGGCTGGCGGGGCGGCGACCAGTGCTGGGGTGCAATCTGCTACCACGAAGCATAACACTGGAAAGAGTTTTGCTGTCTTGGCGGTTTCCAGCGAGCCCGTGGGTCTTAGATATGATGAATGAACCCTCCCGCCCCCTGACCAAGAGCTTTCTTTTGATTCCACGAATTGGGTAAAAAAAAAAAAAAAAATCAAGGCATTTATGGGAATTGATTCATTTTCTACGTGAACCGTCTGATGACACGATAACCTGCTTGGCGTCCTCAATGGCTCGTGTTCCTGTTTTGTCAGTACAGCCAGTACATGAATAGCTTTTGCTTCACTGTCCATCCATGTCCGAGGCGACTAAGCTAGTCGTTCACTCTAAACGAAGAGGCCTGGGGCACCTGGGTGGCTCGCTCAGTCGGTTAAGCATCTGACTTCGGCTCGGGTCATGATCTCACAGTCCGTGAGTTCGAGCCCCGCGTCGGGCTCTGTGCTGACAGCTCAGAGCCTGGAGCCTCCTTCGGATGCTGTGTCTCCCTCTCTCTCTGCCCCTCCCCCACTCACACTCTGTCTCTCAAAAATGAATAAACGTTAAAGAAGTTTTTTTAAATGAAAAGGCATGTTTCCAGACTAATTTGTAAACAAACGCACCTCTGGTGCCGCATGGTGAAATCATCTTTAGGCTGTCTTAAAATAACCGCTTTTTCTTTAGAGATGTTGTATCTTCACATGCCTTTCACGTACTCAATGCTTTCACTATGTTCATAGTGGATGAACCAGTACGATGTTCCAACAGAATGCCCAGTGCTAAAAGGATTGCTGTGAGAGCAAACAAATTCTTGATTTTTCTTCTTTGTCTTTTTTCTAAAGTGATTGAGTTATGAGCCTATGCTAATCCTGGGTCATTCAAGACAAGCATTTAAATTACTGTGTTAAACCTTTTAATCAAAATGGAGTTGCTGTCTCTTACGCACCCCCCCTCCCGCCCCCGGTTTGTATTTAGTTTGATGAGGCCATATAACAGAGGCTCATTTAATGAAGTCAGCTAAAGAGAGAGTTCATTGCCATCCTTGAAGCCCAGATTTTACATTACTTATGGCGATCTGAAGACCTTGCCATCTTAAGAAAAGGTTGATGTAAAAGAGTATATAAGGGGGGCGCCTGGGTGGCGCAGTCGGTTAAGCGTCCGACTTCAGCCAGGTCACGATCTCGCGGTCCGTGAGTTCGAGCCCCGCGTCAGGCTCTGGGCTGATGGCTCGGAGCCTGGAGCCTGTTTCTGATTCTGTGTCTCCCTCTCTCTCTGCCCCTCCCCCGTTCATGCTCTGTCTCTCTCTGTCCCAAAAATAAATAAAAACGTTGAAAAAAAAAATTTTTTTTTAAAATAAAATAAAATAAAAGAGTATATAAGGTCAAAAATAAATTGGATGGTTCATATTAGGCAACCAGAAAGTGTAAATAAGAATGCAGTTACAACAGATTGCATGGGATGTCTGGGTGGCTCAGTCGGTTAAGCCTCTGACTTCAGCTCAGGTCACGATCTTGCGGTTTGTGTGTTTGAGCCCCATGTCGGGCTCTGTGCTGACAGCTCAGAGCCTGGAGCCGGCTTCAGATTCCGTGTCTCCCTCTGTCTCTGCCCCTCCCCTGCTTGCTCTCTCTCGCTCTCAAAACTAAGTAAAAACATTAAAAAAATGTTTTTTAAAAAAACCCAGATTGCATGAAGTTACTCCAGGAAGTGAAGGTGTTGGCAGTTCCGAACCACCTAAAATTGTATGTGTCCTAGAGTTTAGCTGGAACATATTTAAAGCAAATTTTTAAAAATGTATTTATTTATTTTGAGAGAGAGACAGCACAAGTGGGGGAGGAGCAGAGAGGAGAGACAGAATCCCAAGTGGGCTCCACGCCATCAGCGCGGAGCCCGAGGCGGGGCTTGAACTCACAAACTGTGAAATCGTGACCTGAGCCGAGATCAAGAGTCAGACGCTTAGCCCACTGTGCCACCCAGGCGCCCCCAGCTAGAACATATTTGCGTGGACCGACCACAATAGAGTTTCTATTCAGTTGCCCTATATGAGCGTGTTCTCTGTGGAGAAAGAAGGGGGCAGAGATCGATATTGTTTTTCGAGTGATGAAAATAGGCACTTATCCGTTATGTTTTGCTGACTTACCCTCAGGAAAAGAAAGATCCTTTAGGGACAATTGGGGTCAAAAAGCAGAATAACAAACTGATCGGCTATGCCACTGATTTAGAGGCACTGCCACAGAATCTGAGCCCTCCTCTGAGCCAAGAGAAAAATGGTTTAGCGGAGAGCTCTACTAGATCTGTTACTGGACAGATTTGGCTAACTTCCTATCTAGAAGGGAATTTCGTGGCACGGGTTTCTGTGATGAAGACTTTTGAGTTGTTAGGGCAGAAGAACGTGAGGTGTCACATACGGGCCCAGCCAGGCGGCCTCGGCCTGCGGGAGCATTTCCTTCCTGCAGGGAAACGAGAGAAGCAGAGGGCACATGGAGCGTCGGTGTTCTTGACCTCATGGTCAGTGTTGCAGCAGAAACTTTGAAATATATGGAAGGTTCTTTTGGATACCAAATGGAGAATGAACTGGAGATCTAAAAGCCCAGAAATATTTTGCATCAAGCATGTAAAAATAGACGGGTGTGGCCTTCTCATTTGGAAATACAGACACTGGACTCCTCAGAGCAGGAATACCAAGAACACAAGTTTTCTAGAAGGTGCACCAGCACACTTGGAAAGATCTGAGTAGGATGCCTTCACTCGTTTAATTCCCTGTCAAGGTATACTTTTTTTTTTTTTTTTTTTTTAAATTTTAGAGAGAGAGAGCAAGAGAAAGCATGAGCCAGGGAGAGGGACAGGGAGAGAGGGAGAGAATCTCCCGGGGCTGGATAACTGGATCCCATGACCCTAGGATCATGGATCCCATGACCCTAGGATGATGGCAGAAATCAAGAGTTGGACACTCACCCGACGAAACCACCCAGGCGCCCCCGTTTTTTGAACCAGTGTTGACTGTAAAATAATGCCCTCCACTTTGGGATGCTACCCTTTCCAGAAGCTCTACTATTCTTTTGTACTTCGAGCTTATTCACATACGTGTAAGCCAGCGATAAGTTTGCTGGCCCTCTTCCGCCATTTTGAACAGAACAGAGCAAAAGGTGTCCAATAAAAGTCAAGTATACCCAGTGGTTAATGAGGAAAAATCCATCCAGAGACTCTCTGCCACGAAGTGAAATTTTCCAAAATCCTAATGATGCTAATTTTGGCTTACAAAGATAACTGACCAAGAACCACTGCAAAAACTAAATGAGTACCTTATTTCTTATGCCTCATTTCTCAGAAAACACGGGTTAAGGATGGCAGCGGAGAAATAGGGGCGTGTCTGCCCGGCCTTAATTAGGCTCACGTGACTAGTACAGAAGTGAACTTTAAACAAATCAATATACTTGTCTGATATACTTGTCTGATAATCAAATGGAACACAGCCAAGATATAGTAATCGAAAAGGCTGAGGATAATTCTTAACTTGCATTCTGCACAAGTTTTCTTAAAATCAAAATTTAAAAATACCCTTTTCCAACAAAACAACACCAAAAGGAATTTCTACTATACGGTAAACAAATGTAGGGCGCAGTAACTCGGCTTTACCGATTAGTGTTCTAGGTACACTTGGCACTTTTCTGGTTATCTTTTCTAGTGTTGTCGGAAGGTAGGATATTTCGGTGATCAAGAAGAGGGGCTAGAGTCTGTCTAGGGTCCGACAGACCTGACCATGCTACCTGGTCTCACCACTGACTTGCTGATTTTGAGCCTCAGTTTCTTTATTTGTAAAATTAGGTAATAATAAAGCCTATCTCATAAGGGACTGTTTAAACAACCTCGCTGTTATTGATAATAAGAAACATTAATACGCTGTTTCTTCTTTTGCAGACGATGTTAAAAAATTGTTAAGGGAACTAGATGTCATGAATTCCGTCATCGCTCAGCTTGCTCCAGAAGGTAGTTTTGCATCACGCATCTGTTTCAAAAATGGGACTGGTTTGTTTTTCGCATTTCATTAAACTACTCCTCGGAAATAGCCTATGTAATATCAACTGTGAATTGTCCTTAAGGTCTTTCAAGCCAAGAGGGGCTCTCACCAAAAGTTAGGATTCGTGAAGCTTTGGTTTTCAAAACGTGTTTTAAAGTAGTGGTTGCAGAAGCCTTTCTCACACTTGTGTTGTTTATCTTTGATGTGCAGAGGAGGTGGTGATTCATGAGTTCGCCAGTCTTTGCCTGGCGAACATGTCTGCGGAGTATACCAGCAAAGTGCAAATATTGGAGCACGGCGGGTTAGAGCCACTCGTCAGACTGCTGGCCAGCCCAGACCCTGACGTGAAGAAGAACTCTGTTGAGTGCATTTACAACTTGACCCAGGTGAGGGTGATTTCTAAAAGCGGGTTTTGACCAAAGCTATTTATAGAATTGATTTGCCCCATAAAAAAGGCTAAAAGGTGTTAAAAACTCCTCAGTTTTGATTCACTGGTTTTTTGTTTTGTTTTGTTTTGTTTTTCTGGTACTATTTAGGAGTTATCCCTTGGGGGAAAAAAAGAATGGAGGTTGAGTGTAGATACCTTTCAACTTTCACATTTTAGAAGCAATTGTGTCCCATGAAAGGGCATTTTCTTTTTTTTTATTCAGTTTTTCATTTTAATTCCAGTACAGTTAATGTATAGTTTTATACTAGTTTCAGGTATACAATATAGTGATTGAACAATGATATACATATTCTGGGCTCATCACCAAAAGTGAACTTTTTTTTTTTTTTTTTATAAAATTTTTTTTTTTTAATTTTTTTTTTTTTTAACATTTATTTACTTTTGAGACAGAGAGAGACAGCATGAACAGGGGAGGGGCAGAGAGAGAGGGAGACACAGAGTCGGAAGCAGGCTCCAGGCTCTGAGCCGTCAGCCCAGAGCCCGATGCGGGGCTTGAACTCACGGACCGCGAGATCATGACCTGAGCTGAAGTCAGACGCTTAACCGACTGAGCCACCCAGGCGCCCCAAAAGTGAACTTTTTAATCCCCATCCCCTAGTTCACCCACCCCCCACCCACCTCCCCTTTGGTAACCATCAGTTCTGTATAGTTAAGAATCTGTTTCTTGGTTTCTCTCTCTCTCTCTCTTTCTGTCTCTCTCTGTCTCTCTTTTTTGCCTTTGTTCATTTGTTTTGTTTCTTAAATTCTTAAATCATACGGTATTTGTCTTTCTCGGACTGACTTATTTTGCTTAGCGGAATGCTCTAACTCCATCCGTGTTGTTGCATTATGGCAAGACTTCATTCTTTTTTTGACTGAACAATATCTCATTATTTATATCTCCATCAACAGGTGAATGGACTGCTTCAATAAGTTGGTTATTAGACATAATGCTGCAATAAACACAGGAATGCATGTATCCCTTTATGAATTGGGGTTTTTGAATATTTGGAGTAAATATCCAGGAGTGTAATTACTGCATCAGAGAGTAGTTCTGTTTTTTTAACTTTTTGAGGAACCTCCAGACTCCCTTCCACAGTGGCTGCACCAGTTTGCATTCCCACCAACAGGGCGCGAGGGTTCTTTTTTCTCCACATCTTTGCTGACACCTGTTGTTTCTTGTATTGTTGATTTTAGCCGTTCCGACAGGTGTGAGGTGATAGCTCATTGTCGTTTTGATTTGCACTTCTTTGATGGTGAGTGACGTTGAGCATCTTTTCATGTGTCTGTTGGCCATCTGGATGTCTTCTTTGGAGAAGTGTCTATTCATACCTCTACCCATGTTTAATTGGATTATTTGTTTTTTGGGTGTTGAATTGTATGAGTTCTTTATATACTGTATTTTGGATACTAACCCTTTACTGGATATGCCATTTGCAAACACCTTCTCCTATTCGGAAGGTTACCTTTCAGTTTTGTTGATTGTTTCCTTTGCTTGTATAAACTTTTTATTTTGATGTGGTCTCAATAGTTTATTTTTGCTTTTGTTTCCCTTGCCTCAGGAGCCATATCTGGAAAGGTGTTGCTATGGCCAGTGTCAGAGAAATAATTGCCTGTGCTCTATTCAGAGATCTTTAGTTTCCTGTCTCACATTTAGGTCCTTAATCCATTTTGAGTTTATTTTTGTGTATGGTGTAAGAACGTGGCCCAGTTTCATTCTTTTGCATGTTACTGTCCAGTTTTCCCAACACCATTTATTGAAAAGACTCTCTCTCCCCGTGGATGTTTTTGCATCCTTTGCCAAGGATGAATTGACCATATAATTGTGGGTTTACTTCTGGGTTTTCTATGCTGTTCCATTGATCTGGGTGTCTGCTTTTATGTCAGTTACCATCCTATTCGATTACTACAGCTTTGTATATACGTTGAAGCCTGGAGGGGTGGTTCCTCCCATCTTGTTTTTCTTTTACAAGATTGCTTTGGCTATTTGGGGTCTTATGTGGTTCCATACAAATTTTAGGATTGTCTGTTCTAGAATGTTGCTGGCATTTTGATAAGGATTGCATTAAATGTCGAGATTGCTTTGAGTAGTATAGGCATTTTAACAGTATTTGTTCTAATACATGCGCATGGAATGTCTTTCCATTTCTTTGTGTTGCCTTCAATTTCCTTCAATGTTTCATCGTTTTCAGAGTACAGGTCTATGAAAGGGCATTTTAGAAGTGTATGTAAATTTTCAAAGAATAGAATGGCTTGCAAATTAAGGCAGGATGAAAGTAGATAAATGTATTTCTTCTTGAAACGTGGAATCTAATACATTGAACGAGGTTTCACCCACGCAGACTTATTGACCTAACCTTGGTGATCTAAGCACATTGGATGCGATGCATGCCGTATTCAGTGTACCAAGATTTTTGGATTAGACTTATTTATTGGTGAAGACCCAATGAGTTTATGCTGAACAGAGCTCATTGTCCATAATTTCGAGGTGCTTTGTCACTGAACTGTTTTTCCTTTGTTATGGAAAGAAACAGCCTGCCTTGGCCTCTTCTACCTGTGCTGTCCTGTGTCCCCACCCCTCCCGCAGCCCCTCAAGGCACCGCCCCTCCCCCCCCACAGCAGGTCAGCTTCCTGACACTTTGAACAGCCTTCTCTGTTTCTTTTGCTGCTCAGGTTCCTGAACAATTCGCACACACATTTGATTAGCTTTGCTTAGATCAACTGAAAATACCAAAATGCCATTTGAAAGAGTTAGCAGTAGAATATAGAAGGAAGAGATAGTGAAGTGAAGGTAAAGGAGGGTTCACCGAGAGGTGGAGTATCTAGACAAATTATATAGAAAGTGTGACAAATGGGTGATGCCCGAAGGCAGCAAGAGCATTCCCGGCCTCAGAAGTCATTGCCCCAGGCGGGGCACTCACTGGCCTCTGCCCTGGCTCCTCCCTGCTCCACTGCCCCCTTTCTCTTATCCCACAGGCCTAAATAACGTGGTCGGTGAGTGGGTTAGTGTCTTTCATCCCAAGACTCCTCATAGCTCTTACCTCCCTCTAATTTTGTAATCAAAGAGAAGTGAAAAGACTTGCCTTCACTATTCTTCACAACAGAAGTACTGGTTAAAGACAGCATGTTAATTTCCTCCCACCGCTGTAACAAACTACCCCAGACGCGGCGGGCGCGGCTTAACGCAACAGGAATTTCTCTCAGTGCTGGAGGCTGGCGGTCCGACCTCGAGGTGTCAGCAGGGCCCTGCCCCCACGGCCGCTCTGGGAAGCATCCTCCCGGCCTCTTCCTAGCTTCTGGTGGTGGCGGCCGTCAATCCCTGGCGGTCATTGGTATACAGCTGCCATCATTGCAATCTCTCCCTCTGTTGTGCCTCCTCTTACGTATTTAAAAAAATTTTTTTAGTGTTTATTTCTTTTTGAGACAGAGTGAGACAGGGAGTGAGCAGGGGAGGGGCAGAGAGAGAGGGAGACACAGAATCCGAAGCAGGCTGCAGGCTCTGAGCCCCAACGCGGGGCTCGAACTCACAAACTGAGATCATGACCTGAGCCAACGTGGGACACTCAACCAACTGAGCCACCAGGGCACCCCATGCTTCCTCTTCTTTTAAAGACCCCAGTCCTCTAAGGACACCATTAAGTACCTACCCTGCTCCACTATGACATTAACTTAACTAATAACATCTCTACTGACCCTGTTTCTACATAAGGTCATGTTTTGAGATACTGAGGGTTAGGAGTTCAACATACATTTTGGGGGGACACAATTCAACCCACAGCAAACAACTTTCCACAGTTTTTATGCCTGTAGGAAGCATGCACTGAAGGATGGATAGAGAAAAGCTAAGCTGTTAATGGGACCTTTTCCACCTTAATGCTATTTGACATTTATGATATTTTGATTTTAAGTGTCACGATTAGTAGTCAGAGTTTGGGGGCTTCTCATGACTTTTTGCTTGGTTTTCCCCACTGCTCACCCCAACTAGCCCTCTCCCCACCACTCACATACCCAGAATTGCAGACACACAGGGGAGAGCGACTCACCGAGACTCTAACGACCCCTTGATATTATAAACGTCTTGTATAAAGGTCATGTGTCTGAACTCAACCTGGTATAAATTTGCGTGCACAGGGCCTGCCAGCAGCACTGTGTGCATGTAAGCATTTCATAAATAATCCATTTGGATGAAGATAATAAAGAGTTGATGGCATCGTTTCATTTTATCAAATACTATTTGAAACAGGGTGTAGAGTGTGAAAAGAATTTGATTATGCGCAGATTTATTGTAGTGCTGTTAGTAACGAAAGGACTTTGCTGGATAATAAAGAAACAATAGGTGCTGCAAAAACCATAGATCACATCTACTTCCTGTTATTGACAATGTCTGCATAGTTAAAATGAATATTTAGGTGTTGTCGATGGCGGGTTTTTCTTACTTACTGTGTGAGTGACTTTGGAAGGCAATCTGGAATAAAAGATGGGAAATTTAAAACTTACAATGTCCTTTGTTAGACCATAGAGGTTCTCCATTCTTGTGACTGACTGTATTTTGCTTTAAATTTTACTTATTTGATCATTTGTATCTCATGGCAGGATTTTCAGTGTCGAGCTGCACTTCAAGAACTAAATGCAATCCCCCCTATATTGGATCTCTTGAAGTCAGAATATCCAGTTATTCAGTTGTTGGCTCTCAAAACCTTAGGTATTATTACAAATGATAAGGAGGCACGGACAACGCTGAGAGACAATCAAGGAGTGGACCACCTTATTAAAATCCTAGAAACTAAGGTATTTGACACTTTCATTCAACTTTCTATGAGGAAATGTATCTCTCCTACATGTTGCTATAAAATCCGAATGTAGAATGCTTTTTAAAATAAAATTTTATTATATTTAAGCATAGTGTTCAGTAAAATGGATTAATTAATTTGTTTATTGCTACATTGTTTATCAGCATGATTAAATCATATTAATGATAGAGGCCATTATAAAAGACTTTTTTGGGGGCGCCTGGGTGGCTCGGTCGGTTAAGCGTCCGACTTCGGCTCAGGTCATGATCTCACAGTCCGTGAGTTCGAGCCCCGCGTCAGGCTCTGTGCTGAGCACTCAGAGCCTGGAGCCTGTTTCAGATTCTGTGTCTCCCTCTCTCTCTGCCTCTCCCCTGTTCATGCTCTGTCTCTCTCTGTCTCAAAAATAAATAAACGTTAAAAAAAAAATAAAAAAAAAAAAAAGAAGCAACCAAACTGTTAAAAAAAAAAAAGACTTTTTTTGAGGGGCACCTGGGTGACTCATTGGTTAAGCGTCTGACACTCGGCTTCAACTCAGGTCGGGATCTCACGGTTTGTGAGTTCAAGACCTGCATCGGGCTCCATGCTGACAGTGCAAAGCCTGCTGGGGATTCTGTCTCCTTCTCTCTCTGCCCCTCCCTTACTTGCTCTCTAAATAAATTAAAATTTAAAGAATAAAATAATTTTATTCTTCTGGTTTAGAACTATAAGATTTTTAAATTCTTGTTTAGGATCCTCTTCATGATTTCCTGAAATACCTAGAATTAGTCTTTTAGGCTTTATCAGCCATAGTTTTCTCTAGGATAAAGCAGGAAGGGTTATTTAATCCCCACTGGGGAGAATCATCTGCTTTACTTAGTCTACTGATTTATATAGTATGTTCATCTAGAGAAATACCTTCATGGAAACATCTAGAATAATGTTTAACCAAATATCTGGATACCGTGGCCTAGCCAAGTTAAAACGTGAAAATTAATCATCACGAGTCAATTTGGCATCCCTACATATCTCCTTAAATCCTACTTAATCTCAAAATCAAGGCAATAGCAAGGTCCTTGCATGCCTAGCATGATATAACTATCCTGTGTACAACCAGAATATACTAACCCTTTCCCCAGAAGAGGGTGCCATGTCCTTGGGGGATATTTAGTCTTCTCCTTGATATCCTGTAACTTAAATACTATGAAGTAAAATTAAGAATAACTACTAACTTGTAAAGTCAATACATCTTATGTTGCCTGAGGGGATAGAGAGGGAAAAAATACCCACACTATTTCACAGACACACACACACACACACACTCATAACAAAATAAGGAAGAAATACTCATGGCAGTTACAACCCTCTTGTCTACAAGTGGCCACATGGTGGTAGTTGGTGTGGATAACTGTCTTCCTCCAATATCCATTCCACATTTCCTTTTCCTTCAGCAAGGACTTCAACCGGATGTGGTTCTTCACCCGGTGGGGTGATCCATATCTTCATACCTGAGGGTCTGCGCCATTCAGGAGGCCTGCTTGGATTAGGTTATCGTAGTTTTCTTTCAACCTTATTCACAGAGCATGGTAATACTAAGAGATACCCGAAGGGCTTCCTGCATTCCGGATATACTCTTCTTCCTGTATTCCGGATACACTCTGGTGTGGAGTAGCAGTCCAGTTTCCCCTTGGTAGTTGGGATCAGCCACCCTAGCAGCACAGGAACTTCCTTCATTGCCTGCTTATGTGGAGGCATGGGGGGGGGGGCCAAAGTGTCTGGGGGAAGTTTTAACTTCTAGTCCCGTGGAATCATTGTCGTGCCTCTTGGTGGAAGCATTCTCTCCTTTGGAACTAAGACCTCTAGGCCAACAGAGCATGAGTTCTGGGAGAGAGCAAGCAAAGATATGGCTGATGGGCCACTAGGGGGTAACAATGCTACCACACCCGTTTCCACCCCCTGATTCCTGGACCCACCATCACCGGCTCTGGGAGATCCAGCACCGTATATTGGCCACTGATTCAGAACGTATATAAAGTGGAGAACCTTGCCCCGGCCCTGCCAGGTATTGCCACCCACTTCATTGGCACCGTAACTGTCTTCAAAAGGCCACTCTGTTGAGCCAGCTGCTTCGGGATGGTGGGATATGGGCATGGACCCCCTGTCACCCTTGGTTTGCTGTGAAGAGAGCTCCTTGACCAGAAGCATTGCTGTGTTGGAGCCCATGATAGTGGAGGCAAGAAGTCACAGACTTACAACACTTCCCTCTACCAGCTGGAGATTTTAGGGAATATGCTTTCCTTCAGCTCCTGTCTGCTTTTTCAAAGAATATTTTCTTCGGATTTTAAAATCGTTGGTGGTACGAGGTTGTATGAGCAACTTCACTGGGCTACTATTGCTGCAAGCGTCTTTATCTGTGAAAAAATTATCCTGTATCTGTGAAACATTTTGGAGCAGGGGAGCAAGAAGAGATGGGGCAAACTGTGAGGGAGAGTGATGTTATGATAATTAAACAGAACTGTTTCCTTGGGCATCTGTCACAACAACGTTAACAAGGTTACGTTCTGACTGACCTTCGTCTTGTAGTAAAATTTGGGAAGTGTCAATTTCTTTCACTACAATTTTCTGAAGTTGTATTTGCTTTTATTATTAGGAATTGAATGACCTTCATATAGAAGCACTTGCCGTGATAGCCAATTGCCTTGAAGATATGGATACTTTGGTGCTGATTCAGCAGACCGGGGGTCTTAAGAAGCTCCTGTCCTTTGCAGAAAATTCTACAATTCCTGATATTCAGAAGAATGCAGCAAAAGCAATTACTAAAGCAGCTTATGATCGTATGTCTCATTTTATATGAACTAAGCACACATGCTTCCTCTTGTATTCTTGGTTTTGATTAGTACTAACAAGCACTAGAGTATTTGTCTGCTTTTAATTAATTTTTGAAGTTTATTTCTTGTGAGAGAGAGGGAGAGCGTGTGCGTGCGTGCACGTGTGGGGGAGAGGCAGAGAGACAGGGAGAGAAAGAATCCCAAGGAGGCTCCGTGCTGTCAGCACAGAGCCCGACGTGGGGCTTGATCTCATGAACTATGAGATCATGACCTGAGCCGAAATCAAGAGTGGGACGCCTAACCAACTGAGCCAACCGGGCACCCCAGTATTTGTCGGCTTTTAAATGAGCGTTGGAGAATAGTGCTTACTATTTAAGGTCAAGATTCATCTCAGTGCCAATTAGTAAAAGTAGAAATTGCTTTGTCAGGGACATAATTAACTCGCTATGATTTAATTATGAATCTTTTTTTTTTAAAGCAATTCATTCCTAAGTTAAGCCTTTATTTCCCCTTGATTCTGAAATTTTACAGAAGCCATGCCTTGCTTGTGATCCTGAAAAACGTTGTTTCAATATACCCACATTCGGAATGATATCTGTACAATAATTTCAACTTCGGCTGGAGACAGGCAGTGATGTAGCCATGTGATATGGCTGGGAAAAATAATATGCTCACACTGTATACATAATACAATTTTCATTTCAGTGGCAAGCTATGTTGGCATAAATCTGCAAAATATGAGAGATTAATTACATCACAAGCACTGAAGATGAAATTATAGTTTTAATTTATGTATATTTGGAGTATTTTATTTAATAAAAGATGTGATTTTATTTTCCTCCTTCCACATCACTCCTCTTCTAAATGATGACAGTTTTGACTAGTTTAAATGATTTGTTTCCAAACATAGACACCCACATCTGTACATATATATGCCTATGTGTATATTATGGGACCCACTTCCTTTTCAATCCATACTGAGTTCTTCAAGGCAGAGTTTTACAGCAGTAAGCCGAATGTCACCGTCCAGTACGGAGTTAATATAGAGGGGACTTGTGAGTTGCGTTATGAATGCCAAATCTAGACAGGTTGTAAAATCAAGGTTTTTAATATTGGCAAAAGTTGCTTGGCTCGGTGTTCTATCAAATGGAACTTCGACCTTATTGCGCCTGGTCAGTTCTGTTTTCCAGCTGTCCCAGGTCTTCTTAGCTGTCTGAGACCGAAAGAGAGGACGATGGCAAGAGACAGACGATATCAAAGCCAAAATTTTTGCGACTTCTCTTTTGTGTGGTTGGACCATTTAAAGCCGGTCACAGCCCCTCTTGGGATAGTGAGTTTCATGAATTTATGGCCCATCGTGCGACATAGCAGCGGGAAGAGCCCTGGGTGGGGAGTCCCTGGTGGTCTAGTTTTACCACTGGTCCCGCTACCTGCAGTGCAATGACCTAAGTTGTAACTATGAATGAACCACAGCCTCTCTGGACCTATTTACTAATTCATTTACTAATTATTTATTGAGCCCCCCACTTTGGGTCAATAAACCCAGAAGGGGCAAGGAAGCAGATGATCACACTGTGCTTGATGGTGGAAGGACAGGATCACCTGGGAGGGCCACCTAAAGTCAGGTTGGATCACATAGGTTTTCCCGACATGAGTAATTTACCAGCCAGGACATAAAGTAAATAATAGAAATTGTCTGGGCAAAGAAGGTCCTGGTGGGATGGGGAAGGATCACCAGTGCTCTAAAGGAGAAGGAACAGGGTATAAAGGCCAGAGGAGGGACAGAGCATGGTAAATTCTAGAACTGAAAGTTTTCAGAACGGCTAGTGAATAGAAGGCAGCAGAAAATTGAAAGTGATGGCTGTGGAAGTAATGAGGAGCCAGATGCTAATGCGCGATATAAGCCAAGGAAGGACTTTGGACCTTATTTTGATGGCAACAAAGAGCCATTGAAGTGGCTTAGAAAGGTGAGGGACCATTGCAGATGCTCACTTTTAAAAGAAAGAGCTCTCTTGCTGCACAGTTGGGGAGAGATTCGAAGTGTGCTGGACCGGACCCAGAAAGACCAGGAAGAGGACCAGGTGAAAGTTTCCTGAAACAGACATTTGCAAGGAGAATCCCCCATGACAGTGCTTGGCACATCGGGAGGGTCCATAAGTGTTCGATGAGCGACCACATGGGTTGGAGGAGGAAGAAGGTGATGTCAAGGACAAGACCAGGTTTCTGGCTAGGACAGCTGGGAGTAGAATGGTGCCATTCACAGAAATGGGGAACTCAAGAAGAGAAGCTGGTTTTGATTAAAGGAAAGGAAATGAGTTCTACTCTTTAAAAAAAAATGGTAGCAAGATATACATAATGTTAAATTTAGCGTCTTAACCATTTTTAAGCTCAGCGGTATTAAGTACATTCACGCTGTCTCCACCATCCATCTTCAAAGCTCTTTTCGTCTTGCAGAACAGACAGCTTGTACCTATGAAGCAAGAACTCCCCACTTCTCCCTCCCTGTAGTCCCCGCCAACCACCATCCTTTCTGTTTCTGTGATTTTGACTATTCTAAGTACTGATACAAGTGGAACTGTAAAATATTTGTCCTTTGGTGACTGGCTTATTTCACTCTGCGTGACCCATCTCAGGTTCCTCCATGTTCCAGCATGCATCAGAACTTCCTTCCCCTTCGGGGCGCCTGGGTGGCTCAGTCGGTTGTGCATCGGACCTCGGCTCAGGGCATGATCTCGTGGTTTGTGAGTTCGAGCCCCGCGTCGGGCTCTGTGGTGACAGCTGGGAGCCTGGAACCCGCTTCGGGTTCTGTGTCTCCCTCTCTCTCTGCCCCTCCCCCGCTTGTGCTCTGTCTCTCAAAAATGAATAAATGTAAAAAAAAAATTCAAAAAAAAAAAGAACTTCCTTCCCTTTTAAGGCTACATAGTATTCTGTATGTATACATCACATTTTGTTGACCTGTTCATCTGTTAATGGACACTTGGGTTTCTTCTACTGCTTGGCTATTGTGAATGATGCTGCTATGAACATACATATACAAATAGCTTTTCAAGTCCCTGCTTTCCGTTATTTTGGGTATATACTCATGACTGGAATTGCTGGATCATATGGTAATTCTGTGTTAAATATGTTGAGGAACTGCATACTGTTTTCCACAGCAGCTGCACCCATGTTACACGCCCGCCAACAGGGCACAAGCGTTCCAATTCTCCACATTCTCACCCACACTTGCTGTTTTCTTTATTTAGTTAGTTAGTTAGTTAGTAGCCATGCTCATGTGTGTGAAGTGGTGTCTCACTGTGTTTTAATTTGTATTTCTCTAATGATCAGTGACGTTGAGCTTTTTTTTCCATGTGCTTATTTTCTTTGGAGAAAGGTCTGTTTAAATCCTTTGCCGCCCCCCCCTTTTTTTTTTTTTTTTTTTTTTTCAACGTTTATTTATTTTTGGGACAGAGAGAGACAGAGCATGAATGGGGGAGGGGCAGACAGAGGGAGACACAGAATCGGAAACAGGCTCCAGGCTCCGAGCCATCAGCCCAGAGCCCGACGCGGGGCTCGAACTCCCGGACCGCGAGATCGTGACCTGGCTGAAGTCGGACGCTTAACCGACTGCGCCACCCAGGAGCCCCCCCCCCCCTTTTTTTTTAAACCAGGTTGTTATTGAGTTGTAGGAGTTCTTTCTATACTCGGGATATTAACTCCTTATCAGATGTATGGTTTGCAAACATGTTCTCCCGTCCCGTGGGTTGCCTTTTCATACTATTGATCGTGTCCTTTGACGCACTGTTTTTAATTCTGGGGGAGTCCAATTTCTCTCGTTTTTCTTTCGTTTCCTATGCTGTTGGTGTTATATCCAAAAAATCATTAACAAAGCCAATGTCATGAAAAATTTCCGCTATGTTTTCTTGTAAGAATTTTATAGTTTTATCTCTTATGTTTAGGTCTTTGATCCATTTTTGAGTTGTTTTTGTGTATGGTGTGGTGAGGGTCCAACGTCATTCTCTTGCGTGTGGAAATCCAGTTTTCCTAGCACCATTTGGTGAAATCCATTCTTTATTTGTAATACAAAGAAACTCAAGCAGATAGTCTTTAAATCCCATCTGGCACTTCATGTTTTATGAATCTACTTCCGTATGTTAGTTCTAAAATGACTACATCCCGGCTCCAAATTGTGTCTCCTCACTATTTTAGAATCAAATGACTAAATCTGTATTGATTGCATCTATGCCATTTGTGATTTTTTTTTTTTTCATGTTTCCTTTAACCGTTATTTTTCCAGACTGAAGAATCTTCAGTTAGCCTTTCCCCATACACCATGTCCTTATGCTATCCTGTACTCATTCCCTTACTTTTTCTGGATTTTCTCTTATTCATGATCTCCTCTTTGAAGTGGGGTGATGTATGTTACGAACAGCATTTTAGAAACATGCACCATCATTTTATGTAATATAAAGATTTGGTTATCGTAGGATTATTTTCAATTTCAGTTTTATGGAGCAAGGATTTTAATCAGCCTTTTGACCATATCAGCAAACTGGGCCAACCCTTGAGTGAAAGACCTACAGTGAGCCCCAGATCCCATTTCTCCAGCAGGACCCAGAGTTCAAAGTCTCCCATTTTAAATTCTAACATTTTTTTGATTTGTAGTTTAAAAAATGCAAGTTTTGCTTTGAAAATGATATTGCATTGTCACCGAGGCCTAGTATATGATCTATGGATACGAGTCTTCTATGAGATCTTGAAAAAGTATGCTCTTTGCCCACTACTTAGCAAATATTTATTGTATGCCTGCTATATGCAAGGCACTGTTCTAGAAGATAAAGGTAAACAATGAATAAAATACGGGAATAGATACTTGTTGACTAGACACAAAGGTGTACTACCAGCTCTTTAAACTCCAGATGAGGGGCGCCTGGGTGGCGCAGTCGGTTAGGCGTCCGACTTCAGCCAGGTCACGATCTCGCGGTGCGTGAGTTCGAGCCCCGCGTCGGGCTCTGGGCTGATGGCTCAGAGCCTGGAGCCTGTTTCCGATTCTGTGTCGCCCTCTCTCTCTGCCCCTCCCCCGTTCATGCTCTGTCTCTCTCTGTCCCAAAAAATAAATAAACGTTGAAAAAAAAAAATTTAAACTCCAGATGAGTTAAATAAAGAGACACATGAAGGGACTACTTTCAGAAGTACAGTCAGGGTTAAGGGAACAAGCAAGGGATAGCGAGGTCCCCACAGATTAGCAATATTGTGAAACCATCACTCGCTAGATCCAGAGGCAAGGGGATGAACCACTGTTAGGTTTATTTCTACAACTATTGTATTTGTTTCACCTTCTTCCTGACCCTGTTTGCTGTTTTCGGCTTTTCATTTTTCTATGTTGTCTTCTTTGCTTTCTTCCTTTTTTTGTTATATAGATGAAAGGAAATTTTAAATGACTTTTTTAAAGATAGAGTGGCTACAGTTATTGAAGACATTTAACTTTTTTGCTTCCATAACTCTTCCCTTTCCTGATGTTTGTAAATTTCATAGGGGGGGGTTATAGATTCTCTTCTCTAAAAATCTGTGTAATTTGGGGGCACCTCGGTGGCTCAGTGAGTTGAACATCTGACTCTTGATCTCAGCTCAGGTCACGATCGGGTTGTGGGATCGAGTTCCGCATCAGGCTGAGTGTGGAGCCTGCTTGAGATTCTCTCTCTCTTTCTCTCTCTCTCTCTCTCTTTCTCTCTCTCTCCCTCTGCCTCTCTCCCCCATGCATTCTTTCTGTAAAAAATGAATACATAAATACATTTTAAAAAATCTATATAATTCTCTTTTTTATGAATCAGTTTGCCGTTATACACTCAATTTTTTCCACACTTACCGTTATTTACATATTGAATCCACTTCAGTGTACATTGTAAATTTCTCATGATAAAACATACCCATTCTTAAGATTTTATTTAGGAAAAAAGCACATAAGACAGTTTGGCTGGGTCTGGAACTGTTACATCACAGCATTTTCTCCAATTTTCTACGAACCTTGTTTGTGTAGCGTCTGAGTCTAAGGGCAGTCTGATTTCCATTCTTCTTTATAGAAAATATTATCTTTTTGTATTTGTGCTGAATCCCTTATCCCATAAGTTAAAAAAAACTTTGTCAAAATGTGTCTGACACATACCCACCCTCTCTCTCTGCCTGAGACATAGAAAAGTCTTGTCATCTACTGAATCATGGTTTGGGATCTGTTTTTTGTTTTCTAACTTAGGAAACTTTTTTCCTATTATACTTTTGGTTATTACTTTTGTTTTATTTACTGTTTTTTTTTTCCCCCCCAGGAATATTTATTATTTTAGCCCGTCTCTGTTCTCTTTCTTTCATACCTATTACACATTCCTAATTGTGGTTTTTAATGTTTTGGTGGGTTTTTTTTCATCATCTAGGCCTAGTTACAATAATCAGACAAGACCTGCAGGATGCCCTTGCTTATTTACCCCGTCAACTGAGACAGCAATGGAGTCCTTTAGCCCAGTTTTGGATGATGATGAGGCTTTCCCACTAATGTGGCATTACAACACTGGGGTGCTATTTTCTCCTGGTCCTAGTGGTTATATAGGACGAAACCGATACAAATTTAGAACGTTCTGAGGAGCCCATAATTGTTCATTGACCAGGAGTAGTTTACAGAAATTTGTTTCTTCCTGACTTGTCCCTGACCCACGGCCCCCTCTTTCCCCCCTTTTCTTCTCAATCAACTGCTTTGAAAGACTAGTTAATTTGAAATAACTTCACCTCTTCATCTCATCTCCATCCCTCGACCGACTGCATGCGACTTCAGCTTCTCCCATTCTGCCAAAACAGTCCTTGTAGGATTTGACATCGACTTCCCAACTCCTAAATCCTACAGCCGCATCGTTTACCTGATGATCTCTTCTATTTGTTGTTTATTTACTTCCTTACGCTGTTTACTTGGCCGGATCGACAATAAGCACCTCTTCTCCCCTGCCTCCCTTTTGTACTGTGCCTTCTTTTCAAGCCCTACCTGTGTTTCTTGTCTACCCCTTTTTATACCAAATGTTGCCTGCCTTGACTTCTCTCTGCCAGACCCAGCCAGATCTAGGATGCTTTATTTTATATTAACTAGTGACAATGAAAAACTAAAAACTTACTAAGGAATAACAAAGTTCTCTCCTAATATTTCTGTATTGGAAGTAAATAATCATGAAGTCTCAAAATAATTTTCCACAGTTAGAAAACCCCAGAAGAGAGCACAGGCAGTAATTTCTCTGACATCAGCTGTAGCCACATTTTTCTAGATGTCTCCTGAGGCAAGGGAAACAAACGCAAAAATAAGCTATTGGGACTACATCAAAATGAAAAGCTTCTGCACAGCATAGGGAACAATCACCACGACTAAAAGACAACCCACTGAATGAGAGAAGATATTTGCACAGTTAGAGAACTCCATTTATAAGTAGGTTTTCACAAATATTGCTCCTTATCCTGTTATTAAGAATAATGTAACCATCAGTATTCACGTAAAACTTTCTTTCTTACTTTTTCATCATCAAAAATGTTTTGTAAGTTAGGGAATGCATTGTCATTGCACGTCAAAAACACACAGACACATAATGCATATTCTTTAAAAGAAAATTTTTTTTAATGTTTATTTATTTTTGAGAGAGAGAGAGAGCAAGGGAGGGGCAGAGAGAGGGAGACACAGAATCCGAAGCAGGCCCCAGGCTCTGAACTCTGAGCTTCAGCCCAGAGACCAATGGGGGGCTCGAACTCACAACCGTGTGATCATAACCTGAGCCAAAGTCGGACAGACGCTTAACCCGTTGAGCCATCCGGGCGCCCCTTAACACACATTCTTTAAGTTTTGTTTGTTGAGTACTTTTTAACATGCGTCCCCACAGTCGAAAGCCCAGATCAGTCAGTTTTTGACCTGGGACCGGGAGGAGGAAGGTGTTAATTACCACGTTGCCAGGAGGTTTATGAACTGACATTAACATCTCAGCAGGAGCAAAGGTGGCGCCATAGCAACTTCCCGAGAGCGGGTGAAGAAAAGCATCATTACGTGCAGATTTATTTCCAGTTACAAAGCCTCACGCTTTTTATTTTAGTGATACTGCACAAATGTTATCTTTAAAGGACATTACTCTATTAGTAGCATAATTACCTTGCCATCTTTATTATCTGTATAATTAAAACATAAATACTTTACTTCTCGGTGCAGCAATTCAGTGAAGGTACTTGGTTAATATGTTAATTCATCTTTTAAATCTATTATGGCCACACTGCAGTCAGCACTTTTGAGGTTTGGTGAACGCAGCTGGATTTTGAGAACACTCCCAGCAGGGCTGAGAAACTAATTGCCCGTGGTATTTAGATTATTTTTTAAAAAAATATTTCCAAGAATTGCGTATATACTGGTTTTTGAATGCGACAACCACATACTCCAAAGTTAGTCTTAACAAATTAATTCTTCTGGCTGATTTTCCTGGTAGAAGTTATGCTCAGAGTGTTCTGTTTAGTAAAGTTAATTTAGAGCTATCAGGGAAATCTTAATTATAAATCTAAGCATTTTAGGTCAAAGACTCTAGAAGAGTTTCAGATCTTTTTTATTCAGGGAATACTAATCAGGACTACATATATTTTAAAACCTTTCAGAAGCCACATACTTGAGATTTAAGTATTAATCGCACCATTTACAAGAGTAAAACAGTCATGACCTGCCTGAATCCTCGGTTTAAGTGAAAGGAGCAAGGGATTAAAACGATAGGATTACAGGACATGGTTCATAATTGGTTTAAGACAAATGAACAGAAGTGTTAGTGATGTAGCCAGTGCCAGTTGTGACCAGGTTGCTGTGTTTGGAATGAACAAAGGCCAAAAGTGATTGCAAAGGTGGTGACATGTGAGTGTGGTTCCGCTTCTGCGCAAAAGGGGGCAATTTGAAAAAACTCACGGTTAAAAGAAGACAGAGATCCTCTATTAACTTTAAAGTGGACAAGCAGTTATGATAAGTTCTGAGAATATTCCTAGAAACACAAGTTAGTTGTAATATATGTAAACGATGAATTAGTTCCTCGTGCAGAAGTCACATACGATCGAAATGAGTAGGGCGGTTTTTGCAGAGATTTTTTATTCTAACAGAATAGTCTCCTCTTAGTATATCAACATCCTAAGAGCA
The DNA here is from genome assembly GCF_016509475.1 of Prionailurus bengalensis. Classification (NCBI taxonomy): domain Eukaryota; kingdom Metazoa; phylum Chordata; class Mammalia; order Carnivora; family Felidae; genus Prionailurus; species Prionailurus bengalensis. Next base: position 21,427,135 of record NC_057358.1, read on the forward strand.
TATCTTACACGTTCTTCTATTTTAACCACGTAAATTGACTTCAAAGGGTAATTAATGGAAAGTCAAACCTACGATGAGGCTTTTTGGAGGACTGTAAACAAATTAGCAAAGAATTATTTGTAAGCTGGTTCTTGTCAAACTAGTCTCTGATTCCTCTTACGGCATTAAAATTGAGTTTGGTTTAATATATCTTTTTTCTAGTACATGCCTTTAATAAAGAGTAACTTACGGGATGCCTGGATGGCTCAGTTGGTTGATCATGTGACTCTTGATTTTGGCTCAGGTCATGATCTCATGGTTTGTGAGATCAAGCCCCACGTCGGGCTCTGACCTGACAGCATGGAGATTCTGTCTTAAGATTCTGTCTCTCTCTCTCTCTCTCTCTTTCTCTCTCTCTCTCTCTCTCTCCCTCTCCCTCTGCCCTGCTCCCCCACTTGTGCGGTCTCTCTCTCTCTAAAAATAAAAACACTAAAATAATAAAAATTAAAATTAAAAAATAGCTGGAGAACACAGAACAAAAAAATGAGGTTTTAACATTCTAATTTAGTTTAATGCAGTGCTTGCTTAGTATAGTAATGAGGTTGTCATTTATTTAAAAAAATGAAAGGAAATCAAGAGAAAAACAGTAGGGAACAAAAAGAACATTGAAAATACTTTGATTTTTAATTAAGTGTTTCATAATGGGGTGAATGTCATGGTATGTTCTTAGAGTCACAATTTTATTTGTTTTCAAATAAAAAAAACCCATGCTAATGTATGTTTAGGTTACATCAATGGTAATTTAGCAATTAAATATTTATTGTAATTTTTGCTGCACCAGCATTTATTGTAACTTGAGATAAAAATGATTATGATTTTTTGATATAAGGTTATAAATCCCGAAGACCTGGGCTCATTCTCTTTTACTCTTTTTTACTGTCTTTACTTCTCTCCTTTTCTCTTGAGTCTCCAGCATGCCAGTTTGTATGTCTTAGGCATTCTTCAAATGTTGAGTTTTGTATTTAAAATAAACATCAAATAAACAGGGTTTTGTCCTTTCTAAAAAAAAAAAAAGTCTTTATTTATTTACTTTGAGAGAAAGAGAGAGACAGAGCTGGGGAGGGGCAGAGAGAGGGAGAGAGAGAATCCCAAGCAGGGTCCACCCTGCCAGCACGGAGCCCCGTGTGAGCTCGAACTCATAAACTGGGAGATCATGACAAGAGCCCGAATCTAGTATTAGGCGCTTCACCGACTGAGTCACCCAGGCGCCCCAAACAGGGTTTTGTCCTTAGTGAGAAGACAGCATTGTGTGAACACGGCACCGTGCCAGGCAGCATGGCTGGTGTTAAATAAATTTTCGCTGAATCTGAAACTTGCCTCTTTCTTATCGTAGAATTTTCTTTGCCCTAGTACTGATATCATACAAGGGAACAGGAACTTAAGTTTTAATATTCATAAGTCACTTTGCATAGTCACTGTGTTCTAGAGGTCGAGTGGGGGAATATTTTATTTAGTGTAGAGCTTCGCGACTGAGGCTAAGAAACAGTTGGAACCTCCTGTCACATTTTAGATGAGGAAGTAGTTACCCTTGCATGGTTTTTTGCGGCAAAATCCTGATTAATTTTTTTCCTTTTGGTTTATGAAAGCTGAGAATAGAAAACTTTTTCACGAACAAGAGGTTGAAAAATGCCTCGTAGCCCTTTTGGGTTCTGAAAACGACGAAACTAAAATTGCCGCTTCCCAAGCGATCTCGGCAATGTGTGAGAATACGGGCAGCAAGGAATTTTTCAATAACCAGGGTAAGCAAAGCAGAAAAAAACCATTTCGAACATTTTTAGGTCCCCAGTTGTAGTTTAGCTGGGTATTCACAAAACCACATCTTCCCTCTCTTTTTCTGTAGGGATTCCACAGTTAATCCTGCTGCTGAAGAGTGACAGTGAAGAAGTGAGGGAGGCCGCCTCCCTGGCCCTGGCCAATCTAACCACATGCCATCCCGCTAATGCAAAGTAAGCAGAAACTCAACGCTGACTTGTTTAGGGGTATCTAACAGTCCAAGATGTTCTCATTTTAATATTTTGGCTTTCCAGGCAATTTACATATTCTTTCAGATGTTCTCTCTTGGGTTACTCCTCAGGAATCCTTATGAAAGTCAGAGTCATCAGATGGCCCTGATTTTCAAAGATGCTACAAAATCTTGACTCTTCTGGGCCGATTGGGAAAATGGGTGAGCCATCTGGTTCAGCTCACAGTCTAACTTTTGTGGACGATTCCAGAAGAAACAAAACGGGAAATATTAAAGGCAACTTTGTAGAAACATGTGATAAATCTAGAGAAAATTTAAAAGATCCGTTTTATTTATTTATTTCTTAGAGTTTATTTATTATTTTTGAGAGAGAGAGAAAGAGGGGGAGACACAGAATCCAAATCCCAAGCCGGCTCCAGGCTGAGCCGTTGGCACAGAGCCCAACATGGGGCTAGAACTCAGAAGCTGTGAGATCATGACCTGAGCTGCAGTTGGAGGCTTACCCGACTGACCCACCCAGGCGCCCCTACAAGACCCATTTTAAAAGGACATAAATATTAGGTAAATCTAGAAACATTTTAAAAAGTCAATAGAGGGGCACCTGGGTGGCTCAGTCGGTTAAACGTCCGACTTCAGCTCAGGTCACAATCTCATGGTCCATGAGTTCGAGCCCCGCGTCGGGCTCTGGGCTGATGGCTCAGAGCCTGGAGCCTGCTTCCCATTCTGTGTCTCCCTCTCTCTCTGTCCCTCCCCCATTCATATTCTGTCTCTCTCTGTCTCAAAAATAAATAAACGTTAAAAAAAATAAAAAAAACAAGTCTATGGAAAGCAATATATTTATGGGTAAACACTATGCGGAAAGATTGGAAAGGAGTGCCCTCTATATTCTAAGCACTGTGGTGTGTGATCTATATTCAGCACAAACTTCAATTACCAAGATAATCTGTCAGCAGATGAGGAAACCGAGGCTCTGCAAGGTTACCTAATTTTCCTGGGTACACACATTTATTAAAATGGCTGAGCTGGGGCGCCTGGGTGGTGCAGTCAGTTAAGCGTCCGACTTCAGCTCAGGTCACGATCTCGCGGTCCGTGAGTTCGAGCCCCGCGTCGGGCTCTGGGCTGATGGCTCAGAGCCTGGAGCCTGTTTCCGATTCTGTGTCTCCTCTCTCTCTGCCCCTCCCCCGTTCATGCTCTGTCTCTCTCTGTCCCAAAAATAAATAAACGTTGAAAAAAAAATTTAAAAAAAAATGGCTGAGCTGGAAATTAAATCTGGAATCTGTGTTCTTTCCTCCACAGAAGATTGCCTTATAAAAGAGCGAGAACTTCTTGAAAGAAACATTCATAAATAAAATAATTATTTACCCTCCCTGTATCTCATTTGGTATGTTTATTATTAAGGATTCTCTAGAGAAACAGAACCAATAGGACATCATATACACATATGAGAAGGTTTATTATAGGAACTGGCTTATGTGATTATGGAGGCCAAGAAGTTTCATCATCTGCCATCTGTAAACTGGGGAAGCAGGAAAGATGATCTCTTGGTATAATTCAGTGTGAATCTGAAAGCCTGAGAGCCGGGGAAGCCAGTGTCCCAGGCTGGAAAAGATGAATGCTCCAGCTTAGGCAGAGAGCAATTCACCCTGCCACCTTTTCGTTCCATTCCGACCCTCAACGGATTAGATGATGCCCACCCCCATTGGTGAGGGCCACCTTTACTCAGTCTCCTGACTCAAATGCTAACCTCTTCCAGAAACACCTTCACACATGCACTCAGAAATAATATTTTACCAGCTCTCTGGGTATTGTTTCGCCCAGTCAAGTTGACACATAAAATCCACCATCACAATACGTAAGTTATTAACTTTTGTGTATTATTGCTTTATGGCATTGTGGCTGAGATTACTCTTTTCTAACTTGAAATCGATCTTCCTCTACCGCCATCATATACTTAATCTATTTCTTACCCTTCCTACCCTTTCTTTCCCTTTCTCTACTCCCACACAGTATTTTGTGAGATCTTAATGGGATGACTAAAAATCTAACAATGCCCGATTAAAATACAGCCAAAATAGGATAAGCATCAGAACAAAACTGTGTTCCTTTAATAGCTCCAATCTTTGACATAGCAATTTCCTAAATTCAGGGTCATCATTATCTATGTGAAAGTACACAAATTTCTAGAATATTGAGTCATAATAAGTAGCAATTTGAAAATAGCATTGTTCCAGGATAGTGGTGCCAGTGAAAAGGTCTTACCAGTGACATTAAAACACTTCTATCTTGGGTGCATTTAGATTGATATATTATCTAAAATACTTTAATAGGCCTCCAGAGTGTATAGATGTCTTAATTTGATGTGAGTTTGCCTGGCTTATATAATTTCACAGTTTTATACAAAATCATAGAAAGTTAGGATGTTAAGTAGCTTCTGAAAGAGGCTGCTTCAGACTTTCTCTTGCAATTCAGTCATCTGTTACACAGAACTTTGTCATCCGACTCTATGGTTCCATGTTGTCAACATAGAAAGGTCAACTAAGACTAAATGATGCCACGTGTCTCTTTATTTTTGTGATTTATTTTTACTTTTATAAAACTTTAATGGCAGGTGTTTCTTTAACCTATTATATACTGTCCATTCTGATCATTTTTTTCAATATGTGTTTGGAATGGGAAATGGGATGTGAATGGAAATGGTCGTCTCTTGAGGTATCTCTTATGGCTATGGATATCTGTCTCTCTTGAGACCTAGATACTTTTTTACTTTGGACTTTTTGAGCTAAAAGATACTGAAAATGAATGTTTTGGGGGGGAGGAAATGGGGTCAGATTTGACATATTTGTGCCAAATGCTGAAGACTGGCGTTGGCAAAGGTTCTACAGTCAACCAAAAGGAATGAAAACAAATAAACCACATTGCCCATTCTTCTAGCAGGCCTCCTAGAGCATTAATTAGAACCAAAACAGAAGAGGCAATAACCATGATTGATTATTTTTAATCAAAAGTGTATTCTACTCAGATTGTCTTTAAAAACATATTAGCTTAAACTCTGCGTTGGTGAATATTTCTGGCATCACGTTTTAGAAGCAGGGCCTTGGATCACTTTTCCTAGCTGCTGGGGCGGGGGGGGGGGGGCGCCGCATGAGGGCATGGGGGGCACGTGGGGAAGGGGAAGGCCTGAGTTTTGACTGCTGCTGGGGGGGTGAGATTGGGGGGGTGGAAAGAATGTTGCTTTTCTGCCACACCTAAGTAGTAAGAAAAGGCAAAAACCCAGAGCTAATGTCTTCCAGGTGCACTGGGTAGCTGTTCGGATACCTGATAATTGCCAGCCTAATTAAAAAGAAAGATTTGCAACTAAGCATTGTGAATACTAATTTTGTTTGTTAGAAGACAACCTCTTCTCTGACATTCATATCTCACTGTGCCTAAAGTGGATTTCTAATTATTTTTTTAAATTTTTTATTATTCAAGTTTATTTATTTATTTTGAGAGAGAGCAGGGGAGGGGGAGAGAGAGAGAGAGAGAGAGAGAAAGAGAATCCCAAGCAGGCTCTCTGCTGCCAGTGCAGACAGAGCCTGATGTTGGGTTCAAACTCACAAACTGTGAGATCACGACCTGACCAGAAATGGAGAGTCACATGCTCAACCAACTGAACCACCCAGGAGCCCCTGGACTTCTAATTCTTAAAGTCGGGGCACCTTCTGGAATTGGAGGCCTGTTTTATGCATTGAGTGATCTCTGGTGTGTTATGATTACACGTAATGCTGGCGTAATTTCCTTTATGTAACAACGGATTTGGGGGGGAAAGTGGACTTACACCAAAAACGCGACGGAAAGTGAAAGGACAGTGAAAAACCAGAAGGTCTGACATCAACCAATGCCCGTAATTGAGAACAGAAAGTGATCGTTTGTATTGTTGTGTTTTTACATGATTTGGATCACAGAAGCAACAGTGGGAACTTACCTCTAAGACTTTTCTGTTTGTACTATTCATTCTTTATTATCTGCAGGGTAAAGATCACTTAAAGTGGATCAAAATATGGAAAGGCCATGAACACAAATAAAATTAACAATTTGAGGGGCCCCTGGGTGGCTCAGTTGGTTGAGTGGCCGACGGGCTCATCATGACCTTGCCATTGGCGAATTCAAGCCCTGTGTCGGGCTCTGTACTGACAGTGTAGTGCCTGCTTCAGATCCTCTGTCCCCCCTCTCTCTCTACCCATTCCCCACTCGTACACTCTCACTCTCAAAAATAAACATTAAAAAAAAATAACAGGGGCGCCTGGGTGGCGCAGTCGGTTAAGCGTCCCACTTCAGCCAGGTCACGATCTCGCGGTCCGAGAGTTCGAGCCCCGCGTCAGGCTCTGGGCTGATGGCTCAGAGCCTGGAGCCTGTTTCCGATTCTGTGTCTCCCTCTCTCTCTGACCCTCCCCCGTTCATGCTCTGTCTCTCTCTGTCCCAAAAATAAATAAACGTTGAAAAAAAAATTAAAAAAAAAAAACCAATTTGAAGGCATAGGAAAAAAAGGACAAGAACAGCCAGATTAACTTATTTTATTTAATGTTTATTTATTTTGAGAGAGAAGAGAGAGAGAGAGCATGAGCGAGCACGTTGGGGGGTGGCATAGAGAGAGAGGGAAAGGGAGGGAGAATCCCAAACAGGCTCTGAACTGTGAGCCCAGAGCCCGATGTGGGCCTCCATCTCAAGGTCCGTGAGATCATGACCTGAGCTGAAACCAAGAAGTCAGACCGGCTTAACCGACCGGGCCACCCAGGTGCCCCTAACCATATTTGCTTATTTAAAGTGACAGAAGGAGAAAGAAAAGTGAAATCATTTTTTTTTTAATTTTTTTTTTCAACGTTTATTTATTTTTGGGACAGAGAGAGACAGAGCATGAACGGGGGAGGGTCAGAGAGAGAGGGAGACACAGAATCGGAAACAGGCTCCAGGCTCCGAGCCATCAGCCCAGAGCCCGACGCGGGGCTCGAACTCCCGGACCGCGAGATCGTGACCTGGCTGACGTCGGAGGCTTAACCGACTGCGCCACCCAGGCGCCCCGTGAAATCATTTTTAAGCGAATAAATAAAAAGTGAGAAGGCTAAGACAACCCTTGTAGGAAGAAATAGATGAAAATAGACACCTAAGAGCAATAATGAATTCCCTATGAAAAGGTAACCCATTTAGTCACTTCGGGCACTTGTCCTTGCTTCGTTCACTGCTAATCTTTCTGACAATTCTCCACTTGTAATACTTCTTGGAAAGGAGAAAGTTGTTGATTTTTCATCCAGGAAGTAGCATCTCAGCGAAATTTCAGGTGATCTCTACTTGTGCTCTCCTGTCCAATTATTCATATTAAAGTTGTACATGATTTACGCAAATAGTGAGGGAATTATTACCCGTGGTTGACATTCTTCTGAGGAGCAGATTCCACACATTACAAGAATATTTTAAGCTGTTAATTTATAACATCACTGCCATCTGTTGGATCTGATCAGAATTAGAGGTTTTGAGTTATCTGAAGACTAAAAAGACTTTCATGTTTTTCATTTTCCGTTCCAACACGAAGTGAGTGTTGGCTATTAGTAAACTGGGAAAAGATTAGAAAATGGTATGGTCGTTGGCAGGATAGCTTTCAAACGATGCAGTTATTTTAGGAAATAAGACAAGGAATAAAATAAAAATACAAAAAGTAGGGGCGCTTGGGTGGCTCGGTTGGTTTAGCCTCCAACCTTGGCTCAGGTCATGGTCCCGCCGTTCGTGGGTTTGAGCCCTGCATCCGGCTCTCCGCTGTCATCACAAAGCCCACTTAGGATCCTCTGTCCCCCTCTCTCTCTGTCCCTCCCCCGCTTGCACTCTCTCTCAAAAAATAAATAAAAACATTTAAAAAACTATGAAAAGTAATAATACAATTAATACCCATAGATAAGTAGGTAATAACTGGTTTTGCCACAGAAAACACATAATCTAGTCTCCGTTGTTTGTTCGCAGATCATACTAACTCCTGATTCTTCCTGCTTATTCTGTGTTACCTCCGTGAAGAACCAGGTGATTTCCCTTAAGCTTAGAGACCTTCTTATCTCCATTTCTTTCCTTTTCTTTTTTTTTTTTTAATTTTTTGTACCCCTTTTTGGGCTTTCCACAACAGCAGTGACTTAAGAGAGTTCTAAATGACAGCACATATAATGGTTACCCACCCCTCCCCCCCCCAAAATGATTGATTACTGGGCCACTGCTGGTCTCCATGACACGAGGGTCAAAGAGCTCTTCTGTGGGGACCCTTCTACTGCTGTGTGACCTATAAGTAAGGAGTATACCCCAAAGGGATCCCAGAAAGAGCCACAGTGCCCCCAAGTTGTACGGGTGTATGTTTGAGTAGTTTGGAAACTTGTGAATGTTTTTTTTTATTATCTGTGGATAACCTGTCATTTCGTATTACTCTTCACTGACGGAGAAATAAAGCATTGGCTGAATAGTTTTAAGGCCTAGCAGAATTATTCGTGGAGTACCGTGCCTAAGAAAGCCATGTAACGTGTAGAGAAACCATTTAAAAGGTATGTCATGGACAGACAGAATCCGAGGCAGGCCCCAGGCTCCGAGCCGTCAGGAAGGAGCTCGACGCGGGGCTCGAACCTGAGCTGAGGTCGGCCGCTCAACCGACTGAGCCACCCAGGCGCCCCTCACCCTTTGAAATGTTAACGTCTGTTCTAGAGCATCCTTTGTGCCCAATACAGGTTCACTTGGAAGAAGTAATCTTGTCACGGTGACTGCTTTGTTACTGAAGAAACATTGACTATAGAACGAATCCACTGTGATTTACAAAATTAAAATGCGGTCTCATGAAAAATGCAAACTCATGTCATAGACCCGATGTGTCCAGTCTAAGATAGACTTAAGAATGCTGCAGCTGTACAGTTATTGTCTTTATTGCGCGAGGGTTTTTCCCTGGGAAAATGTTTCCAGGGCTCTGTTTTCCCTGCCGAGCAGTGAAGGGAACCGTGTCTTTATACTGACCCCTAGTGGTGCTTAAGGAGGAAGTTGGGGGAGGGGCAAAAAATTGGCAACGGAAAGATCGCTCCGTGTTTTAGTGGAAGACACATTAATTTAATTTGAAACACCCTCTGGTGTGTCTAACGTAATAGCTTAAAACATTATTAAAATATTGTGATCTGGCAAGCATTTCATTGTGTTGCTTTTAAAGAGAGAATATTCTACCACTAACAGTGTGTTCATGCTTGAGTTTGTCTTTGGTCCTCTGTAAGGGGCAGTCGTTTAAAAATGTTCTGACACATTCATAGTTCTGGTGGCTGAGTATGTGCCGTGCCATATAACCACACAGGATTAATATAATATGCTTGGACAGCATCAGTTAATCGCATCGTTATCGTAATTACTCTAGAGTTGATTTTTCGCTCTTGACTGTGTACCCTGGAAAAGAATATTTTGTTTTAAAATGCCTACTAGTATCACTTTGTCGTAAGATGCTACCTCCTTTGAATTAGAATGCTCACAATATGAGCGACCTACAAGATAAATAAGCTAGTTTCATAACCTTTTAGGAAATTCAGTTTTGCGCATAAGGATGTTTTAAACTTTTGTATTAAGGTTGATCCCTCGAAGAACTAAATGTGTTATTTACCATTTTAAAAGACTTCTGAAGTTAACAGATGAAATAAATGGGAAGAGTCTTTGAGGTACACTTAAAATTTCTTCTTTTTTTTTAAAGTTTATTTATTTATCTTGAGAGAGAGAACACGAGCGGGGAAGGGGCAGAGAGAGAGAGGGAGAGAGAGAGAATCCTAAGCAGCCTCTATGCTGACAGCACAGAGCCTAATACGGGGCTTGATCTCAGGAACCATGAGATCATGACCTGAGCTGAAACCAAGAGTTGGACACTTAACTGACTGAGCCACCCAGGCGCCCCTTAATATTTATTCTTGTGTTATTTCCATCCAAGTTTACTGAATGGATACTTTTCTTTTCTACCTTCATTCCTTCTCTGGCCGGAAAAAAATCATACTGGATTTGAAGAAAGAATGAAAAGTTGGATTTTGCAGTAAACCAAGTTGATGCCATATCCCCATTTTGTGTTCCTTGTCGTCTAGTCAACTTTCACAAACGGTTTAAACTTTATTGGCTACCAGTTTCGTGAAGCTCTGTGAATCCCATGAAGTGATCAATTAGAATATTATCTATGCTGCTTTTATTACCCAGAGAGCAGACGCTAACATTTGCATTAACCTGATTTTAAAGTTGCTGGTACCTCTTTCCAGTTTAATTCCCAGCAGTACTGATTTTCCTAGGAAACTATCAAATTATTGTGCGATTTTTTTTTTCTCTTGCCCTCTCAGTTTGAAGCAGTAGTTAAAACCTACATAAATTCCATTTTTACTTATCCTTGACGTTTCATATTAATCATTTTCTGTGTGTTTTCTTCTTCTCTGGAAATGGCTTTTCTTTTTTTTTTTTTTAAATTTTTTTTCAACGTTTTTTATTTATTTTTGGGACAGAGAGAGACAGAGCATGAACGGGGGAGGGGCAGAGAGAGAGGGAGATACAGAATCGGAAACAGGCTCCAGGCTCCGAGCCATCAGCCCAGAGCCTGACGCGGGGCTCGAACTCACGGACCGTGAGATCGTGACCTGGCTGATGTCGGACGCTTAACCGACTGCGCCACCCAGGCGCCCCTGGAAATGGCTTTTCTTGATCATTGACTGCACCTAACCGGGAAAGGCTTGGGTGGGATCCCGAGAATGTCCCAGCTCCAGCCCTGCAAGTGTTGGAGATTTGACCACTTAGCCGAAAAGTTGTTTGAAAATGAGAATTTCATACACACAGGCAAATTTGGAAATACGGTGTTTTTCCGTGGTCTGAGAAATCGAGACAGGATATGGGAAAATCCCTGCACCGAGGCTCACTGAACAGGAGTAGACAATGGTGGTGATGACAGTTGGGCCAGGCATTAAGCTAAGTTCCTGAAATGGAATATATTACTAAATCCTCGAAGCAGTGCCATGAGGCAGGGATAATTGTTAGGTCCACGTTGCAGATGAGGAAACAGAGGCACGGTCTTTGCTCAGGGTCACGGCGGTGGGATCGAGCTACGCCGAGGCGGACTGCTCTGTACATCCCTAGGGAGTTTGCCGCGGTGGAAACTTCTAGTCTAGAAACAACTGCTCTTTCTCTCTGCCTCCTGCTCAGTATCTGAGTCTGAACTTTTCCAGATCGTCACTGAAATGCTTTTCTTTGCTTTCCTGATCTCTTTGAATTCTTCCAGACTGGAAAGGCCGTGACTCCTTGAACTCTAGTAGGGCGCTTGGGAGGCATGAGCTTTCATTTCCTCCTTTCCTTCCTCCCCTCCTTCCTCTTCTCCCAGCTTCCTTTCCCTGTTATCCCCCCTCCACTTCCTCTTCTTCCCCCTCCTTCTATAAAGGGAATAAAGAAAGGGGAAAAAATTTTTTCCAATGGTCACTAAGAATTTCCCACTATGCTACATATCAGAATGGCCCATGGCCCATCTCATTTCTCATTCCCTGAGGAATGATGAAATGAACCAGGTAGATCTTGGCGCTTTTTTTTTCCTTCTTCCTGGAAAAAAAACCCCACCGTACTTTTTTAAAGCTTCAGAGATCGATGGTTATAAAAGGTTATAGACTATAAGTCAGACCACCATAGTTTTAATCCTGTGTTGGTTGATTGACTTGCCTGGTGGTTAAGTCTTAGTCTCTCTAAATTTTCTCTCTCTTAACTATAAAACAAAGAAAAGTGAGCCTAGATTGCCTATTATATTTTGGGTATCTGAATAATTACCCTCTGTCTAGTATCCTAGGGCGTTTGGAACAAAGCTTCCACTAGGAAGGATGGGATTGCTCTTGACCTCTTTTATTGTTTTATCTCAAAGGTGAAGGAGGTTATTACTTATGAATTTAGGTTTCTTTTGTAATTCTCTCACCGGTACCCAAGTGTTCTTTATGTCTATTCTTAGCTGCAGGGATACCGTAGGGAACACAACAAAGCTTCCACGAAACGGCTGTCGTGAAACTTACGTGTTGGATGGGAGACAGAGACCATATACGAGTAACTTTAAGAAGGTAATTTCAGAAGTGATAACAGCATCAGTTAAATAAAACAGCACAATGTCAGAGAGAGGGGCACACGTGACACCAGGGTTGTGAAAGGGGTCGAGGGAATGACATAATGCTCGTCAAAGATGGCCTCTCCTGAAGAAGGTGACATTAGAGCTGATGAGAATAAGGCAGCCCCAGCAAGTGCTGTCACACGAAAGCACGCAGCGTCCTTATGATTTAGTTAAGAAAACCAACAACACGGTACCTCTAATTACTTTGGGATTGCGTCCCTTGTCATGTGCAGATATGCAAAGAGACTGATTTCCAGGCTAAACAGAAACATTCGGTAACCGCAAAAGCCATTTATTGCGAACATTCGAACACCTTGACCATTATTCCTATTTTATCAGGAGACAAGTCAGCCATGTAAAAATGAAGACAGTTGTTCTTTCCTGATGGCAGCTAGTTAATTATTGGCAGCCATTCCAGCTTTTGAAACAGAAGGTGGCATGTATGGAAGGAAGTATTGTGATTGGACAGATAGGTCAATAAGGATTCCATGTCACTCGTAAGAAAATTGCATTTGAAATCCCTAGACTTTGGTTGACTGCCTCGTAATTGGTAACAAAAACCTGCATGCTGTTTTGAAGGTGCTGGGTCAGCCTCTACTAGGTGCTTTGCAACTAGCCATTATCTCTTTGGAAACCATGATGTCATAGCAACTAGAGCAGAAAAGCACACTCTGAAGGTCTCAAAATTATGCCGCTCAGATACACCAACGTGATAGAAGCAATTTGGTTTTCGCATCCTTTAAAAAAAATTTTTTTTTGCGTTTTTCCTATTTTGCTGTGGAGTGTAAAACGTCGTGCATTTGTTTTTGTGGCTGGGTTTTATTTTAATAATTGTATGTTGCTTAAAAACCCTTCACTTTGAGCATTTGCCTACAATTCATTGTGATTCTCTCCCTTACTGCTGATAAGCTTCTTTAAATAATATTCCTTTAAAAGGAGAACTCTCTTGGCTACTTTTGTCTATCCTGGAGCTCAGCCAGAGCTGGGGCACGTATCCCATTCTCCTGCAACCGTGGGGCTGCAGCGGGCTCTTAGTTCTTTTCGATGCGCTCAGAAATCGATCAACTTCACGAATACGCTCGACTTCTTGGATCATTACTTTTGTTGAAAAATTGGCTGGAACCAGAGTCAGGAATCCTGTTCACAGCATTCCAGATCTGGCTGTGATACCTGAGAGACCCGTGTATCATAACGGCCAGCGTCCCATCCCCAGGCACCTGTACAGCCTCACCGGGAGCCCGCAAGGCTTAACCGCGCCAGCCCTGAGCCGGCGGCATATGCACCTCTCCTGACCACTTGCGGTGTGTCTGTTGCCAATATGTCTTCCTTGGTGTGACGAACCTCGCAGAGACATATGAAAAGTCACGCTGGTGAGAATGGTTGTAATCACTGTTAACAAACAAGGTTCTGATTGCCAATATCACCATCTGTTCCATCGGGTTCCACATATTACCCTGTATGTGGGCTCTGTTAAACAGATTTCTGCACTGCCCAAGGTCACCCTTGATTCGCGTAACCAGCCTTCGCAGGCGGGTTAAACGTGAACCTCCAAACTGCAGTGAGGGTTTTCTGAGAAGTACCAAATAGCGTCATCTGATGATGGGACCCGAGCAAACAGGTCAACAATGTCTGCAAAGACAAAACGTAGACATCCTTTGGCACATGAAATGGATATATCCCTAAGAGGTTGTCTAAAGCGCGAGATGCCATGTGCTAAACCCCACATGATAATTACTGCACGGAAATAATTAGAGTAGCATTGGGGTGGGGAGGGCAGCCGTAGGTGATATGAGCAGAGACCTCAACTTGGTTGAGGTCCTATGCCTTCTTGCAAACTTAAAGCTGAGCCGGGCATTTTCCCCTCACCCTCTCGCGACTCTTACTGAGGTTTTCTTCATTGCTCCCCTTGAGCTGAGTCAAGTCAGTTTAGATATATTGATCTTCTCAGCCCTGGGGATATAAATAGGACTCAAGCCCTGCCTCTAAGAAGGGGGAGCCAGGTGTAGACATAGCAAGAGGAGGGAGTGAATAACAAAGGGAGGCAGCGATGGACAAGAACGGACAAGAACGACTCCACACAGGAAGGGACAGTTGAGCAGGTTTTGAAGGGTGAGCTACAGTCCCCCAGGCAGAGGTGTGGAGGGATAGGGACCCGCCTTTTGGGCAGAGAAAACATGAGTGCAAAGACACACAGACATGAAATAGCATAGTATTTTCAGGGAGCCATAAAGAGACACTTATTTGAGCACAATGTTCTTAGTGCCCATGCCCGTAAGTGCTTTTTCATCTTGGGGTTCCAGGATTTAAATTTTTATTTTTAATATTTTTATTTATTTTTGAAGGAGAAAGAGAGACAGAGCATGAGCAGGGGAGGAGCAGAGAGAGAGGGAGACACAGAATTTGAAGCAGGCTCCAGGCTCTAAGCTGTCAACACAGAGCCCGATGCGGGGCTCGAACCCACAAACTGTGAGATCGTGCCCTGAGCCAAAGCCAGATGCTCAACCGACTGAGCCACCCAGGCGCCCCAGGGCTCCAGGATTTAAATGAGAAACTTTGTGCTAAGCTCCTTCCCACAACAAGCTTCTATAAAATAGTATTTCAAGATTGCTGCTGTTCTGTGTGACCATTTGTGCCAAAACATCATTTTAAAAAATGTGTCTATGTTTAACAAACAAATGATCTTGAGCTCACGTGGAAAAGAGCGCTGATCCAGTTGGGGGGTTATGCTTCCTAGAGGAAGAGGCATTTGTGCTGAAGTTGGCAGGTGAATAGGAATTTTCCGGGGGAAGAGTTTGATAGGAAGTCAGAACGGCGTTCTGGAACATTCAGAGGGGAGACAGAGCCCGGTGGCGGTAGCGTGATGCAGGTCTCCAGCGAGGCCCAGAGCACAGAGCCACAGGAAGAGGTGAGAGGCCTCCGGCAGCGGTGGGGGAGGCAGGTTGGCTCCTGCAGGGGCTTGGAGGCAAAGTGAGAAATTTGGAACTTCATCCTGAGCAATGGGAAACCAAAAACATTTTAAGTAGGGGAGACATCTGATTGTATGTACTATATATTTCACTGTATATATAATTATAATAACCTGATTCTGGGGCGCCTGGTGGCTCAGTTGGTTAGGTGTCCGACTTCGGCTCAGGTCATGATCTCGCGGTCTGTGAGTTCGAGCCCCACGTCGGGCTCTGTGCTGACAGTTCAGAGCCTGGAGCCTGTTTCAGATTCTGTGTCTCTCTCTCTGACCCTCCCCCACTCATGCTCTGTCTCCATCTGTCTCAAAAATAAACGTTAAAAAAAGAAAATTAAAAAAAAATAACCTGATTCTGATTTTATGTATTATGTATATTACTGTATGTTTAATTATAATAATCCGATTACTTATCTAGTTTTAAATGTTCATTCATTTTTTATTTTTTTATTTTTATTTTTTTTTCAACTTTTTAAATTTATTTTTGGGACAGAGAGAGACAGAGCATGAACGGGGGAGGGTCAGAGAGAGAGGGAGACACAGAATCGGAAACAGGCTCCAGGCTCTGAGCCATCAGCCCAGAGCCCGACGCGGGGCTCGAACTCCCGGACCGCGAGATCGTGACCTGGCTGAAGTCGGACGCTTAACCGACTGTGCCACCCAGGAGCCCCATAAATGTTCATTCATTTTTTAGAGAGATAGTGTGAGTGGGTGAGGGGCAGAGGATCTGAAGCAGGCTCTGTGCTGACAGCAGCGAGCCCAGGGGGCTCGAACTCAGGAACCGGGAGATGATAACGCGAGTCCAAGTTGGTCACTTGACCGACCGAGCCACCCAGGTGTCCTGGATTATTATTTTAAAAGCTCGCTTTAGCTGTAAATTGGAGAAAGGATTGGAGGGGGAGAGGAGAGACCGCTTAGAAGAGCACATCAATTCACAAGAGAGGATGTGGACTGGATTGGATCGGAGAGATACAGCTGGAGAAAAGAGAGAGGTTCGAGAAATATGGGGGAGGAAACCAGTCAGGACTTGGTAATAAATTGGATACACATGACGTGTCGAACTTCACTTCTGTTTACATATATCAAGTGATACAAACAGATGTTTTTATACATTCCCATATTTGAGTTTCAGTTATTTTTTTTAATGCCCATTTTAAACTCTTACTTGATTAAACTCCAACTGGTGGAGGTTAATGATAGTAAGAATCAAAATATTTTCGATTATCATGATGACATATGGGCCTACAATTCTGGATTTTGTAACAAAGCAGTTTGACTTCCGTCCCATTCATTTGGAGAATGCCATAGACTATCTAGGAAACGGAAATGTGTTTTTAAAATATGACAGGCTTCAGCTTGTGTGCACATTAGACACAGAAAAATAAAACAGAACGTCTTGGGTCTGAATCACAAAATTAACGCCATTTTTTTTAAAGAAAAATATAAATTCTGTGCTCTATTTCTATAAATGAAATTAAGGTTTGTTTGTTTGGGGTTTTTTTTAGGTAAGAATAATAAGCTGGATTTTTTTTCACCATAATAATTTCATCTCGGTTACGCTGTTTACACTTGAACGGAGTGCACACAGCACATTACAGGCAGGGATCTACCCACAATGCAAGTAGTTCTCCCAGCTGCACGCGTGCGATTTGTCTTTCAGCGTTGGCAGTTATGTTCCATTTAGTAAAAGCTCTATTCCACTGTGTACTAGAATCTTTGGTTTCTTAAACAGCTAGGATTTTATGTACTTCTCTTTACTGGCTCATAAAGAGCAGGGAAAAGAGCAGAAGATAGAGATACAAAGGAACCAAGGCAACATATGCCTTTGTCCAGGAAAAAGGAAGAAGCCAAAATGAAACACAAAGGTTGTGGGCAGAGGTACATCTGATGAAAATTCCTGTATCTCGTAGCCCCCTTTTTTTTTTTTAAACAAATAAGAGAAATCGAAACGATGGAGTGTGATCCTATGTATTTACTTAAATTTTCCATACAAAAGACAAAGCCCTTGAGAATTGACTGGTATGCGTTTACCTGAAACACTCGTACCTTCTGTCTCGGTTGCCGTTGAAATACCTCCACTGTCGGCTCCTCCTTTATTCTCCGGGATGTTTTAAAAGGTGAATCCCGTCAAAGGAAAAATCGCCAAGTGGCAAAGGAATTGTGCATTCTCACCAACGCATAGTTTGCAATGATTAAAAACTACAAAGTAATTCGGCTGAAGGGACTGAACGATTGCATTAGGTGCCTGAAAAACAAGTCATAGAAATAAAATGAGTTTGGAGCAGGTTTACGTCTCTAATGATTAGAAAACGTGCGTAATTTCAAATGCTTGCTGGCAGTAAGAAAGAATGGGAGACACCACAAGAAAGATTAAATATGTACCAAGGACTAGAGCATGGGTAGAAGTGGAAACAGACACTCTTGGCTTTGCCTTCGTATCAATATGGTGTGTTTCCCGGATTTATTCACACCAAGGGTGGGAGGTGCCTTGAGGGTTAGTACCAACCGACCAGGCATTCTCCAGAGCCTTAGTCATTTTGTCCCCACCTAGTTGCTGTCAGTTCCGTCCACCTCTGAGCTGGTCTGTGTGACAATCATAGCTTCTTTTCTCCTCGGTGATATTTCATTTACATTCTGTACTCTCTTGGGCAATTGTGATAACTTCCATTCTTTTTTTTTTTTTTTAGTTTTTAAAAATATTTATTTATTTATTGGAAGAGAGAGAGAGAGAGAGAGAGCAAGCTAGGGAGGGGCAGAGAGAGAGGGAGAAAAATCCCAAGCAAGATCCACACTGTCAGCACAGAACCCGACACAGGGCTCAAATTCACAATCTGTGAGATCATGACCTTGACCTGAGCCCAAACCAAGAGCGGGACGCTTAACTGACTGAGTCACGCAGGTGCCCGGATAACTCCTATTCTTGAGGTTGTCGCTTCTTCACAATCAGCAAATTTAAGTGCCAAATTAAATTTAATTCATCAGAATACAGGGTGATGGGTTGAATCATATGGCCTCACTTTTTTTTTTTTTCCTTCCACTTTTGGTTCTTAATATGATCCTAAGTGGAATGTATCAAATATAAACCTTAAAGAGATGTTCACATTATTGAAGTCTCAGGTATGTTTTTTGTTGTCTTGATTACCTCCATTCCCACGATGATGCAAGCGGATTTTTAACAAGAATTCCGGGTCTTCCTTTGAAACTAGGATGCTCTGTATATCTTATTGTTTGGAACATCTCTCGTCTGAAGCAGTTCCGAATATTAAGGAGCATAATTAAATCATCGTCCACTTGTTAAAATGATTTCTTTTTTTATTTTTGCTCCTTTATGAGCTTTTTAAGTAATTAGAAAGCAAAGACTATAGAAAGTATGGCGTTCTTAAAAAGAGATTTCGGCTTATTACTTGTCAGACTGTTAATATCGTTACGGATGACTGTGGTCTCTTTATAGCAGAAATAGGAAAGTTACCAACTGAATATGCCAACATTACTGACAGTAGTTAGTAGTTATCATGTCAGGAGTATGACTTTGATCTTTGATGTTTAATCTGTAAAAGCAACATTCACCTCCAAAACGTTTTGCTGGCTCCAAATGTGTTACCCTCTGCCCACAATTAACAGCCTCATTTAAATACGGGGAAGATGAACTAAAGAATCTTAACTTAAACCAGGAGCATTCCCTCCACACTCATTCCTACTATTTATTTATTTTTAACTTTTTTTTCATGTTTATTTTTGAAAGAAGGACAGGGCGTGAGTGGGGGAGGGGCAGAGAGAGAGGGAGACACAGAATCCCAAGCAGGCACCAGGCTGTGAGCTGTCAGCACAGAGCCGGAGGCGGGCTCGAACCCATGGACCGTGAGACCATTCCTACTGTTTAAAGCTTTGCGGGGCACCTGGGTGAGTCAGTCATTGGAGCATCTGACTTCAGCTCAGGTCATGATCTCATGCTTCATGAGTTTGAGCCCCGCCTCGGGCTCTGTGCTGACAGCTCGGAGCCTGGAGCCTGCTTTGGATTCTGTGTCTCCCTCTCTCTCTGACCTTCCCCCCCCCCCACCTCTCTTTCAAAGATCAATAAACATTAAAAAAATTAAAAATTAAAAGCTTTGCTTTCCTACCGGATGGGAATATCTTGATCGACTTTCTCGGAATAGAACTTCCTGATCTTACAAGTATCACTGAGTTAAAAAATGAACAGCGGTAAGAGGATTTCTAAGATGTCGTCATGCCTTTTTCTCTAACTGCAAGCTGCAGAAGTAGGAAAGGGGTAATTGAAATTCATTCTTAACGGACATTTTCCCGACATCACTAGCACCTCCATGCCGGGTTCAGCGCCGCGCAAATTAATTTCTTTCCCAAACGGTATGTATCAGGACCCAGTTGTGGCAGAGGTTCGGATGTACACGCCAAGGACAACGTCCTGAACTCGGATGAATGACGCTCATTTCTCCTCCGTTTCCCCAGGGCTGTTGCTGAAGCTGACGGTGTTGATCCGTTAGTAAACATCCTGTCGAGCAGACGGGACGGAGCCGTCGCCAACGCGGCTACAGTGTTAGCGAACGTGGCAATGCAGGAGCCTCTGCGCGCCGGCCTCCAGAGCCACGGCGTCTCGAGCGCCCTCCTGGGCCCGCTGCGTTCCGCGAACACGGTCGTGCAGAGCAAAGCGGCTCTCACCGTGGCCGCAACTGCGTGCGATGTGGAGGCCCGGACAGAGGTGAGAGCTTTTGCTGACCTGGAGTCTCTCATTTTTCCACCCATCGGTGGATTATTCTGAAACACTTTCAAGGGTTCGAACCTACCCATCCTTTAGGTCCTTCAAAAGTGGTGCAACCCTTCAACCATGGACTCTGGGTGATAATAACGCGAAGGTGTATGTTCGCCGGTGGTAACCAATGTCCCAATCCGGTAGGGGACTTGGTAATGGGGAAGCCGCACGTGTGGGGGCGGCGAGTGTGGGAAATCTCCGTCCCGCGGCTCAGTTTTGCTGTGAACCTAAAACTGCTCCACCAAGACCAAAATCTGCTACATCGGGGCAATACTTTGGAAAACAAATCGGCAGTATCTGGGCGCCAGGAAGCATTGTTTATAATATCTACACGACGGGAAACACACCAGTTGTCCAGTTTTGAAGAGAATGGTCAAATAAATTTGTGGTATATTCACAAAGCGGAATTTCACGTCAGTGAGAATGAATGACCTGTAGTTACAGACAGCAACAGGGATGCATCTCAAGCACAATGCCGAGCAAAATCAAATTGCAAAAGAATACACGTTCCAGATTCTATTTATGTGGCATTCGGAAATAGGCAGATCTAAGCAATACGTTGTTTAGGTAAACAGACACGTAAGTTAACACTATAGAGACAAGCTAGAGAATGATTAACCCCCAATGCAAGAAATCCTCCTGGGGGCTCAAGGGAGTGGATGCACTTCAGAGGAGCAAACAGGGGCTCAAGGTCATTTGAAAGTGTCATTCCTTAAGCTGAGCGTTAGACAGGTGTGCCTTTACTATGACGCTTTGTATCGTACATATGGATTCCACACACTCTTGTGTTTCTTGTATATTTCAAAGTTTTAAAACCTAGAATTTCATTCTTTTACAAGTGGATCGTATTTATCTTTCTCTTGCTTTTCCCATATTTGCTTGTCACCTGGCACTCACTCCAACAGCCTAAGACTTTGTTCCTCTCCTGCCAATAATATAAATAACAACAGCTAACACTTGCCATGCGGTGGGCACCGTGCTCAGCACTTGACAGACATTTAGCCTCCCTCACGACAGGCTGATTTGTAATCACCATTTTACAGATGTGGAAAACGAGGCTTAAAGATGTAGTGGGCTCAAAGCAGAGTTCGTAAGTTGGAAGATCAGGGATGCGATCTAGACCCCAAGCCGCTCCACTGTGCTCCCCGCCCAGACAGCTAACAAATCTTTTCTCCTCAGTCCCTTAGGTATCTCTTCTATCCTGTGTCTTTGTTCCCATTGATTCGGTTCATTTGTATTCATCCATCAAGGCACTAAATATTACTGAATATTTATTTTATGTCTACTGTGTGCCGGGTACTATGCTGGGCTTCGGCAACAGAACCATAAAAGCATATTGGTCCCACCTCCATGCCGTCTGCAGAATAGTCCATCCATTTCCTGGAATACCGCAGATCAGTCTACCGCTCCCCCCCCCCCCCCCCCCCCGGGCTCCTGCTTCCCACACTGTCTCCAGGCTGATCTTTCAAATTTGTGACCCTCATCGCCTCATTGCAAGTCCCCGCCGCCCCGGGGGGAAAAGTTCAGCTGCTTCGCGGGATATGCAACGGCGGTCACTGACCCGCACCTACCCACCCGCGCCTAACGCCTCTTCCCAGGCGGGACTCCATACTCCAGAAACACCATTCCATTTGTAATTCTGTCCATATGCTCTGCTCTCCTGGTTTCACCTCTTTGATTTCTCCCTTTGGAAAACCAGTGTCACTTTTGTCCGCCTGCTAAAATCCTGCTTTTCCCGCAAAACCCATCTCCGCCATCCTGCCTTCCGTGACAGCCCTCGAACCCGGGAGTATCCTCTGCTATTGTTCCCGTTACCCCCATGCAGGCTTCCCTTGTCTGTTGCGCATACATGGTTCCTGTGTGAAAGACTATAAGCTCCTCGAGGCTGTGGGGAAGGGAACTGAGAGTTTTTCTTTCCTGTGTCGACGTCATTAACAGATATCTGACGCAGAGTGCATGCTTAATAAGCAGTAGTTGAATGAATGAGGAAACGAATGTAGGAATTCATAAATGAGATCTTTGCCGAAAGAACACACGGACGCAGACCATCGTGTGTTATACTCGGAAGTAAAGATGTTCCGAAGTTTGACTTGCGTGAGACGCTTCAGGGAAACTTTTCTAAGCCGTGCATGTTGCACGTGCTAAAGTATCATCTCTGAGAGGAAACTACCTCTGGACACTGACCGAAAATGACCGAATCAAGTAGCTCTTCTCCCACAAGGGCTCTCGTCTTCAGATACTGCACACAGAAACTGATAGACTATTCTTTTTCTTTGGTCCTCTAGGCTCAGATAATGCAATATTGCATTTCAGGCAGTAGATAAGAGCTCTGTCGGATCTTTTTTTTTTTTTTCCCCTCCTTGGACTAATTCTATACATGAGTAATTACCTTCAGTACCTGAATTTCCTTTAATACCGTGATTAGTTCTGCCGATTTTCATTCTATTCTTTTCTTCGTCTCTTTTTCACTCTTTGGAGAAATGACGAAAAGACGCTGTGCAGTGATAACAAAAATTGCTCTTTTTCTGGGGAATTGCTACAACACTGCCCTGGCCACACTGATGGTCTGGTGGTAGTATACGGTGGCCCGTAGTGTATCAGTTCCCCCTGCCCAGCCTTAGGGACCGTGTTAGTTTCCTCTTGCCGCTGTAACCACCACGTTGTGGCTTAAAGTAATATAAACCTATCATCTTACAGTTTACAAAGCCAGAAGCCGAAACCAGGTCTTAAGGGTTAAAATCAAGGTGTTGGCAGGGGCGTGTCCCTTTGGGAGACTCTGGGGGGAAATGTGTCTCCTGGCCCTTTCTAGCTTTTACCATCCACCTCCATCCCTGGGCTGTGGCCCCTTCCTCCGTCTTCAAAGGGTATTTGTCCAATCGCTGCTTCTCCACACCCCCTTTCTTGCCTCCAGGCACCCTCCTCTCCATCCTCTAAAGACCCTTGTAATTAAATTGGGCCCACCTGTTGATCGGGGACAGTCTCCCCATCTCAAAATTGTTAGCTTGTCACATCTGCAAAATCCCTTCCAGGGAAGAGGACACCTCTGGGGGACCATCATCCTGCCTCCCCCAGGGCCACGTGAACATTCAGGTTGAGGAGCAGAGTCAATGAAAGTACAGCGGGGAGATAATAGGCTGTCCGCCCAGTCTCCATCCCACCAAAGATCAGGACGCCCTCCCTCCATGATTTCTCTGGGGGCCTCCTCTTGACCGTGCACAGAAATCTGGGCTCCTGTCTATAAGGTTTTACAGGAGCTCTTTCACCCCGGGATGTAAAAATTCCAATTATGCACAGATCCTAAAATGCTCGTACATAGTTAAAATCTCTTCACCACCAAACAAGGCGATTACAGAAACAAACAAACAAAAAAACCCCACGAATGTTTATATTGTGTCCTCCCAACGCGTACACTTGCAGTTTCTACTTTCAGTTAAGGAATTCAGGTGGCCTGGAGCCGCTGGTCGAACTCCTGCGCTCGAAGCATGATGAAGTAAGAAGGCACGCCAGCTGGGCCGTGATGGTCTGCGCCAACGACGAGCTCACGGCTGTCGAACTTTGCAAGCTCGGGTGAGTGGGGCTGCCTCGCGTTTCTGGCTCAGATGGAGAGCAGAGGAGGAAGGCGGACAGTCTTCAGGCCCAAAGAAGGGCAGGCAGGGCCCTGGGGAGCTGGGCTGGGCACCTAGAGCCTTCCTCCCAGAAAGGACCGCCTGGTGGGAGCAGGATCATCTGGGCTCCTCCCAACCCCTGGAGACCTCCCTCCCCGCCCCCCCTCCGCGACAAAACCATCTTGACTGTCTGTTTTTCATCCTGATAAACACCTCTCTTCCACTCTGCAATCGCGGAACGCCACCTCTGCCTGGCTACTTTTTTTTTTTTTTTTTTTTGATTTTCTTTTTCTTTTTAAGTTTATTTATTTATTTTGAGAGAGGGGGAGACAGAGGATCCCGAGCAGGCTCCTCGCCGTCGGTGCAGAGCCTGACGCCGGGCTCGAACCCACCGACCCGTGAGGTCATGACTTAAGAG
Source organism: Prionailurus bengalensis (assembly GCF_016509475.1). Taxonomy (NCBI): domain Eukaryota; kingdom Metazoa; phylum Chordata; class Mammalia; order Carnivora; family Felidae; genus Prionailurus; species Prionailurus bengalensis. The sequence continues at coordinate 21,451,019 of NC_057358.1, forward strand.
CAAAGCAAGAGTCCGTTTCTTACTGGACTGAGCCGCCCAGGCGCCCCTATCTCTCCACTTTGGAAGCCAAAATAAAATGCGTGAGCCGTGACCGCCTCAGAATTCTGCATTTAACCAAACCGACAAACAGGCTTTTTAAGGTTCCACTGACAGGTTTCCCCATTTCTAACCATCTTTATTTATATTTGTATTTATATTTCTGTTTGTATTTATATTTCTGTTTGTATTTATATTTATCTTTACATTTATATTTATATTTTATATTTATTTGAAAACATTTTATTTTTATTTTTTTTAACATCTTTTTAAATTTTTTTTTTAACGTTTATTTATTTTTGAGACAGAGAGAGACAGAGCATGAATGGGGGAGGGTCAGAGAGAGGGAGACACAGAATCGGAAACAGGCTCCAGACTCTGAGCCATCAGCCCAGAGCCCGACGCGGGGCTCGAACTCACGGACCGTGAGATCATGACCTGAGCTGAAGTCGGACGCTTAACCGACTGAGCCATCCAGCCGCCCCTAAAAAACATTTTATTTTTAAGTAACCCCCACATCCAGTACGGGGCGTCAAACTTAGGATCCTGAGATCAAGAGTCACCCACTTGACAGACGGAGCCAGCCAGGTGCCCCCCAACCATCTTTATTTTCGTATGTATATATTGCCTGCTTAGCTGGAGAAATTGGAGCCCGATACTGCTTTTGCTTTAAATGAAGACCTTTCTCCCCCTGCAGAGTATCCTTTTCAACTGTTTGAACATGAGGCACTACATGGCATATGTATTCTCAGAAAGGACTGATTGGTCTTAATAATTCTGTCAACATTACTTTATCTAAAAGGGTGAGATGTCGGGGCGGCCTGGGGAGGCTGAGTCGGTTAAGCGTCCGACTTCAGCTCAGGTCATGATCTCAAGGTTTGTGTGTTCGAGCCCCACATCGGGCTCTGTGCTGACCGCTCGGAACCTGGAGCCTGTTTCGGATTCTGTGTCTCCCCCTCTCCCTCTGCCCCTCCCCCACTCATGCTCTGTCCCTCTCTCAAAAAACATTAAAACATAAATAAATAGAAAAAAAGGGTGAGGTGTCTTTAACCTTTCCATCTCAATTCTTCACTCAGGGTCTTAGCTACGGATATACATGGGAATTTAATGTTGGATTGCTTGTTTAGAGCAAATAAGGCTCTTTTCTTTTATTGACAGGGCTTTAGCTATCCTTGAAGAAGTTAATCTATCAGTAAGCCGAAAAAATAAATTCAGTGAGGCAGCTTATAACAAATTGCTCAACAACAACCTGTCTCTGAAATATAGCCTGACTGGCTACTTGTCATCAAGTAACATAATTAGTGATGGATTCTATGATTACGGTCGGGTAAGTGACAGCACTAATTTGTATTTCAGTATGTGCGATCGTTTCTTTAGTCACGATGCCATTACATTGCAATTTTATAACCACCTAGCAGAATGTATATTTTTACAGACAGAAACTTGGGAATCAGAGCTTTACTCTTAACTCTGTCTGCTATAAGGTTTTGCATTTATGTACAGTTTTACCTAGAATCTGATTACCTGTAGTAGAAATCAGCTTGCTAATGCTACTCTCGAGTTTCAGAGAAAATATGAAAGAAGGAGCGCTTTCTGTGGGGGGGTTCTGTTATTTCCAGGGCTCAGCTCAGCGATAAGAATAGAAGTATAAGTGTTTTGCTTTAATTCAAAAAAAATTTTTTTAACGTTTATTCATTTTTGAGAGAGTTAGAGACACAGAGCGTGAGTGGGGGAGGGGCAGCGAGAGAGGGAGACACAGAATCCGAAGCAGGCTCCAGGCTCCGAGCCGTTGGCACAGAGGCCGACGCGGGGCTCGAACACACAAACCTTGAGATCAGGACCTGGGCTGAAGTCAGAGGCTTAACCGACTGAGCCTCTCAGGCACCCCTTGTTTTATTAGTCATAATCTAATTGAAATTAACCAAAGTGTATTACCAGATTTAAAAAAAAATGTTTTTTTCAACGTTTTATTTAATTTTGGGGACAGAGAGAGACAGAGCATGAACGGGGGAGGGGCAGAGAGAGAGGGAGACACAGAAACGGAAACAGGCTCCAGGCTCCGAGCCATCAGCCCAGAGCCTGACGCGGGGCTCGAACTCACGGACCGCGAGATCGTGACCTGGCTGAAGTCGGACACTTAACCGACTGCGCCACCCAGGCGCCCCTAAAATGTAATATAGAAGAATGTTATTTAAGCTGCATTTCTGATTCTGATTTTAAAACCAATATACAGTGTAATGCAGGGTGGACGTCCAGAGAAATGGGAAGCTGAAAATTAGAATCTTGAGGACTTTCTGGCATTGCGGCTTAAGTTAGCATCTTCCTTTCTTCTGGAGGCCAACAGCAATGAGGAGAATAGGGGAAATTTTTTAAATCTACGAATCCCATATTAAGCAAACCTAGGAAGCAGATGTGATCCACAGACTTCAAAAAAAAAAAAAAAACATAAGGGGGTGCCGGGTGGCTCAGGCAGCTGAGCGCTGTCCTCTTGGTTGGTGTTCAGCTCACGCATGATCCCAGGGTCATGGGATTGAGCCCCGCGTCAGGCTCCGTGCTGAGTGTGGCGGCTACTTGGATTCTCTCTCTCTCCCCCCGCCGCCCCCCTCTTGCACCTGTGTGTGTGCTGGCACTCTCTCTCTTTCTCTCTAAAATTACAAAAAAAAAAAAAAAAGTAGGAGTTACTGAAATTTCCTGAGATCAAGCAGAAGGGGTGTAGGGGAAAAAGGAAAAGGGGAAAAAATAAGCACAGAGAGGGACGAGGGAGCCAGCGGGGGCAGGCCTCAGAAAGCACCATCAGCCATCCATACCGCCTCAGGTGATGGGAGAGCTCAGGGGCGCACAAGCCAAATGCTGTGTTTGCCGGGCAGGTGCAGGACCCGAGCACCTGGGACGAGCCAGGCAGGCAGCGGAAGCCTTCCTGGATCAGTGTGGTTCAAAAAGGCAGAGGAGACAGGGCCATGAAGGAATCACATGGCCGAGCCGTATTTGCAAGAAACACTCTGCCGGTGCTAGCGGTTCTAGAGACATTAAAAAATTTTTTATTTTATTTTATTAAATTTTTTTCAAAGTTTATTTATTTTGCAGGGAGGGGAGCAAACAGGGGAGGGCCAGAGGGAAGGGGAGACAGAATCCCATCAGTGCAGGAGCCTGAGACGGGGTTTGAACTCACGAACCACGAGATCACGACCTGAACAGAAATCTAGAGTCGGTCGTATTTTATTTTATTTTATTTTATTTTATTTTATTTTATTTATTTTTATTATTTTATTTAATTTTTAATTATTTTAAGTTTATTTATTTTGAGAGACAACACAAGTGGGGTAAGGGCAGAGAGAGAGAGAGGAGAGAGAGAGAATCCCAAGCAGGCTCCACGCTGCCTTCACAGAGCCCGATATGGGGCTTGAACTCACAAACCATGGGATCGTGACCTGAGCTGAAACCAAGAGCTGGGCACTCAATCAACTAAGCCACCCAGGCACCCCTATTTTTAAAATAATCTTTACAATGTGGGGCTCGAACTCATGCTCCTGAGGTAAAGAGTCACGTGCTTTACCGGCTGAGCCAGGCAGGTGCCCCTAGAGGCATTTCGAATAATGAAAATGGCTAGCCTAAAACTGGACTCTTGATCCTCCTTCTGACTTCCCCTAGCACATTATTAGTACAAAGATGCTTTGAGAAAAATGAGGAAATGGGCAGAAAAACCAACAGAGAACACTTACCAGGAAAATGTTGCCATGGGTCAGATAAAACTGTGACAAAATGTATTCGCTCATGAGTTTTAAAAAAATTTAATGAAACAATGTTTTTTATAAAGGAGAATTCTCTGGGGTGCCTGGGTGGCTCAGTTGGTTGAGCGTCCGACTTCGGCTCAGATCATGATCTCGCGGTTCACGAGTTCGAGCCCCGCGTCGGGCTCTGTGCTGACAGCTCGGAGGCTGGAGCCTGTTTCAGATTCTGTGTCTCCCTCTCTCTCTGTCCCTCCTCCGCTCATGCTCTGTCTCTCTCTCTCTCTCTCTCTCTGAAAAGTAAATAAACATTCAAAAAAATTTATTTTAAAAATAAAGGAGAATTCTCTGATTCATTCATTCAGTAAATATTAAGTTTCTAATATTGTAGGTTGGAATAGTCAGTGAATAAAAGAGACACATCTCTACTTCCGTGGCACCGGTGAGAGGAAAGAGTCAATAAATAGGAAACACAACAAATAAATAAATTATATCACACGATCAAAATGATCAGAGCATTGGGGGCAAAAATAGATCAGAGGCAAGGTAAGGGGGCTCTATAGTGCTGGGGGTTGCTGGGGTTGATGTTCATAATTTTAGAAATCGTGATCAGGTAGGCCTCACAGGGAGGGTCATACTTGAGCAAAAACTACAAGGTGAGGGATTGAGCCATGGAGATGGCTCGGGGAAGAGCTTTCCGGGCAGAAGAGACAGCTTGTACAGAAGCCATAAGATGTAAACATGCTTAGCAGATTTGAGAAACAGCAAGGTCAGTATAGAGCTGAATGAACCAAGGAGCACGATGGTGAGGACTAAATCAGAGAGATACAGAGAGACCAGATCATGTTAAGTCTTGTAGACCGTTGGAAGGATTTTGGCTTTTACTTTGAATGAAGTGGGAAAACTTGGCAGACAGAGTTCTGGGCAGAAAAATGACATGATCTGTCTGATATATATCTGTTTTTGTTTGCTTTCTGAGAGAAAGAGAGAGAGAGAGAGAGACAGAGCATGAGTGGGGGAGAGGCAGAGAGAGAAGGAGACAGAGAATCGGAAGCAGGCTCCAGGCTCTGAGCCAACAGCACAGAGCTCGATGCGGGGCTCAAACCCCCGAACCATGAGATCATGGTGTGGGCCAAGGTCGGACACTTCACCAACTGAACCACCACGACGCCCCATGATCTGTCTGGTCTTTAAAGGATCCTAAAAAGTGTCTTGGATGAGAGAGGGATCTAATTATAGTATGATTGGAAAAAGACCTCAGAAAATGGTGTGGTCTAACCCGCCTCACCAGGCTGGTGAAATTGCTAATATAGGACTTCGTCTAGCCTATTTTTAGATATCCTCCCAATATTTTTAGTGATCTCTTTAGTAATTAGTTACTCTGACAGACAACACATTCTCCCAGAGTGATCAGTTCTTAAATTATCTACAGATAAATCCTGGCACCAAACTTTTGCCTTTGAAGGATCTCTGCTTACAAGAACCGAGTGATCAACGTGCTATACTTTTAGTGAACAGTAAATCATCTGATGTGTGAGTCTCTCGGGGGTGGAAGGATGCAGGGAAGCATAATGGTTTTTGTTTGTCCATCATCACGTGAATATGTAAAGATTCGCAGGATGGCACCTTTTTGTCCCCTGTATTTAGCGTCACCCTGAAAATCAACACTGGTCCATAAATTTGTAGCCTGACCTAGTAAAGACCATGAAATCACCACCAACGTGGTTTTTCCTTTGACTCCCCGTTACCACTCAATTCCAGATGTATTTCTGTAGTCAGTGCCTGTTCCCTTCCCGGTAACATGAAGTTAATTGAAGAAAGTATAAATAGACAGGAGCAAACCGAAGCGAGTTGTGTTTACAGGGCTCCAGAACTGTATGCAGGACTATAATGCTGCCCGGGGCTTTTAAAAAACATAAAATAAGAAGTAAATAATAAAGCTAAAAATGCAGGCTTCAGAATTTTAAAAAATGGTCACGGATACCTATATATATCTACATATTTTATGGGACACATTTTACAAAAATATTTCCTGTTCCAGTTCATGAAAACCTTTACAATATTCTTTGTGTTACCTTTATGCGTTTATTAGGTCACTGTTAAAAGTCAGCTCCAAATATGATTTTCAAACAACAACAAAAAAAACCAAAAAAAAAAAACCTGTCTTTTGTAGGCAGATCCAATATTGACAAATCAAGTATTTTAACTTGTGTATAATTTCAAATATGTAAAATTTTAGCTCTCCGCCTCCATCTACGGAAGATAAATCATCAGATGTTGGTTATGGTCGGAGCATTTCTTCTTCGTCTTCCTTTAGAAGAGCAAGCAAAGAAAAGACCAAGTAAGAAAATGGTATTTTGTCTGGACTCAATTCTCCCCTCAACGTGGGAGTAAAAAAAACAAAAAAAATTAGGTTTTAGATCTTGGCAACGTAATTCTTTTCATCCTTATAGTAATATAATTCCATCATTGCCTAAAAAAATTTTTTTAATGTTTATTTATTTTGAGAGAGAGAGAGATAGAGAGCAAGCAGGGGAGGGGCCGAGAGAGGGAGACAGAGAATCCCAAGCAGGCTTGCACTGTCAGCGCAGAGCCAGATGCAGGGCTCGAACTCACGAACTGTGAGCCAGGCTCACGACCTGAGCCGAAATCAAGAGTCGGATGCCTAACCGACTGAGCCACCCAGGTGCCCCTCGTAATTGCCTTTTCAAATTGCCACGGAAAACATCTCTGGAAAAGTAGCTAGCGAGACTGGCTTTACGTCCTGTGTGCCATGACCACACACTGAGCTCTGGACCACGGGACACAGTGGCCGTGGGCAGGCTTTGTGTTACTATTTGTAGATGGAAGAGTGCCTCGTGCCCTGCTTCACCCCTGCCTTGACGGGAGAGGGATCGCGGCATGTCACGGCAGTGACAAATGCCTTCTAACGTATGAGACGCCTTGCACATGTAATGTTCTCTTATTTTTCATGTGACTGAAATCGATCATGAGTTTTTTCATACAATCAGAAAAAATAGTTATCATTTTAGTACTGGATTTGGATCTCCCACAGAAGAGAAATCCGAGCCTCCTTCTGGACGAAATACTGCTCTTAGCAAAGGCACCACAAAAGAAAGAGGATCAAGGTAGGGGATGTGTGATTACGTTCTCTTCCTAATTGTGATCATGTCAGGCTTTGACTCCCCAGCAGAGTTGGGGAAGGGAAGCGGTGGCTTTTAAATAGGAAGCTTTGCTTCTGGAATCGGCACGTGGTGCGAAGCGAGACTCGGGGGCTGTAATTAAAAAGTAACTTCCTTCGTTTTTGTCTCTTGCAACCTCTTTAAAACTTAACCGGAGGGAATTTCTTCTTCTGCCTCTGGGTGAGAACTCGGGTCACTTTGATCACTATACAGTCCTACAGGCACTTCAATTCAAAAACGACCACAGAAACAGCAGTCCTGGTGACTCATTTACAAGTCCAACCCGGCGTAGAGATCGATGTAAAATGGACCCTGTGCCCTCCCCCATGGCTGCCTTTGTGGGTGGTGAGCCACACACGCTGGCGTGTGGTTCTCTCTCCCTCTCTCTCTCTCCGTCTTCCTCTGTCTCTCTCTGCCTTATGCCTCCACCTCCCCTCCCCATCCAGCTCACCCAGAGAAACCTCTGACCCTTCAGGAGGCAGCGAGAGGGGGGAGAGGGACATAGGACCAACTGTTTACATGATGGAATGATTACAGTGTGGTTTCATGCTTTTTAGGCCTGGCATGTTTTAAACGTGCTTTCTGTATGTGTACGCATTTTTAAACATATTATTTCTCTAATGAGCACTTTCCTGGATTCCTCAAAAACCCACGTGGACCTCTTGCCACGCTCCGTGACCCTTTAATTATTGTTGACTTAAGCCCTTCAGAACCACTGTGGTATTGGAGGCCATCTAGCACACATGTCCAGCATCCGCTTTCTAAACGGGGACTGCCCCCGACGGTCTCCCAAGGTGCAGACAGCGGTTTGCTCTCTTCCTCAGACCTCAGAGCTGTTTATTTTCTGTTTCGGACGTCATTCTCTACTGTGAGTCCCCGTGGCTCATTCTTCTCGTCTCTGCTTCTAATCTGCGCCTGTCGTTCTAGGCCTGATACTTTTTGCCCTTCCCTCTCCTCCCCTCCCTTTTCTTCCCGGTTTTCCTTTCCTCCTTAGGCTTCTCAGCCTCACCTCTACTGCACAGGCAGCTCCTTGAGGACAAGAACATAGGCTGATTGGAGTATTTCCCTTTTCATCCCCAGTGTTTAGCCTAGCGCTTGGTTGGCACACATAGGCCTCCGTGTTTATTCAAGAGAACAGAAATCTGAAATTGACAGGAAAGGGTTATTTTTGACGAGGTCCACCCGCCTAAGCCGTGTGTCTTGAACAAATTGGGTACCTTCGCTTTGCCCGAGTCCCCTCATCGGTGAAACGGGCGTAACCTAGGCTGTTGTGACGATTAAATAAATTGGCACATGAACAGTCCGTAGAGCAGTGCCTGGCACAAAGTAAACACTCAACAAATGCTAGTACTGTTGTGCGAAACAGTTACAAGGAGCCCAAATCCACTCAACCCTTGCAGGGACGTAGAGGAATCTCCAGGGTCCAATGTGGGAAATGCAGCCATCCCCAAAAGGACAGGAGCTGGGATGAAGTCCATAACTGTAGGGTCTCTCTGGCTTTCTCCCTCTCTTTCTCTCTCTCCCTCTCTCCACGTGCGTCATATCTTATTTACAGACCCTTTGTTATCCTCCTTGACCCTCTGTTGGTTATTGCCTCACCCATAACTGTAGCGTATGTGACTTTCGTTTGCCATGGGACAGACCTGGCTCCGGTTCCAAGCAAACTTTCCGTTCTAAAGCCCAACAACTATCAGGTGCAAATTTGTAAGAGGGACCACCTTCTCTTCAGTGGCCAAAGCATTGGCTGGCTTTGGGGCAGGTGTCTCCCTTTGGTCTACCCAGCCACGGCCCTGGGGAAGAATCAGCTTTCTGCCCCCTTGATCGGGGAGGGTAGGCACTTGTCTGATGAGTGACCGTTATGCGTATACTGTACCTATCATCATCAAAGTGTATCTTCCCTCTGATATCTCTGATATCACATCAGCTTAAATCTTTGCTGATTCTGCTGTTCTTGGCTCTTTCGCACTATCTTATTTTTCTTACGGCCCCGTCTGGTTCTTTTTATTTATTAATTAAAAAAAAAATTTTTTTTTTTTTTAAATAAAGCTACCGTTGACATTTATGTGCCCCTTTCCTGAGTCCTGGCTTCTCTATCCCGCTGGCCTGGAAACAGTGCGTTTCTAGCGAAACTCATTGTTCCCCCAGCTCCCAAACCTCCTTCTCCTCCTCTGTTCCCAATGCCGATGAATGTTACCTCCCATGCAACTGCTCAAGCTGTGGCATCCTCTTAAAACCCTTCTTCTCCTTACTCCCCTTCACTGAATGAGCCTCAGCCCTATGCACTCGATGTCTTCAGTGCCTCTTAAATCGTTATTTCCCTTCAGTTTCACCTCTACCTCCCCTCTTCAGGCCTTTGTATTATATCTCAGCACACTAACCCCCTTATTGTAAGATCCTCCTGCATTTTATTTAGCCCTCCAGAAACCCATCCTCCATGCGACCACCCCCCCCCCACCGAATTAACTTCCCAAAGTGAAAGGCCGATCATATTACTCTGCCCAAAACAACGATTTCCTACCATCCTCCAGATGAAGTCCGAACAGCAATTGTGTACGCATGGCAAACGCCTGAAAAAATAAAAATAAAAAATAGTAACCAAAAAAAAATTTATAGATTAAATACTCACAAATTCTTTCAAATATTGAAGGCTTGTTGTTGAAAGGAATAGCGGTTTGACTCCCTGGCAATATGCCCCGGGGAGAATAAGTATAAACAAGGGAGGATCAGGGGCGCCTGGGTGGCGCACTCGGTTAAGCGTCCGACTTCCTCCAGGTCACGATCTCGCGGTCCGGGAGTTCGAGCCCCGCGTCGGGCTCTGGGCTGATGGCTCGGAGCCTGGAGCCTGTTTCCGATTCTGTGTCTCCCTCTCTCTCTGCCCCTCCCCCGTTCATGCTCTGTCTCTCTCTGTCCCAAAAATAAATAAACGTTGAAAAAAAAAATTAAAAAAAACAAGTGAGGATCATTATTTCTTCTCACACCATTTCCGGTCTCCTCCTTGTCTCTGCATACTCTTGCCTCTTACTCCCCACTGAGAGATACGCCCTGACGTGCTCCTAACATTCAGACAGGTTGTTAGCATACAGGAGAACATACGTTTGGATTCGGTCAGCACTGGTCCTTGGTTTTCTCACCTCTAAAATGGAAGTGATGATTCCTTCCTCGCAGAGGTGCTGTAAGAGTAAGTGAAACAGTGTTTGTTGAGTGCCTAAACCATTGCCTGGCATACTTAAGTGACCCATCTACGTCCAGTCCCTTTCCCCTCCTTATTCCTGGGTCCACTGGGGGGATAGATTGGTCATAATCGTGTTGCCCTGTTGTCTATCTTTTGGTAAGCCCTTCTTGTCTTGTTCCTATGAGAACTTTGGACCCCTGACGAAAGAGTAACACATTTTAACTCTACCCATCTGATAATGTCGTAGAGAATGTGCGATGTTAACAAAAAGTTACTGAGAGGTACTGCCGAAAATGACGAGACATCTAGAACCACAAAGTGGCCAAAGTCTTGAAAGGAAGAGAGGGGACAGGAAAGAGGCAAACCAGTTATGTGTGTGGTGGCCCAATACAGACAGGGGAAGTATGATTTGTCTCTTTCTCCTCATGGATATTATCGCCATGTAGTATGTAAATTAAAATCCTTAAGCGACAGTCTCTCGCTGGGTGACCAGCAACTATATTGTTCTTCTGTGCGAAGCGTTCAGCTGTTCCCTCCTTCACAGGAAAACACTCATAGGAGACGTGATTGGTTTCGCCTTTATCCAGCCGCCATCTTGATACTTTCCTAGCCTTCACCGAATCCGACCAACCTAATATGCCCTCTAAAGCTTTTCTTTATAAAGACCATTCCCCCCACAATAAACACTATACCTATTTGTGAGTGTATCAGAAGTTCTATCTGTAGCATATTTTTGTATTCAGACCAGATTTCATAAATATTTAAGTTGATTGCGCATGAGTTTATTATACACACTTAAAAGTTTATTGCTTTCCTGTCTCTATTTTGTTTCCTTCCAGTCTGTTCATCTCTGGAGTCTTTTAGAAATTTACAACCTATACTTAAACATTTCTGCCGCTCAATCTTGATCCTCATCGTAACGACTTCCTAAAACATTGTTATTTTTTGAAGAATTTCCCTCGACCGCTTTTTTTTTAACCTTCGCTTAGCCGTTTTTTTCCCCCTTCCTCCCAAATCTTGACTAACTGCAAAAGTCTTTCAGAAATAGATATTGTTTCTTAATCACATTTAACATCTTAATCACGTTTAAATACCTTCTCACCTTCTTTTCTTGAATTTTTTCATTCGTTCAGCAAATAGTTATCGTATTAGGTATCAGGAGTTGTTCCCACGTTAGAGATACAGCAGTGAACATAAACCTTTGTTTTCATAGAACTTACATCCTACTGGGGACACTGACAAATAAGAAAATAAACCACACACACGCACACACACACACACGTATGCACACATACATCCTTCTAAACCCGGAATACATTGTGTGTCCACTTTATACAATACTCTCTCCTCATCTTTTTGGAATAGACTGGGGGGAACAGGACACCCACCTGGGATAGATTTCTGGAACATCTCAAATTTCTTATTTTTACCACTCATGTGGAATTTATCGAATACTACCTGGTATTGTGATAATTTTTCATAGACCAAAATCTTCCTGCCTAAATTGAAACCCCACGTGGGCCAGCTTCATGACTTCCGTTTCTCCCAGCAGCCTTGCCTTATAACTTCTATGTCCAAATAGTTGATGGAATCAAAAAGGAGCAAGTGATTAAACTTTGAAAATGTCAGTACACAGTTTGGAGCCAGACAAATGTCTCTTCCTGTTTAGCTACCTGCCTTCTCATCCACCGATGAACATAGAAAATATCCTTATTGTTTTGGATTCCCACAGTAACTCTGTTTTCTGAGGTAGTTTTGCTAAAGTCTTGGTAAGAAAGGTAAAAATTCTGCTATCTTTACTCGCAAACCGGTGTTCTTTCTGAGGGTTAATTTTACGAGAGTTAATTTTGTAATTTCTTAGCACTTGTCTCCATAGTGATTTAGAAATGGAATTCATTTGGGGTGCCCGGGTGGCTCAGTCGGTTAAGCATCCGACTTCAGCTCAGGGCATGATCTCATGGCTCATGATCTTACGGTTCGTAGGTTTGAGCCCCACATCAGGCTCACTGCTGTCAGTGCAGAGCCCGGAGCCTGCTTCGGACTCTGTGTCTCCCTCTCTCTCTCTGCCCCTCCCCTGCTTGCGCTCTGTCTCTCAAAAATAAATAAATGTTAAAAAAAAAAAAAGAAGAAGAAGAAATAAAATCCATTTAAGTATTGAAGCCCTTATTGACATACCCAGGCAGGCTTCATGGGAAAGAGGTCCAAATGAAGTATTTCTGTTTGTAGCAGCAGAAACTACAGTTCAGAGGCTCCTGTAAATTATCCCTTTTTAATCACTCAATAGGATTGCCCTCCATGATGTGCTAAGTCCTGCGTGCTGGCTCTCGTCTCCTACGTACCAAATGATTCTCCTCTCGCACCTCAGCACACTCAGAAATACACCTACTTTGTGTTATAGGTGCTCTGAGTCAAGCTGTCCCATCTTATAAAGCTACCCTGTAACTTTAGGAGCAGGTAAATCTAAATATGCTTTTCGCCATTCTAATTGACCTTTCTCGTGGTGGCTCCCAATTTACTAAAATCTTACTATGTATGTGAAGATGTTCTATTTATTTGTCTTGCAAAAAAAGAAATGTGTTCAAAAATTTTTGTGTTATTTGTTTTTGAGAGAGAGATAGTGCAAGCGTGAGAAGGGCAGAGAGAGAGAGAGAGAGAGAGAGAGAGAGAGGGAGACACAGAATCTGCAGCGGACTCCAGGCTCTGAGCTCTCAGCACAGAGCCGGACGTGGGGCTCAAACCCACAAACCATGAGATCATGGCCTGAGCCAAAGTCCAACGCTTAACCAATTGAACCACCCAGGCACCCCAAGAAAGGTATTCAGATGATAGAGCTGGAAATATTAATTTTTGCTTAGAGATTTTATCATAATCTATGGGGAGTACATTTTAGACCCTACTTAGCTGCAGTAAATAGAATATTGAATTAAAAAATACAAAACGTTGAGTATTTGTGGTGATTATAGAGTTTTGTGTAATGCTCCAAAAACAATTAATAAGACTATGTTTTGTATTTCTTCCTCCAAATGAATTAAAGAGAAAACTCACATGGCCTTTGGTTGACCCCCCCCCCCCTTCATCCTGTACTTCGAGAAATATTTAAAGATAATTCCTGCTTCTAATTTACTGCTAGTGGAACAAAATGCAAAATAGTTGCAAAGACACAATTTAGGAGATTCACCTGGCCAGGCCCCATTTTCTTAGCTAGGGGATGGGTGTGTGTCTGTGTGTGTCTATATATAATATATGATATATGATATGTGATATGTGATGTGATATGTAATACATAATATGTAATACATAATATGTAATATATTGTCTATATATAATGTTATATATAATATATGTTATATATTATATATGTCATATATAATATGTCATATATAATATATGTTATATATAATATATGTTATATATATGTTATATATAATATAATATAATATAATATAATATAATATAATATAATATAATTATGGCTAAGGTTTATTTTAGTAAAAGACACAATGCAGGAACAGCAGGAAAAAAATAGACGTAAGCAAAGGCTATAGAAGTTCACATGGAGGTTTTCTCGTCCCCCCCTCCAGTTCTGCTAGCGTAACAAGGGCTGCAATTTTCTCGTGAGGTAGCTCCACCCGAGGAAGTGCACCTGAATCGTGGGATCTGAATTCATATCGGGAAATTCCAATTTGAATGACGGTGCATTTCTCGGAGGCCACAAGGAAGTGGCACAACGCGTCTCAACTGCCAAAGGCATCAACCACGTGATCTCTCTCGGGCGAAACTATCCTTTAACAATGAAGAGGGGGAGGTAAAGACATTCCCCCGTGAAGGAACACAAAGAATTATGTGTCAAAAACTGGTTAACAGCCTCCAGGACAATAAGCTGTGACCGCTGGCAATGCCTTTTCCACTGACAGGAATCATTTGCATCTCTGCTACCCGTGTTAACTAGCAAATTCTCTCGGGTTGAAACTATTAATTAAGAGTAGATTTTAATTAAGCAGTATCTTTACTGTTTATTAAGTACATTTCAGTTTTCGTAAGTGCAGAACTAAGTACATTTCTTTAGATAAACTTCAGGTAAGTCTTCACCCCTGCATGACGTGGAAATGCTGTGCTATCCGTATTTTGGTTTGCTTTTTTCCATGTTTTGGGTAATTTAAAAAAAAAATTTTTTTTTAAGTTTATTTACTTTTGAGAGAGAGACACACACACCGGAGTGTGAGCAGGGGAGGGGCGGAGAGAGAGAGGGAGATATAGAATCCAAAGCAGGCTCTAGGCTCCCAGCTGTCAGCACAGAATCCTACGCGGGGCTCGAACTCACAAACCGTGAGATCATGACCTGAGCCGAAGTCGGACGCTTAAGGGACTGGGCCACCCAGGTACCCCTGGGGAATTTTTCTTAAAAATGGTGATGCAAACTCTTCTTGCTGAAGGGCCCAACTGAAGCAAGAGATGATGTAAGACTGTCTTCGACTCCCTGAGGAAGCAACCTATTTTCTCCCAATTCAATAAATGCTTCTTGCATACCTACTGTGCACCAGACATCTTGCTAAGCAATTATACGGAAGACCAACGTACGATTTTTGTCTGTACCAATCAGGCAGTGTTACCTTGAAAGTTAATTTCTCCTGCATAATGTAGAGGCTATAAAACTCCATCCCTGTCATCGAAAATTTGAAAACGGCATATGATAACGGTCACTGAGGTTTAAAATAATCTATTTCTGTGGGGTTCTTTAGATTACTCAGAGCACAGTTGGTGTGGTTCATTTTGTGACGTTGATTGCTGCCGTGTACTCTCAAAGGAAAGGCCGAGGGAAAAAAGAGGAGGAAAAAGTGAAGGAGGAAGAAGAGGTTTCGACATTACCAAAATTGATGGGAGAAGGAAGCCCCGAGAAAGAATGGTATCCTCCCTTCGATCCTGACTTCCGTGTTTACGTGTATGAAGTGACCAAATCAATATTTCCCATAACCGATATTAAGGAACAGATTGAGGTCCTTGCAAGGTAAGTCAGTTGTCTCTGTCTATGCATGCACATTTTTAGTTTCTGAGAAAAAGTTTCTGATGTTAGCGGTTTGCATTTTTTAGCCAGTTTTCAGGCGACTCCATCATAATAACTGCACCCCACCGCTGACTCTGAAGCAGAAACACAATCAATTGAAAAAACGCTCCATTTCTATTTTACGTCCTATTTCCACCAAGAATCAGAGCTAGGAGCTGGAAATTGCTTCAAGAAAAATGCTTTTGCTTTTGTCATTTTCTCCAGCGAAACCACTAAAGCCATCCTTCAATGTGATCCTAAGGAATGAATCAAGTGTGAAAATTAAATGACTCCGTAGGTAGATGGGGTGCTCACAATTTAAAGGAATCGTATTGTGAATTATTTGTAGACTCAAAAATTATGTTCTAATACAAACAACCATCACTGATTTTTATGTCCTATGTCTGATATTTTGCACTGCACGTTGCTCTAACGTGGGGGTGTGAGTGTTCTGAGGGATGGCTATTTGGGCAGGCTCAACACCCTGCAGACGCCAGTGAGGCTGCCTTCTTTTCCTTAAAAAAATTTTTTTTTTAATGTTCATTTATTTTTGAGAGAAAGAGAGACACACAGCAGGAGTGGGGAGGGGGCAGAGATCAAGGGAGACACAGAATCCGAGGCAGGCTCCAGGCTCCGAGCTGTCGGCACGGAGCCTGACGCGGGGCTCGAACTCATGAACTGTGAGATCGTGACCTGAGCCGGAGTCGGACGCCCAACCGACTGAGCCACCCAGGCGCCCCCGATCCTGCCTTCTTAATTGGAGCATTTAGTGTGAGTCCGCTAAGAGAAACCTGAGAACTTGACGTGGTAGCTGTGAGGGGTTAGGAATCACTTCAAGTGGAGGGTGGCCTTCGCCACTGGCACCAAGAAGGAGCAGGTGAGTTAGGTGAGCAGGCGGATCCTGCAACAGCTGGGGCCTCCGCGGGAGCTTGTGCCCTCTCCAAGTTGAAGTGCACTGCACTCATCAAACCTGGATGTGACAACCGCAAGAAACAACGGCCGCCAGATCATTGACTTCTCGTCAGCCAGAACCGGAAGAGAACATTTTTGGCTGCTGGCGTTTTTTCGGGTGTCCTTGAGAAGTGATGACTCAAGCAGAACTCTGATCTAGCTCATTTCAGCATTTGCCAAACGCCCTCGTGCTTTGTTCCTATCGGGAATACTTTTCATCACTCCCAAATAATTGTGGGTTTTTCGTTGTTTTTTTGTTTTTTTTAAACCTGAGCCCGCACCAAGACGGGGATGCTGAGATTTGCCCCCGAGCTGTTGGTCCCCAGCATTGATCACGGTCTGCCTGGCTGGATCGTGCGACAGCTTTCTCCCCCACCTTCCCTCCTGTTTTCGGCCGTTGTTCTTCCTCGCTTGGTTCTCTGCACAGCAAGACGAAAGTTTTTCTTAAAATGTGCAGCTCTGCCTCTACTCCAAGATGCGGTACAGCCTTAGTTGACAGAGGATTTTTGTAGACGTGTTGTTTACCGACCTCTTCAGGGAGAGCCTCCAATGAGGAGAAACCCCCGGGCACATCCATTCCAACTCCTCACCCAACTTATTTCGCCTTCTGCCTTCTTCCTCTCTTCCTCTCACTTTAGTGTTACCTAAACGCCATCTTTCTCTAAATCAAAAAAAAATTTAATCAAATATATCTATATTTTTAAGGTTATGTTTTTATTTTGAGAGAGAGAGAGAGAGCCCCACCAGGGCAGGGGTAGAGAGAGGCGGGGGAGAGAGAGACAGAATCCCAAGCAGGCTCTGCGCTGTCAGTGCTCAGAGCCCAAGGCAGGGCTCAAACCCATGAACTGTGGGACCGTGACCTGAGCAGAAAACCAAGAGTCAGACGCTTGACCGACTGAGCCACCCAGGCGCCCCCCAAAATAATAAAATTTAACAGGGAAAAATTAGAAAACTTGAAAATATTTGGGAACCCAAAGGACAAATTTCCAATGTGTGCACGTCATCTCTAAGTTCAAACTCGTTAAAAGAGGGACCGTGGATGTTAGCGCGAGGCCTTGGATTTCAGATTGAAGCATTTGTGAGTATGTTTTCAAGGGCAAGATAAAGCTTTAACCCTGTGTTGATAGGAACTTTGTGTGATATGATTTGTTTCTTGTTATAAATATTGCGAAGATTAGCATTCATTTCTTCCTTTGTGTTGAATGAAATTGTGAGAGTTTCAGTCTCTATATGATAGTTTGAATACAGTGAGCCTAATGTTAACCCACTTGTAGCAAGTTTAAAAAGTAAAGCAAAGGGGCGCCTGGGTGGCGCAGTCGGTTAAGCGTCCGACTTCAGCCAGGTCACGATCTCGCGGTCCGTGAGTTCGAGCCCCGCATCGGGCTCTGGGCTGATGGCTCAGAGCCTGGAGCCTGTTTCTGATTCTGTGTCTCCCTCTCTCTCTGCCCCTCCCCCGTTCATGCTCTGTCTCTCTCTGTCCCAAAAATAAATTAAAAAAAAAAAAAAAACGTTGAAAAAAAAAAGTAAAGCAAATAAGAAAGCCAGAGGAAATGGAGCTTTTACACATACAACTGTACGTAGAGTTACACCCAAAGCATCTAAAATGGGATATGAAACTCGATCGATTTGATCTCAATGTCATTGACACAGGTACGTGGCAGAAAAAATGGGTGGTAAAATGTCAAAGGAGAAACTCCATAATTTCAGCTGGGAACTCCATGTCAGTGAACTAAAATTTCAACTTAAATCCAATGTTGTGCCAATCGGACAGATCAAAAAAGGAATCTTCTATCATCGAGCGTTGCTTTTCAAGGTATTTGAGATATTTTGCCTCATTTGCCTTTGGGTAAAGATGTTTGTCTTTCTCATAATAGTGTGAGCCACTTGCTAACATTTAACTGGCTAATATTAATCCTGCCACCTAGAGTTACTTATTTGTGTGTGTGTATACACACACACACACACACACACACACACACACACATGTATATATTTGTCAGACTACCGGAAGCATATTCATTCAATATTTATCACACACCTACTACAGGTCAAGGGTTCTTCTAAGGTCTGGGAATATGGATCTCCTAAAGCGATAACCCCTGCATACACACAAGGGCTAGACTTGTGGGTTCTCAGGTGATGTCAGGGAAAGTTTCAGGGGAGGAAGTGATATGTAGCCTGAGTATTAGAGAATACATAGGATTTCATCGGGTAAAGAAGGAAGACAAGAACATTCTAAACAAAGCAAACATTTTATACAAGATGACAGGAAGGAGAGTCCATGGTCGACTTAAGGAATGTAGCATAGTTTGTCTGGAAAAAGGAAAGAGGACGGGTCAGATGCAGCTAAAGGGCCAGAGTATAAAGCTCCTTGTGAGTTTGCACTTGATCTAAAATCTATGAGTGGCCACTGAAAGTTGTTAAGGGGAGAGCATGATTTAAAAAATACTTATATAGGGGCACCTGGGTGGCTTGGTCGGTTAAGCGTCCGACTTCCGCTCAGGTCATGATCTCACGGTCCGTGAGTTCGAGCCCCGTGTCGGGCTCTGTGCTGACAGCTCAGAGCCTGGAGCCTGTTTCAGATTCTGTGTCTCCCTCTCTCTCTGCCCCTCCCCTGTTCATGCTCTGTCTCTCTCTGTCTCAAAAATAAATAAACGTTTAAAAAAGTTTTTAAAATCAATCAATAAATAAAAAATACATATATAAGTATATATATGTATGTATATGTATATATTTCAAGTTTATTTTTAGAGAGAGTGAGCAAGTGGAGGCGGGGGGAGTAGAGAGAGAGGGAGAGAGAGAGAATCCCAAGCAGTCTCCACACTGTCAGTGCAGAGCCGGATGCGGGGCTTGACCCCATGAACCATGAGAACGTGACCTGAGCCAAAGTCACTTAACCAACTGAACCACCCAGGTACCCCGCAGTAACGTGATTCTGAAAGACCATTCAGGCAGCCAAATGGGGAATGAATTAGAGCAGGGGCAGGACTGGAGACAGGAGGACCAGTTGGAAGGTCAGTGGAGCGAGAAATACAGGTGACCTCTACTAAAGCCATAGCCATTGCCGTGAGGATGTGCAAGGAGGTGTGAACTAACAGAGATTTAAGAGCTAAACTGAAAGCAATTGGCGTCTGCCTAGGTGCGGTGTGAGGGACTGCATGAGAACAGAAACCTAAAGAAATCATCCATAGACCTTAGAATTCGCTAACTTCCCTCATCTTCTTGACCCCATCCTTCCTCTCCCCTGCCTCGCCAGTCCACCCCGGGCCAGTCTGATGGCTTGCCCTTTCCACTGTGCCACCCAGGCTGTGGAACAGGACAGTGGGGGGAAGCCACAGCCACCTCAGGGCGCCCAACTCAGGTGGACACTCAGGTGTCACCCTTTTCCATCTCCTGGTCACAGGCTCTTCTCTTTTTTCCTCAGCAGCTGTGCCCCCGCGTCTGTCTTTCCTCCTACTAACACTTTTCATCTCTACCTCTTTCTCTGAGCAGACAACCTTGTTTCCCACCTCACAAAGAAAATCCAGACTTTCAGGTGAGAACTCATTCGACTCAGTGGGAGGCAGCGTCACCCTGAGGTTAGGACTCAGACTCTGGAGACAGATCCCCTGCCTTCCACGTTAGGTCACCACTTACTGTGACCTCCTTGGGGAAAATTATCTGACCTTGGTTTTACCCTCCATAAAATGGGAAATGCAATAGTATCTATTTCACAGGATTATTGTGATGATTTAAAGTGCCTTGCCGTGGAGTTTAAGAGATCAGCAACTATTATTTTGGAAAGCATGTTTATTTTTGGCTCTCTACCCTGCAAGACAGTGAACGTAAGATGATTCTGGTACCAATTCCAATGGGGGAGGGGTGGCGGGGATCGGGGTGGGCCAGTTTCTATACATTCAGGTAATCCTCCGACCTCAGCTGGGTCAGTTCAACTCGATTCTGACACTACCTGCCTGGAGATGATGTCAGATCCCACAGGTTAAGGGCTCAGTCCTACAAGACTGTCCCCTCCCGGCCACACACACTTCACCCAGGTTGTCATCTGTGCCTCTGACCAACAGATTGGAGGTTCCCCTGGACACAGCCCCCTCAGGGTTGATTAATTTGTTAGAGCGGCTCCCAGAACTCAGACACATTTTCCTGACTTGATCGGCAGTTTATTAGAAAAGGATGTAACTCAGGAACAGCCAGATGGAAGAATTGCATGAAGAATGGTATGGGGTTGGGGCGCCCGGGGGCTCAGTCGGTTGAGCGTCCGACTTCAGCTCAGGTCACGATCTCGCAGTTTGTGGTTTCGAGCCCCGCGACAGGCTCTGGGCTGACGGCTCGGAGCCTGGAGCCTGCTTCGGCTTCTGTGTCTCCCTCTCTCTCTGCCCCTCCCCCACTCATGCTCTGTCTCTCTCTGTCAAAAATAAATAAACATTAAAAAAAAAAAACAGGGGCGCCTGGGTGGCGCAGTCGGTTGAGCGTCCGACCTCAGCCAGGTCACGATCTCATGGTCCGTGAGTTCGAGCCCCGCATCAGGCTCTGGGCTGATGGCTCGGAGCCTGGAGCCTGTTTCCGATTCTGTGTCTCCCTCTCTCTCTGCCCCTCCCCCGTTCATGCTCTGTCTCTCTCTGTCCCAAAAAATAAATAAATAAACGTTGAAAAAAAAAATCTCAAAAAAAAAAAAAAAGAATGGTATGGGGAGAGGGCTTGGAGCCTCCGTGTCCCCTCCAGGCACACCACTCTCCCCAATCTCCATGTGGTCACCAACCCAGCACTTCTCCAGAACCTCTCCTTTTGGATTTTTATAGAGGCTTCATTACATAGTCATGATTGATGAAGTCATTGGCCACGGGGGGCTGATTCAACCTGCAACCCCCTCCCCTCCCCACAGGTCAGGAGGTGGGGCTGAAAGTTCTAACCCTCCAGTCGCAAGACTGGTTCTCCTGCGAAACCATCCCCACCCTTGGGGGTGGTCCAAAAGCCACCTCATTAAGAAAAGACACTTTTATGGCGCTCATCACTTAGGAAATCCCAAGGGTTTAGGAGTTCTGTGCGGAAACGGGCGAAGACCAAACGTGTATTTCGTATCATAAATGACAATACCACGGAGTGCCATACATTTGGATACTGTTACGTGAGAGTTGACGGTTTCCCAGGCAGGTTCAGCCTAGATAGGAGGTAAGGCCCGAAGAATGACGGCCATATCTTAATCGTCTTGGTCCACCCAAGACTGCCTGGTGCCATCACGACACAGTACGTAATCAGTAAGTCACATGAATATATAAACAGGTGATTAAAACAACGCGATTCCTGCCTCCTCTGGCTAGGAGCATTTATTGAGCACCTGCTCTGTGCGGGGCTCACAGCCCTAAGCACTTGACACGTTTTCATCCACTTCATCCTTACAACCTGCTAAGCAGGAGGCTCTACTGTTATCCTCATTTCCCAGACGAAGAAACGGAAGCACAGAGAGGCTGAGCCCTTTGTTTGCGGTGACAGCAGCCAGGGAGCGGCTGAGCCGAAATTCAAACCCACGCAAGTCTGAGCCAGCTCTCTCAATCCATCATGATGTGGCAAAGAAGTTTCCAGATTATTATTTTTTAACGTTTGCTCATTAATTTGAGAGAGACAGAGAGAGAGATGGAGAGTGTGAGCAGGGGAGGAGCAGAGAGAGAGGGAGACACAGAATCTGAAACAGGCTCCAGGCTCTGAGCTGTCAGCACAGGGTCCAACGTGGGGCTCGTACCCACCTTACGGTGAGATCGTGACCTGGTCAAGAATCGGATGCTTCACCGACTGAGTCACCCGGGCGCCCCAGTTTCCAGATTATTTTGAAGGTACTTTGTAAATAACCTCAAAACCGGGACGAACTGAAGAGACCACTTCCAAGGAACATTACACAACTCAGGAAGTGGCAGCAGGCAGCCCCAGCAGAGCAGGACCGTCCCCGGCCAACCAGCTCCTCCTGCTCACGGCACGATTTCCATCACACAGAACAAATCGGCAAGAAATAGGTTCCCACCAATTTGATCCCTCCATTCAATCCCACTGCGTATCACACCCCCAGAGCAGCCTAGAAGCATGGAAAGATTGATAGATGCACTAGTGTTGAAAACCCGCGGAATAGCTTTTCTCCAATGACGTTATCAATCTTGTGCTGATACAATGCCGTGTAACTGCCTGAAAAATGTCACTTCCCAGCAGGACCTACACAGAGATTTTTGAGGCTACAGGATCTCGAGGAAGAAGGGAACTTGTCACATTTTATTGGCTCCTATCACAATATTCCACGTGTTTTTTGTTTTTTTTTTCTTCCAGCCTCCTTTCTAAGCACTTCTTTACAAGAGTTGTAGATTTCACCTTCAACAAGATGGGTCTTAGAGCTCAGGATTTTTTTTCTCCCCTCCTCTCCCTCCTCACTTTTGGTCGCTCTTGTGTTTTCTCCCACAGGCTCTGGCTGATAAAATTGGCATCGGCTGCTCTCTGGTTCGTGGGGAGTATGGCAGAGCTTGGAATGAAGTTCAGTTGATGAATGAATCTCGTAAGGGACTGATCGGGGCTCTCCCTCCTCCTGAGGTCTACATAGTTGACCTCATGTTCCATCCAGGTGGGCTGATGAAGTTAAGGAGTAGAGAGGCAGATCTTTACAGATACCTCTAAACGATCAAATGACCAAACAGGGGTTCACGGGAGAAGTTCATTAGATACGCTTTCTCTGAAGTTCACCCATTGGTTTTATTTCTTTAAATAAAAGTATGAGAAATGTTCTTTCTGTCTGCGTAGAAATGAGGACACTGGGATTGAACTTGGTTGTGTTTCTGATTTCAGTCTCTTGGCAAGAGTTCAGTCTGACTGGATCATATTATGCTCCCTGGCCCTCATGTAAAGTTTATTATTGTCAAAATTAATCCTCTCCACTGTTTCCTAAGGAGCCTCTGTGCCCTTTGGGAATCATGTGTAAAACCACCCAGCTGCTGTTCCCGGGACAATACCGTGGCCTCATGACTGTCATTCTTCATACCCAGAATGCTTCAGGAGCACTTGGCTAAATACACTCAATGGTATTCAGTGTCTTCGGTCACCTAGTCTCACTTTTGTAAAGTAGGATTATTGATAGTTCGAACATTTCTAGATTGATTTTAGTACTACAAATTCCTTTCTAAAAATTTGTGTTCATATTTTTTAAAGTGTATTTCTGTTAATAACCCCATTTAATATCCTTCACTGACCCAAAAATCTTTCTCAAACCTGTTCCCGTGAACTGTCTGTCGTCTGTCCTGTCTTGGATTACTTGAAACTGTACCTCCAGTTCAAAACAATTCTGATTTCCTTTTACACGTTTTAATGCTGGGTCACGAAAAGAGTATTTTGAATGTACTTAGCTTAAAAATTCTTTCTTTAGAAACTTTTAAATGTAGAAATCGAGTCAATCTTTGTCAGAAATTGTGTTTTCGGTAGTCAGAACAAAATGGGGAACAGAAACACATTTCAAATGATGAATAAAAACTAGTAATGGGATGACTCTCATCAAATATATATATCTTAGTCTGGCTTTGAGTCTCACGTTTATTGTAACCGTTTTACTCGAAGGTTTTTAAAAGTCAGCTTGATTTTAGAAGTGAAGGCTGAGATGCTTCTGTATGAACCGATGTGTAACTTCAAAGAATCTGTATTTCCTTATTTCAAAATAAAGCTCTTTATATCAAATGATGGGGCAATTACATTTATCATGCCATTTCATGAACTGGAGCATAGATTATAGGATGCAAACCCGTCTAAGCAGTTTCAAGTCTGTTTTGATCCAGAACGCATTTAAAGTGGATTACAGAGGTATATAAGATGTCACAAGGTAAAAATAAATGAAAAACAGGCCCAAGTGTCGGAAAGAAAGTTCACCAGGGCCAGGAACAAGCTTAGAATTCAAACGCATCCATGAAAATCCCATGCATTCGTTAGCAGGGGGTGAAAATTTGACGCTAAGCTCTCCAGCAGACAATGCAGAGGGAAATGCTATCAGTTACATGATTTATAATAGGGTCCGCTCGCTAAAAGCACAAAGCGGTTTCTCAGGAGGAACAAAGACCAGGGAATTTCCTCTTTGGGAGTTTCATACAGATGACAAATGTAATATAGAAAATAACATCTTTGAAAAACAACCTCCTAGTAAGTTCTGAAAAGGGTTTTCGTAGGCGATGGCCTAACATCAAAATGGATTCCATTCAGAGTCCCTGTGCTAGGGTCCAGGTAGACATTACATTTTCCAGCCTGGTACAGGCCAAGGGTTACCCCCCTCTCCCCTTTTTTTCATCTTTGAAACATTTGTGTATAATGTCTCTCTCAGCGAGGCTCTAGGTAATTACTGAACAGGAATGAGTTTCAATTATATTTCCAGACAGTTCTTTGAAGTTTATCTATTTTGTGTTACCACGAGACAATACATTCACAATAGCCACACATGGCATAAAATACCTAGAAATAGATTTAACAAGAAATACACAAGAAAAACTATAAAATTTTAACGAGATCTGAATTAATGAAGATACACGCCATTTTCCTTGATGGAAAGTCAGCAGTACAAAGATTTTAATGCTTCCCACATTAATATATGCATTTAGGATCTCATTTAGCATCCCGACACATTTTCTTTTCTGGAAACTGACAAATAGTAAACTTTATCTGGAAGAATGAATGCATATGCATGCCAATAATATTTGAAAGTAAAAAAGGAAAGAATTGGTTTCATCATATACCAGGACATATATTAAAAGGCAGTAATAGGGGCGCCTGGGTGGCGCAGTCGGTTAAGCGTCCGACTTCAGCCAGGTCACGATCTCGCGGTCCGTGAGTTCGAGCCCCGCGTCGGGCTCTGGGCTGATGGCTCGGAGCCTGGAGCCTGTTTCCGATTCTGTGTCTCCCTCTCTCTCTGCCCCTCCCCCGTTCATGCTCTGTCTCTCTCTGTCCCAAAAATAAATAAACGTTGAAAAAAAAATTTTTTTTTAAAAAAAGGCAGTAATAGGGACACCTGGGTGGCTCAGTCGGTTGGGCATCCGACTTCGGCTCAGGTCACTATCTCACGGTCCGTGAGTTCGAGCCCCGCGTCAGGCTCTGGGCTGATGGCTCAGAGCCTGGAGCCTGCTTCTGATTCTGTGTCTCCCTCTCTCTCTGCCCCTCCCCCGTTCATGCTCTGTCTCTCTCTGTCCCCAAAAAAATAAACGTTAAAAAAAAAAATTAAAAAAAAGTGTTGCCACTGCCATTAAAAAAAAAAAAAAGGCAGTAATAAATTAGTATGGTGTGGACATAAAAATAGAAAAATATTAAGAGTACAGACACAGATACATATATATATGTATATATGTATGTATGTATATGTATATATATACATATATACATATATATACATATATATACATGTATATATATATATATATATAGGGATTTAGTATTGATAAAAATCGCTTTTCCACCAGGAACAGGGCACAGTGATAGCCTATTCAGTAAGTGACAATGGGAATAATTTTCCCAAGGGAAGATCCTTTCTATAATGACAGATAAATGAGAAGCCACAGAAGAAAATATCTGACAAGTTTGGCTCCGTAAATCTTTCAAATTCCTGTGTAGAAAAATACAGCATCAGCAAAAATATTTCTGTTCAGCAAAATAAAATGTAAGCAAAATCATAGGGAGTAAAATATTTGCAGCGTATGTATCAGACATCATGTCAGTGTCCTTAACAAACAAAGAGCTTCTATAAACCAATGAGCAAAAGATAATCCACTCGGAGAATAGTCAAAGACAACGGTGTTTAAGTAGGGACATCCATACAGTGGTGATAAACAGTCGCCAGATCTCAGTAGCCTGTCCTTTGTCGTATTACATGTCAAACACAGGTCAGTAAAGGAGGCTCTGTTTTCACACAGTCACCCAAGGACCCAAGGAAGGGACAGCAGCCCTTCTGCTTTATAGCAGTATGACCCGGAACACATGACTGTCTAAGCCACTGCAGTGGGGGCAGAAAGTGTTGAGGATCTCTTTCGGGAATTAGGTGCTTTGGGCTGAAATAACAGGTTATTTGGTCAGAACTAGACCCAGGAAACATGGGGAAATATCCGGAACCAAGGAGATGTGAGTTGGAATCCTACTCTGTCACTTAAAAGCTGTGAATACCCCGCAGGTGTTGTGGTTGTGAGGTTTCAGAGCAATGTATTATAAAGTAGTGTGTTGTTCTCTTCTGGCGGTCAAACCATTTCATTAAAATTAATACCTAACTTTTAAAAGCAGCTATTAATTGAATACAGAAATGGACAGGTAAATAGAATCCTCTCCCCAGGCTTCCCTCCCCGGCTCTTGAGCAGGTATCCTAAATGAGGATTCGAGTCTACACTGCACTTTTATGAAGTACACATCAGATTTCAAATGCACTAATTCCTTGTCAAAGAAGCACCATTGTCGTCCATGAAAAATACTTTTCCAGATGCTCAAAATACTATGCGAAGTCAAATGGATACTGACCTTTTCTTTTTATTGCCACAGAATTCTTCAAATATGGTAACTTGTTTCTCAACAAGATTATCACCGTGATATTCCTCTGCAGAAGGTGTAATCTGGAGATACGATGCATCAGGAGATGATGGTGTGTTTTCCTTTAGAACTCTCCATTTATTTTAAATTTTGTAATGTTTTTATTTTTGAGAGAAAAAGAGACAGAGAGACAGAGAGACACAGAGAGAAAGAGACAGAGCATGACTAGGAGAGGGGCAGAGAGAGAGGGAGACAACAGAATCCAAAGCAGGCTCCAGGCTCTGAGCCATCAGCACAGAGCCCGATGCGGGCTGAACTCCCGGACCGTGAGATCATGACCTGAGCCGAGGTCGGACGTTTCACCCACTGAGCCACCCAGGCGCCCCTCCTTTAGAACTCTTCAAAGAAATGCTGTAATACACATACTAGTTGCTTTCTTTCTTTTCCTAACTCAGCACTAATAAGGTAGGATAAACAGGCTCTACGAAATTACATGGAAAATATCACTGTTTGGGGTGTAATCTTAAAGCAATACAATAGTAACAAATCACTTATCTACAATTTAGCATTTAAAAGTACTCTTCTTTAAAATTACCTGCATATTTTTATATTGATAACTAGCAAAAGCTTTGCTCGGGCTTATACTCTTAAAGCCCTGAATATAATTATTTTAATAATAAAAGTGGACCTGACTTCAAAAGACAGCCATCAAAGTGTGAGATGGGAATATATTAATATAATGAATTCAAATAAGGCTCTCACAGAACTCAGGCAGTACAGGAGACCTGTACTGATCTGCCAATAAACAACCCACAAATAACCATTTTTAAAATATTAAGTATTGTTGGAAAGGGTAAAGAAATTCTGCTGTGATTTTACTAACGAATTCAATAGGCCCTTATTATCGAGAAGCAATATAATAGCGGGGGTAAAGGCCCAGATTTTCGGGTCAGAGCTGAAGTTAAGTTGTGCGTCTTTTTCTACCTGTGTGACCTGGACAAAGTTACTCAACCTCTCTGTTCCTCAGTTTACTCTTTTGGAAAATGGGGAGACACAATAACAAATATGCGCATATTGTTTCCTATGTGCCAAGAGAAGCTAAGTAACTTATCCAAAAATCACTCGGCTAAGAAGCAGCAAAGTTTTAAATTTGAACCTGATTTGTTTCCAGAGGCTGTGCTCCCAATAGTATGTGCCTAATACTCCCGCTGTTCAGATGAAAGGCGACCATGGTGCAAATGACCGATGTGTGTGTGATTAGGGGCAGGAAGGGGTGTGGATATGGGAGTACACGCCCGTGTGTGCGTGCATGTGTGTACGTGGGTGTGTTTATAGCTCGTTTTCCTCACATTGCTCACACAGTGTTCTGTTCACACCTCTTCCTTTAGCACATTTTGAGGGAATTCTTTATTTGGCTCCCGGGCCGGTCCATCAACCCTCACTTCCAGTGACGTGCATTTTGAGGGTATGGACAGGCAAGCAGTTATGCTTTACCTCACTTAGTCTCCGAGCACCTGGCTCAAAATTTAGGGGAGACGCTCATGCTGGCATTTTGTCTTCCTTGGTTTCTTTAGGCTGTAAGATGGACCTACTCGAGGTTAATCCAATGGACCCCAGAGCAGTGGCCTTAGTTTTCTACAAGGATGAGGACAAACGTGGCCCGTCTAGGAAAGAAATGTTCCTAACTTCTGGAGGGTGAAGGGTCTGAGGGTTTACTCCAGGGGCAGGCTAACTGCCACAGTTTCTTGGCTGCTGGCATCAGACATGAGACTCCTGGGTCAAAGACAAAGGACTTCGTTACTCACCGCACAGCAAGCAGCATGAGCCAAGCACAGTGTGTCTGTTCTCTCTGCTCCCAAGTCTCGTGGGGACGACCTGGATAGACCCAGACGCATGCCGGCAAGTGCAGTGGATTGTGCGTCGGGAGAGGGACCGTGCTCTTACAGAACCCAGTCTTTTGTAATGGGCAGTAAGCATAGCCGCCCTTTCACCAGAGGGAGACGCTATCTCTATCTTCCCAGGCTGTGTGCCAACATCCTTGAAAAGAGAGTCAAGGCAGAACAAAGGCAGTCAGGAAGCCTCTGAGTGTAAGACATGCAGAAACAAAGGAGTGTCACGGAGAATTCTCTCCCAGGCACTTGATCAATTCTTACGGTATAGAAGGCGTTATGGAATTTCTTATCTATAAAATAGAGAGATAGTCGACACATGGTTATGGAAACCTACCCTAGCCATTATCTCTATAGTTATATATATATTTTAATTTTTTTTAAGTTTATTTGTTTTTGAGAGAGAGAGAGAGAGAGAGAGAGAGACAGTGCGAATGGGGGAGGGGCAGAGAGAGAGAAAGAGAGGCAGAGAGAGAGAGAGAGGGAGAGAGAGAATTTCAAGCAGGCTCCGCGCTGTTAGCACAGAGCCCGATGCGGGGCTCGAACTCGCGAACGGTGAGACCGTGACCCGAGCCAAAACCAAGAGTCGGACACTTAACCGACTGAGCCACTCAGACACCCTGAGATACACCCCTTTATGACATTTTATATAAATACATAAAACTTTATTATGTATCCGTAATTGTATATCAGCTCAATGACTTATATATCAGCTCGATGACTCGTGAGTCCAATTTTCTTTCTAAAGGAGTGTTGGTGAGAGAGTGTGGTAGTTATCCTCCGTATCATCCCCCTAATCTTTTGTTTACAAGTTCAAATTCAGAGAAGCCTCACTTTCTCCCCTGAGCTTCCCCGGATGCCTTTTGCTCTTCTGATGACCTCTATAACGCTGTCTTTGGCACTCACTCTGGCTTTTCCCCGTATGCCCACTGCCTGGGCCCACCATTTTCGTAAACCAAGTAAACATCAGGTACTGTTTCCGAGCAACAGAGAAACTTGGGAGTCAGAGGAACTTGGATGCGAGCCCTCCTACCATTTCTCAACTGTGGGATGTTGAGCAAATGTTTTGGTTTTCTTGTCTTTAAAATGAGGATGTAATAGGGATGCCTGGGTGACACAGTCCATCAAGCAACCGACTCTTGGTCTGGGCTCAGGTCATGATCTCAAGGTTTCATGAGTTCGAGCCCCACAGCAGGCTCTGCCCCGACAGTGCTGTGGAGCCTGCTTGGGATTCTCTCTCTCTCTCCCCCTCTCTCTCTGCCCCTCCTCGATTGTATGCTCCGCCTCTCTCTCTCAAAATAAATAAACTTAAAAATTTTTTAAATGAGGATGTAATAACACCAGCGACCTCACCAGGTTGCCCTGCAGAAGAAATAATAAGAAAGTGCCTGTAACTTGCACAGTGCAGGGCCAAACACGGTAAGCAGACAACTGTTAGCTATTATGCTTTGATCTCTCCCAACGAAACGGGAGATTATCTCGCGTCTGGCAAACACCTTACTGGCAGATTTCCTAGCACGAGATGAGGTGAGCGATATTTGTTGACTGTCTTGATGCCTGAAACGAGCTGACTCTAAAAACTAAAAATGGGCTTTTCATCCGTTTTCATTTTCCCCTGGATACCTTCGAAAATAGCGGTGCGGTCAGGAGGAGTACTCTCATTTCCAGGTAAAATGCCTTCTCCCCTTCGGTGTAGGGGAGGCGATGACCGCACAGCCGCTTGTGAATTTGTGCAACAGGAAGTGAAAATTCAGAAAGGCTCGCGGTCTTTGGAGCGGACGCCCCCCCCCCCACACCATCCTCATCGCGCATGCGTGCATCCCCACGTAACCCGCCCCTTGCCGACCCGCAGGATGCAACCTGTCGTGGCTGCTTCGTTGGGCAAGAACAGAGCGTGGCTTCCACGGCCTAATGACTTTGTATTGCTGCTTGGCCCAGCTCGTCTGCGACTGTGAGTGATTCATCTCGCACGTTTCCCTTCCAACGTACCGTTTGCGTCGTGAGGACCACTCAGGTCCTTGTTAACTTGCTTAACCGGGCGTAGAGCTCCAGATTGGCTCAGATCTTTCCGTCATCGGAAACCTGCACGGGAGAAGGCCCTTGTTCTTACACGTCCCCAGTAATCGGCATCTGCTTTGGGTCTGTTTCAGGCACGAGTGTCTGGGTCTGACCCCAGGGCGATGAGCTGAGAGCCATCAATTTCCTTTTCCAGCTCCTAGGTATCAGCCCCCAAATCCTGCAGACAGTCGGACTCTGATTATCTTGAGAAAGTCCCAGTTTGTTTTACACAACAACAGCTGGCATACAAATGGAATCAAGCACTTTTAAGTAGTCATTAATCATACTGATGAGAACAGCTGAACCAAACAGTGTTCTCTCTAAGTACTTACACATCTGACATACAAATCAAGTGATCGTCCAATTAGTTATTTATAGGTTCCTTTCTTTGAAAAATCTTAATGTCTGTCTTTCCTTTTTGATATTCCATAGTCTTTACTTCTAGAGGAAAAAAAAAAAACCTTGAAAAACCCAGATGAATGCATTTATATCTATATTATCAAGTCATTTATCTGCTAAATCACTGAGCGATTTCGTTTATTGGCTTCCCAGAAAAAAAAAATCTTTAATCTCTTTTAACTTTTTAATTTATTTTTTATTTATTTTTTATTTAATTTTTTTTAACGTTTATTTATTTTTGAGACAGAGAGAGACAGAGCATGAGCAGGGGAGGGTCAGAGAGAGAGGGAGACACAGAATCGGAAACAGGCTCCAGGCTCTGAGCCGTCAGCCCAGAGCCTGACACGGGGCTCGAACTCACAGACCGTGAGATCATGACCTGAGCCGAAGTCGGACACTCAACCGACGGAGCCACCCAGGCGCCCCTCTTTTAACTTTTTTAATACGCGTAAGAGAGAAATGCGGAAAGAGAGGTACATAGGATAGACGCTTACAGAACAGAAAGCTTGACTTGTATCCCTTCTATGCAATTATTTATTCCTTTAAGAATTAGGATGAGAGAGAAAACTTGGCTGAATGAGATGAGATTTTCCTTATTCAGTTTGAATTTTCCCTGGCTAAGTAGGACAATCATAAAATAAAACGTAAAAAGGGAGCTCAGAATTGCCAGAGAGGGACATCAGTGCCCCACTCAGAGGTAATAATATGGAACCCACCCTAGCAGGCTTTAGGGATTAGCACAAAATTTAGCATCAGGAAAGCCCTCTCCATGCCCGGGAGCCATGATTACTAGCTACGTAGACATTACTGGTGAGTTAAAAACATTTATGGGATAACTCAAACGCTCCCTTCTTGCTCATGTTCTTTACTAAATGAGTGCCCTGGGACTCAGGATTGCCATGTGGCGCCATTCAGAGAATATGCTCACAGATATGAAATCGCATAGAAAGCAAATGGAGAAATGAGGAAGGCTTTGGTATATCTCTTAAATCCTAGCCATCCGATTCCTTTTAGGCTTAGTCTGGGGTTCATCGTTCCATTATTGACAGAGTCCCGAAGGCCTGGGCTCTCTATCCCCCCATCTGGGGGATGGCGTCTGGCTGGGAACATAGTCCAGAGCCGGAAAGTAAATCACTCCAGGGAAGAAACCAAATCTTGCCTTAGCTTGTCGCTGGCCGAGCCTCAGAGCCTGGGAGAGGACACTCGGAGAGTAGCCTCCCCCAGGACATGTTCTGTTATCATTTTTCACGTACAGTTGGCATCTCTGTCAGAGACACCATGTAAAAAGGACACAAGAACCCACAGAGGTCAGCTACGAACTAGAAAATTCCACAGAGAAGGTCAGAGTGGATCTTTAGCAAGTGTTCCAAAGTGTTCCCTCAGCTCAGGTTTCAATGTCAAGGGTTAAGTGTGGCTATGAAGACATTAATCCAAGCAGAGATTTGCAAGTTACCGTTCTTCAAAGTTAAAGAGAAACAAAGGAACGGAACTTTTTTTGTTAAATACGCTCTACAGTTAACATGGGGCTTGAACTCACGCCCCCCCCCCCAAGAGGTCATGAGTTGCATGCTTTACTGACAGAACCAGCCAGGCTCCCCCAAACTTTTTTTTTTTAACGAATGGATTCATTTCCATAAGGAGACAATTTGAAAAATATAAGAAATAAGTTGTCTAAGAAACTTGTCACCCACGCTACGCTGAATGCCTAGGTTGCAAGATGCCACATCGGCTTTAACATTTTGTTATTCCAGTTTTGTTGTTTGCTGATGACAGGGTTCACGGCAACTTGGCACACTGAAAATTTTTAGCTGACGGAATTTGAGTAACGGCAGGTGCGGGAAGGTCTCCCCGACCTCCCCGGTGGCCCCCAAAACAGGTCATGAGACCCTCACATGAGAGGTGCCCTCTCTATACCCAGAGGAAAGGAACATCCTCATCTCCAAAGACGGAACAGGGCGCTGAGAGGAATTCAAACAAAGAGGACTCGCTAAGTTTCCTCCAAGTTTACTGCAATTAGCTCGTATCCTTTTGTCCTTTCGTGGTCTCCCACAACTTTCCGCCGTCTTCCAAGCCTAGTGTAAAAACACGCAGGGTTCACCTTTCTCGGGTCTTCTTTTTCTTATGCAAGCTCCCGTGTCATGTAAAGCTTATGTTAAATACATTTGTATCCTTTTGTCTGGTGAACCAGAATTTTGTGAGTCCCATCTATGGAGCTCCAGCCAGAGAACCTACGAGGGTAGGTGGACAAAGACCTTTCCCTCCCCTGCACTGAACCGGGGCAGGCTTGAGTTGGTTGACTCATCTCCTCGTCTTTTTGTTTATTTGTTTTTAAATGGTTATTTATTTTGAGAGAGAGAGAGAGAGAGAGAGAGAGAGAGAGAGAGAGAGAATCCCAAGCAGGCTCTGCGCTGTTGACCCAACACAGAGCTCGATCTCATGAACGGTAAGATCACGACCTGAACCCAAGTCAGTAGTCGGGCACCCAACGACTAAGTCACCCAGGCACCCCTCCTTGTCTTTTTAGATTCATGCCATTGAGACACGTAATCACTGAAATCCTTGGACCCTGAGAATATTTAGATGATGGGCTCCCAGTGCCCGTTGGTATGCTATTTTTATTCTTGGGACTTGGGTATGTGGTTTCCACAGGAAGTAACATCTGTACTCTCCCTTTTGGAGCAATAGAATCACTCACTCTTCAGTCTCCTAATTATGGATGTAAATTGTGAGCACATTATAATTAGCATAACGCCTGGAAAGGTATCTCATTATAATTTTTTAAAGTTCTATGCACAGCTGTAAGCAAAATCTGAAATGACCATCGTGGGAGACGTGTGTTGGGGTATCGGCTGATACCGTGGTCATCAGGTTCATTGCCTAGCTCTGCTACTAAGTGAGTGGTCTTGGGCAGGCGACTCTGGCTCTCAGTTTCTTTGCCCAGAAGATGGCAATGACCATAATCCCTTCTCATCAGGTTGCTGTGAGAATCGAACAGATGAATAAACACCAAGCTGTCAACAACGGTGCCTGGCACAGAGAATGAACCCAGTGAATGTCCGCTCTCCTCAGCCCCTTCACACCATGCCTGGGGACCCAGATTTTCAGACATAATCCGCATAAAGGGGAATCTGCGGATTGAAACAATCCCCAGCCTCCTTTCATTCAGTGCGGGCCGCCCTGGATAGAAGGAGAACCATGGCGCAAATCGCCTCCCTGACCAAACCTGAAAACCTCTCTCTCCTCCCCGGGGGTGTGTAAGGGCGAGTTGGGGTGAGGACAGCTACTCCCTCCCACTTCTGCATCTGAAAAAACAAGACTAGGAAAATCTACCCGAATGGTTTCTGACAGCCCTAGGAGTATGATAAAAGGCTTCTTTTTTCTTAAAAGAAAAATCACTTTTAATCACTCAGTGTCAGGAGCCGGGAACTTTCTGTTGTGAAATAACCTGAGCTCCCGCTTCCTTTGCTCCCCCTGCAGAGCCCCCGGGTGGGAGGAGGCGAGGGCGTCTGGGCAGAGCCCTTGAAACTCAAGGGCAAGGGAGGGCCCGGAAGGTCCAGGGTTTCCTGATCTCCAGGGCTGCAGACGACAGCTGGGCTTTCTAGGAATTCGGTCCTGCAAAGCAGGGAGGGTCCTCATGTCTGTACTTGAGATTCCCAGTGTGCTGGCTCACCAGGTGCACCCGTGGCAAACCTCGTGGGGGGCCAAAGCTGGTTTCCCAGCCCACTTTCCACCCTTTTCTCCCAGCACACCCCCCTCCGCCCCCACACACCCTCAGGTTCATCAGAGCCTGCTCTCTGGAGGCCCATTAATTCCAAAGCCTTCTTTCTAGAATGATGAACTCTTCAGAATCTGCATTGTTTTACTTTTTTTTTTTTTAACGTTGATTTATTTTTGAGAGGGAGAGAGACAGAGTGTGAGCGGGAGAGGGGCAGAGAGAGAGGGAGACACAGAACCCGAAGGAGGCTCCAGGCTCCGAGCCTTCAGCACAGAGCCCGACGCGGGGCTGGAACCCATGAACGGCAAGATCATGACCTGAGCCGAAGTCAAAAGCTTAACCAACTGAGCCACCCAGGTGCCCCAGAATCTGCATTTTAAACGTATAAAAAACTTGAGGCCAAATGAGTGACTCCTTAATTGTGGAAGTTCAAGTCTCAGTGAATGTCCTCAAGTGCATTCCTTTGTTCTTGAGAAATACGTGCTCGTGATAGGGGATATGGAAAACGGAGCAAAGGAGTTTTCTATCAAGAAGAGTATTTGTGTTTTGATAGATTTCTTTCCAGCCTATTAATCTGTACTTTTTAAAAACCTTAATGACCTACTGAATATGCAGATTTTGTTCCTATCTAACATAGATCACAGTTATTTAGGAAGGACACTGGGGGAGAAGGGCTGGAACAAGAGGGATCCTTCTGGCGTCCAGAAGTCGTGCTACAGTCAGCAGCTCCGTGCCCTGGACACCTGCCATCGTCCCTCCCCATGTTCAAGGGAAAGCCCGGCAATAAGCAAAGTGGGGAGAAAAGAACTTGGCCATGGTACGTTTCCTGCCTCCTCTTCCTGTGCTTTGAGCCACTGGCCCCTTCTCAAAGGCCTTGGCTTTGTGGAATAGCAGCCACAACCCGTGACAAGCTGGGTGATAAATAGGATATTGATGGGCAATTACCTGACACCAAATAGCTCCATAAATCAACGCGCTAGAAGCTGGTACCACAGTCAAGGGCAGCTCTCAGTGAATGCAGGCCCCACAGCCCCGCGAGGTGACGACGGGGAGCAGAGGCAGGGCCCCTTTGGAGCACCTTTCGGAGAATGGAGATCTACATGGGGAGCAGATGCTCCCCGCTCCCGCCACGCTGCGGCTGCCAGGTCAGGGTTCGTGCGGCCTCAGGAGGGGTTCCAGCCCAAATGGGGCTGAGTTGTTGCTTTGGTGCCTTCCCGCTACGGTCACCTCCGTGATCTCTCTCGACCTTCTCCTGCATGGGGAGTTTAAAAATAATTAGCGGGTACCGGGGTGGCTCAGTCGGTTAAGCGTCCGACTTCGGCTCAGGTCATGATCTCACGGTCCATGGGTTCGAGCCCCGCGTCGGAGTCTGTGCTGACAGCTCAGAGCCTGGAGCCTGCTCTGGATTCTGTGTCTCCCTCTCTCTCTGTCCCTTCCCCAGCACCCGCTCTGTCTCTCCCTCTCTCTCAAAAATAAACCAACATTAAAAAAAATTTTTTTTGGAATTAGTGTTTCAGGATTCTGAAAGTAATACAGTCTCATTGTGGAGACTTGTTAAAAGGTTAGACAAATATATAAAGAAGCAACTGTCACTCACAGTCCCGTGACCAGGGGTAACTAACCTCTGTTAACATTTTGTCCCCTTACAGGCTTACAAAAAATGGTATACCCATAATCCTGGATGCTACAAAGCTGTGCATTTTCATCCTCTGGCCCCATCACCACCCATTCAAGGACAAAGCTTCCCTCCCTTCCCCACCACGGGGGGGGGGGGGGGTGCAATTCATCTTTCCCTCGTTCAAAAGGCGGGGAGTGCAAATGTCTGGCAACCACTCACTGTCTTGCCACAAGATGGCTCCAGAAGCTTCGAGCTGCCCTGATGCCTGACATGCTGAGTCCTCCCCGCTCGGTCTTATTCCAGACACTACAGGATGTGCCATACCACCCACAAAATGTCCACCCAGGCAGAAAAGAACATTCCACTACAAAAAGAAGAAGGAGAAGAAGAAGAGAGAGAAAGAAAGAAAGAGAAAGAAAGAAAGAAAGAAAGAAAAGAGAGAAAGAAAGAAAGAAAGAAAATGAAAAACTTGGAAATCTGATCTTAAAGATACACATTTTAGGCGCTCCAGGCGGAGACGTTTGCCAGAGAGAATGACAAGCCGCTGTCCTGACTGTCCCCGGGGAAAACCTTTACAGACTTCTCTCCAGTGGGGCTCCTTCCTGGGAGGAAAAGAAGATCGAACAAAGGCTTTGCTCCCTCACTCCTACGGGAGTCATTCTTAGAAATAATAAATGAAGTCGGATTGAGAGACTTAATAAAGTCCTCTAATACAGTTATTTTGCAGTTAATGACTGAAGCTTTCTTTAAAGCCCCTTTGCAACAACAATTTGAATCCAGAAAACGCAGGAATTGCTGGAAATGAACGCTCCTTGATGCCTCATCTTTTAGCCAGTATATGCAGACCAGTACAGGGCACGGATGTTTTTCACTTGCTGTGGGGATGTATCTCATTTCTCATAAGTTTCCTTATCCATTACAGCCTACGTGGAATTTACCCGTTGTGTTTCCGCAGTCACACAAGCGTGTCTAAATGAAAAACACACCTTCTCGGGCCCTCTAACAAAATCAATCCCTCAGCAGGAGAGTGAAAGCTTGTCTAGATCTTGCATTGAAATGCACATTTGCATGCTAATTACCCAGAAAGCCCTCAAATTCACGGAGGTGTTATGGAAATGCTAAGTCGGAATTCTAGGAGCCCAGGAACAGGGAACGGTTTTGATGGAAACAACTGGAGTACAATTTATGTTCAAAGTCATTTCTAGAATCCGCTTGAGTTGGATTCGTCGTGTCCAGATGAACCGGAGACCGGTCTCTCGAAGTTGGTTTGACCGTGAGCAGCAAACAGCTCGCTTTTGTTTCTATGCCATTTACAGCCTAGGGACGCCTTTTCACCCAGGCTCCAAAGTCTGTGTGCCTGAATAGGAGAAAACTCAAACATCAAAACTCACAGACCGCTGCAAAGAAGCACTCAGTCACAGCTCCAAAGGTTCTGTTCGATGGCTAAAAATACATTGTTTTCAAATAGGGTGATAATTGAAAAGAATTATTCTCTGATTGAATAAAATGAAGCGACATCTATTCAGCAAAATCAATCTGCGAACACAATTTGAAAACTGCTTTCTTCCCCTGGAAACGACAAAGTGTTCATACATACAAATGGAAAGCAAAAAGCCTTTTGGTTTTCTTAATTTTCTCCATTCTCTATATATTTGAGGGGAGTGGGAAACATTTGTCCTTCTCCCTTTGCGGGAGGATGCTCTGTTTCTTTTGTTTTGCCATTTGTTTTTCTTTCTGTTTTCCTTCTGGAAGGTTTTGAAACCCCCAAGAATGCCAAATAGAAGGGGACATTTTTCTTAAGTCTTCGGTGGTGTTTTATGCTCTGACTTGGTTTTCTTCTTGTGCCAATGTCTCATCTGTTCGGAATGTTCTCTCACACACCAGTGGTGTCAGAGGGGCAGCACTCCCACATTCACCAAAAACTCCCTCTGGCAAGGCAGGGCCAGTGTGCCTGCCTTCCTAATCCTGAGTCCAAAGCAGCCTCATAACTTGAATGGAGCACACAGGTTACCCACTTTCTTGTCCTCTTAGGTCAAAATCTCTCTCTCAAAATTATTTGCGCTTTTAAATCTTGAATTAAAATCATGCATTGGGACCCAAAAGACTCGTTCACCTTTTTGCATTGTTCTCCCAGAACCAGGGATCCTCAGTGGTGCGTGGGGGTGGAACAGTAACAAAGAGGGCAGGGTGTAGAAGCATGCAGTGTAGACAATGTGTTACGGGTCTACACCGTGATATTTACTTAGCACGTTCCGAACACCAGTCAAGAGTACACCGGGTTATTAAAACCTTTTTTTCTATACAAAATGGGGGGATTATGAGAAATCCAAGAAAGAGTCTAGCAGTTATCTCTCCATGGTAAACATAATGTAATGGCAGCTATTTTCAGAGGCGGTTGACTCAGTTTCCCCCCAAGATACGAAGCTCCCCTGCCAGGATGAGTGTCAACCACACTGGTGATCGGAGGACTGTGCCTCCCTAACCAAAGCGGAACCTATCTTTCCTCTATACCGTCCTCCCCTCCTCCATCATTTAATTCATTCATAAAACAACTGTGAAGAACCTGTTATCCAACAATCATACTAAAAATTCACCCAGAAAGGCTACCACCGTCCTAGAAAATAGATCTGCTCCCGCTGGCGAAGATTCTTTCCTTGACCAAACTTGGGACAGGATCCTCCGCTCCCTCTTTTAAGTAGGTCTCATCCTTGGACCTTGTCTTTGACCTGCCTCGTCCAGTTGTAGCAAAAAATCCTGCCGAGTCGGTTTGGTAAGGATTCTCCCATCCTTGGTATCTTGCCTGCATCGAGCATCCGGTCAAATGGGTTTAGCAAGAATCCCTTCTTAAAAACAAGACAATGGGTCCAAAATGGAGTTGCTTGTGCTAAGACTCATGTCACTAAACCTGTGAGAGTCTTCATTCTGTACAACTCCTTGGAGATTGTTTCTGTCTGCTAGATGGGATGCGTTGTGATTCATGGATCGTTGCATTAAGCCAATAAGCCAATAAGATCTTTAAAAGTTATGCATTTGAATTTTGCTTTTTACCACCCCCTACCCTTGATGTCTCTTCTTAGTGATTTGGCATCCATTGACCCCCCCCCTCTGTTCCTTGGCTATAAATCTCTAGCTGTCTTTACTGTATTTGGAGTTCAGCCTGATTTTCTCTCCCCTACCTCTCAGCGATAGCCTTGACACCTTGCAATAGTCCCGAATAAACCTTTTCTTATCCTTTTAACAAATGCCAGAATGAATTTTTTCCTAGCAACCCAAATAGCTGAGTACTTAAAGCTTATTTAGACCTTATGTACATGAATAGTCCATTGATATTCTGTTTTTATTCTCTCTGAAAGAACTTCTATATATTATCTTCTGGCTGCACATATGCCATTGTTAAAGAAGGAAGTGACGTCAGGGCGCCTGGGTGGCTCAGTTGGTTAAGTGTCCGACTTTGGCTCAGGTCATGATCTCGTGGTTCGTGGGTTCGAGCCCCCACGTCAGGCTCTGTGCTGACAGCTCGGAGCCTGGGGCCTGCTTCGGATTCTGTGTCTCCCTCTTTCTCTGCCCCTCCCCCACTCACACTCTGTCTCTCTCTCTCTCTCTCTCTCTCTCTCTCTCTCAAAAATGAATAAACATTAAAAAATTTTAAAAAAAGGAAGTGACGAGTCGTAACATCTTTAAGGCAACCAAAGCGTGCCAGAGAAAATGAGTATTTCAAATCTACACTTGATAAAAGCCACTGCCCTAGTTAGACTCAATAATGACAAGAGAGATTTAAAGCTGGAATTCCTAGAGACCATCTTGTTCAACCTTCTTATTTTACAGGGGAAAACTAAGACTCAGAGAAGCAAAGTGATTCGCTAAAGGTTTTTAAGAAGTTCCTGGCGATGCTCGTTGTGAATACAGGTCTCCACACTCCCAGGGAAGTTGGCTTTCCATTCCTGAGGGAGGTGTGAAACCCGACCAACTGACCCCTCAAGAGCAAAGAAAATGGCTTCTTTTTTGTGGCCTCCACCGGATCCTGTCTCCAGGCCCCAGTCCCCTCCCCCAGGAGTCAGCCCAGCCCTGGGTGCCAAGAGAGTGTCGAAGGCACCTCGGGGGAGGAGGTCAGTGCTAGACCCAAGTGCAAGGGTGAGGCTCTTGTCTACGCTCTGCAGAGGACTCGTGTCTCACCTGTGAGATGAAAAGGCAGGACCAGGTCTTTCTGGCTTACCAAGCACTGTCACATGGGAGTCTACAGGACGGCCACAGACACCTGGGAGGCAGGTCCATCCACACCTAAGAGAAGAAGAGAGAACCTCAGATCGGGGAGGTTTTGTTTTTTTTTTTTTAATTTTTTTTTAACGTTTTTTTTTTTGAGACAGGGAGAGACAGAGCATGAACAGGGGAGGGTCAGAGAGAGGGAGACACAGAATCTGAAGCAGGCTCCAGGCTCTGAGCTGTCAGCACAGAGCCCGACGCGGGGCTCGAACTCACGAACCGTGAGATCATGACCTGAGCCGAAGTCGGCCGCTTAACCGACTGAGCCACCCAGGCGCCCCTCGGGGAGGTTTTTACATAACCACTGAGTGTCACCTTTCTAAATCTTTTTACCACAATGATTCATGATAAACCCTCCTTATTCCATCACTGGTAC
Source organism: Prionailurus bengalensis (assembly GCF_016509475.1). Classification (NCBI taxonomy): domain Eukaryota; kingdom Metazoa; phylum Chordata; class Mammalia; order Carnivora; family Felidae; genus Prionailurus; species Prionailurus bengalensis. Next base: position 21,491,947 of record NC_057358.1, read on the forward strand.
AGTTAAAATAATAATGTATAGTGATCATAGTTAGACTCCCAGGACTGTGTCCACATTATAGATTTCCCCAAGGAGTTCAAATAATCCAGAAATCAGGATGGATTCCTGGACTTGAGCAGTCTCCCCAGTGACCCGCCGCCTCCTTGGCAGAATCCCCTGGGGAATGTCCCGTCCTGGGACCCCTCCCTCCTCCTGGTAACTTCATGGGAATACTCCCACTGTCTGGCCGAATCAGAAACTGGCTGATGTGAGGGCACTCTCGCGACGTGGGAAGAGAACAATTTCTCTCTGCCTGGAGTGTGTAAAACATGAACAGCATAGTGTAGAGTAGCTCTTAAATCATTTATATTTTCCCTTTTTATGATGCCATTGCAAATTAGCTATTTTTTGCATTTGTAATTAGAGGCTGGAACAGATGGGGAGGCCGTGGTTCAGGGAGATAAATTTGCAGCCATCCACTGGCTGCTGGGTACCCCTCGCTGTAAGTCATCCAAATGCCTCCCGGGGAAGCCCGGGTGCCAGGACCTGGGCCTTGCTCCCCACCCCCACCTCCAGCAATCTCTTTCCCAGTTGGGGAGACTCCCGCTTGCCAGTTGTAACTTCTTCCCAGTTATCGAGGGGAAGGAAGCATCGAAAGTAGAAACTACAGGGGCGCCTGGCTCAGTAGTTAAATTGGTTAAGCGTCCGACTTCAGCTCAGGTCATGATCTCATGGTTTGCAGGTTCGAGCCCCGCATCGGGCTCTGCGCTGACAGCTCAGAGCCTGGAGCCTGCTTCAGATTCTGTGTCTCCCTCTCTTTCTGCCCTTCTCCCTGCTCATGCTCTGTCTCTCTCTCTCTCTCTCAAAAATAAATAAACATTTAAAAAAAAGAATAGTTTTGGGGCTCCTGGGTGGCTGGTTAAGCATCTGACTTCGGCTCAGGTCACCATCTCACGGTTCCTGGGTTCGAGCCCCGCGTCGGACTCTGTGCTGACAGCTCAGAGCCTGGAACCTGCTTTGGATTCTGTGTCTCCCTCTCTCTCTCTCTCTCTGCCCCTCCCCTGTTCACACTCTGTCTCTCTCTCTCTCTCTGTCTCCAAACTAAACATTAAAAAATATATTTTTTAAAGAAGTAGAAGCTACGTTTCCCACAAATCCCTTCAGCCCTCAAGTGTATTTGGAACACACAGCAAGCACTCTACTCATGACCTGTGAACCCCGGGCGTCGGTTTGAAAGTCACAAAACTCGCTTTCAAACGAGAGCTGATCACAAGTCAAGAAGCACAGTCCAGAAGGAAGGGTTGCTGCTAATCATCAACCATCTCATTTTGCCCGAAAGCTACTTCTGAAGGAATAACTGGCCCACGGGTCCTGAGTTCTGAGCACGGTGTCTGCCTCATGCTTAATAAATGCCTGGGGAAGGGTACTTGGCTGGGAAAATAAAACACGTAGGAGTGGAAAGGTAATCGTGTTGTATGAGGTGATTTTGTTGTGTGAGGCTCTTCCTGGAGCCTCAAACCCAGGATTCTTTCAATCCAATCAAACCCGGGATTCTTTCACGTCGGGCTGAGCCCCTGGGCTCCGTGGGCGGCCAAGCTGGGACGGAGGCTCACTGTCCCTCCCCCCCCCCCCCCCCCCCCCCCGGGGAAGGCTCCAGCTCTCGCTGCCCCCAGGAAGATGTTTACGTCGGGGGTGGTGTTGGATAGCGGCTGGGGCCCCGTGAACGCATCGCTGCCACCACAAATCAGCCCGTTGCATTCTTAGATGACACTGGCCAAATAAACTCTGGGATGGCAAGGCGCTGCCTTTTGTCGAAACGGCGGGGAAACTGGATATGGGACACGGGCAAGAGAATCAGGAACGGGTCTGAAATCCGCTTGGAGTCCTGCTTCTGTTCTCGCTGCCGTGAAAATACAGTTTGGGTTACATGGCATATGGGTAATACCTCGCGGCCCGCCCTTAACAATTGTTCCTGTCCAACTTGACCCAGCCTGCAAAGAGCTGCTGACAGCCAACAGCTGAAGGAGGACGTCTCAACTGGTCCTGGCGAGCAGATGTTTGTGTGCTGGGGTCTTAGATGGGTGGCGGCATTTTCGACGCGCTTTGTAAACTAAAACCGGACATTTGTTACCGTTTGGAGAAAACAATAGCGTAAGGAAAGAGCTTCTAAGAAAGAATAAACCACGCTCGGGAGTGGGTTTGAACTTCGGAAGAGCACTCGCCCCAATACCCGGAGCAGCAAGGAAACAACTGAGATTTGCCACTTGCCATTTGATGTCTCTTTGGGGGGCGGGGGGGGGGGTGGTGCGAATCCCAGCATCTTTCAGTTAAATGCTTGACGTGACAGATTTCGCTTCCACATCCCCTCCCGTCCCACTTCTCCCCAAGATGACATCCGGGAGGTCAGTGGTCTGCAGAACCACCGGGTCTGTGAGATCGATCATGGAGAACGGCAGGCTCCCGGTTTGCCTTTCAAAGAAGGGGGGTTGGGGACACTAAGCTGTCACCGTGGTCACAACCATTAGCCTCTGGCCACAAATTCCATGTGTTCTCTGGCTTCTCTGTTCCAAGCCTCTGTCAGCCATTGAGCCCTCCGGCCCCTCTTGCTGGAGCATGCGGTAGGTTCTAGATCCCCCCACAAACTCTGTAAAGACTGGGCAAAGCTTTGGGGTGCCTGAGTGGCTCTGTCGGCTGAGCATCCAAGTTCGGCGCAGGTCATGATCTTGCAGCTCGTGAGTTCGAGCCCCGCGTCGGGCTCTGTGCTGACAGCTCGGAGCCTGCAGCCGGCTGCTTCGGATTCTGGGCCTCCCTCTCTCTGCCCCTCCCCCACTCATGCTCTGTGTCTCCAAGTCTCTCAAAAATGAATGAACAATACAAAAGTTTAAAAAAAAAAAAAAAAAGATTGGGCAAAGCCAGAAGCACTAAGTGCTATGGCCACTGGCCCAGACACGCGTCCCCCCCCTCCAAAGCTGCAGGACAGCTCCCTGGCAGGGTGTTGAGCAAAATGCAGGCGTCCTTTGGAGGCTTACAGCCTCCTCCATCCTGTACCCAGGAAAACGGGCCGCTGGTTCCTGATGTGCTCAGGTTTTCCAAAATCTACAGAACGCCTCTTGCCTACCCTGTCCCTCCTACTCAAGAGCTGAAAGAACACGAAGCTTGGCATTTGACCTTCTTATCTTACTTATTCTCCGACCTTCCACCCTCCACCAGTGGAGAGAATGGCCGCTCCTTTGACTTTCACATCTGCCTTCTTTACTCCAGCCTCATGATGAGCTGGTGTTTCCTCGAGCGATTGCTGTGTAACCAGCAACTATAAATCCTAGCGGCATATAACTTTGAGCACTTACTGAGCTGACAGGCCGGTGGGCATGCTGAGGGCGGCTGATCTAGGCGGGCCTTCCCTGGGCTGGCTGTGCTCTGTGGCCCTCAGCCCCTTCTCAGCCCAGAGGGCCTGCCCAAGCCTGTGCTTCCCCGGGAAACGGCTACCTCACGAGAGCCGCACGCGGAAACACCCAAGGTGTCTTAAGATTCGGTCCGGAACTTGCACACTCACTTGTACGCCACTCTTTTGGCCGAGACAAGTTCCATGGCCAAACACAAGGTCGAGCGGCTGGGAAATGTACTCTGCTCCTTTGGTGGAAAAAATCGCAAAGTCACGGGGCGAAAGGAGTGAATGTAGAGAGGGGGAACGGAACGGTCTGGAGACAACGATACGCGGTATCACACTATGTGCTCAGGGAGAGAGACCGGCTTGCTAATGATGGAATGTTTGGGGACGTCACACAAAACTTTGAGATCTATTGTGTGCGTCCATATCCCAGAGCCAAAAATGGTTACTTGCCCTGGTAGGTAGAGTAACTGACCCTTGGGAAACCCGCTTTCTCTTTCCCCATCTCACGGGTAGGTCACAAGCAGGAATCTTCGCCAGCCTGCCAAGGTGTATGGATTGTTTGTGGAAGGTGTTCCATTCCCCCGGCATCACCCACGCTGAATGCACACCTTGCAAAGAAGACAGCTTCTCCACAGCAGCCTCTGGGTATGGGAAGACAACCTCAAATGATACTAGTTCGAATAGAAATCACGATCTTCTGAAGTTGAACACTGTACCAGGTTAGATGTTATCTCTGTCTCCAGAATTGCCTGATTATTTAAGATTAGACGTACCAATATACAATAGATATTAAAGCCAAAGGGGGCATATGATTTACTAAGGAATATAAAGGGGGCCAAGAACTCATTTTAAATGGGCAGCATAATATTTTGAATACTTACTTTCCAGGTACTGTTCCAAGTAGTCACATTCACAGCTCATTTAATTCTCTCTACAATCCTTTGACGATGCTATTATTATTTTCCTTTTAGAGATGAAACCTGAGGCTGGAAATTTGGAGAACTTGTCCAAGCCCAGGGTTACTTGGATAATGAATGGCAGGGGGGAGGGGAGGGTCCTTGATTCCATCTAGAAATATGTGGTCAAGAGTCTCTCACTTTCCCCTCCAGGTCTTAGCTGAGCCTGGAGGTCTCCTACACTAATTTCGCAGGAATTTGTAAATTGCTACAATTTAAGGTTACTATTTTAGTGTCTGGAAGGCACAACATCTGAGAGATATAGTTTTTCTAGGAGGCTGGACCAATATACAAAAATATTCACAGTGGTTCTCTCTTAGGTAGTGGGATTTCAGGTGATTTTTGTTTCTACTTTTCTTTGTGCTTTTCTATATCAAATAATATTACATTTACATTGAGTAGAAAATTGAAACTTTTTCTCGTTCATTTTTTATTATTTTGGAAAGTAGTTCTTTTTCATAAAAATGTGTTGCTTATGAACACAGAGTGGGTTTATTGCTGTTATTTTAAGTATTTTTATTTTTGAGAGACAAAGTGTGAGTGGGCAGGGGGCAGGGAAAAAGGGAGACACGCAATCCGAAGCAGGCTCCAGGCTCTGAGCTGTCAGCACAGAGCCTGATGTGGGGCTCGAACTCAGGAACTGTGAGACCATGACCTGAGCCGAAGTCAGACGCTTAGCCGACTGAGCCACCCAGGCACCCCATTTTAATTTCTAATACAGTAAATCATAATAGATATGTCCTACAGAAACAATACTCTTTGGTGTCCTTCATAATAGAATGTAGGGGCACCCGGGGGACTCAGTTGGTTGAGCGTCCAACTTTGCCTCAGGTCCTGATCTCGAGGCTGGTGAGTTCAAGCCCCACGTTGGGCTCGTTGCTGTCAGTGCAGAGCCCGCCTCAGATCCTCTGTCCCCCTTTCTGTCTGCCCTTCCCCTGCTTGCACGCCCCCAAAAATAAATAAACATTTAAAAAATATTATGGGGCGCCTGGGTGGCTCAGTCGGTTAAGCGTCTGACTTCAGCTCAGGTCACGATCTCGCGGTCCGTGAGTTCGAGCCCCGCGTCGGGCTCTGGGCTGATGGCTCAGAGCCTGGAGCCTGCTTCCGATTCTGTGTCTCCCTCTCTCTCTGCCCCTTCCCCGTTCATGCTCTGTCTCTGTCTGTCTCAAAAATAAATAAACGTTAAAAAAAAATTTTTTTTTAAATAAAAAATATTAGAATATAAAGGGGTCCTGAGACAGGAGGATTTGGGAACGGTGACAAAAGGGCACCACAGGGTTTGGAGGTGGGGATTCTGAATCCGAGTTCCAGTTTTGTCACTTCTCTGAATTTGATTTTAGGAAAGATACCTAAGGGAGGTAGGAGTCAGACTGTGTGGGGTCGTAATGTGGCTCCACCCGTGCTGGCAGTGTGACCTTGGCCGAGTCGTTTCACTTTGGTAAACCCAGGTAACTAGAATGCTGGTTCATCAGATTGCTCCGAGGATTACACGGCACGATCCTTTCCAAGTGTTTACACCTGTTCCCAGAGGGTAGCAAGAGCCCCGTCAATGCCAGCCGCGATTTGTTCGTCTGAAACACCTTCCAACAGGAAAAGCTCCTTCCTCTTTCATGAGCTCACGGTTCCACATTGTCAGTCACGACGTGGGACTCCAAAAGCCTGGAAGCCACTGCAGAGCGGGCCTTCCGCCCCATCATCGCCTCCTGCTTCCATCAGGTCCCGCCCTGAAGGCGAAATGGATCATCGCTGTTTTCCCGAAAGCGGATGTGAGGAAGGCACGTGACTCCAAGGCAAGAGAAAAATCGTGAGGTTGCGGTTGACACAGGGGCCTGGGAGGACCTGAGAGGCCCAGGCGGCCAGGCCCACCGGATGCCCACAACCTCTGGGCCTGGAGACATCCTGCTCCCCTAATTAAGGCCAACCCTGGCTCCTTCCCTGAACCTCCCCGGCCCCACTGCCCCTTCCATTCGCTCCACAAAAACACCATATCCCAATGGCCCTGGAGCTCCCCAGTCCCACAGCATGCAGCCTTCCCTCCTTTCTCCTCCTTTGTCCTCTCCCCCCCCCCATCCTCCTCCTCCTCCTCTCCCTCCTCCTCCTCCTCCTCCTCCTCCTGTCCTTTCCCCCTCACTAGCTCGCCAGCTACCACTCCCTTCTCCCTGATCCCCCTCCTCACCCTCCCATCCGCGGGCTGGCGGGGCTCTTCTCTGTCAAACCCATTCACCGCCAGACGAAGGACTTCCAGGGACAGTTCCAGAGCCTCCAGGGGTGGGGGGCATCCCAACACCGGGGCTGGCAGCCGGGCCCGGCTCCTTGCAGAAAGGTGAGCCATTCCGAGGCGCTGGGCGCCCCCTAGTGGGCCCTTCGTGACGCCAACCCCGCAGACACCACAACCTCGCTCTCCCGAGGGGAAAGACGCCTTCCCTCCGGGGAAAGAAGGTTCAGAGGATACGGATCCCGTTCTAATCCCACGACAAAACCGCCTCTGCTCCCTCCCGCGCCAAAACAGTTTCCTAAGAAGGCGCACGGCGGCGCAAAGCGGGAAGTTGTCAGGCCGGGAGCTCGCGCGCTTTCCTGCAGCCTTCCGTCTGTCCAGGGCACCTGGGAAGCTTCCCCAGCACGAAAACACAGCGAAACGCCCGCCGCGGAGTCAAAGCGCGATGCGGGGACGCGCCTGGAAGGAGCCAGGGGCCCGAGTCATGTGGCTCCGGCGGTGGCTGGGGTTTGACTCCTGGGCGCTCCGACCCTGCTGGTTTACACCCAGATGTGAGGGCAGGGGCGCGGAGGGTGCCCTTGGCGGGGGGGGGAGGGGGGGGCAAGCGAGCCGGTCACTGTTCGCTGGGCATCCCGCTTCCCCGCCCGCGGGTGCCCACCCCAGGCAGTACCTACGACCCGACCCCGATAGGGAACATTTCTCTGCTCTGAGCTTAACACACCCCCTTTGAGGAACCACACTGTGCCAGGCCCCACCCCTACCCCCGGAGGTCCCAGAGGACTCCCGGCCCCAGACTCTGCTCTCTCCGTTGCTGAGACCCCGTTCTCTTTGTATTTCTTAAAGGTTATTTATTTATTTTGGAAGAGAGAGCGCGCCTGCACGCACAAGCAGGAGAGGGGCAGACAGAGAGAGGGAGACGGAATCCTAAGCAGGCGCCACGCTATCAGCACGGAGCCCACGCGGGTTCGAACCCACCAACCCCTGCGTGAGACCATGACCTGAGCCGAAGTCGAGAGTCAAGACACTTGACCCACGGAGCCACCCAGGCGTCCCCCCCCCCCATTCTCTTTAAATGGCAGATTGTTCCCACTGAAAAAATCCCTCCTGGACAGTTAGCCCAGGATCGAAGCAGATTGCTCTAACCTGTAACTTAAAATTTGTTTCTTAATGTGTATTCATGTTTGAGAGAGACAGAGTGTGAGTGGGGGAGGGGCGGAGAGAGCCGGAGACTCAGAATCCGAAGCAGGCTCCAGGCTCTGAGCTGTCAGCACAGAGCCCGAGGTGGGGCTCGAACCCACGAACCCTGAGATCATGACCTGAGCCAAAGTCGGACAGACGCTCAACCGACTGAGCCACCCAGGGTCCCCTAACTTGTAACTTTTAAAGTCAGCTTGTCATAACCTGGGACTCTAGGAGACACCATCATGAAATCATAAAGCTTGTGTTTAGCCAACTGATATGTTCGTGTATCAATCATTCATGCAATCCGGGGCAAATGCAATTTTAACAGATCTCAGTACACACATAAGCTCGGAGAACCTCTCCATTAATAACTGTCTGCTTGTTCTGGGAGATTGGAGAGACCTCTCCTCAGCTACAGGCTCAAGTTCACAGTCAGCTGGGAATGGTATTTCCATTTAGGTAACATTAGTAGACACGTGGAGGTTCCTGACAATTGGCAGGACATAAATATGTGACCAGTGCGACTGTTTTTTAACAGGTTCACGCAGGCAGTGATTACCCCTTGGTCTTATCTGACACATGCTAATTCCTACCTTGTGCGAACTGATTTGATTTGAGGTCCCCGGGTCTTACAGTGATAGCAGGGACGTTAGGAGGAATGCATAATGACATTTCCCGAGAAAGAACAATTCCCACACATGTTCCAGAGGAAGAACAGGGCACGGTTAGGATATGGTGGTGACGGCTGCTTGAGGCACAGGGAGGAACTGGGGGCAGGTGGGCAGGGACTCCTATGCTCTGGCACCAACCTTTTCCTCAGTAGTTACCCACCTCATTAGCCGAAGAAAGCTCAACGAAAGGAAAAGACTCTCTCCTGGTCGGGCCGAGGATATACACTCTCCTGGCCGTTCCTAGTGGTTTAAACCCAGAAAGATCTCTTAAGAACGCGGAGGCCAGCACTGCTCTTTTAATGGCACATTCTGGTATAAGGTTCTTGTCAGTTTCATAGAAACCATTGTAAAACGCAGACCATGGGGCGTCCGACTTCGGCTCAGGTCACGATCTCACGGCTCGTGGGTTCGAGCCCCGCGTCGGGCTCTGTGCTGACAGCTCGGAGCCCGGAGCCTGCCTCGGATTCTGTGCCTCCCTCTCTCTCTGCCCCTAACCCACTCGCATTCTGTCCCTGTCTCTCTCAAAAATAAATAAACATTAAAAAAAAAAACCGCAGACCCGCATGTACATTTAAGACGAGAGCCATCGAGGCTGTGTCTCAAGCACAAGGAAAAAGAGAGAGGAGGCAAGGATTGGTAATTCGAGTGCTAAAAACACTGCTGTCTGCAGTGTCCGTTGACTGCAACTCAAGAAATAATGCACCCCGCGTAGATCTAGTTTTTTCTTTTTCTCCAATGCGCCCTTGGTCATGGTTGGGTAACCAGCTGTGGGCGCTGCCCACATTCAGACATCTCTCCAGAAGACTAGCTACCAACTACCCAATTTGTTGACATCAGTGTCTAATTGTAAACAGTCAAGTAATTACACCATTAACCGGGCTAAGGAGCTATGCCCCCCAAACCACAAGCCACTTTAAAAGAAAAGCAATCTTTAATGTTCCCGTCATTAACTACCACCTTGCATTAGCAAAGCCAGGGTATGCCTCGGACACAGGAAGCTAAAGTGTGTTCATTGCTCGCACGGGATGATTCTACTCAAGGCCCCCGTTCTCCCACTGGATTGAGAGAGCGGTGGTCTCGGACTTCAGCGGGCATCAGAACTGCCTGCATTCTGCTCGCGACCGGCCCCACTCTCGGAGGGCCCGATTCAGTAGGTCTGGGGTCAGGCCTGAGAATCTGCGTTTGCAGCAAGTTCCCAGGGTCTACTGACTCTGCCAGTCTGGGGCCACCCTTTGAGAACCACTGACCTAGAATGTAAAGAAATCTTCCCCTTGGGCTAGCTTTTGTTTCCCAACTTTTGCATACCAAGGCACACAGCCAATATGACTCTCTCCTGAGGAGGTAACTAGCATCTTGGTTTATAACTGAAGGAGATAGGCACTTCTGAGAATTTCTAGAGACCCCTCATTTATAACCTATGGGAGTTTCCATTGTTAGGCTTCTTCGTGCCCCGGAGAGATTATCACTGGGAATAAGGAAAATACTAGATTCTGAAATGGGTTGCCTTCCAGTAACAGCTGTCACCACATTGAGGGCATTTGAGCCAAATAAAGTCACACTCAACTGTTTTCTCTCCTTTTCTATACACCGAATATTTTCCCAGTCAGCAGAATCTCTAAGATATCTGGGACAAAGAATGAAAAGCCAAGAGTTAAGATCTAACTGCAGCAATTCAAAAGCAAAGAAGGAGATTTAGAAGTAGATGATAGCTTTATTTTCTAAACTGCCCACTTTAGCACATGATTTTTTGTTTTTTTTGAGAGAGAGAGAGAGAGAGAGAGAAAGACCACGTATGAGCAGGGGAGAGGGGCAGAGGGAGAGAGAGAGAGAGAGGGAGACTCTTAAACAGGCTCCACGCTCAGCACAGAGCCCGATGTAGGGCTCGATCCCATGATCCTGGCATCACGACCTGAGCCAAAATCAGGAGTGGAATTCTCAACCAACTGAGCCACCCGGGAGCCCGTAGCACAGGATTTTTAAATTGGAAGAGAGAAAGCAAATTCTACCCATATCTCTATCGAAATGACTCTCCATTGACTCACTGGCCCCAAGCCCTGTAGATTTGTAGCTTGATAATACAAACGAGCTAACGTATAATTATATGTGTAATTAATGTGTAATTATATACTCAGAGCGCAGTTTTAGCTCAATCCTTTGTGCCAGAAAGATGCCGTCAACCGTGAGCCTCATGAAGTCACAGCCTGGAAGGTTTGACACCCTCAGCGAAGAGCTCAGCCCCAGTCCATGTTCATTCAATGATTATTTAACATTGTCATAGTCCATGATGGCGGCCACAAAGCAAGGGCCACCTCTATAACTGCCTGGGTAGGACTCTTCATGATGAGACTGTTTCAAAACAAAACAAAACAAAACAAAACAAAACAAAACCGAGAGAATGAACACATCCTAGGCTTGTAAATATTCAGTTGTAAATTTTGATGTCTGTTGCAAGTTCTGTCTTGCAGTTTCACAACTAAGCTTGACATTGTTCGGCATGTTTGATTACATCGTGTGCTTTCTTTATATATGATGGTGAGCCTGGGGTTTTCGAGAGTGATGGCCACAGTTTCCTTGAGTTTTCAGACTGCGTGTGTCACGGTCTAGTGAGGTCATGAGGTACGGGGTCCTGCACTTCAGCGCTGTGAGCTGGAAGAAGAAAGAAGGAATCTCAGCATTCCAGGGATGACGAGAAGGGAGACCTCCCGGAGCAACGACTGGACAGGAGCTGGGAACAGGGGTGGGAACTGGAGGCGGGAGGTTGGAAAGGTGTGGGGTCTGCAGGCAAAGCAACCGCACGACGGGGGTGTGCCTTCCGCGCATAGGCTGCTTGTTTGGAAAGTCTGGACTTAACAGCTCTTCCCAGTGGGAATTTCCTCAGCATTGAAGACAGAGGGCCACGCCTCCCATCCGAACCGGAAGACCCTGATTGCATCTTTTGGCGTCTACACAGGGCAGCCCTGCGCTCAGGGCACTCAATAAAGAACAGCTGTTATTCGAGCTTGTTATTCACCCGCTTGGTGGTAAAAAGGCAGAGAGTTAGGTGTTGTTTTGTAGGAATCAGAGTGATAGTTCTGTCTCTGGAACCCTAACGCTGCCAAACACGATGTGTGTGCTTTCTTTTGCTGTTTATATATTTCCATGCCACCTTGTTCTACAAATAATGTGGAAAGGCTTAGGATCTGCGTGCCACTTTTTTCAAAAAGAAAGAAAAAGCTTATTTTGAGAGAAAGAGAGTGAGCACACATGAGTGGAACAGGGGCAGAGAGAGAGGGAGGAAGGCGATCCCAAGCAGGCTCCCCGCTGCCAGCGCAGAGCCCCATGCGGGGCTCGAACTCACGACCCGTGCGATCATGACCTGAGCCGAAACCAGGAGTCACCCACTGAACTGACTGAGCCACCCGGGGAACCCCTGCATGTCACTTTAAGTTAGAGAATGTGATGCAAGTGATGAATCACTAAATTCTACTCCTGAAGCCAATATTACACTATGTGTTAACTAACTAGAATTTAAATAAAAATTTGGAAAATAAATTCTACTTTTGCAACAACAACAAACATTAGAGGATGTGAATTAGAAGTCAAACTGAGGGACTATATCAGTGGAATGGGAAAATATGACCAGAAAGTCCCAGGCAATTTCCAGAATGGGAGACCAGGCCAGAAATTGGGCCCTGGGCTTTTCAGCAGCCAAAGAAAAAGAGGAGAAATGCAAAATTCATGTTGTCTGGCAAAAGAAAACACACCAGTTTATCAGAAGAAAGACTTTCCCCAATTAAAAAACATTTTTTTTAACGTTTATTTATTTTTGAGATGGAGCATGAACGGGGAGGGGCAGAGAGAGAGGGAGACACAGGATCTGAAGCAGGCTCCAGGCTCTGAACTGTCAGCCCAGAGCCCGATGCGGGGCTCAAACTCACGGACTGTGAGATCGTGACCTGAGCTGAAGCCGGATGCCCAGCTGACTGAGCCACCCAGGCGCCCCTCATGTTTTCCTTATTATTGCTTTAGCCTTCCTGGCCATAAAGGTCATGCCTGCCTTCCCACATGTCCTTCTGAGTCTGTGGGTCCACACTGATACCCTCTCCATACACATTCGACACACATTCTGAATTCAAAACCAGCCTATGTCCTGGAGAGCTGTGAGCAGTCCCTGATTTATTCCAGCCCCTCTCAAGTTCAAACTCTTTTTTTTTTTTTTAATTTTTTTTTTTCAACGTTTATTTATTTTTGGGACAGAGAGAGACAGAGCATGAACGGGCGAGGGGCAGAGAGAGAGGGAGACACAGAATCAGAAACAGGCTCCAGGCTCCGAGCCATCAGCCCAGAGCCTGACGCGGGGCTCGAACTCCCGGACCGCGAGATCGTGACCTGGCTGAAGTCGGACGCTTAACCGACTGCGCCACCCAGGCGCCCCTCAAGTTCAAACTCTTGAGCAAATCAGTGATTGACCTGAAAAACCCATTCATGGGTTCATTTGTCCCAGTTTCTACTTTTTGCTCAACTCACTCCATCGTCCTTTCTCACCGTCCTTTCTTCATCGTACAGCCCGACACGCATCCCAAGAAAGCTCTGCACACCTAGCCAAGTCTAAGGCAGAGCATTGGCAATGAATATAATTTTATTTTGTATACTCAGTTTTTAAAAGGCATTACACTTTGCTCCTAAAGCCACAGAGAGATGATGTCAATTGCTTATTTTAAAAGGTTCAATATAATAACAATTTGTTTTTATTTTATTTTTGTAACGTTCATTTGTGAAGAGAGAGAGGATCCAAAGCAGCCTCCGTCTGACAGCAGAGAGCCCAACGTGGGGCTCGAACACATGAGCCACTAGGTCATGAGCCGAGCCAAAGCCAGAGGCCCAACTGACTGAGTCACCCAGGCGCCCCTAAAAGATTGTTTTTAATCCCGAATACAGATGGGATAAGGGTAAAATACAGATTGTGAGAAGAGTCACAAAGCCAAGGTGAAAATTGCACCAAACGACCATCAAAAACAGAGGCTCAGACTTGTAATTCATATGCTAACATGATTGAAATTTGTTCATTTTCACTCTGGTCTTGGTGGTGGGTATGGGGCTGCTCAAGTTAATCTCTGTATTAAAACAAAGGAACTCATACAAAACAAAGGAAGACTTCTGTCTCTCCTTGTCTTGTCTCTCATTCTGTAAGTTTTTCATCAGCTCTGCTTCCCACTCTCGTGACACCTGGGGACAAGTCCTCCAGGTTGAGGGGTCCTCAGTGGCTCAAGTTTGTAAAGATACAGGAGTGCATTTCGTCATGAGGTTGCCATCTGGAGAAACTGCTGTTCCAAGTACAAGTGATACTTTCTTCGTACTTAAAACTGTGCCAGGGTGGCTCAGTTCGTTGGACATCCAACTCTTGATTTGGGCTCAGGTCATGGTCCCAGGATCTTGGGATTGAACCCCACATTGGGCTCTGCAACTGAGCGTAGTGCCTAACTTGGGATTCTCTCTCTTTCCCCCTTCTCCCCTCTCCCCTGCTCACACGTACTCTCTCTCTCTTAAAAGAAAAAAAAAAGAATTAAAAAAGAAAGATGCCTTCTATTGAAAGAGTTCCTTCCACTTACGACAATATCCATCCCTGATTAAAGTGATTTCCCTCTATTTTTGAAGACAAAGGATGAAATAGGAAATATAATAATACTGTATATATATAATCGGAAAAAAAAATTCTAGCAACTCATACATTCACGTTCTGGATAGAGTTAGCTGGCTTCTTTAAAGTCTCAAACTTAAAAACAAAGAGAACCCAGCCAACCTCGGATGGCAATCTTTCTAAAATGAATTGCGTATGCAGATGATTTACCAAAGAATTTCAATTCTTTGAGGATACAGACATTGTTTTTCTCCAACCGCAGCTGTCATGGAGATTTGTCCAATGGGTTTTTCCCTTCTCCTAATGATGGCCCATCTCTCAAGGAGCACAGAGAAGTTGGTTAGGTTGGGACTGTACCCCACCTCTCCCCAGGCCACTCTCATGGTTCAAGACTTGCTGGGCCAGAACACCCCACTGGACACTGGGCCAAACATTGGCAACAGCCCCCATGTGCTTGCATACCCCCGACTCTAGAGGATTCATGTCAAGTGTCCCTAAGAATTCTCTCACGGCTCTTTGGTCCTATTTGTTAGGTCTCCCACAGGGGATCAGAGGCAAGTCTTTTGCAGGCACCGCAATTTCTGTAAATGACTATCTTAGAAAAAAAGCGAGAATGAAGTTAAAGAAAAGACAAAGAAGGCAGAGTGTGCTTAAGTCCAATTCTGGAAAGGCATTTGATCTGAGCGAGAAGCGGAGTAGAATAAAAGTCCTCAGGGAAAGAACCAGAATGTTGTTTCGCTTCTTTCAGACAGAGGAGCTCCTGCAAAGTTCACTCCCAAGAAGAAAAGGAAACACATCGGTTCACGTCACCTTCCAGATTTCCATTGTTTATGACTCCGTAAGTGCTGTGGTTTTCTCTTTCATTATTTGGGGACCACACTATCTCTTAGCCTTACAAAAGAAAGTTCCTTATGCGTCATGTCTTACAACACAGGAAAATACTACTTCGTGGCTGAAAGAGAACTTTCAACCAGCTTGGCCTGTCAGGCATTAGTATGTAAAGATTGATGGAGTGTTCCTCAGGGGGAAATTAATGAATATGCATCCATGACTAAAGCTTTTCATTAGTGCTCCTTCTCTCTCTCTCTCTCTCTCTTTCTCTCTCTCTGGGGTGTGTGTGTATGTGTGTGTGTGTGTGTGTGTGTGTGTGTGGTATGTTAAAAACTTTGACTTACATAGATGGTCCATGGCTCAGTCTAGTTAGAAAATGAAATAACAGAACTTTGCATCGAAGAGCTAGTCTAACAAGCCAGAGTTAGTGCAAACATTTTATATCAGCTATTAAATGTAAATATCTGTCTCAGCACTGTGTGGCACCCAAAAAATGTTGTTGGCTTGTTATTAGTCCCAGGATACTCTTATTTTATACTTTCCAATAGAAAAAGTCTCCCTACTCTTGCATATAACAAGTAGTAAGAATATTTTAGTTCCATGAGTGAATATCCACAATTTTGGTGGATTAAAGCATTAACCAATCTATTGTCGTTCGGAGACTAATGAAATACTGGTTGCTATGGTGATATTATGTGTTGAGAATCTCATTATGCTTAGATATCCCATCTGAACGTTCAATGTTTACACACACACACACACACACACACACACGACATATCTGCAGAACAGGTAGAAATTCAGATGTGATTACGTATCAGGGTTTATTTTTTATCATAAAAGAATAGAGCAGAACAGCAGAGTTCTGGGGCAATTGGGTGGCTCAGTCAGTTAAACGTCCAACTTCAGCTCAGATCATGATCTCACGGTTTGTGGGTTCGAGCCCCGCGTCGAGCTCTGTGCTGACAGCTTGGAGCCTGAAGCCTGCTTCGGATTCTGTGTCTCCCTGTCTGTCCGCCCCTCCCTCACTCATGCTTTCTCTCTCTTTGAAAAATAAACAGTTAAATAATAATAATAATTAATAATAATAGAACAGCAGAGTGTTGCTGCAGGCACTCAGACTCAGCTACAAGGCAGTCTGACATTTCAGCAGAAATGATTTTCAGCACATATTCATCGAAATGTAAATATGTACTTTAAACTAGAAATGTAATGCCAGCAAAAGTACTTTTCACGTAGCAGGTGCAACCCCAGGATTTGGTGAGGGTTTTCCTTCAGGCCTCCGATGCCCATCACTCCTTCTACTTGACTTCTTAAAGACCTGTTCCCCGTCTCACCTCCCCTCTGCGATGGTAGTTAGAAACTCGAAATTGGAAGCTATAATAATCATGGCTATGACAAGAATTTATCTACAACTAAATAGTAATCTTAAAATAACATAGGTCATGGGCGCCTTTCACTTGTGCCCTCTCTCTCTCTCTCTCTCTCTCAAGGAAAAAATAATGTGGGTCACAGGGCAGACCTGAGGCTAGAGCCTGCAGTGAGGCTGGTCCAAGGACGTCCACTCCGAGCGGAAACTGAAATGTAGTATATTAAGTGGGCATAAGTCTTCGCCGCCTTCTGGTTTGCGAGGCAGGGAAAAGCAGCACTTAGTGAAATTTGCACACCACTCCCCCGGAAGCGGCCCCAAGGTCTCACACGGTTCGCAAGAATAGATACAAACATTTGGCTCCGGCCGTCTCCGACCCCCCGCTTGTAGAAGCCGTGTGAGAGCTCAGTGGTTCGGGCACATGCCATGGAACGAGGCGTTTGGATCTCAAATTCTGCCGCCTCTTCCCCATCGCCATTGGCTGTGGCACCTGCAGCCCGTCGCTTCCCTCTGCGAATTTCAACCTCTTCATCTGTGAAAGAGGGGCGGGAATGACATCCATTTCCGGCTGAAGTCACGTGACAACTAATACCTCGTCTTCAGGGGAGTTAAATACGATCAAGTAGGTCCACAGGTAGAGTGCTTGGATTTCCAGGACTGTCAGACAATAGTGGGTCTTATTTACTCTCTCAGAGACTGTAGCCTCACAAATAGCCCGCCTGCCCTCTCTCTATTTCTGGCTGCTGGCCTGCTCTCGCTTTGAGTGCTTTTTTGCCCCCCAGCTTCGCAGATTCTTTCCTTCCATACCCACGTTCACTGTCACCTCTGTAAAACTACCCCTAATTTACCCGGCTTCTCCCCAACGATGTTTCCATACACGTGGGTCTACATCTTGACTGCCCAGCTTGGTGAGAGACATCACGAAGACAGAAATAATACCATGTCCTCTATTTTATGACTTTAAAAACAATGTTTATTTCTTTATTTTTGATTGAGAGACAGAGAGGGAGAGAAAGAGAGAGCAGGGGAGGGGCAGGGAGAAACGAAGAAAGAGAATCCCAAGCAGGCTCTGCACTGTCAGCACAGATCCCGACGTGGGGATCAATCCCGCGAACCGTGGGATCGTAACGTTAGCTGAAATCGAAAGTCAGCCGCCTAATGTGCCGAGCCACCCAGGTGCCCCTATTTTATGACTTGTTACAAGCACTTACTGAATACTCACTGAGTTAAGTCCCTCAATGAGGCAGCAATTATAAGACTGACAGCTTAGGGATGATGCCTCTTTAAGTCATAATTTGAACATATTAAAGTTCGGCAACGTTATGAATAATAAGTAATCAAGAAGCGAATGATTTTTATTCAAAGGAAGGCTATTTATTTATAAAGGCATAAAAATAGATGATACCCTGTGTGGATAATTATTCGATTTAGGTGAACTTGGCTTTCAGAGAAATGGCCTATGATGTTCTGCTTTTTGGTTTGCAGTCCAGCCATCCGAACCCCAGAAAGATCTCGGTAAGTAAAGAGAAGTGAGGTAAAATGTAATCAAAATTGGCTGCAACGGACCGCTGATTCAGCTGTTAAGATGGCTACTTTTTTTTTTTAATTTTTTTTTTCAACATTTATTTATTTTTGGGACAGAGAGAGACAGAGCATGAACGGGGGAGGGGCAGAGAGGGAGGGAGACACAGAATCGGAAACAGGTTCCAGGCTCCGAGCCATCAGCCCAGATCCCGACGCGGGGCTCGAACTCCCGGACCGCGAGATCGTGACCTGGCTGAAGTCGGACGCTTAACCGACTGCGCCACCCAGGCGCCCCAAGATGGCTACTTTTAAATAAAATGTATGCCTTCATTATAACAAAAATAACTATGTCCAATTAAAACATGGGCTCTAAAGGAGCGATGAAACAAGAATTAAGAAAGAATGCACAGATATATTCAAGATAAAAGAGATAGGATCATTTTAGCTACTTCTATTTCACCATGGCCCTCCTACAGAGTTCTCCGGTGAATAGAACTTACTAAAAAACAGATCTAATAAGACAAGGGAACCAGAATAGGGGACTCTTTCATTTGCATTGTGAAGCATCAGGAATCTCCACTAACGGTTGGAAAATGCAAGCTGTCAATCTGTTTCTGATCCTTTATTATTATTTAAAAATATTTTTTTACCTTTATTTTTGAGAGACAGAGCACAAGTGGGGGAGGGGCAGAGAGAGAGAAGGAGACACAGAATCCGAAGCAGGCTCCAGGCTCTGAGCGGTCAGCACAGAGCCCGACGTGGGGCTTGAACCCACAAACCGTGAGATCATGACCTGAGCTGAAGGTCGGACGCTCAATCGACTGAGCCACGCAGGCGCCCCTCCTTTATTATTTCTTTAATGTTTATCTTATTTGAGAGAGGGGGGGAAGGAGAGGGAGAGGGAGAGAGAGAGAGAGAGAAAGAGAGAGACACAGCATGAGTGGGGGAGGGGCAGAAAGAGGCAGAGAAAGAATCCCAAGCATCCTGCACACTGTTGGCACAGAGCCGGATGGGACCCCATCTCAGGAATCGTGAGCAGTCAAGAGTCGGTCCAATAACTGACTGAGCCACCCAGGCACCCCCTGATCCTTTCGATGTATGAAACTGGGGACAACATCAGCCTCTCTGGCCCTCATTTGACTAAAATGGAAATGGAGAAGTTGAATCTGGTGACTTCTAAAGACACCTCAACTCTACCATTCAACCCGATTCTTGCACAATGTTGGGACTATACTATGGGTTCGAGTGTTTAATTTTAAAAGCTCAGATTATTGCATCTTTAAAACATTATCTCAGGTGACTCGGGTCGTGATCTCGTGGTCGGGCTCTGTGCTGACAGCTCGGAGCCAGGAGCCTGCATCAGCTTCTGTGTCTTCCTCTCTCTCTGCCCCCTCCCCCTGCTCATGCTCTGTCTCTCTCTCTCTCGCTAAAAACAAAAACAAAACAAAACATTATTTCATGAACTGTAGTGGATTGACTACTACCTAGCTCGGCTGTGGGGTGGGTAGGGTGGATAGGTTTGAGGGTGGGTTTCACTTTGACCATGACTAAATTCAGAGTGTGGACCACAAAGTCCGGCTACTTGCCGGAGATCAAGGCACTTCCCTAGATTGGAAAGTGAATTGGAAGGCTTGGGACAGTCAGGAAGCTTGACCTGGTGTTCCTCGGCCTTGTCTAAGAAAAAGTCAGAGTTTGATGACTACTCTTGAACAGTGAGAAATCAGAGCATGTTCCTACGGACACAAGCATGGAACCAGGAGGGAAATAAGGCAAGCAAGTTTTCTGCCGGCTACGTTGACCTGGGCTTTGTAAACCTAGATGTTTATATGTTCTGTGTGCATCAATCCCTCTCTGATTTCTCTTAAGCAGAATTCTAGTGTATACAGACTTGCTGCCACATATAACTTTTCTGTAGCTGCCAAAATTCCATTTGGCATAGAAGCAAATCTCAAGTCACTCTTCTTAGCGAGAGTTAGCAAAAGAAGGAACTGGATGTAGAGAAGAAGAAAGGGGCCGAAACCGAAAGAGCCATCGACACATTTATTCAGCACCACCTTAGGAAGATGAATGAACAAACGAAAATATAGGATTCCTTCCCCCCCCCCCCCCCCGAACACGAAGGTTTGTTATGTCTCAAAACCCCTGAGCTGATTTTTGGTTCTGGTCACGATGCGCTATCAAGAATCAGAGTGGCCCTTCTAACACCAAAAACTGTCAAACTGAACAAAATATGTAGGACAACAATTTCAGGCAGTGGACAATGGACACCACAGAATCGTGATCTTTGAAAGAAAGGAAACTGCGCATGCACCTTGCAATCTGCCCGATGGCACCTTCCAAACTATGGCACAGCAGATGGAACCCCAACAGCAGGAATGGTGTCACTGGGCTGAGGAAGCAGAGGTCAGGTTCAAGGACGTTAAAGTGGAGATGGGAGGATAAAATGCGATAGAGGAGGGAGCTTCACGGAGAAGCGGCTCCAGAAATCTTGGATTTTCAAAGGGTCCTCTTGAGTTTTGGGCCGTGGTCTACGCTGCGTATGTGCAGGGTGAGAGCTTGGGGGGGGGGGGGCAGAGACCCTGTCTGAGCAGGACAGAGTCACCATCCGCCATGCAGGGCTGGAAGACTTTGGAGTTCCAACCACCCAGAGGGGAGAGAACTTCCTGAACTCATTGAGGCGAGAGCTTAGAAAGGCCACATCTAGAGCAAGGACAGCCCGACCCCTGCCCTAACAGAGCCTAAAGCAAGTCTCAGCAGGATCGAACTGATCCATCTGCAAACCAACTGAATGCCAGAAGTGAACCCACCACTCTTTAAAGAAAAACATCAAAATTCATCGCTAAGTAGCGTTTTCAAAGTACGTAATCAAAAAAAAAAAATCGCTAGACGTGGATGCGGCTGAGAAAAGTGACTCATAACTGGGAGGAATAAAAAGTTAATAGGAACAGACCCAGAGATGGCCATGCTGGAATTACAAGAACAGGTATTATAAATTTGTTCAAAATTTATGAACATGAAAAGATGAACACGAGATACAGATATGGAATCTCGGCCTAAAAATGAAAACTATAATAAAAAGAAGCCAAATGGAAATAATCGATCTGAAAAAGAAGATATCGAAATCTAAATGTAACTATAACATAATAAATATAATAACATAATATGATTTTATACTATAAACTGTATTGGTTTAACAGCAGACTAGACGCTGCACAAGAAAAAGCCAATGAACTTGAACACAGGGTAATAGAAATTTTCAAAGCAGAAGCACAGAGAGAAAGAAGGATTTTATTTTAAGTTTAGTTATTTATTTTGTTTTAAAAAAAAATTTTTTTTAACGTTTATTTATTTTTGAGACAGAGAGAGACAGAGCATGAACGGGAGAGGGTCAGAGAGAGGGAGACACAGAATCCGAAACAGGCTCCAGGCTCTGAGCTGTCAGCACAGAGCCCGACGCGGGGCTCGAACTCACAGACCACGAACGAGATCGTGACCTGAGCCGAAGTCGGCCGCTCAACCGACTGAGCCACCCGGGCGCCCCAAGTTTATTTATTTATTTTGAGAGAGAGAGAGAGAGCAAGCAAGCACATGGGAGGGAGAGAGAGAGAAAGGGAGAGACACAGAGAGAGAATCCCAAGCAGGCTCTGCATTGTCAGCACGGAGCCCGACATGGGGCGCAAACTCACAAACCGTGAGATCGTGACCTGAGCAGAAATCAAGAGTTAGATGCCTAACTGACTGAACCACCCAGGTGCCCTGAGAAAAAAGGACTTTTTAAGTTAACTTAAACAGAGCCTCAGTGACCTGGGGAATGCATCAAGTTATCTCATATACATATAATGAGCGTCGAAAAAGAAGAAGAAAGTGAGAGGTTGAGACAGGAAAAAACATTTGAAGACACAATGGCTGGAAAAATTCTGATCTTGTGGAGAAATTTCAACCCAAAGGGTCAAGAATCTCAACAAACCTCATATAGAACAAACATAGTGGTAAAGACACCCACATACATCATAGTCAAAATGCCGAAAATCGAATCTTAAAATCAGCTGGTGTATATCATACACTGTGATAAGGATGTATATGGCCATGTCTAGGGCAACCATTAGAACATAAAACAGAGAGGTATAACCTGAAAAGCCAGCATGGGAAGAAAGATCGGTACCAAAGAAACACACAAACAAAAAACTGAATTAAGAAAATTGGAGAAGGAGATAACAATGAAACAAACAAACAAAAATGGATAATTGGAAAACAAATAGCTCTCCCTCTGCCAAGTGTAATGGTTCCTGGGGGTAGCTCAGTTCCGGTGGGAAAAGCCCTTGGAAACATTGTTAGGTTCACGGAACCACGTAAAGAGAGCAGCACACAAAATCAATAGTTATATCTATGATAATTACATACTAATTAATTCTAATTAATTAATTCTAGTATTGAATTAGTATGAGTGCTTTTCTAATGATTCCCATGGACTCTCTAGTACACCAAAGAAATTTATAGGAGCTTCTTTCCTAACAATTTCAATAAGAAGCTTGGGAATCTGCCCTGCCTCAGACAAAATATACCTTAAGACCAAGAGCTACTCCCCCGATAATCGAGGTATTTCTGATTCTGTGTCCGGGAGTTCTACTGTGGCTGCTGGAGATGAGAAGCTCTGGTTGTCACCTTTTATTTAAGTTGCCTGGCTTAATGATTCTGATGCTCCAGCTGCCTGCAGGAGGCAGCGGAAGATATTAAACTTGGAGCCACACGGACCTGCCGTTAGGGTGTCGAACAGTCCTCTACGTGAACTCTGAGATCACCCAGCAGTTGGGCTGGGGAGAAACACAAAGAGCCAGGTGCAAATGTCCTCAGTGAATGGGGGAGAGTGACCTGAAGGTTGACAGATGGCAGGACTGAGGAACAGGTCATGGGTATTGTAGACGTTAAGTAACCCGAGCCTCAAAGCAGGAGTTTGTTTATGGTAGAATGAGTTACACAGGGCACATTGGAAGGGAAGCCGGGGGAGGAAGACTTTGGGCACAGTGAAATCAGCTTAGGGGAGAGACTAACAGAATGGAAGAGGCTTCGTTCTGTTTGTTTCCTTTGATTTTCCTTTTGCGTTTACTCACGTTCTGTAGAAATCGTCATTCTGCCCGGGCTGTGCTGAGGAGGAATCCAGTATGTTCTTCTGTTGTTCACAGCAGCGCAGGACGCGGGACACTGGTGGCTTTGAAGGGGCAGCCAGTGTCCAACGGGAGAGAACTGAGACCCTTGTGCGGACTCACCCTCTTCCGTTTGGGAGACAGCCCTCCTCCAGCCCTTCTCTGCCAGCACAGCGGAGGGCTCCGGGTTTCACGTATCGAGGCAAGTTCTTTCTTTGCAGATCATGCCTCGGATTTCATTCCATCACCGCTGCTGCTCCGGTGCTGCACGAGCAACTTGACCTCCGCGTACTTTGTTATCTCCATCTATTAAGTGTGGAACGGGAGATTTACAAGGCACCCAACTGGTGGGGAGTCTCATGAGACTAAGTCGTCACAAAGACTTTTATGTCATGTGTGATAAAACAGAATTAGGAGTCCGTTTCTCCAGCTTTTAAAAGCAATGTGTAATGAAGTCAATGCACCATTTTACAATGGCTAATAAAATCTGATTTAAATACAAACTTTAGTTATTTACGAAATTGAAGGAAGCGCCAATGACTAAGGTTTTGTTTTTAACTTTACTCGAACCGCAAGAACACTGCTTTCTCGCTCCTTCGTGACCTCTGGAGAGTCATAAAAGCCAAGACAGTAGCTGCGTCAAGAATGTTGCAAGTCTAGGGGCGCCTGGGTGCTGCAGTCGGTTAAGCGACCGACTTCAGCCAGGTCACGATCTCGCGGTCCGGGAGTTCGAGCCCCGCGTCGGGCTCTGGGCTGATGGCTCAGAGCCTGGAGCCTGTTTCCGATTCTGTGTCTCCCTCTCTCTCTGCCCCTCCCCCGTTCATGCTCTGTCTCTCTCTGTCCCAAAAATAAATAAACGTTGAAAAAAAAAAAAAAAAAGAATGTTGCAAGTCTATTACAGTTTCTAAAGGTGGTTTTTACTCCATAATCTTGGTAGTATTTCTAAAGAGGCGTTAAACACAAGCACCGGACCCTTTCGTCGGCTTGGTGACTGATCTCCTTGATTTCCTGGTGGAATTCAAGATGCTTCACGTTTTAAAACTTCACCATGGCCATCAAATTAAGGAAAAGCATTTACTCAGCTCCTAATTTTTCCTGGGGTAGAACTTCAGTCCTGGAGTGTGAATTGGACTTTTATGACTTGCTGAAGGTGATGTCGAGTCGTCCCTATCACGAGCGCTGGGAACATCCCGACTCAGGTCGCCGCAGACCAAAAGCCAATCAACAGGCAAAGGCGAGTCCAGCTATGCGATTATTTCCCAAACCCAACGTTTTGATGCTTTTGTTTTGCTTTTAAATGTGGCCAAATCCGGACGCCCCTGAGCTCGTGAGCAAAACTAAAACAGATACACGCATGGATGTGGAACAGCAGACAACCTCGCTCACACTCAGACATAACACAACTCAATCAGGCTCAGCTGTCTGCGTGGCAAAGGTCCTACAAGAGAGGCTTTGCACAAAGCTTCGGAGGTTGAGAAACCCAGGGCTGTGTGGAATAATTTGTTCTTAGTTTGTTTTTTTTTCCCCCCATGGTTCTGATTTTTTAAGTGTAGGGGATTACCCATTGCCTGGAGCTCATTAATCACAGGAGCTTTTGATTATGAAAAGTGCAATCCAAAAGATAGTAGTCTGAGGACTTGGCAGAGAGGTTCTATGCCCATCCCTTGAATGTGCCAGAACACCCTGAACTCTGCCAACTGTGATTACACTTGGCATTAATTGAAGATGCCGAGAGCTATAAGCCTTCCTGAATTTTGCCACCTGGAGCAGATTAAAATCTGGGTCCTGCCCGTGAGGAGGTCTGAGGGATTGGGAATACAAGGCTGTTTTAATCTTTTCCAAGTCAGGCTGTTTAGAAATATCCATACATCAAATGTTCACGGATCTCATACAATTTCCTTCTCATGGGAGAATGCAATTACCAGTAACATGAAGTGGGATTAGCTTGTTGTGGTGAGCCATCTGGAGAGAGGAGATTCACCAGCCCCGGGAAATATGTTCAGAGATTTGCCACCATGATTTTGAAGGAGTTGCCGAAGGTGCTCAAAGGCACAATGATGTTTCCTCTGAAAGCCTTGTTCGGTTGACCCAATTAAAATGCAATGGGAGGAAAATCGAGACCTCCCTCCTTGCTGAAATATTCTTCTGCCCCAGAAGGGTGATACTTGGGTTTTAAGGACTGGTTTGAGTACTTGTAAAGCTACCACAACAAACAAACAGCAACAACCACAACAACAAACAGTGGAAACTGTCCTAAAACTGTAATGTATATGGATAAACAGGAATGCTCATAAAACAGAAAGGGAGTGGAAGGAGGGACTAAACAGGGAAATCACTCTGAGTCAGAATTCAGCTCTCTGGATCATTCTAGAGTGTCAGGTAAGGGCTGGCTCCCTTGAAGAGCATAGAAGCGAATTTAGATTAGGTTCAGCAAGTGGAGGATTCTGAGGAGCACAGAAGGCAAAGAAAGCCTTCGCGTTTTCACAGGGAAAAAAAATGAATCAGCATAGTCTGGGGATAGAGACAAGATGGACCAGGAGATCAAAGGCCAACCCACAGTTCCCTGGACCAACACAGGCCATCTGAAATGATGCCAGTCTTCTCCCTCCAGAGGGAGAATTGAACCTCAGTGAAAAAGTAAGTGCCAGTCACACCAGTTTGGCCAGGAAATGTTTACGATACGGGGGCAGAACCAGAGAAGTCAGGAAGATAACAGATTATTGGGGCGCCTGAGTGGCTCAGTCCGTTGAGCTTCGGCTCAGGTCATGGTCTTGCATTCGTGGGTCCGAGAGTTGCATCGGGCTCTGTGCTGACAGCTGTGAGCCTGGAGCCTGCTTCGGATTCTGTGACTCCCTCTCTCTCTGCCCCTCCCCTGCTCACACTCCGTCTCTCTCTGTCTCTCAAAAAATAAAATGTTAAAATTTGTTTAATGTAAAAAATCTTATAAAGGAAAATAACAGATTATTTTAAAATTGGTTTTATTAATTATTTACCATCCTCACAATTAAAATTACTGACAAACTACACATGGTGTCTTCTTCAATTTATAAATAAATTATGATACATCCAAATAACAGGGAAGCCATTAAAATTATGATACATAGCTACATCGATTGATTTTGAGCAATATACATAAAAGCTTCTAGACTTATTTGGTGAGGCTATCATAAATTTGATGTTAAAACCAGCCAACGACGCCACGAGAAAGGGTGACAACAAAGTAAACTCAATTTTGAATATCAATGTGAAAATCCTAAATAAAATATTGGCAATCTAACAATGTGTAAAAAATACGTCACGACCAAGCTGAGCTGATCTCAACGATGGTTTGCTACTGGTAGAAAAAACTATTACTGTAATATTAACTGTAATATACGGTACTATTAACATAGTAAAAAAGAAAGGCCACATGATCATCTCACTAGATACAGGAAAGCCAACAAATAAAAGTCAACACTCATTCAGGATAAAAACTCTTAGTATCTTAGGGATAGAAAGGAGCATTTCCATCCTAGTAAAGATTACCAAAAATTTCCAACAAACGTCATGTATATTGGAGAAATGTCAGAAGCATTTCTTCTAGAGTCAGAACAAAAAAAGGGTGCCTGCTGTCAATATATCTGTCCAACATTTATGAAGGTCTAAACCAGCACAATAAGAAACTAAAGATATAAAGACTAGAAAGAAAGAAAGATGATATAAGATTGTTTTCATAGACAATTCGAGAAACTTTAAGACAAACTATTGAATATAAGAAGAACGTTTGGAAAGATTACTGGGTAAAATATTGATATGCCAAAATTACGTTCAAATATACAAACAGTAAATAATACAATAGCCACCAAAGCTACCAAGTTTCTCGTAGCAAACAAAGTATGGCAACACTTCTACTGATAGTAACAGAACACTATGGAAAAATACAAAAGAAAACCTAAATAAATGAAGAGCTACATTACTTTTATCAACATTATCAAAAATAGAAATTGTCTACCCCTTAGTTTATAAATTCAGTGCAATTCCAACCAACATTCCAACAGAGATATTTTCATGCAGTTAAATACATGGAAGGCGATTCTGTATTTTACTTAGATGAACGAAAAGCCAAGAATAGCCAATACATTTTTGAAGAAAGGAGATTTATATTTGCTAAATTAAAGCTTAATATAAAATTATAGTATTGAACAAAATAAAATGACAGTGTTGAAATAGTGTGATATTGGTATAGAGATAAACATATAGGCCAGTGGAACAGAACAGACTCTTTAATAAATGGTTTAATAAATGAACATTTAGGGGCGCCTGGGTGGCTCAGTCGGTTAAGCGGTTGACTCTTGGTTTCAGCGTGGGTCATGATCTCACGCGTCATAAGTAGGAGCCTGCACTGGGCTCCACACTGACAGCGTGGAACCTGCTTGGGATTCTCTCTCTCTGCCCCTCCCCTGCTCGTGCTCTCTCTCTCTCTCTCTCTCTCTCTCTCTCAAGACCAATAAATAAACTTAAAAAAAAATGAACATTTATAAGTAGTTCTGACAATTAACTTTCCGTGTAGAAAAAGACAAAATTAGACCCTTACTTCATACGCAGAAGTTCATTTCAAGAGAGCCAAAAACTCAAATGTGAAAAATAAAACTTTAAGCTTCAGAAGATAACATAAGAGAATGTCATTATTACAAAAGATCCATTCAAATAAATGAGATAGATTTTTAAAAGCCAGACAGGTAAAATTTGAAAACAAAATATAAGAAAAGCAAGTGGGAACAGGGTATATAGAGTATGATTGCAACCGTGTATACTGTTTGTGGAATATTAGACCCACCCAACCCATGAACATAGGGGGATAAACACATAAGAGGATATAAACAAACTCTAAAGGTATTGGTAGATCATTTGACTACTTAAAAGTGAAAACTTCCGTACAAAAGACATGAGCAAAGTAAACATCCAATTCACATTATGGGAGAAAACAATTGAAACCCGTACAATCACAAAACAAATCAGTATGCCTAATTACAAAGAATTCTAACGAGCTTTAACAGAAAGAAAAACAATCTAAAAGAAAAAGAGACCAGAACGCACCCAATTGACAGACAGAAGAAACTCAGTGGGTAGTAAAGGTCTGAAAAGATTCTCAACCCCATTAACCACCCAGGAAATGAAAATTAAAAATTAAGGAAACCCCATTTTGTACCCATTACATTGGGAAAAATTAGTAAATCGCGTAATACTAAATGTTGACGAAGATGTGGGGAAACAGGGGCTGGTACACGTTGGTACCACCACTCTGAAGAGCGATACGGAAGGCCTGAAAAAGCTGAAGGTGCATTGTTCTTCCGTCTAGCAATTTCACTTCTAGATGTCTAGACTAGAGAAATCCCACACGAACAGGGTTTGTACAAAGTTACGCATTCGTAGCATGGTAGCATGGTTTGTAATAGCTGCAGAATGAAAACATCCTATGTTCTCTAAGTAGAATAACGAATATCCTCTGGTTTATCGATACAATATATTCTATACAGCAGTTGAAGGAATGAACTAAATCTATATTTGTCTGTCTATCTCAATACATCTTTAAAAAATAAAATACTGAATGATAACATCAAGTTGTCAAAGCGTACCAACAATATGACACTTCTTACGTGAGATTGAAAAAGACCCTAAACGATAGTTTAAAGGGTTTTAGGATACAGTTATTTGTAATCCCGAGAATGGTTCCCAACCGAGGGTGAATTTGCCCCCAGGGGACATTTGTCAATGTCACAACTGGAGGAGGATGCTACTGGCCTCTAGTGGGTAAGAGGCCGGGAATGCTACTAAATACTCTGCAATGCATTCATTGCATAACGGTTTCCCACCCTCCCTCCCACACATCAATGGATTATTTGTCCCCAAATGTCTGAAGTTCTGAGGTTGAGAAACCTTGCTCTAAACCCATCCTATCCAAATGATATAACTGAGAATGGGGTGGGCCGTACAGTTATCCAGGTTGGGGAGGAGTTTATTCTTTAATGAAAAATCAGAGTACAGGTCGAGGAGAAAGGGAAGTATTTAAAACATATTAACCAAAGTATAAATGAAAAAGATTAAAAGAATATATACCACGTATTACCAGTAAGATTTCTGAGATAGTGCTTAAGAATTTTTTTGCACACCTCTATTTTCTAATTTATCCAAAAGGAATATGAGCGTTTGTAAAATTAAGAAGAAAATCCTTTGAAAGTCCAAAAACTGTATCTTTTCACCAAAAACAGTATCTTCTCCAAAATTTTATGCTTCAGAACACGGTTTCACAGCGCACGCATTTACGTGTTATTATTCTTGGGTATCACCTATTTTGTTTTCTACCTTTCCCCTCGACATTATTTCACAGAGATCATGCCATAAACCCAGATAATCCTCATATTTGATGTTTTAATGGCTATATAATGTTTCACTGTATTTCTGTGTCAAGATTTATGCAGCCATTTCCTGGCTGTGGATGATTTTAGCCTCTTCTACTATTGTGAAAAGCATAGCTATAAACACCTTTGCAAAAATTGGGTACTTCCCCCTTCTTGAACTCTCTCCTTAGGATTTGCTCTCCAAAGCAGATGTGCCAAAGTTCGGTGATCTTCATGTTGTCGGATTTCTTTCCGGAAAAATGATGCCACGTACTAATACTCAGTGTATGAGTATACCTGAGTCCCCAAAGGACAATTAACTTTGGTTTAAAAAACCTGCCATTAATAATTTAGTATGTATAAAATTGTATATTAGGTTATTGTAATTTGCAATTCTTTAATTATTAGGGAAGCTAAACAGCCTTCCCAGCGTCAGTTCACTATTTGTATTTTCCCTTGTGCAAACCATCTGCTCTACGCTTTACCATCTGTCCAGTCAGATCTGAGTTTGCCCATATAGATAATATTAATTTCCCTTATATTATAATAGTAAATGTTTATAGGTTATTACAATGCTCCCCTGTTGTTTTCCTTTTTATTTTTCCGATTTGGGACTGTGATGGTTCCTTTTATGTGTCAGTTTGGGCTACGAGACACCCACATAACTAGTTAGACATTATTTCTGTGTGTGTCGTCTAGAAAGGGCGATTCTAGACGAGATTAATGTTTGAATTGGTGGGCTGAGTAAAGGCAGTGACTCTGTCCAGCGTGGGCCAGCATCCAGTCACTAGAGTCAGAGGAAGGTTGACTTGTTCTCGGCCTGACTCCTTGAGCTGGGTCAAACCCTCAGCACATCTGCTTCTGAACACTCTCCATCTCTCAGGACTTGAATTACAGGCTTCCTGGTTCTCCAACCTGTAGATTTTTCAGTCTCCATAATTACGTGTGCCAATCCCTTCAAATGAGTTTTTCTATATTATATACATCTCCCATTGGTTCTGTGTCTCTGGAGAGCCCTCACTAATACAGGAATTAATCATTTACTGTTTTGTATTTTGTGGTCAATATGTATGCATTTTAAAGTTTTTTTTTTAATCTTTTACATTTATTTTGAGAGAGAGTGAGCATGTGTGAGTAGGGAAGGGGCAGAGAAAGAAACAGAGAGAATCCCAACCAGGCTCCATGATATTAGCACAGAGCCCAATGCAGGACTTGAACTCATGAGGCGTGAGATCATTACCTGAGCCAAAATCAAAAGTCAGATGCTTAATCGACTGAGTCAGTCACCTCCAGTAGGTATGCATTTTAATTTTCCTGTACCTGAACCCGTTGATATTTGCATTGGTTCATTGGAAATTCCTTTGACTGCTTCTGTTGCCTCAAAGCCTTTTTTTCCCAAATGAATATGTATAGTCTTGCTTTGTTTCATAGATATATATGTATATACGCATGTATATGACACTAAACTTAACTCAAAAATGATTTCTTTTGGTTGGAATAAATTATCATTCTAAACCTTAGACTCTACGGTTATTTTCCTGTATTGATGGTCACTTTGTCCCAAAACACAGCTTGAATAATTTTATATCCCATTGTTTATAATGGCTTAAATATATATTGATTTGGAGAGTCTCTATGTATCTCCCAGGCCTAAGTTTGGATTAGCCCATTTTGATAAATACCATTTCCTAAAAAGGCACTGTAATATACGGTATAGCCATATATTATTACAAAAGCATTTTTCCCCACACTTATTTTAATTGTTTTGTCAATTTTAACAAAGTAACCCAATGGAATTATAAATGATATTGCTTAAATCTATAAATTAACTTGAATGTTATTTTAATTTTTTTTTAACGTTTATTTATTTTTGAGACAGAGAGGGACAGAGCATGAACAGGGGAGGGTCAGAGAGAGAGGGAGACACAGAATCTGAAACAGGCTCCAGGCTCTGAGCTGTCAGCACAGAGCCCGATGCGGGGCTCGAACTCACGGACCGCGAGATAGTTACCTGAGCCGAAGTCGGCCGCTTAACCAACTGAGCCACCCAGGCGCCCCTTGAATGTTATTTTAATCTTCAGCTTTCTGGTCAGCAGGAGCTTATAACGTTCCATTTTTCACCAAAAATCATATGGCTACAGACTTACGAGAGTTCAGATACCATTCAATTTCGAGTTCTAGGCCACCCTGCCCTGCACTTGTGCCATTTTACAGATCATCAAACCAAGGCCCCCAAACCTGTATCTGGTTAGGGAGAAGCTGAAGACAAGACCCAGGGTCTATCTCATTCTGCTTTTCTATCACACCATTTATTCACTCGCTCCCTTTAATACTTTAAGATGTCTACGGATATTAGTTAGAAACATCCCAGTTGGTTCATTTCTAGGACTTTTCTAGATTGCCATAGGAAAAAAATGGGCATCGATACTGAACTTGAGCCATGTGTTTTGTTCAATGGGGAGAAAATGCACACAGCTTATTCCATTTCATCATACCTAAATGGTTTGGTCGTGTTTGTTTTGTTTGTTTGTTTGATTGATTTGTTTTTTTCTTCATGGGGAAAGCAAACTGGCTTTTGAGCTGATCTCCCATTTTCTGGGTCACTCTATCTTTTTAAGGGTTTTATTGTGAACAATAGTTTCTTATTTACTACAGTCTGCAGGGAAGTATAGAGATAGACAAAGAGATAAAGTTACAGAATCTTGCCTTTCCAGGAGATTCTCACAATCAAATGCAGAACACCAGATACAGAGTGTATCAGTTCCACACAACAGAAAATCCAAACGGCAGTGGTTTAAAGAAAAGATGGACTTGTCTCTCATGTAATGAGAAATCTGAAGAGAGGCAATCCATTACATTGGTTACACAGTGTCATCAGAGACCCAGGCCAACTTACTGACTTTTACTCTGATATCAGGGTGTGGGACTCATGAACATTTATATCAGGAGATTGCCAGTGCGCTGGGCCATCATCACTAATTTCCAGGACAGAAAGAAAAGGAAAAGCAGAAAGCCAATGCCAGCCAAGTTAGCTCTTCTGTAACTGGTTTTCCTGGAAGTCTTCCTATGATGTCTGCTTTTTGTCATTGTGCACAACTGCATCAAATGACCGCCACTAGCAACAAGGGAGCTGTTGGGTGAAACATTTTAGCTAGGCACTTTGCTACCCTCAGTAAAATCAAAGATCTTTCTGTAAATAAAGAGAGGAGAATGGATATCAGACAGGCAGCTTGTAGTCTCTACCACTCAGTATATGAGGCAAAACATTGCCTAAGATTTTCTTTAGACCAGGGTTTCCATTTGGCTAATGAGAAATTGGCGCATGGTCGTCATGGTTAAGTTGGACTTAGACAAATGGTCGAGGGCAGAGGGGGCATTTCAACACAAGAAAGGGCCTGAGCGAAGAGTCCTCATAGCAGGTGTATGGGAGAATGGCAGTAGCGATGGAGGGAGGCCCTCCATGTTTTGGAATGTCTTTCCAAAGTGAGAGTGGGGGGTGCACGGAAGTGCAGGGGTGGATTGGTTAGCAACTCTGCTTACCAATCAGTGTTTTCCTCATTACATCTTCATAGCAGTAATTAACATTTATTAAAACCAACTATTTCCCAGAGGATTTCTAAGTGTTTCACTATGCATTGTCTCTAATCCTTGCAATACCCCCAGTTTAGGGATAAGGAAACTGGATATTTGACCAAGGTCATGCATCTTAGGAATGTAAGATACCCAGAATTGGGTCTTAGGCCAGTTTACAATGTCACAGTGTTAAATTTATTTCTTGGGAATAAACTTCTTTATTGGGATGGGATGGCGAAGATGAGTGGGTTACCCTTCTGCTATTTCTTGATAGTTTCTAAAATCTAAACTTGAGGGGGACTTTACAAACTCTTCAACTAACCATCAGAATGACCATGGACAAGCGACTTAATCTCCCTGAGTCAAATACAAAACCAGTCAGACATTACAAGAAAAGAACACTACAGACTGCTATCCCTCATGAACATGAATGCAAAAGCTCTAAAGCAAATTGTTAATGAAATCACATAAATAAAAAATTTTTAAATGCAATCCATATTTTCTGATCCAGCATATATATGTGTGTATAGAGATCTACATCTGTACCTTTGTCTATACATCCTGGATTCATTCTTTTATTTATTTATTGTCATTTTGGAAGATCTACCTAGGAGGTTCCCACCAGTGAGTTACGCACCACGCGGTGTTGAAGGAGAATGAACAAGGCTGAAACTTACAGTGCTGGTCCAGCGAAGATTAAAAAGAAAAAAGAAAAAAGGCTTCAAATGCAGTGGTATGGTTTGTTAGCTTTGCCACCGTTTCTGAGTTGAAATTGTGCAGCAAAAGCTCAAAAAGATGCACAGGGTTATTGGAAACTCATTTATCAAAATTCAAAAGAGAGGAAGGGGGAATGGCAGGAGAAATCTCAGAGAATACAGAAAGCTGCTGCATTGTGAGTAAAGCATACACTAAACAGTACATCCAAGCTCTGCAGGTACAGATTGGAGGAAGGGAGGTGCTTGGTGCTAAATGTACCTACCAGATGATATTTCGTATAGTACCTTTCATGTGGAAAGTCTAAGAATTAGGAATTTTTGGCATTGGGAGGTGTGTGTGCGTATCTATCTATATCATCTATATCTATATCTTTATATCGCTATCTCTATCTCATCTATATCTATCTATCTAGCAAGAAAATCTCAGGAACATCCTTCTGACTTCTCTTCTTGTCTCCCACTTGGTGACACCTGGCTTTGGGAAGCCACACTTCTAATCCTGATTCCTACATACCGGTTGGTTGTGTGATGTTGATAAACCACTAGCCACACTGGCCCCATTTTCCCCGTGAACAACCAACGTTAAAGTAAGTGGCCAGATGATCTTGCAAGTACTTTCTAGCTGTAAACTTAGGCATGGCCTAAGTGAGTGATCTTGGCCACTTGGATCCCAAGCACACAGCATACTTAAAGTAATCTCATTTGAATACAAATTGTATGTGTACAATCTTATAACATGGCAAACAAAACACCGGAAAAATTACATCACTGGAATTATCCAAAACAAGGTTGGTCACTTTAACATTGCAGTGCTGTGACATCTTTGAAAATATTATTTACCCAAGAGAAAAGAAAGCACATATGCATACAAAGATTTGTACAGGAATGTTCCTAGCAGCTCTATGTCTAATGGGGGAAAACTGGAAACAATATACGTATCTATCAATAGGTGATAAGGTAAGTCCATTGTGTAATATCCACAATTGGAATACTACTCAGCACGAACAAGGATTCCATTTATATGCAACTCAAGAAAACGCAGAATAACCTGTAGTTCCACAATATATTCAATTCTAGAAAATGCAAAGTAAAACAGATCATTGCGGGGCGGGGGTGGGGGGGGTGGGAAGTGGAGTGGGGTAAGGTGGTGGAGGGCAGGGCCAGGGGAGGAGCAGGGAGGGGTAGGAGCCCAGGGAAGCGTGCGGGCACGCTGGAACAAGCAGGAGGGGAGAGCGGTGCAAAGGAGAGGGGGCCAGGGAGGGCCCCGAGGAGGGGAGGGCGGTAGGGGCAGAGGCGGGAAAGGGTTAGGAGGAGGGACTTGGGAGGGGGAGGAGCAGGGTGGTCACGGGTGTTGGAAGGGTGGAGGCGGGGCGCGCGGGGGGAGGCGGGGCGCGCGGGAACTGCGTGCGTTGGCTC
Organism: Prionailurus bengalensis; assembly: GCF_016509475.1. Taxonomy (NCBI): domain Eukaryota; kingdom Metazoa; phylum Chordata; class Mammalia; order Carnivora; family Felidae; genus Prionailurus; species Prionailurus bengalensis. The sequence goes on from NC_057358.1 coordinate 21,526,905, forward strand.
TGTGCGGCCCGCACGCGGCGTCATGGCGCGCCTGCTCCCGGGCGTTCTGGGTCTTGCCCTTCCGAGAAGTAGCCCGGCGGACCGGAGCGGGCCTAGCGGGCAGCGGCGGCGCCGGCACGGGGGCAGGTCACGCGAACGCAGGTAGGTCCCGCTGCCGCCGCCTCCCGGCTGGCGGTTTCACTTCACCCGCCTGAACTTGGGGGGTCGGAGTGCTGGTTCTGCACGTGACTCTTCCTTCTAGAGAAACTTCTTGGCTGCGCCCCTGGGTGCTGTTCAGGACAGTGGGTTGTACCTTTGGACGGACGTGGGTGGGTGTCCCTGAGTATTTCCTTGGTAAAATGTCCGGCTCAGGAGCCCCTGACGCTTGTCCCCAGACTCCAGGCAAACGATGCTCCCTCCTGTAATGGCCCGTGATCTGTTACACTGTCCCCCTCTTAAATTCTGCATGCTTCTTTTCCCAGGGGAGAAACGAGCGGTTCAGACTTTGGACGCCTGCGGATTTGCTTCCTGCCCTGCTCTATTTCTATGTGTGTGTCCCAGATCTAGGGAGGCGTGTAGGCTAATAACTCGTTCCCCTTTAGACTGATAATCATTGATTGTCAGTGGCTCTGAGACCAGTGAAAAGTGTGTGTGTGTGTGTGTGTGTGTGTGTGTGTGTGTGTGTGATGTGTCCGTGTTTCTTTAACATGCCTTTGGCTCCTCTGTCGGATTGGGGCGCATTCGCATGTCATCTTTTAGTTTGGAGTCACCTGTGGAGACCTGTGTCAATTGTATTTCAGATCTATTTCAGGGTGATTTAGTGCTCCCTGTGGATTGGCTTCTTGGGCAACTGCCCAGCTGTCCCATCTCTGAATCCGATTCTGTTATATGCCCATTGAGGAAATTTCAGGATACCTGTCTCCTCTGAAATGTACCAATCACTTGGAATTCTTTTCATCCCCTGGAGTTCTCAAAGTATAGTTTTAAATAAATAAAAGCACAGGCTGCGTGAAGTAGTAGCTGATCCAACATGACTTTCGGCATGACCTTCAGCACCCCATGGTGTCTTAGCCAGTCTGATGATATTTGTTGCATACCTACTGTGTGTCAAGCGTTGGCTTCCTGAGAACCACAGGTGATGGAAACATCACACTTGTGGGCCGGAGCTCTCCTCATTACCTTTTTATAGGATCGTGGTTTCAGTGGCAGCTTGGCTTTTATGTTTGTTCTGGTGTTGTCAGAAATAGCCTTGATGAATTGCCTGGGGGATCTAACGTCTTCAGCAACGTTTAAAATCTGGCCAGACACCAAAACATAACAGGAGCTTTATAACTTCTCAGACACCCCCTCCTGGGAATTTATTCTGAGGAAATAATTCAAAAGAACAAAGTTATATGTACAGAAATGTTTTTAACAGCACCACTCTTAAGAACCAGAAGCTGGCCGTAACCCAAATGTCCATCAGTTAAGGAATGCTTAAGTAAACCAGAAAAGTTCAATTCCAATTAAGCCTGTGCTTAAGGGTAATGGTAGTAGTAGGGTTATTGTACAGACTAAATGAAAAACATTTTATTTTTTATTTTTTTAACGTTTATTTATTTTTGAGACAGAGAGAGACAGAGCATGAACGGGGGAGGGTCACAGAGAGAGGGAGACACAGAATCGGAAACAGGCTCCAGGCTCTGAGCTGTCAGCCCAGAGCCCGACGCGGGGCTCGAACCCGCGGACCGTGAGATCATGACCTGAGCCGAAGTCGGACGCTTAACCGACCGAGCCCCCCGGGCACCCCAATGAAAAACATTTTAAATGCTTCATCACAATGACTGGCCCTTAGCATACGGTAAATGTTAATTATAATTACATAAGCAAATACAAAGGACAAAAGTATAGCTACATTTAACCTACGTTACAGACTTAGGGAAGGTTGAGAGAGCAATGAGATGTTGTTAGTGACAGAAGACGGTTCCACAGCCCTGAGATTTCTGCTACGCAAGAGGCAAGGCCCCTATGACTTTGTCTTTGAGATCGTCAAGAGCAAATCGAGAGAGGAAAGTAAGAAGTATCCTGGAGAAAACTGTTGTTTCAGGAAAACAGTCTAGAAATACTCTGCTAGGAAACCATCCTGAGCACTGGTTAAACCAGTCCAGTCCCTGGGGTGGGAAAGAAGACTAGTCTGCAAATTACAATGGGCTGGGGATTCGTTTTGTGCCAGTTCCTAATAGGTTTCCTTAGTCTCGACAAGTCCTTATTGAAACAAGGCCGCCTTGTGTGTGACACTGGGTAGCAGAGCCGCTGTGACCAGAAAGGTGAACAAAACCAGAAGGAGGTAACCAGTATGTGACCATATGACCAAGAGAGGGTGTTAGGTTATTTTATTTTATTTTTAAATGTTTATGTATTTATTTTGAGAGCGAGCGAGAGAGAGCAAGGGCACGAGCAGGGGAGGGGCAGAGCAAGAGAGAGAGAGAATCTTAGGCTCTGCACTGTCAACGCAGAGCCCAACACGGGACTCTGTCTCGTAAACTGTGAGATCATGACCTGAGCTGAACTCGAGAGCTGGCCGCTAAACTAACTGAGCCCACCCAGGTACCCCAAGAGGGTGTTCTTTACAGATGAGAAAATCTAAGCCCACCTCTTGAAATATATTGCCAACAAGAAAGATAGCCTGTGCCAATCACAGCACAAAGCGAGAAAAGAACCCAGAGGAGTCCAAGTGTATCAAAGCATAGTTCCAGGTAAAGCTGTGTAGCTATCTAGCACAATAATAAGAGCCACCAAATCTTTTGGTAGCGAAGATCACAAGAGAGAACGCAGAGGGAATCTGAAAGACAGGCGGTCCCTAAAGGACCAACTTGAGGTGCAGACGACCTGGACTAAGGACAGAAAACACCTCTACACACACTCAAAAGGACCAGAAGCCCAACGTTGAGTCCTCTCTGGCCACCGGTGTCCAAGTGACCTTACTCCTTCCTAAAATGGTCACTGGTTGGGTGTCGTATCCAGGCGCCTAAATTGCTGTTCGGTGAAACTGCAGAGCTTACACATAATGCAATTTCCATTCAAACTTTAGTTTCCTACAGCGTAGTGTGTGAATTGGCCGGAGCAGCCACGACAAAATGCCACAGGCTGGAAGGCCGAAACACAGAAATTTGTTTTCTCATCATTCTGGAAGCTGGGAGTCCAAGATCAAAGTATTCGCAGGGTTGGTTTCTCCTGAGGGGCCTCTGTCTTTGGTTTGCAGATGGCCTTGTCTCTGTGCTCACACAGCCCTAGAGTCTCTTCCTCCTCATGTGAGGACACTGGTCAGATTTGGCCCATCCTGTGGCCTCATTTTTAACATAATCACCTCCTTAAAGGCCCCATCTCCGAAATACGGCTATAGAGATTAGGGTCCACCCATATGACCTCATTTGACCTTATCTCTTTAAAGGCCTTATCACCAAATACTGTTACATTCTAAGGTACTGAGGATTGGACTTCAACATACGAATTTTGGGAGGACACAGTTCACCCCCTAACACCATGATTAAAGAAACCTCCGTAAGTGATGCAGACCTGATCCTGACCCGAGAGCACCCAGCTGCCCGCTGGCCATTTTGCTATCAAGGCAGGGTCCGTCTTCTCTTGATGGTGTCTTCTAGGCTGCAGATTTACAGTTAAATGTTGCACATTTGGTGCTTGAAGAACAACTAGTCTGAACATTGTTACCTACCCATGAAACCTTTCGCACACATTGTGTAAAAGGTACGTACAGATAAGGATTAGAAGAGCCCTGAAAAATGGGGGAGAGGGGCCGAGGGAGGGAGAGAGAATCTTCAGCAGGCTCCACACTCAGGGCAGAGCCCGATGTGTGGCTTGATCCCGTGACCCCGGGATCATGACCTGAGCCGAAATCAAGAATCAGACATTCCACCAACTGATCCACCCAGGCACCCCGAAAAACGTACTTATTTAGATAAAGGAGTAATTCTTCCGTCTGACAATATAACAAACAAATTTTTAACCTTTATTTGTTTTTGAGAGAAAGCGTGAGTGGGAGAGGGCAGAGAGAGAGAGGGAGACACAGAATTGGAGCAGGCTTCAGGCTCTGAGCTGTCAGCACAGAGCCTGACGTGGGGCTCGGGCTCAGCAACGGCGAGATCTTGACCTAAGCCGAAGTCGGACGCTTAACCGACAGGCGCCCCTTTTGTCTAACAATTTAAATATTAGTTTTAAAGTTTAAGCTAGGGGCGCCTGGGTGGCGCAGTCGGTTGAGCGTCCGACTTCAGCCAGGTCACGATCTCGCGGTCCGCGAGTTTGAGCCCCGCGTCGGGCTCTGGGCTGATGGCTCGGAGCCTGGAGCCTGTTTCCGATTCTGTGTCTCCCTCTCTCTGTGACCCTCCCCCGTTCATGCTCTGTCTCTCTCTGTCCCAAAAATAAATAAACGTTGAAAAAAAAAATTTTTTTTAAAAAATAAAGTTTAAGCTAAAAAAATATGAGAGGAGAAGGGGAGCGTCTGAAAAGAATTAGTCACTCTAATAGGTGTGGTAAAATACAGAGCTATAGGAGAGGGATCTGGGGGCCCATCCAGGACAGACCTGGGGTTCGAAGCTGAAGGGCGCGAGTCCCGCTGAACTTTCTCGCTTCTTGAATTCCCTCTTTCTGGTGTCAGCAATTGTACTGCATGTGGAAAGACCCTAAGGGCAATGCTTCCAGGAAACAGTAGTGGTTTTTTTCCCTCTAGCCCATTCCACTTCCTCCCCAAAAGGAGAAGGGAAGATCATAGCAACTTTCCAGACTATAAACCTTAGTACCAAAAGTCAGTTCTCGTCTTAGAATTCCACAGAAATAATAAAAGACCTTTGCCAAAGGCAAGAATGCAGGCGGCGTGACGCGGCAGGACAGACACTTGGAGGGTAAGGAGAGCGTTTTATCATGGTGCTTCTCCTGCTCCTTTCTATAACCAGTGTCAGTGATATAGCCAGGGTTCAGGTTTCCCCCATTTCCCCCAAAACCAGTTTAGATTCTGGGAGGGAGAATCAAATCCCGCTCTTGCTCTTGCTGTCCTTTTTTTCACTATTTGAGGTGGCCTTCGTGTGACCAGTCCCGGCCTAGGCCACACAGACACGTTGGCCCTGGACAGCTTTTGGATCTTGCCCTTGGTTGAAGGCTTACAAAATATACTTATACACATCCGTTGGTCTTTTCAACGGCCTTAAGTAGAATGTCTTCCGCTTCTCTTGTGGTTAAACACATAGTTCCAATTAAAGCCAGTTCTGATCCCACTTGGTCTTGAAACAACCAAAACACCTTTCCCTGCTAACCGCGCCTGAAGAGATTGCACAGTGTTTTCCCCTCGCTGGGCGGGTTAGGCTGGCATTGCTTTGTAAAACTCTTTTATTGTCACCTTGAATAGTTATCTAAAGCTTACACAGTCAATAAAATGTTCACGGTTTCATTGTTCTCCTATATTTCATCCACCTAAGGTCAAGGTCAAAAACAGCTCCACAGCTCTCCCCTCTTTCTCCTAAATCATCAACTTACGCTCTTCAGTGGACAATTCGCAACAGCATACTAGGATACTGTGATCTTTCTCCTCATAAAGAGTACTCTCGATCTTACCTTCCATTCCAGCTACCTGCAGAACTCCTGAGGGACCTGTCTGCACTGTCTCCCTTTCCTTCCTCCTCTTCTCTATCAGATCTATTCTACACACACACACACACACACACACACACACACACACACACTCTCCTCCGCCTAAACTGCCCTTTTTCAGGGCACCAGTGACGGCCACATTGCCAAACCTGATGGTTAATTATCAGTCATCTCTTTCCAGGATGGCACATTCTTGCGGTTTCCTTCCTGCCTCGCTGTCTGCTCGTCCCCATCTCCTCCACCTGTTTATCTTGGGGCGCCTCCAGGTCCCACCCTTGGGCCTCTCTGTTCTTCCCACACTCGCCGACTTGGGGGTCTTCCAGGCTCATGGCTTTAAATAACATCGTAATGCTGTGAGGAGTCCCAAATTTACATGGCCACCTTGGGCCTCTCCCCAGTTTCTGCATCCATAAATCCAGCTGCCTGCCTGACGTGTCCACTTGAATATTGAGCTGGCATTTTTATTAACAAGCCTTCAAACCTGCCCCTCCTGTAGGCTTCCCCGTCTTCCCCTGCTCGGACCTAGAGCCTTGGAGTGGTGCCCCTTTGACTGTGTCCTTTCTCTTGTACTTCAAATCTGCAAGTCCTCTGGCTCTGCCATCAGAATACAGCTGGCGAGGGACCTCTCTAAGTCTGTCTGCTGCCGCCACCCTGACCCAGGACTCCTCCCATCTCTCGGCCAGGTTGTTCAAGTGCCCTCTGTGCTGGGTGCCCTGCGGCGGGCGACCTTTGCCCTGCTTCAGTTTTTTTGGTACATCAGCCAGTAACCCTTTTAAGTATGTTAGATCATGTCATGCCCCTGCTCATCTTTCCATGACTTCCGCACTCAGAATAAAAGCCACCAACCTTAGGGTAGCCTTCAAGGCCCTTGGTGGTATGCCCGCTACCCCATTAGCTCTCTGCTCCCACTTCCGCATATCTTCCTGGTCGCTCCACCCATTCCCCTGGCCTTCCCGCTATTCATCAGACATGCCAGGCACACCCAGCCAGGTTTTTCTCTTGCCTACGTGCTCTTCTAGATATTCACATGGCATGTTTTCTGATTCCTGTGTGACAACACCGAACAGTTTGGGGCAGTGAGGAAGAAGAAGCGGTGCAAATAGGGGAGGGCGTTTTGTAATCGGGGACTTTTGTCATCTCTGCTGGAGATAATGGCGGCCTGAGCCAAGGTAGTGGCAGATGAGTGAGGATGAGCAGATCCTAGAGCTATTTAAGAAGGAGAAGCAACAGGGCTTGGTGCACGGAAAAGGAAAGAGTCACGGAGGACGGCCTGGCGTTCCGGTTTAAAGCGTGGGATCAGAGAGCTGGAGCACAGGAGAGGAGGAGCAGATTTGGGTCGGGCGGGGCAGGGGAGACACGCGAAGTCCTCTCGCGCATGGTGTTTGAAACGGGACAGCCTCGAGGTACCCGTCTGTGGTTGCATATGGATCTGGAACTCAGCAGAGAGGACGGAAGGAAGCTAGATGTGGGGGTCTCATCGTGTGGATGGTCCTTAAGCTACTCAGCGGACAAAATCACCCAAGGGCAGGCAGGTGTGGTGCGGTGACAGGGGCAAGCCTAGGACAGCCGGACTCGTTCCAGGGCTGGCTGACGAAGGATGCCGAAAGGGAGCCGTGGGAGAGACCAGAGCATCGGGTGCCACGGGAAAGCCCAGGGAAAGCAAAGGTGCTGCGGGAGAATGCCAAGTGTCAGAACTACGGGGAAATGAGAGAGAAGGATGAAGGGTTCCCAGGCTTCACGGAGAAGGTGTCAGCGGACCCCCTGAATTGGGAGGCAGTGCGGTGGGGGGTGCGGCGTCTTCAGTGCCTCGCGCCCAGAGGCCCGTGATGTCAGCCTGTCCCGCTGTCGGCGATGCTCCCTTTGCTTCTTTGGTTAAGGTGATGACGTGTACATTTTTCCGTTGTAGAGGCTCATTTTCTTCCTCGTAATTAACACCATCTTGAAAATGTGTAACTGTCCCATTCTTCCAACAGTCGTTCGCCCAGGGTTTTAGAATCCCCTGCCGATTCTTGCTTGAGTCTATCTTGAGTGACTATTTTAGTGATTATAAAAGAGTGATTTTTTTTTTTTAAATTGTATCATTCCCCCGTCCATTTATTGCATGGCATTCTGCATTGGTAACTCTGAAAGGCCACTGAGCAGTAGTAATCGTCACATAAATACATCTTGCTTTGCGCCCCAGGAAATGAGTCCTGGGGAAACCGTGTGCAGTTGAACTGTATTTTCATAGGAAAATTTCGGAGGTGTATTTCCAGAGTGAAAAAGAAGTCCCCATAGCTTTACAAAAAGTATTTAAGAAAGGGCAACTATTGACATATTTAACAGATTAAAAACTTTTTAATAAAATGTGAACAACCATAAGCAACAACAACACACGATACCAAAAATACCATATTATGCGGTATTATGAGCTAGCGATGAAGATACAGATCTTCACTATGTAGGACCTCTTTCTGGTAACAAAATGAATTTCAAATATGCTTTTCAGACATGTTCGATATTTGGCGGTAACACCGTAAGTGTCTAACCTTTTATCTTGGTTGCTGTGGTCAGTTACTAAGCCTCCGGGCCACCGTTTTCTCATGGGGAAGTTGAGGTGCACAGATCATAAAACCCTTTCGCATTCTTCGTGTTGGATGGTTGAAGCATCGGTTATATATGCCTTGGGCTTCCTCCTCCCCTTTGGCTAAAAAGAGTATTGTCCTAGTTAATTTGTTTACATTCACTGGAGTAAAAGTCGTAAGATTAAAGCATAAGGGTAGATTCTGGAAGGTCTCCGTTTCTTTGCAGGGGCACGCGCTGTAGGAGTCTCTTTTTTTTCCGCACTAGATTTTTTTTTTTTTAATAAAGACTTCTGCCGACAAACAAAAGCAGAGAGATTTTTATAAACCAGCGAAGGAGAGGAGTTGAATAACCCACTAGCTCCCGGTTCTTTTCTCTCCAGTCACTCAGCTCCTCCCAGCCGTGTCCTGGCAAGAAATACTCCTCTGGATGCGGTAATAGAAGAGCGATCAATGTGCACCCCCCGGGCACCCGAGGAGATCTTAGTCTGCACTATTTCATATTTCAGCTGCCTCTTTAGCTCCCGCGCCCCAGCGGGACGAGAAAACCGGCTGTCCGCTCGCTGCTCCTTTCTCGTGAAACTAATGAGTCAGTTGAAGCATTTTGTACCGGAGCTTTCTGGTCCCCGGGACGAAGGGCGTCGTGGGAGAGGGGAGGGACGGCCGTGTCCTGGGGGTGGCCGTGCACTTGAGGAGCAAGGCTCAGGGGAAACGTCCATTGGGCCCTTTTGTTCTGATTACAACAGGTTCCCATTTAACCCCCCAGGGTCCCTCACAGAGCGCGAGCCAGTCTCTCACCCGGAGCGAGTGGCAAAAGCAACTGACTCCAGAGCGGTTCTACGTCACGAGGCGAAAGGGAACCGACCCGGTAGGCCACACTGCCGACGGTTCGGTGACTGGATGGACCGGGGGTGCCTGGAGGGGGGGTTGGGGTACGTGTCGCTCATCCGCGCTGCCCGTCGCCCGGCCCTCCTCCGTGGTTCTCCCTCTCGGGCACCCGTGTCCACCTGCCTGTAGGGACCGGAAGCCTTCCCGGACCCCCCCCCCCTCCCCTCACCCTGTTCTGCCTCCTCAGTAACCTTCCCGTTGCTCTCCTCCTGGCCCCCCCTTCTCCACACGGCTGCCAGAGAGATCCGAAAACACAAGTCCGACCACAGCCCTCCGCCGCCCCTCCAGAGGCTTCCCACCGCTTCCAAGGTAAAGAGCAAAGTTTACAAATGGCTAATTAGGCCCCAGTGGCTCTGCCCCCAGCCTCCTGCCCCTGTCCTCCGTGGGGCTGTTTTTCCTATCTCTGCCCTTGGGCCACACTGCGCTTCCTTCCGCTCTCAAACACCCTGGGCTCCCTCTCCCTTCGGCCCTTGACCCTGTGTCCTGCTCTCCCCCACCCCCTGGCCCATCCTCCCTGCCCCTTCAGACCTACCTCTCAGCCCCCAGCCCCTGTGCTCAGGGAGGCCTTTCTCGGCCCCAGGCCGGCCTTGCTGTTGCCAGCACTTTTCCTTCAGAGCACTTGCCATTGGTGGTGTGGCCCTCGCACAAAACACAGCGCCTGGCCGTGGTCCGCCGTCAGAAAGTAAATTTTTGTGACTTCTGAGTGAGTGCGGGCTAAGAGGCAGAAACATTAAGCTGCATTCATCAAGCTCAGCTTTGACTCGTTTCCGGGGGCAGCCGTCCTCCGTCCTCCGTGGTTCCTCGTTACGGTACTGTTTTCCCAGCACAGCGCTTCTTAACCAGTAATCTGTCTCACACCCAAGCATAGCCGCTGGAATAAAGCCGTAGAACGCGGTTACTAGACCTTTTCATTGGGGAAGTGGACCCCACAGAGTGGACCACAGCGCTTTTGCGGAGCTGTGGAGTATTTCTGTCTTTCTTTTAGCAGGCCCCACCGAGTTTATGTGCACATGGCCGTGGAATCATGGCACACCCTCGGTTTCTCCGATGCTGACGTCCTTAGGCCGGCGGATCCCAATAGATTCTTGTGAAGTCCTGCTATTTTTTAAAACTTCCTGTGGGCGGGACTCGAATAATCCTTCCCTGGGAAAGAGACCGTGGTTATTAGTGCAGGTAGTACGGGGAGCCACGTGTGATTCTCTGTGTGCAGTTGAGCGTATCCCAGAATATTCTAAGCCAGCCCTTTCTCAGGGACACACACAGCCAGGCAGGGTTTGGTATATATACCGAGCCTGGAGATGAGCTGACAGATGTTGAGGAGAACAAATCTGTGGGATTCTCAAACAGATGGTGCAGTATGCTCTGTGCATTTGGCCATTTTACAAAATGAGCATCATCCAGTATTTTCAGTAATGTTACAAATCCCTTTCAGCTGACCCACGTCCACACGTAACTTCTTGGAATAATGCAGAACTAGCTGTAAGCCTTGCTAACGAGAGAGAAGTAACACGTCTAAGCTTTCTATCTGGTCACCCACACTTAAAAATTCGGTTGCGCGTGTTCGTATTGGGCCGCAGGGGTACGTTAGCACTCGGGTAGACACAGCAGATGAGTTTACAGCCTGGTTGCACCATAAAACTCCGACAGAAGGCAGTCGAAGGCAGGTTTTATGCAGGTCACCCGCTGTCTGCCCCGCAGAACTGCTCTCCACATGCTTCGCTCCGCTCTGAGCTCTGGGAAGAAGAACACGCTCCCCTTCCCTCCGGCTACTGACCGAGTGTGGCAGTGGATGATGCCGGCGAGGTCAGAGGACACAACCGAGAAATCAGGATCCGGGGTCCTCTCGGCGGCCGTGCTCCTGCAGGCCGCCCTCACCTACGGCCGCAGCCTCACGGGTGCTGGGAGCTGCCCCATCCTTGGCCCCACAGGCCTAGTAGGGTAGTGTGTTCTCAAAGCCACGGGCCCGGGGCTGCTTCACCCTCCCTGTTGGTTTCCGCTGGCCCTGTCCCCACCTTTGTAAATCGTTCTATATGAAGTTATGTGCAAATTGCCCTTTTGAGCGGGCCATCTGTTCCCAACAGGTATGTTGTATGGAAAGAGGTCCCGTTGGTCCAGACAGACTGCCTTCAGGGCCACCATAGCAGAATACCACAGACTTGGGGGCTTAGACAACAGACATTTATTTCTCACAGTTCTGGAGGCTGGGAAATCCCATATGAAGGGGCTGGCCAGTTCAGTTCCCGGTCTTTTCCTCCCCATCTCTATAACGGCACCCAGACCAGCCCTGGGTACGTACTAGGTTTTCAAGTAAATACTAGAATGCACAATTGAGTTAAAAGCTGAGTTCGGCCCTAAATAGATGATAAGACTCATATAAAATCGAGGTGTAAGGGGAAGGAGGCATCAGGAAATCGGTCTAGGAGGCCTGGATAGATGTCACTTCATAAAATGTGTCCGCTGAAGCTTCCTAGGCTTTCTAGCTCAGCCCCAGGACTGGTGGCCCCCTGGCATGTGTGTCTCGTCAGCCCAGGCGGGAGGGATGTGGAGCTTGGTTGCAGATGCCACGGGTGGGAGCAGGCACCCAGGGGGACAGGCCGTAAAAAGACCAGCTTACTACTGTGCAGAACTACTGTTCTGCAGCCCAGCTTAGAGTCTTTGAAGAGGGAAAACGTCCAAGTGTGCCCAGATGGTAGGCTCAGCGGGTTATTTTGAAATTGTCTGTGATGCGGCTCGCTGAAAATGGGCTGTTAATATTACCACGGGGAATCTGAATGTTTGACCTGTGATTTTGTCGAGACGGGAAATCTAGGAAGGGCAGAAGAGTCCAGCCTGCCCCCCGAGTCCGTTCTGCAACGTGGCGACCCGTTCAGAGGAGCGCTGGCTTCTCTTTCGTCCCGTGCAGTTGGGGGAGCGCTTGCTGCCCGGCCCTGCTGGTGGATGGTCCGTAGTTGGCTGGGGTGAGAGGGTTGGTTTTGTTTTTGTTTTCTTTCCTTTTAATTTACTTTCACAAAAGGAATTGGGCAAAAAGCTCTTTGCTTCTTTTTCCAACAGCGAGATCCAATTTGCAAAATGACATTTTGAAAAATATATGTCAAGACTCGGCTGACTCATCGCCTCAAGTCTCCTTGTGTTTTTCTTGGGAAACCTCTGGAAACCCACAAACTCTTTAGGCCACAATTAATGAAGTCATTTCATCTAGGTAGTAACTTTGGCATGGGATAATCTAACTCATTATTTAAACGTTTTGTAAGTATGCAACGCCCTAAATGCCGCGCAAAGCGTATTAGAGGCACAACCACGAGCTGACAGAGCTATGCTATGTATGTATTTATATTCTGTCTTTAATTGGAGATTTCAAAGTGTTTTAGACAGTGGACTGGATTCCTATTGTATGAACTGTTTTGAGACGAAGACTGAAATGTTACACCATGCAGAGGACTGTTCTCTCACTTTCTCACGGACTTTGATGTTCTTGGATGAAAGGTGCTATATAAATACAAAGCACGATTAATGTCATAATTTGAATATTTGGCACAATAAAGGCTGGGTTGTGATAAGCCTGCAGGCTGCTTCGTCGGGCACGTTGTAATTTTCTCTCCGGTGATGTTTGCCCTTCGTCAAATTAGTACAAAAATTCCTTTATTTGGGGACTGAATCTTGGATTTAAATCCGCCACATCATCTCCTGCTGGTGTTAGGAGAACCCTACACATGATGTATCTCATTTGCTTTCAGCCTTTCAGTGGGATCTACCTGAATAGCAAGGAATCAGGAATGTATCACTGCGTGTGCTGGGACGACCCACTCTTCAGGTAAGGTCAAGGTGGAGAGGTACTGAAGGAGAACGGACCTCCAGATTTCATGCAGCTCTGTCTCATTTGAAGTCTTGGCTAAATATATACCCCTGTTGTTTTTAATTGCCCTCCTCATTTGGCATGGTTGCTATAAGGAGAGCTGTTTCTATAAAATACTTGCCTGTCTGGATTATTTCTAGCATGTAGAGCAGTTAACGAGATCTCTTAGCCTGTATTCTTTCTCTCTGTATCCCGGAGAACTAGACAACAAATAAAACTTCGTGGGCACCTTAAGGTAACACTATTAGAATATTTTCCTGGGAAAGTATTTAAAGAAACCTAAACCATAATAGTATTTGCCTGGCCATGTGATTAAAACTATATCTCTCCCAGGGAAAATGGGTTTATAATTTAATTTGGGAAATGTAGAATTTTATGAGGATAGATTCCCCACAGTGCTTGACAGTAGTGAATACATACCCTGTTCTGTACCAGCTAAAAGTAAATTTAATTGTCCCTTGATTTCAAAGCCTCTTTTAAGTCAATCAGGATCTGAAATCTCTCAACAAAGGCTTTTTTGTTTAGCCATGCAGGAAACAGTCTAAAAACAGTAGATTCGATGAAGAAGAAAGGAAAACATCTTTGAAGTCCTGTTTTCAGAACTTCAAAGATATTTTCCTTTCTTCTGCATCAACCCTAAATTGGTTTAGAATAAAATATAAATCACGCCAGCTCTGTGAATCTTCCATTAAGCCGGGCTTCATTATGTCCTTTGGGCTTTGAGCAGACCGGGCTTTCTTGGGCTGCTGGCTGCTAATGTGGGCCGGATTTGGAAAGCCAGACCCCGCCGGCAAGGATGAGGAACAATTAGGATCGATTTCCCTTCATGCTTGCGGAAGGGCAAGTCTTTGCCCGGATTCACTCACTACGACAAGTGGCTGGTGAGGGGACGTCTAAGAGAGCAGTCGGCCCGGGATGGCCTGGGGAGGACTAAGAGAAGCAGGCTATTTTAACACAGGAAGATGTGGGACGCGTATTTCTGAGCCATTAGTTATTCCTTGACCTTTGGTTCCGTTAAGGAGAAGCAGGACCTTGAGATGGCCAGCCTGCTTTTAGTCAAAAATAAAGGTGGACAGTAACCAGACGGATGCTCTGTTTCTACCTTTGGGCTGTGAAGACAGGATGCGAAGTTGTCCCCGTAGGGGCATTCTCCCACTTTGCGTTCATTTCCTTACTTCACTGGTGTTCCAGTTTCTGCGCCAGTAAAATTAAGACCTTTTCCTCCCCGGGGCCCACCATCCCCTCACCGCAGCAGCCAGTCTGGAATCACAGAACGTTGAAGCCGGGATGGACCTGAGACTAGAGCAGTAGGGTAGACTGTCCAGGAGCAGTTTCTGCCTCCATGGAAATGCTCCAGATCTGCTCTATCCAATATGGTAGCCACTAATCGCATATGGCTCTTGAACGCTCAGTGTCGTTGAAGATGAATTTTTAATTTTATTTAACTCTAATTCATTTAAAACTAAAAGCCCACATGTGGCCAGTGGCTACCGTATCGGCACAATGCGTGTCCAGATTAAGGAAGTCGAGTGACCAACCCCAGGTCACTGAGATAGTGAAGCGGCCAAGACTAACAGGAGAACCAGCCAGTTCTCGAGAAGCCCGTTTACCAAAGGCCAGTTTACGAAGCTGCCGATTCACCAACCTTACTTACTTCTTTTTTAATCATTTAGTTTTAGTTGAAAGGTTTCTATTTTTTTTCCCCCCTTAGGGACTTTTGAGTTGGTTTCTGTTCCATTTTCCTGCTGCTGCTGAATAATTGAAACTGGAAGAAATACGAATATGTTTAAAAGGATCTTTTATGCTCCAGAATATACTTTTCTTAAAGATGTGTTTGTTCATAGGAGAGGTAGGATACTGAAGTGGCTACGGGTCTGCTCCCCTGCTCTGTGACCTTGGGCATGTCTCTGAACCAGTCTGTGGCTTGATTTCCTCACCTGTAACGTGCTAGCACGATAGTTGGACTTCATAAGGTTGTTGAGAGGATTAACTGAGTCGTGAGGTAATGCACGCAGAAGCACCAGCGTAGTTCCCGGCGTGTGCCCAGCAAGCACTCAGTACCTGTTGGCAATGACTGTCCTCAGAGACGGATCCTTCTTAGGGCTGCGTATGGAGATAAATCTTTGAGAATGAGGAATTCTTGTGAATATAGTCCCATTAATGAGAATCTATCCGTGAAGCTTATATTCCTGAGCATGCTTCCCATTCAAGAGCTTGGTCTTAGGAAAATATTCTTGTTTTGCCTCTCTTTCTCTAGTCTCCAGCCTTCATAATAGCAAGCGGGGGTGGAGGAAAAAAGTAAACATTCCTCCAAATGCTTGTGTAGGGTCACAATGAGGGGGAAAGTTGGTCAGCCAAGAAAGAGTCAAGTGGGTGTGGGACCGCTGCCTCCTGGCAGAATTGGCTTCACACAGAACCAGTATGGTGCCTGTTCCGGGAGACATGCCTCCTGTCCAAATCAGAGGCCTTTAATCCAAGGTTTCCAGGTCCAGAACACTCTTAGGATGTTATCACCCCTCTGGGGGCTCCAGACTGTTGCTTCATTTGCCACCACTTCCCTGCTTCCTCTGTTCCCCTTCTTTCTCCTTCCCCCCCCCCATGTACCCATTCTGGAAGTGTTTATTAAAATCTACTGTGGGATCACATGTTGGGTGCTCCTACATCCTTCTCAGAATAGAAAGAAACTGAAAGCCTAATATTACTTTCCTTCTTACATAACATCAGGATGTCCTGCATGTTACAAGTAACTAAGTAACATTCGTTAAAAACCTTTTTTGTGTTCCGGTTCCTCCAAATGAGTGGAAATTCTTCTAAGATTTTAGAGTTGTCAGTTATCACCAGGTGCCTCGGCTGTAGTTTGGGGGGCTGTGGAATTTCCGGAAATGAAGAAAAACCAAAGCACATAAACACGTAACAAGCACACAAACACACAGCAAAAAAAAACAAAAACAACAACAAAAAAATACCTCTAAGAGTATATGAAAAGAGATGATCCAGAGTGGTTTCAGTTTCCCAAGGTAGACTCTTATAATCTGGTAGTCATTTAAATATGTTTATTTTAATTTCTTTTTTTTTATTTAAAAAATTTTAATGTATATTTACTATTTGTTTATTTGACAGTCTGGCGTGCCTGCATGAGCAGGGGAGGGGCAGAGAGGGAGACGGAGAATCCACAGTGGGCCCTAGCACTCTCAGCGCAAAGCTCAAAGTGGGGCTCGAACCCATGAGCCATGAGCTCATGACCTGAGCTAAAGTCAGATGCTCAACCGACTGCGCCATCCAGGAGCTCCCATATATTGGAATTTCTAATTGACCTTAATATTTAGGTTCCCATTCTGAAATTCTATATGATGGACCTCTCATTATTACCTGATAAAATCTGCAGATTCCGTTAATTGCATCAAGAAAGATTTATTGTTTCCCATAAACATTTTAAATGACTTTTTATTAGTCTTTAGATTAATTCATTAAAAAATGTATTACATTCATAATTCTCCATCAAAATGCCTTTAATGATCACTGGTTTACGTGTAATGTTAAGGGTGGAAAGGCTGTGACTAAAACATACTCAAAATGTTTTTCCCTGGGCCGGGGTGGCTCGGATGCATAGTTTTGAGCCCTTTGGAAAGGGTTGCAAAAAAAAAAAAAGTGGACCTATGGCTGCTCAGATTTCATGGATATCTGTTATTAATAATAGTAATGATTTTTAAAAATAATGGCTACCGAATCATGTACCATTTATGTACCAACACTATGCTAAATACACTGTACCTATAGGAAAACTATTTCAGGTAATCTTGTCAGCAACCTTGTGAGGCAATAATGCCTTTACTGTTCTATCCATTAGGGCACTGAGGCTTTAAAAGACTAAATAACTTGCCAAGGTCACAGATATAGCAGAGCCTGGCTCCACGCCCACACCTTTCAGAAGTCAGGGCCCTTACTCCTCAGAGTTCTCAAAGGCTGGTCTGAGGATCCTGGGAGTTTCTGGGACCGTTCAGGGGCCCTACAAGGCCCTCCCTCTCTTTCGTTACTGCATATCCATGAGGCCACATCCTCTTCTGTACCTCAGTCAAAATAGCAGTGAAGCAGATCGAATCCAGAAGCACATACGAAGAGTCAATGGTCTTTTTCCTTTTTCTAAGCTAGATGTTAAAGAGATGCGCGGAATTGTGAAACAGTGCATCTCTTCTCACTAAGTGTTTGTTTCATTTTGGAAAATATAATCCGCCGTCAGAAAAGTAGGTTACTTATGGGACCAGGTAATGAATTCGTTAGTTTTAAAAATAACTTCGTGGATGATTATTTACAACTTGTCAGTTACAATTTCTAATTTGTTAAACATCGGTATCCGTAATTCCCGTAAACAAAAGCTCTCCGAGCTCCTCAGTGATTTAATAGAGAGCAGCCCTGAGATGGGAGTGTTTGAGGATGACCGCCTCAAACCTGACTCTTCCTGCTGCGGCGCGTGCTCTCCCCCGAGCTTCCTTCTGCGTTCACAGGCCAGGGAGTTGGTTATTTGCCATTTTTCCTTCTCTTTACTCCGGTTTTTTGGTTTTTGGCTCTTGGTTTGTCTGTTCGTTTGTTTGTTTTGCAGAGTTTATAGTGCATTTCTTCTCCCTCTTCCTTAGAGAGCCCCTCCCCTGCCATTGCAGATTTTCCACTCGGGTTCCCTAGTGCCCTTTGAGGGAGCTCACCGGGGGTCCCTGGCGCGTGGGTTTGCGTGTTTCCCTCTCACTCCTCTGGGCGGCCCCTCTGGGCCTCTCCCACCTCGGCGCCATTCGTTCCCATGGGACGTGTCCAGGAGGGTCACGGCGCCGCAGCGACTGTTCACAGCGAACCTTCACGAGCACTTACTCCTCCCCGCCCCCGCAGAGTATCTCCTTCAATCCTCAAAACGTCTCCATGACGTAGGTGTTATTCTCCCCATGCTACAGATGGGGCCCGGAGAGGTGACATAGCCTGCCCAGTGTCACACAGCTGCGAAATGGCAGAGGCAGTCAGGCTTCTGTGTCCGGGTCACCGGAAGGTCCTGCTGCTGAAAATGCGTTTCATCAGGTCTCCGCCTGCTGGGCCCAGACTGTGACGCCCTCCACGGACCACTGCTGTTTCGTTTCCGTTTCCCCCTTTTCCACGTTTAGACCACTTGGATTGGACCTGTGCTTCCTAATGGGCATCACAGTTCGCAAAGCCTCTAGTGTTTTTCGGTCCCTGTCGGACATCGGGAGGGGAGCCGGCAGCATCCCAGGAACAAGAGATCCTTTCAGGGGGACGGGACAACGTGTTCAATAGCGACAGTGCAGCGGGCAGGGTTCCTGCGGAACTGATTGTTCACCTAACTGGCCTGGAGGTCTGGCAGAGGAGGGAGGGGATCAGAAAAATGAGTTGGGGCATCCAATGCTCTTCGTGTGTTCATAACAATCTCAGCAGCTGCCGCGTGGCCAATGTCTTCCCCGGTTCCGAGAAAAAGTACTGCTCCGGCCCCGGACGGCCTTCGTTTTCTGAGGCTCACGGGACGTCTGGCTCCGATGAAAGGGACGCGGGGATCCTGAGAGGCGTGGACACCTCGTTAGGATTAACTCGCACCAAGGTTGTCTGCAAGCAGGTGGGGTTTTTTTTGTTTTGTCTCTTTGGTTTTCCCCGATGTTGCAAAGAGCGTAGCTGGTCTTATGACGTGGGAGTATTTTCGTACTTTTCTACACTTGCTACTTCAGATCCTTCTCCCATCATTCTGGGCACTGCAGGGAAGAAAAAGAACCTTCCTGAGCCACTCTCTGACCTAGCCGTTCCTGGTTGTGGCCTTCCAGAGATGGGGCAGAGGGAGGGAGAGAGAGAGAGAGACAGAGACAGAGTGAGCAGAGGAGGGGCAGAGAGAGAGGGGGAGAGAGAGAGAATCCCCAGCAGGCTCCGTGCTGCCAGCGCAGAGCCCAACACGGGATTCGAACTCACAGGCCGTGAGATCATGACCTGAGCCAAAGTCAAGAATCGGACCCTTAACTGCCTGAGCCACCCAGGCGCCCCTGTCTTCTTTCATTTCTTAATCAAATTCTGATGTGATGGGCTTCCCTCCCCCCATACAAATGTCAGACACCAGAGTGGGGTGGCCATGTGGGGTGCGGCCACGTGGGGCTCACCTGTCTAGTTTCACGTCAAGAACTTTGTCTCGGTGGGGAAATGACGGCGGCCTCTCTCCCGTGCAGTGCGGAGCCCGTCTTGGCCGCGTGCTTCCTGATGGACGGGGGCCTAGTGGGCAGAGGTTTTGCATCAACAGTGTGGCACTGAAGTTCAAACCAAGGAAATACTGACTGTCTCCAGGGGCCCCCTCCCCTCGCCACTGCCTCATTTACACCCTCGGTTGTCACCGCTCATATGAATGACGTGTTCTGTTGGCTACCAAGCTAGGCCAAATGTGCTGCTGGCACCAGGCAAGTCACAACCTCTGGGATGTATTTCCCTGGACTCAGCCCAACCCTGACTCCAGCTTGGACTGGAATTTCACGCGGTGACAGAAGGGCAGCCATTTCCATCGAATTGACTTCTGTAGGCTTTGCCTGGGACCAGAGGGTGTGACTCTTGGGGGACATTAAGAAGCTGATGGACCACGAGCCAAAAAACTCCTACAAAACTACCCTGACCTTACCACTGCAGTGAAGCACTTCGTGGACCTATACAGGTGAGGGGTCAAGGGAAAAGAGGAAGGGGACGCGGGATTAGAGTAATCAACAACAATCCCAGCGCCGAAAGAAATGCCAAGGACCGGGGTTGTGGGACGGCAGAGTTTGGGAGGCACACGCAGGGATCGATGGGATGCATGGTTCTTTTTCATAGCTTTAGAATGTCTTGACCATTCTGGTTTCATGCTTTCTACCCACAACTAAATGCCAGTGGGAGCTTGTTAGGTTTCAGTGATTAATGAGTAAAAGTGGCTGCAAAGTTAAGCTTTAACACGTTCAAATAAAATACTTACTAAAATTGGGGTTTACTCTGTGTCTAAGCCTATGAATTTGCTCTTTTGTGAAAACTCTAAATCAGATACCAAAAGAAAAAAGAAATAGATTACGTTGGAGTAGGCATCTGGTTATACAACCTTAATAGAACTCAACTGTTTCTCAAATTGAGAGTCTTGAATACTTTGCTATTGAAAGCGTTTAAATTATTTGAGATTTTATAGGCAGAAAGAAAAACCTAATGATTCCATTTTTCTCTTTATTAGTTTGTAGTGCATCATGTAGCTTTTCTTTTGGTGGTTACCATGGAAATCACAACATGCATCCTTAACTTGTCACAGCCATATAACAATTATTTTTGCTACTTTTCCAAGAATGCTCTCCTTAGATCGCTTTAACCTCATTAACACCCTTCCATATTTTGTGTTACTGTTGCTATGAATTTAGTTTTACACACATTTTAAGCCCCACAGGTCATTAATTTATATGCCAATATTTATTTATATTTACCTACATATTTCCTCCTTATTTCTTCCTGAAATATCACATTTCCCTGTGGGATTGTTTTCTTCTGCCTGAAGAACTCTTTTTAAAAAAAAAAATTTTTTTTAAATGTTTATTTATTTCTGAGACAGAGCATGAGCAGGGGAGGGGCAGAGACTGGGAGACACAGAATCTGAAGCAGGCTCCAGGCTCCGAGCTGTCAGCACAGAGCCTGACGCGGGGCTCGAACTCACAAACTATGAAATCATGACCTGAGCCGAAGTCGGACGCTCAACTGACTGAGCCTCCCAGGCGCCCCAGAACTCTTTCTTTTAGTTCATGACTCCTGGTGTTGAATCTTCTCAGCTTCTTTTCTTGGCTGAGAAATGTATTTATTCTCCTTTAAAATGTTTAAAGCTTTATCGAGGAAAAGATATACCAAAAAATTGCACCTATTTAATGTATAAATTTTGGTGAGTTTTATCTCCGTTCATTTTGGAAATATTTTCCCTGGGCATAGAATTCTAATTTGGACATTTTATTTTGGCATTTTTAAAGGTTCGTTCCATCGTCTTATGGCTTCCATTGTTTCCTCTGTGAACTCAGCTGCCCGTGCTATTGGTGCTCCTTTGAAGGCAGTACGTTCCCTGCCCCAACCCGCAGCTGTTATGAATTTCTCTTTTGATTTGATTTTCAGCAGTTTATGATGTGCCCTAGTGTGGTTGTCTTTGTATTTCTTGTGCTTGGGGTTCACACAGTTCTTTGAATCTTTGGTTGATACTTTCATCAGTTTTGGAAAATTCTGTTACTCTCCCTTCACCATTGCTTTTTCCCTGACCTCACTCCTCTCCTTCTAGAACTTGAATCACACAAATGTTAGGCCATTCATTGCATCCCATGTGTCTCTATGGTTCTTTTCTGAATTTTCCCAGTCTGGTTTTTTTTGTTTTTTGTTTTCTTTTTTTTTTTGGTCAACATGCTCTGTAATTTACCATTCTTATCCTTTTGCTTGTTTAATCTGCTTTTAAACACATCTTTTGAAGGCCTCATTTTAAGCGGTATATACCTTTTTAGTCCTAAAATAACCATTTGATTCTTTTTTGTGCATTCCAATTCTCTGTTGAAGTTCTCCGTCTTCAACAGAGAAAAATGGGTGTATTTTCCTCCCATGGTTTTCATCTCTGCTCTTGAACATGTTAATCATAGTTTTAAATATGTTCTTGCCTTCGGGAATTCCTAGTAGCGGGCTTCCATGCATCTCAGATATAATCCTCCAGAGTAAGAGCGTGGGAAAAAGGCCCATTCAGAAAATATTGACTAATCAGAAAGGTCCCTTTGGCCCATCCAGTGACCCATCTGTAGCACCTTTTCCCATAGTGCTATGCCTGATTTCAGGAGTGTTTGCCACAATATCTGTTAAGTTTTACTCTGACCATACTTTCATTTAAGAAAGACCTCTCCTAAAAATAGAAACAGTTCTTGGTACCCTAGTCGGCCCACCTTTCTGGAGGCTTCTGCCATTCCAACCAAGTACCAACTGTGTAAGCACTCTCATCCTGAAGCACTGAATAATGCATGCAGAGGAGCAATTTTAATAGAATATTTCTTTCATCTACTTTCCAGACATGGTTTTCTTTGGCCTCAGAAGAGAATATTACTATTTTATTGTATTAGCCGTTTTATATGCTAACCTCCTATCCAGTAACTTTATTTCTACCTCTCACCATCAAACTAGCACCCATACACACAGGGTTAAAAAAAAATCTATATTTAGAAAGAAGTTGAAACCAGTGACTTGTTTGAGTAGACTCATAACTGGCGAAATGACCATTGGATTATGTGTTGGTGGGTTGGTTACACCTCTGCTCCCTATCTCAGCAGCAACCACAAAAAGGCCAAAACACTCCATAAGTGACTGGTTTGACTTACATCTGAAGGTGGAAAGAATATCAACTTGCTAGAGCGAATGATTAAATTATATTCTTTCTTAAAAAAGTAAATTATTAAGTAATGTATTGACTGCAGTGCAATTCTGACCCTAACCACCCAGGGTTAGTACCCACTCCACAGGTGTGGGGCACAGTCCCCAACAAGACTACTCTCGTGTCCTTTGCCAGCTGCAGGTTTGGGAGTCCTTAGGCTACTTGTACTTCTGACCATCTGGCTACAAATCCAAAGGTGCTCCCGCGACCTCCTTCAGGTTCAACAGTTCACCAGACTCACAGAACTCAGGAAACTGCTATACTTATTATGACAGTTTATTCTAAAGGATACAAATCAAGACCAGTCAGTGAAGAAACACACTGCGAGAGGTTCTGTGCCCTCTCCGTGTGGAATCAGGTCGCATCATCCCCCCCAAACCCGTCAATATGCTCAGCAACCAGGATGCTCAGCAGAGCTTCAGTGTTCGGTGTTTACTGGGATTTCATTGCATATGTGTGACTGATGGACTCATTGGCCACATGATTGAACTCAATCTCCCTTCCCCCAGAGGTGGGGGTTTGGGCTGATAACACGTGGCCCAAAGCCTCGAGCAGCCCTCTAATCACAAGATTGGTCTTACCAACATGACCAGTCCCCATCCAAGTCATCTTAGCATAAACTCGGGTGTGGTCCAGTGACCCCTCATGAATAAGAAAGACACACTTAACCACTCAGGAATCTCCAGGGGTTTAAAAGCTCTATCTCGGGAACCCAGAACAAGGATGAGACACATTCTCGATTATATGACATTTAAGAAAATAACACTACGTATCAAAAATTATAGGCTATTGTTAAGATATTCGTAGCTTCAAATTCTTTTCTTTTTTATAAAAGAAAGCAAATGAAATAAAAGATTCATTTAATGAAGTTAGAAAAAAGAATAAGGCAATCTTATTAGATATCTTCATAGGATAAAGAAAGGACAAACTAAGAGGAGACAGTGAATTAGGAGAGCAATTTATTAGAGAGAACATCAAAGAAATGCATCTCTGAAAAACAATGACAACATAAAACAGACTTCCAGTCATTTTAATCAAGAAGAGAGAATGTTCATCTGAACTAAAACAGAAATGAAATGTGGAGTATAAAAACAGGTAACAGGAGATTTTAGAATTGTTAACACATGCTTGTTAGGTCTCAACTGGAAAATACAGATGAAACGTGTGGGGTATTTTTAATTGAAGTATATAGTTGACCTACAACATTACATTAGGTGTATAACATAGTGGATATATAACATGCTGATTTGACAGTTACGTACATTACAAAATGCTCACTAAGGTTAAGTGGTCACCATCTGTCACAGACACAAAATTATTACAGTTTTATTGACTGTATTCTCTATGCTGTGTTCTTTATCCCTGTGACTTACTTATTTTGTTCCTGGGAGTGTGAGTGTGCAGCTCTTAATCTCCTTCACCTCTTTCACCCATCCTCGCACCCCCCTCTGCTCGGGCAACCACCAGGTCTCTATTTTTGTGAGTGTATTTCTGCTTGTTTATTCATTTGTTTTTTAGATTCCACAGATAAATGAGATCATATGCTATTTGTGTTTACCTGACTTATTTCACTTAGCATAATACCCTCTAGTTCCAGGCACGTTGTTGTGAATGGCAAGATGCCATCCTTTTTTATGGCTAAGTAATATTCCAGTGTGGGGGTGGGGGTGGGTGTCCATTTGTCTATCAGTGGACCCTGGGGTTGCTGGCAGATCTTGTCTATCGTAACTAATGCTCCACTAAACATATGGGTGCTTGCATCCTTTTAAATTCATGTTTTCATTTCCTTCGGGTAAATACCCAGAAGTGGAATTACTGTATTGTATGATATTATTCCTCTTTTTAATATTTGAGGAACTTCCATACTATTTCCACAGTTTCTGCACCAATTTACATTCCTACCGGCAGCGCACAAGGGTTCCTCTTTCTCCACATCCTTGCCAACACCTGTCTTTCTGACATCAGCCATTCTGAGTGGTGTGAGGTGATGTATCATTGTGGTTTTGATTTGCATTTCCCTGATGATTAGTGATGTTGAGTGTCTTTTCATGTGTCTGATGGCCATCTGTGTGTCTCCTTTGGAAAAATGTCTAAACCCTCTGCCCATTTTTTATTGGATTATTTATTTTTTGGTGTTGAGTTGTATGAGTTCTTTGTATATTTTAGATATTAACTCCTTATTGGATATATGATTTACAAATATCTTCTCCCATTCAGTAGGCTGCCTTTCCGTTCAAATATGTGATTTTTATGGGAAATATTAAATTAAAAAAATTGTTATAAGAAGATCTTTTTTTTTTTTTTTTTTTTTTCAATGTTTATTTATTTTTGGGACAGAGACAGAGCATGAACGGGGGAGGGGCAGAGAGAGAGGGAGACACAGAATCGGAAACAGGCTCCAGGCTCTGAGCCATCAACCCAGAGCCCGACGCGGGGCTCGAACTCCCGGACCGCGAGATCGTGACCTGGCTGAAGTCGGACGCCTAACCGACTGCGCCACCCAGGCACCCCAAGAAGATCTTTTTTTGAAAAAAAAGAGATTTTATTATTAAGTAATCTCCACACGCAATGTGGGGCTTGAAGTTACAACTCTGAGATCAAGAGTCGCGCACTGTACCGACTGAGCCAGCCGGGCGCCCCAAGAAGATCTTAATATCTGAATAGACTAATACGCAAAGAGAAATTACTCATAGTTGCCTCTCAAAAATAACTCTGGACCTGGAGAGTTTCATGAACAAATTCCTTCAAACCTCCAACAATTCCTAAGCCATATCCATAGTAGATTTAATATTTGCAAAAACAACACAACAGTGACATTAGATCCTGTCAAAGGTAGAGGATAACATAGAGGAAGGAGACGTATAAACCGATTTTACCTAAGAAAATATATGTGAGAACATTAAGCAAATTACTAACAATGAATTTAGTCATACATTCATTATTAAAATGGTATCAAAAGCATAAAATTTAGCTTTCTCTTTGATCAGCATGAAAAATTAGATTCTTTGAAGGTCCCTCCTGTTCAAGACAAAACAGAACCTGCACGAAACATACTGATTTTTCGAATCACATTGCTAGACCTGCAAGATGTAAGAGACGTCTTCAAGACATGTTGGGTGCGCTGGGAGCAGGACTCTAACAGGAAGCGAGGGCCCTTCACACTCAGAGAAGGCTGGGCTGCCTGGGTGTGGGGGGTGGTTCAGCCGACGTCACTCATCCATTCAAGTATTTATCCAACAGATGTTGAAGGGGTACTTGCTGTTCGCTGGGCTCTTTTCTAGTTACCGGAGACACAGATGAAGTCTCTGAGCTCCTGCCCTCATTTGGAGCTTCCGTAGAGGTAGAGGAGGTAGGCAATCGGTTAAATTAATAAGTATAATAAGATTTTAGCCAGCGCTGAGAGCTGTGGAGAAAAGCCAAGCGTGGAGGCGGATGGGACACGTTGGGTGGGTTATAATTTTATTTTTTTTCAACGTTTATTTATTTTTGGGACAGAGAGAGACAGAGCATGAACGGGGGAGGGGCAGAGAGAGAGGGAGACACAGAATCGGAAACAGGCTCCAGGCTCTGAGCCATCAGCCCAGAGCCCGACGCGG
The DNA here is from genome assembly GCF_016509475.1 of Prionailurus bengalensis. Classification (NCBI taxonomy): domain Eukaryota; kingdom Metazoa; phylum Chordata; class Mammalia; order Carnivora; family Felidae; genus Prionailurus; species Prionailurus bengalensis. The sequence continues at coordinate 21,552,831 of NC_057358.1, forward strand.
GGCTCGAACTCACGGACCGCGAGATCGTGACCTGGCTGAAGTCGGACGCTTAACCGACTGCGCCACCCAGGCGCCCCATGGGTGGGTTATAATTTTAGATTGGGTAACTAGGGGAATGCCTCACTGAGAAAACTTGCAGGTGAGGGAAGAGCATTCGGGCAGAGAGGATCACACACCGCACAGCTTATGTGGAGGGAGTGCCCTTCACGAACAGCGAGGGGACCAGCGGGGCTCATTACGAGCGAAGGAAGCAAAGAATTCTCTACAGTGACCCATCTTGTTTCTTCCGACATGATGAGTTAAATGGAGGTATAGTGAGGATGCCAAAATTGGGGGGGGGGGAGTGATAGTAATTAGAGTCGCAGAATAAAAACTGGAGTAATAATACGAATTAGAAATTGCAGGGAGGCCAAGCGAGCAGGACTGCTTTTGTAAGGAGAGCCCCTTCTGGCTGGTGTTGGTGGGTATTCCTCTGAAGCATGTCTTCCTTCAGGCTGATCAAAGGATCCCAGTGGTTGGGTTGGCTGTAATCGGACTTAGGAAAGGACGGAGCGGACCCGTGTCACATCGCCACCAGCGTGCACATCCCGTCCTGAATGATGCCATCAGGCTCAGCTCAAAAGGTGAGTCGAGAACGGGCCCCGGCAAGCACTCCCGCGACTTGCAAAGGTGTAAATCCCAGCCCGAAGGCTGGCTGATGACCCGACGGGTGTTCTCCCTGTGGCCACGGGCGAGCTGGACCCACCATCGGTCTGAGGGGGTGTCAGAGGCCTGTTCCTCAGATTTGTTAAATCATCACGTTGTACACCTGAAACGCATATAACGTGTATATTAACTATACTTGGATTAAAAAAAGAAAGCAAGCCTGTCCTCAGGAATAGCCCAAGGATGTTTCTCCAAGGTTATCTGTCATGGTTTGACCCCGGCATAGGCCGCAAACAGCACTCTCCATCCGCCCGGGGCAAGGGTGGCCTGCGAGGGGCCACTGGGGCCGGAGGACTCCAGGAGAAGGCTGTTTTCTCAAGACGCCAGCAAGTGAGGAATTCTTCAAAGAAGGGGCTGTCGGCAGGCAGGCTCGTGTCTGCCCAACTTCCTCTCCTCACACTCTCTGACCTTTCTCCCACCTTAGGACGCACTAACTGAGGGTCCCCCGAGTCTGGCTCTGGGGAGCAGGGATGGGAGGACGGCCTTCGCAGTCGGCTGAGAAGCTTCTGGTCGTTTCCTCTGCACAGGGGACACCCGTGGGGCTGCCTCCCGTCTGTGTAAGGGAGGGAGGTTTGTGTCCGCGAGGTCCCCCACGACGAGGTCCTGGAGTGTTCCGACGACAGGATGCCCTCCTCCCCGAGAGTCATGAACAAAAGAGTACTTCCTGTTACATTTAGATGCCGATTATCAGGGAGGGGGTAGTGATTGATGAGATGAGGGTGCAGGGAACGTTCTCTCCCGTCGTAGGAGTATTTGGCTGCTTGGTAACTGTTTACAGCCTGTTTCTTTTTTTTTAAATTTTTTTTTCAACGTTTATTTATTTTTGGGACAGAGAGAGACAGAGCATGAGCGGGGGAGGGGCAGAGAGAGAGGGAGACACAGAATCGGAAACAGGCTCCAGGCTCCGAGCCGTCAGCCCAGAGCCCGACGCGGGGCTCGAACTCACGGACCGCGAGATCGTGACCTGGCTGAAGTCGGACGCTTCACCGACTGCGCCACCCAGGCGCCCCTAGCCTGGTTCTTCCTAGTGCGCACCCCCCGAAATCATTTTCTTTGTAAATGTTAAAAGCCATGTGAAAAAAACCCAACAACCTTGATGAGTCTTCTTTTGTACTTCCATCAGCAACATGGCAGCCTCTGAATAAACTGTAATTTCCTTCACCGTGCCTGCTGAGAACATTTAGGCCACATTTAGGAAAAGTTCGACACCTGGGTAGGGGTCTCAAGAACAATTAGCAATTAAAATAATCTATGTTCTACACTTCCGTATCAACACGGCCGCTTGACTGATTTCCGTCTCAGGCACAGCCTCGCTCGGGAGCACCGTCCTCCCCAATTCGGAGCCGTCGGAATCACCGGAGGCATCTTAGGTGTTGTGAGGCATCTCTCTGTGTTCGAGAATCTATTAGCGCATCACTCACTTTAGAACCGAACCCGATGCCTTTTCCAGAGAATAGGCTTCTAGGGGTCACCAGTCCTCCCCTCAAGTGTCCACCGCTCGGGACTAAAGAAAGCGCCTGGCCCGGGGCGGGTGCACCTGTGCTGTCTGTTACCCCTCCCCCCAGCTGCCCGGACCCCAGCCACAGCCTGGGCTTTCCCTAAAGATACTCCTCTGTGGGGGTTATTCCCGGAGTCACAGACCCCCAGCACCATAAAATGCCACAGAGAGAAGAGAATGAAAAGGCACTGGGTCCAACCCCTGTGGATTTTACAGGTAAACAAACTGAACCCCGGAGAGACTTAACTAGCTAGTGGCGGCCGTGACACCCAAGGTTCCTGAACCTCAGCCCACTTTCTCCCCTGGGTGGTCTTCACGGGCAGAAACTGGATGCGGTGGTCTCTGTCTTGGAAAAGCAAGATGTCAACTTCACCTCAGGCGTCCTTTGCTAACTTTGCCTGGAGGCGTTCCCAAGGCCACGGTCAGGCCCAAGAGTCTAAGAACTCCAGAAAACATGGCAACGCTCCATATAAGGGGGTGGCCATCCTACAGCGCCTCGTTTCCCCTTCCCGAACCTCCCCGGAGACCAGACACGGAGGCCTGCAACAGGGCTAGGACTTCTATGAGGCGGGAAAGGCAGCTCACTGGTCAGGGGGCACTCGCCCTCAGACCCTAGGGGCGGCGATGCTAAGATCATTCCGAGATCGGAACAACAACCACATGGACAGAGCTGCTCCCTGGGGCCTCCTCTCCAAGGTCAGAGACCCTGGGACAATCCATAGGCAGGGCTAGGAGGAGCCACCTAAGGGTCCCCTGTTGCCAAGACACATTGAGGGATGGTCACCACATGACCCTCTACAAAATGTCCTCAGTGGGCCGGGGTTTTCAGTTCAGCAACGCTTCCAGAATGTCCAGGCTGAGCGTCACAGTGCTTTGCCACGGACAGCAAGCCCCCGGAGCCCGGGGACCCCCCCCCAACCGCCACTGATCAGTGTGCACTTAACAAGAATGCTCAGGCTCATGCTAAACACAGGTTGATAGTTTAGGATGCAGAATAACCAATCAATGAAAGTGATAGTAAAACATAAAGCAGTAAATAGTAAAAAAAAAAAAACAAAAAAAAAACCTTTTATGAGCCTTTAAACATTTTTTTTTCCACTTGCTATGATTTTGTTTTGAAATCTAGGCGTGCTTGCATGAGAATTGTAATATTTATGAGTCCTTGAACTATTTTATGAATTTATGTATTTTTTTAGGAAATTGTTTCTAAAGTGGGGGCATTTTGTTCCTAGTTCGTTTCAATCAGTATGCTTAATGTTTTCTGTGAATTTAAAATTGCCTCCTTGAGGTGCCTGGGCGGCTCAGTTGGTTAAGCATCCAACTCTTGATCTGGGCTCAGGTCATGATCTCACAGTTTGTGAGTTTGTGAGTTGTGGGGCCTCACGGATTCTCTCTCTCCCTCTCTTTCCCTCTCTCTCTGCACCTCCCCTGCCTGTATGCAAGCATACATTTCTCTCTCTAAAGATAAATAAACATTAAAATAAAATAAAATTTCTTGTTTGGTTCTAAGTAAATCTCTGAAAGAATATTGATCAAAATTAATCTTTTCACGTCACTAGTATTTTTTTTTTAATTTTTTTAAATGTTTATTTATTTTTGAGAGAGACAGAGCACAAGTGGGAGAGGGGCAGAGAGAGAGGAAGGCAGAATGTGAAGCAGGATCCGGGCTCTGAGCTGTCGGCACGGAGCACGACACGAGGCTCGAACTCATGAACCTGAGCCGAAGTGGGACGCCCAACCAAATAAGCCACCCAGATGCCCCAGCTATATCCCTTTTAAAGTATGTTCCCAGAGGGAGACCTGGGTGGCTCAGTCGGTCGAGCACCGACTTCGGCTCGGGTCATGATCTCAGGGTTGTGAGTTCGAGCCCCACGTCGGGCTCTGTGCTGACAGCCCAGAGCCTGCTTCGGATCCTGTGTCTCCCTCTCTCTCTCTCTCTGCCCCTCCCCCCCTTCTCTCTCTCTCTCTCAAAAATAAAATAAAAAATTTAAAAGCAAAGGGGTTTAAAGTATGGGGTTTCATTGTTGTAGCCCCAGGCTAGTGAAGCCTGAATGTACCCTGTATACCTGTCACGATCGTAATGCTCCGTTAAAGAGATTATCCAGACAAAACATTTCTTTCCTCTTTATTTGAATCTTGATAGTAAAAAAAAAAAAAAAAAAAATGGCATGAAAAATTAATCCAGTTCAAACTCCACCAAGATATTTCTGACCTATGACACGGGCAAATTCCAAACGTTTGCTAGCACGCTCTGGTGGCGAGACTCTGGAGAGACAGGTTTCACGATACAAAACGGCACAACCAACCGAAGGGCACTTTGACAATATCTATCAGAAAACCTACACTCGACCTTTGACCCGGCAACTTCACTCCTAGGAATTGATCCCAAAGATACATCGGGGGAAATAAGACAGGGAGCGTGCAACACGGTTAGTAAAAGGGAGACTGGAAATAATCCAGATGTTCTTCAGTCGGGCGAAGACGGAACAAACTAGGCTCGGGCACACCATGGAGCGTTGTCCAGTTATAAAAAGAAATGAAGGGCTGCTCTATATGCTATTACGGATTGATCTTCAGGACATAGTGTTCAGTGAAAAAAAAACCACAGTGGAGGATAATGTCCTGCTATCGATCTGATAAAGAGGGAGACTTCTCCAAGGAAATTCCTTTGTAGATTGGCGTTAGAAACCGTGAAAATAGTTTATATAATTCTCAAACAAAATTAAATTGAAAAAAGCAACTCCCAAGCAATCAAGACCAAAGCGAAGCGATGCACCCAACTGTATCATGTTAGCAGCATAACCACAGAGAGGCACAGTCTTAAGTGATTTTAAAACGTGGTGATTTGACTGCGTATCTATAATGGGCTGTTCCAGAGGACAGAAAGAACTGCGAGAGAAAAACTGTTAAACTGTTCTCAGTGTCATACTTTTGGCAATGACATTACTGTCATTGGGAACGGGGATTTTCGGTACGGAAGCAAGGAGAAACCCACGTCAGATGGATAAGGTTGAGTGAAGACCCTATAGGTTTCAATTTGATTGGAAATACCTGTATGTAATCATATTAAACTTATTTTTTTCCCTGAAAAAGAGAATTTCCCAACTCTATCCTCGAAGAGGTCTAAAAACAAGGAGCATTCCAGGGGCACCCGGGTGGCTCACTCAGTTAAGCACCTGAGTCTTGACTTTGGCTCAGGTCATGATCTCACAGTTCATGGGATCAGAGCCTGGGTTGGGCTCTGCCCTGACAGCATGGAGCCTGGAACCTGCTTTGAATTCTTTGTTTCCCTTCCTCTCTCTGCCCCTCCCCTGCTCGCTCTCTCACTCTCAATATAAATACATACATACATACATACAAGGAACAGGGCACCTGGGTGGCTCAGTCGGTTAAGCGTCCGACTTCAGCTCAGGTCATGATCTCCCGGTTTGTGGGTTTGAGCCCCACGTCTGGCTCTGTGCTGACAGCTTGGAGCCTGGGGCCTGCTTCAAATTCTGTGTCTCCCTCTCTCTCTGCCCCTTGCCCGCTCACACTCTGTCTCTCTCAAGAATAAATAAATGTAAATAGGGGCGCCTGGGTGGTGCAGTCGGTTAAGCGTCCGACTTCAGCCAGGTCACGATCTCGCGGTCCGGGAGTTCGAGCCCCGCGTCAGGCTCTGGGCTGATGGCTCGGAGCCTGGAGCCTGTTTCCGATTCTGTGTCTCCCTCTCTCTCTGCCCCTTCCCCATTCATACTCTGTCTCTCTCTGTCCCAAAAATAAATAAACGTTGAAAAAAAAAAAATTAAAAAATAAATAAATAAATAAATAAATAAAATAAATGTAAATAAATAAATACAAACAAGGCACATTCCAATGGGGGTAAGCAGTTTCTGGTCTCACTATTTCCCACTTGAAGAATCAGATGACTCAGAGGTGGGGCAGGAAGAGTAAAAGATGAACCAGGAATCTCTTGTCACAGCCTCACGACAAGGAGGCTATCTAGCACCTGAACACGATCATGTCACAAGCACTCAAGACCCGAACTGAGAGGGCCCACACAGTCTAAAGATGGGACAGTTGGAAGGTCGGTAAGATTAGCGTCTACAAGAGAGCACAACCCTGCAGGTGTGTTCCCGCCTTGAGTTCCCAATGATAAAAATAAAACATCCATTGGGCCACTTTTGAGGACTTTAACCAAGTCATTATTCTGAAAAGCGCCTGCTACAGACTGAATGCTCGTATCCCCCCCAGACTTCATATGTTGAAACCCAGTGCCCGTTGCGATGGCATTTGGAAGTGGGGCCTTGGGCAGTAATTGTGTCGCGAGGCTGGAGTCCTTAGGTCATGGATGGGTCTGGTGCCCTTCTAAGAGACTCCAGGGGGCTCCCTTCCCGTCTCTGTACATGAGAACGTAGCAAGATGGCCATCTGCCAGCCAGGAATGGGCCTTCACAGACATCGGATCTGCCAGCGCCTTGATCTTAGAATTCCCAGTCTCCGCGCTGTGAGAAATACATTTCTGTGGTTTGTAAGCCACCCAATCTACTGTATTCTGTTGTAGCGTCCACGTGGACTGAGAGATGGGCAGATAAAAGGAAGGACCCAAGCGCTGATCCTGCCTTACCTATAGGGCCTTGACTTGGGGATCGTCAAATCCTTGATTTTAGAGAGGCCTCTCTTTATAGAAGTAATCCAGACAATAAACAGATACAACATTCACACCAGCATTTTGTCCCTAATAAAACAACAGATCCAGGTAATCATAAAAAAAAACAAAAAACAAAAAAACAAAAAAGAGAGAGAGAGAGAGAGAAACAAGGAGACATTTGAAGTAATCTTACCCCAGAATTCAGAATTCCAGACTAAAACTGATGACGTGGTCGTTTGTTTCTGTTTTTTTTTTTGTTTGTTTTTTTGAGAGAGGGCACGAGTGAGGGGCAGAGAGAAAGAGAATCCCACAAGGGGCAGAGAGAGAAAGAGAGAAGCTGGGTTTACCCGAAGCAGGGCTCGAGCTCAGCCGAAGCGGGGCGTGGGCTCGCGAACCGTGAGATCATGACCTGAGCCAAAGTCAGACGCTTAACGGACTGAGCCGCCCAGGTGCCCCTGAGCCAATGAAGCTCTAACCGCTAACTCTTCATAGTTCCCAGGTCCCTGGTGGAGTCTCCCGAGCAGCTGAGCTCCAGTACAGCTTTGCTGAGGATAGTAAGGGAGGAAAAACAATTTCCTCCCAGGTCCAGATGGTCACTGAGAATACACCACCTGTCGGGAGCTACGCTGAACATCCGATATGTTATCATCTCATTGAATCCCTACGACAACGCTGTGAGATGGGTATTGGGACTCCCATTTTACAGATGAGGAGTTAAAGTGACCACGTTCGATCCGAACCCGGATCTTTCTGATTCCAAAATCTGTGTTTGGGGCACTACTTTATAGGTAACTTGGATCCTCTGCCCCCATCAAGTTATGTGCCACGGATCTAACATCCCAGATTGATCTGCTAGCGAAGATCCTGGCCGTAAAACCCAGGAGAAATGGCAGAGCCAGCCCTGCTGGGGCAAGAAGCCAGTTTTTTTTTTTTTTTTCAGCAGTGCCAGATTGGCCCCACCCTAGGGTGCAGCTGAGCTGAACCCCATCTGTGATGGCTCTTGGACACGGGATTTCTAGGCCACTTGAAAGATAAAACCCCAACCCAGGAAGCTGCAAGACGCGTCTGGGACATCACAACCAGTCGGCTCGGGGAAAATGTGCAGAGGGGCCCTGAGAGAACGCGGCTGCTGTCCCCGCGGCGGGAGGTGGAGCCAGCAGCCGCCCAAGCGGAGGGACCCCGGGGCCTCGCGGGGCTGGCGCAAAATTGTCCCTGTCCCTGTCCCCTGTCCTGGTTCCGCCTGCTCCCCTGCTGCCCGGGGCACTTCCGTGCACCTTCCAGGAAACAGAGTGTGTCCGTCAGCTGCTTTACTCGAAAACTCCACAAAGCCTTTTACTGCTTTGCCAAATGCTGGGAAAGAAAGAAAGAAACCAAGCATGTGAATTTCCCTTCTTGATGCTCCAGACATAGTGGCCTTGTTGGGATCCCTAGACGCGCTGTGCTCTTTCTCGCGGGGAGCCTGCAGGGCCACTGCAAGAAAGCCCCTACCTTCCCTCCTGGGTCTCAGCTTCCTGTCACCTCTTTGGGGGGGGGGGGACCTGTGAACTCCGGGACCGGGTCAGATCCTCCCCTCACGCACTCTGGACTCTCTCGCATTACCTACTGCACGTGCACTTCATGAATTATGTAATTACTTAACATTCTTCCTCTCTTGATGATGGGCTGCAGGCGTCTGGATATGGTTTCCCAGCTGCTACTTAGCCACGCTCCCTCCACCCCTTTTCGTGGAGGAACCGAATGCAGGTTTCAATGGCAAGTCTCATGTGTGGCTTAGAAAGCCAGAGTCTGATGGCGCCTTGGCTTGGAGCAGCAGGCCCTGGAGACATCTCCAAAGGCAAGACTGGTCCTCTTGGTGGAGGTGATGGGCTCAGAGGGGGGCCTCCCCACGTCTGTCATGCCACTGCTGTTTTTCTGGGATCTACACAGTACCTGGTTCGCAGCAGGTGCTCACTAAATACTCCACTGGATGACTGACTGCTAGTCTGAGTCACGGGCTGCACAAAGTGTTTCCGATGTACAGAGTTCGGATGACCTTATGTCGATCCTGTGCCTGGCTTGTCCTGCTCTGTGCCCTATCCTTTCCAAGAATGTCCTAAGTTTTTTTTTTTTTTTAAATGTTTATTTCTTTTTGAGAGAGACCGAGAGAGTGTGAACAGGGAAGGGGCAGAGAGAGAGAGGGAGACACAGAATCGGGAGGAGGATCCAGGCTCTGAGCTGTCAGCACAGAGCCCGACACGGGGCCCGAACTTATGAACCATGAGATCCTGACCTGAGCTGAAGTCGTCCACTTAACTGAGCCACCCAGGCGCCCCAAGGTATTTATGTTTTTGAACCAACTTTGACACGGGTTAGCCAAAGCTCTTTTAGACATAGGCTCTAAGCTAGAAGTGAAGACAGAAGTTGTTTTTCTCTCATCTGCAGAAAAGTGATCAGCTGCTAGCCCACTCCTGCCCCATGTGTTTTATAAAGGTTAATACTGACCTCAAATTCTTCTTTTCGAAGAGGAAGGGGAGAGTTGGTCATAATTCTGTTTTTTCCCAACAGCTAACACTCAAGTCCTGGGAGGAAACTGGCCACCATACAGGCAGGGGTGAAAATCCCTCACTCAGAGCTCTAAATCCCTTTTTTACATTGATTCTAGATTCAAGAATTTACATGCAAATCACTTTTTTTCTTATATGAGAGTGATAAACATTCAATTTGGGAAATTTAGAAAATACAGATATGCCAAAAGAAGAAAATCTAACTCATCATAACCCAATGCCCAGAGACAGCCACGATGCCTATTTTGAGATCGTTTTTCTCCCATGAAAATATATCCTTTTTAAAAAAAAAAATGAAAGCATATTGGGGACCGTTGAAAAAAAATTCATACAGAATGTATAATATACCTGCACTGTTCACCAGCAGCATTGACGACTGTGAACATCTAGTAATTGTGTGCGTGTGTGTGTGTGTGTGTGTGTGTGTGAATGGAGTATTTCAGATAAAGTTGGCATCCTCTTGGTTTCTCTTTACAATTCCATTCTCGTCCCTCATTCCCCAAGAGTAATCAATAACGTGAATTGATATATCTGTCTCTTTCCAGGCTGTGCTACTGTGTGCCCTCCTTCAAGGGTTTCTTGAGACGTGTATTCAGAGCTAGGATTGCTCGTGGAGCCGTATCGGTCTTTCAAGACGCCAGGTTTCAGACCGCTTACGTGGGTCCCAATCGCATGGGACCAGAAATTGTATCTCACTCTTTTTCCTTACCCTTCTGGCCGTGATTGGCCGTGAATCTAAGCCACACGCTGTTTTGTGCACTTAATACTTAACGCATCTTGAACCCCTTCTCACATAAATAAATACTCTCGCATATGATTTTAAAAGGCGAAAGATTGGGGCGCCTGGGTGGCGCAGTCGGTTGGGCGTCCGACTTCGGCCAGGTCACGATCTCGCGGTCCGTGAGTTCGAGCCCCGCGTCGGGCTCTGGGCTGACGGCTCGGAGCCTGGAGCCTGCTTCCGATTCTGTGTCTCCCTCTCTCGCTGCCCCTCCCCCGTTCATGCTCTGTCTCTCTCTGTCCCCCCCAAAAATAAAATAAACGTTGAAAAAAAAATTAAAAAAAAAAAGGCAAAAGATTTATGCAATCTGAAGAGAAACCAGAGTATCTCCCATATAATTTTAAAGCATATTATGTTGAATGGCCATGCCACTATTTATGTAGCAAATGGCCCGCCGTCGGATGTTCACATTTCCGCTCCCCAGGTTTGCCATTAGAAATGGCACCCGGGAACTTTTATAGCAGAGTAGTGACGAGGGCAGACTTTAGATTCAGACACAACCTGGCGTTGCCTCTGGGCACGCCACCCCCCACTTGCCAGCCATGCAGCCCTGGGCAGGCCCCTGGGTCTCACGGGGCAGCAGGACCGCTGAAGGTCAGCCCCTGAGGCCAGCTACTGTTTGAATCCTGATTCTGCCATGTACGAGTTATGTGGCCCTAGGAGAGTTCTCTAACTCCTCTGTGCCTCAGTCTCCTTTTCTGTAGAATTGGACACGATTAATAACGGCACCCAGCTCAGAGGCTGTTGGAAGGACGATGCAATGTAATGGATGGTTTTAGCCCAGTCTGGCATTTGAGAGTATCTAGCGTTCACGATGTGCCTACTCTCCAGTCTAATTGGAAGGAAACAGAATTGGCACCGAAAGGGACCAGCAAAAGTCACGTCTGATTTGCCCAGATGGAGGAAGCGAAGCCCAGAGGAGGTAGCGATTGGCCCGCGGCTGCACAGGGAGTTGCTGTCAGACCAGTCTGTGGAAACAAAATGAGCAGGGGGCCACCGGTGTGCTCCCTCTGGTGCCTCGAGGTGACATGAGAGGAAATCGAGAATGCCACGCATCTGTAAAGTGTCATTCCTTCCGCACAGACCTTCCGCGGAGTCCCACGACGGCTCTCTTGCAGCCTCTGCTGGCTCACCAGTCACTCTGGGGGTGATGCGCCCCCGGGCCCGGCAAGGTGGGTGTTAACCCGAGGTTTCCAGCACGTGTCGCCAAGCCCATGCACAAGCTCTGTGTTCTCACTGCTGGGAAACAGGGGAGCCTGATCGGTGACTGTGGCCACCATAATAAATCAAAAGCTCTAATTGTCTGTCAGAGAGCCCTCAGGGGGGTGGAGGGTGGGCACGGCCAAGATCTGCAAGTTGCCCAGGCAGCATGTAACCCTTCGTGACCCTGAACATCTTGTCGCTGTTCCCGTGATTTGTTATCTCGCCCGGAGCAGGCCAGGGTGCACCTCACGTCATGGCAGATCAGCCGGGGCCAGGCCAGACAGCAGGGGTGACAGTCACGAGAGCAGAGGGGACGCTGCCACAGCCTGGACGCCCAGAACCGCAGCTGAAGGTTTTCAGTCTTCCACCCCTTTACTTCCTCTGTTCCCTTCTGGAATCATTCTTGGGCTTTTGTCACTCAAATGCACAACGGGGACATTGCCAAAAGGCAATAAATATAGTTTTCCTTTCAGGGTAAATCGCTTGGGTGTCGAGAAGGTTAGCCAAATGTAGGCACGTGCCCAACGAGATTTCTGGAGAGTGTTCTCAATCCCATATCCCTTTGCGAGGATGCTTCGGAAAGAGTTCTAAAACTCGCTAAACCGCTAGACAACTCAGTCACTGTCGGTGCTTTTCTCCACGGTCACAGTCACGACGAGTGCTGGAAGTCCTATTTTTATGAAGTTGAAAAAGTCTCTCCCTGGGGCGCCTGGGTGGCTCAGTCGGTTGAGTGTCCGGCTCAGGTCACGATCTCACGGCCGGTGGGTTTGAGCCCCGCGTCGGGCTCTGTGCTGACAGCTCGGGACCTGGAGCCTGCTTCGGATTCTGTGTCTCCCTCTGTCTGTCCCTCCCCCGCTCGCATTCTTTCTCTCTCTCTTCTCTCTCAAAAATAGACATTAAAAAAATTAAAAAAAAATAAATAAATAGCAGGCGTGTAAACAGATCATTACAAGACAGCAATCTGGTAAGCACTGCATTCCAGAGTCGCTCCCTGCTTTTGCGTCGGCCACTGGATTTTACCTAGACTGCTCGCCCGCGGCCGGCACCCCTGCTAGAACCCAGACGCCTTGAGGCCACGGCTGGATGTCACCCACTCAATTCCCACCAGGTCACCTTGAGCTGATGTGAACCCCCCACCCCTCCACCTGCAGTCAGGTTAGAGGAGATTTGCCTGCGGCTGAGGACACGAGATGAGAGCTTGGGAGAAACTAGCCGCTGACGTGCCCTGAGTCCCTGGACAAAACCCAAGGTCTGTGGACGGCATCCAAAACCTGATGTCCCTTCTCCGGTGTCCCATGACTCTGCCATCATGATGAGCTCGAGGCACAGCGGTCCCATCTAATAATACAGCATCATCAAAAGCGGGCAGATCGAGGGGGGCAAGACGGAGTCCTGGGGGCCGAGGAGGGAGTTCACTGACCCCATCCATGGGTAGAAGGAAAAGTAAGTGCGTGGAATCTTTCTGGACCTGCTTTTGTGCTGCGGGGGCGGGCCCTCTGGACCCCAGAGAGAGCCACGGTGCCCTGAGTCTGGGCAGGGCTGAGCTCGGAAGCCCCTCCTCTGCTTCCACCGTGGGGGCAGAGAAACCTCGGCGATCCCTATCGCCCTGACCAGCTGTGATTCAGAAATCGTACGTGGTTTAGAAAGTGTGCGTGTACCTATATGCACGTATACACGTGCCCTTACACACGTATACACACACGCGTGCGCAGAATCAACTGCAAATTGCGCGTTAACCTCATCGATCTTTATCATTAACTATCTTTTTTTAACCGTTATACATGTGTAACTAATATTGTGTGTATGGGGGGGCGGGGTCTTGTAACTCGTAAAGGCTCAGAAACATAACCTAGTGTGAGCGTAAACACTGTGAGAATTCCAAACGAAGTGGGGGAAATCTCCCGTGTGGGACTTACCGGTGCCAATAGAGGGCGTCCGTTACCTTTACAAGTCACGACGAGCAGTTTGGGTTTGGTGTTTGTGTTTTTGTTTTTGTTTTTGTTTTGGAGGGGGGTAGGCAAGACCCTGAGATAGTTAATGTTTGTTTTGCTTTGCTTTGTTTTGTTTCGCTCTAGACTAAGGCACTAGGTGTGGGGAGGGAGGGGTAATTGGTGGCTAGAAAATTACACGAATATTGCCGAAATGCCATATCCCTTTTGCATGGAATAGAGTTTGATCAATTTTATCTCTTCACTTAATCTCCCGGTCTGCCTACATTGACCTAAAGCTCTCTCAGCCGACTGCCCCACCCTTGGCACAAAGCCAAGAGTTTAGGTTAAGCGACTGAGTCGTTGTAGCTTTTCCATTCTCCACACACGTGCGCGTTTGTGCGTGACCCTCTGCAGCGAGGGAATAAGCAATTCTGCAAAGTCCCACTAGAGGGAGCCAAATGATTGCTTTAGAACCATTCCCCCGCAGGTTTGCGGTTCCTCTTTGGGAAGCTGCTTTGTAATATCCTTTGGGCGACCCTCCCTCCTCTCCTCTTCCCCTCCCCCAAGATATAAAAAAAATCAGAAGTATTTTCTCACTGAACAGCTCACACACGTCAAGCAAAAAAGATAATTCCGCTGTGGAAAAGTATTTAACAGTGTCAAGAATCTCTGCCCTCTCGATAGGGAGCGGAATAAAGAACTCTTGCCTTAGGAAGAAAACTAAACTGTGGATGCAGAGTGAGGAACAAATCCAGTCGAGTGTATTGGTGGGCTAGGGGTTGAGGGAGGACGGGAGAATGATTTATGATTATGAACAACTGACCCAAGTAAGTTGATCGCTTTTTGTGTATTCTCAACGAGCAGTGTTTTTAAGCATCTGTTTCATTATTCTTGTTATTGTTATTATTATTATTGAAGTATAGTTGGAATACAATGTTGCATTCGTTTCAGGTGATATTTGATCATTTGACAATTCTCTACAAAAGTGTAGTCACCATTTCTCACCAAACCACAGTATTACAATATTATTGACTAAACATCTCTTTTAAAGAGGGCTTGACCATGAGTTTTTCTTGGGTTGCAGTAGGGTTTGCTCTGCATTAGGATCCACCTAGACAAATGCGTCTTTCCGGCACCTGCCCTACTTTAGACCTATGAGACTGTCCGTTGAGATCAACAGCTTTCTTCCTGTGGCATCACCTGTGATCGGGCACTCAGTATGCCAGGAACTTGCGGGAAAATGGTGTATCTGAATTTCAGCCAAGCTCTTTCAAAATATCCTCTTTCCTTCATTTTTTTTTTTAATCTATAGTTTTTTTAAGTTTATTTATTTATTTTGAGAGCAAGAGAACCAGTGGAGGATGGGGGGGGGGCGGGGGTGGGACAGAGAATCCAAAGTGGGCTCTGTGCTGAAAGCAGAGAGGCTGATGCGGGGCTCGAACTCATGAACCGTGAGATCGTGACCTGAGCCGAAGTCTAACACTTGAGTGACTGAACCACCCAGGCGCCCCTCCTCCCTCCGTCTTGGTACCCACCCTCACCTTTCTACCCACAGCCTTGGGGCTAATGGGTCCTTCTTCTGAGATCCCACACATTTTGTTACATATTATGGCTCCAATTCCATTAGGTTGTTATTTTAAACCTGACTTCCTTATGAAGCCATCAGCCCCTTGAGGAAAGAATTTGGCCTTAATTTTCTCCGTAGCCCGGAGCCCATCAGAGTGCAAGGCACATCCTAGGAGTTAATCAGTGTTTGTGGAATACACAATATCCTTATGAACAGAATGTAATATAATAACAGAACAAGCAAGTTTTACTATGTGCCAGGCTTGCTCTAAGCATTAGATATGTTAACTCATTGAATCTCCAGAAACGCCTTACGAAATAGGTCATAGGTAATACTATTCTCTGCATTTTAAATGGAGACAATGAGGTGAGTGATGAGGGTTAATTTGCCCAGTCATCAGTGGTCTAAACTAGGGCTCGAACCCCGGAAGGCCAAGGCCAGAATCCAAACACTCGATCACAATGCCATAAAGAGTTGCAGCCAGAATTAGAGGGGGCTATGCAGATCCTTACCAGCTTACTGCCCGTATGTTGAGGGTGCCGATAGAGTCACAATTATGAAAAACCTTGATTATAATAACATGCAACTTACCTTAAGCCTTAGGTTGACCAAAAGTCTATGCTACCATAGTAAGAGGCTCCCCCACCCCAAAAGAAATACAATGGCTAAAAGAGAAGAAAATCATTTCTTTCGGACACATGTAATAGTCTGGAGTGAGTGTTCTGGGCCAGTGGGCAGCTCTATTCCATGTGGCCATCCCGGGACCAAGGCTTTTCCGTCCTGCTGGCCCTCCCATTCCCAAGGGCTTTGTCGTCTGTGTGGCTAGGGCTTGGGCACACGGAGCCCAGGTCACACCCAGCAGGAAGGTGGAAGAGAGCACAAGGTCGGGGGGGGCACACTCCCTGTCTTAGATGCCTTGTCTTTGGGGAGAACTTGGTCACACACTCATGTAACAGCTGGGAAAGGAAGTCTCGCTGGGCAGACATGCATGCAGCTACAAGTCCATTACCATGGAGAAAGGCAAGGGGGGCTTTGATGAGAAGTTAGCTGTCTCCAGCACACTCAGTCCTCAGGCCCGTGCCGGTCAACATTTTATTATTCACTTTCATAAGGACAGACAGTGTCTGCTCATTAAATTAGAGAATAATAGTATGGAAAAGAGAAAAAATATATACTGGGTGACAGATGAGGCTTTTTTAAACATTCAAAACCTTAGGCAACGCTTTCTGAGCTATGACACCAAAGCCATAAGCCAACGAAAGAAAAAATAGAAAAAGTGAACATCATCAAAATGAAAAATGTGTGTTTCAGAGGACCCCATCAGGAAAGCGAAAAGAAAACCCACAGAATGGGGGAGAAGCCTCACAAATTATATATCTGAGAAGAGTCTTATGTCTCGAATATGAAAAGAATTATTACAGCTCGATTATAAAAAGACAACCCAATTTTTTAAATTTGGCAATCCGAATAGCCATTTCTCCAAAGAAGATGTACAGATGGCCAATGAGCACATGAGAAGTGCTCAGCATCATTAATGACCAGGTCAATGCAAATCGAAACCAAAGTAAGGTGCCACTCCCTACTCTCTAGTACAGCTGTAATAAAAAGATGGATAACAACCAGTGTTGGGGAGAAACGAACCCACAGACACTGCTGGTGGGAATGTAAAATGGAGTAGCCACTTGGGACAACAGTCTGACATACAGCTGCCATGTTCTACTTCTAAGTATGTATCCAAGAGAAATCAAGACATATGCCCACTTGTACACAAATGTTCACAGCGGTAACAAGAGGAAATTGATCATGGCTCCAACTCATATCCAGCTTCTAGACTCTGGGGGCAGGGGGTGGGGAGGTGGATACATGGCTTAGCCGTGAAGCCAGAGAAAGGGGGTCAAGGTTTCAGCAGATCACAAGCTCATTATGAAGAGCACAACAGAGTTACCAGGACAGTTGAACATGCTGAATGGAAGATTGTCTGCACCCGATGGATTTTAAGGCGGCTGCTAGGAGCTTTATGGCACAGGTTACTCTGGAAAACGGAGTCAACAGACATCATTCGGTTCTAAACTCAGGAACAATAAACATGAGAAGCTGAAGTCTCTACAGCAGTTACTGTCAAGGCTTAAATGTCAGAAGGGTCTAGCTGGTGTCAGACCTGGCTGGGACCCCATCCCGCCTCCCCGTGTGCCACCATCTGAGTGAGAAGGGACTGCCCAGATCTCAGTGGGGAAGTCCCCACAGTTTGGGGCTGTTGGCTGAAGGTGTGCACTGGCAGCCCCTTGGAAGCCAGGCTTCCTGTGGACTCTAATGAAACAAGGAAGAAGGTTGGTCAGTGAGTCGGGAATCAAACGGGTTTGAAAGACGAAAATCAAAATTATAACAGGGATAATATTTTAAAAATAAGTCCTGGGGTGCCTGGGTGGCTCAGTCAGCTAAGCGTCTGACTCTTGCTTTCGGCTCAGGTCACGACCTCACGGTTTGTGGGTTCGAGCCCCACATCAGGCTGCCTGCTAACAGTGTGCAGCCTTCTTGGGATTCTCTTTCTCCCTCTCTTTCTCTCTGCCTCTCCCCTGAACGCTCTCTGTCTCTCTGTCTCTCTCTCAAAATAAATAAATAAACATTTCCTGGGGCGCCTGGGTGGCGCAGTCTGTTAAGCGTCCGACTTCAGCCAGGTCACGATCTCGCGGTCCGTGAGTTCGAGCCCCGCGTCGGGCTCTGGGCTGATGGCTCAGAGCCTGGAGCCTGTTTCTGATACTGTGTCTCCCTCTCTCTCTGCCCCTCCCCCGTTCATGCTCTGTCTCTCTCTGTCCCAAAAATAAATAAACGTTGAAAAAAAAAATTTAAAAATAAATAAATAAATAAATAAATAAACATTTCCTAAAAATCTTCCCGATTATGCTTTCTTATCAGTAAGTCAGTCTCTCGCTCTCAATTTTTCCTAAAAAGTCAGCTTGACTTTTCTTCCTTTCCATCCTACCTCTCTCTCCAAAATAATCTGGAGACAGAAAGTTTGAGCCAAATGAAAGGCTCAATGCCATTGTTCTGACTAGGTTTCCAAGGTACCTTTGAGCTCTCTGGCAGAAAGAAAACAAAATTGCTTACAAGGTCCCCACTTTCAGGAAGGAGAAAGCACATCGCAGTTTCAAGATAGAGAAGATTTGCTGACACAACGGCAAAAAGGAATTTGCTGACATGAATCTTGGTTTCAGAGGATACGATGTAGGTAATGGAAAATCATATTTCAATAAAGCAGAAGAAGCATTTTATTTTATATGTGTTGCTCAGAAGTTACTGATCTTTCTATTCCACCAGCGGTCTGCATATGTCAGAAATCCATTCAAATAGCTCAATGTCTGGTCTAAGTCAGCCCCACAATAAATAAGCCAGCAGTTATTTCTGTACCCTCTTCTGTCCCAGCATTGGTGTGAATGAAAGAAGAGACATGGAAAATGAGAATGGTGTTTGCCTTCTAGAAACTTCCTCGGAAGGTAACAACAGCACGCAGGAAATCATCTGAAACCTGAAACTGAAGACACTCAGACACTGGGCTGGGTGGCAGCCAGGCACCTTACCTCTGTTGTGTCGGAGTTCCAGAGGAGAGATCACCGGGAACCACAGTGGTAAATAAGGCAGAGTCAGAATGACCGTCTGGAAACCCAATCTGAACAGTTCTGACCAGCTTGCTCCATAAAGAGGGCAGGAGGCTCACACCCATCTAAGAAAGGCTGGTCCCATGCCAACGAGGCCACGCCACAGGCCTCATTACAGGACAGCCATCCCCCCCACAACAGATGCAACCCCACCCAAACAAGACAGTCTGGGGACAAAGGAGACCTAAATCCCTTGGCCAGCCCCGGCCCCCGCCCCTCTCAGCATCGCTGAGGCCTCAAAGGCGCCAGGTGGCACGGAGGGCAAGTCTGCCATCCGATCCTGGGAACTGGCACTTTTTAATCTGCTCAATTAGAAATGTAACGACTTCTTGCTTCCATTTGCCAGGCTGGCAGGGAGAAGGTACAGACAGCCAAGCGTGTTCGGTGTCGCTTAGCAAAAGCCGAGAAAACACAACCGAAAAGTGACCTCCTTCGGAATGATAAGGATTCACGAGAAACAAAACAAAACAAAACAAAACAAAAAAAACCAACCAACCTGAATGTGCCCAGCTCTTCTTCCTGGCTGTCCCTGCTTGGTCACGACTGCACGGTCGTGACAGCCAGAGACGTGGGCTACGTGTCTGTTTTTCTCATCCCTAAACAGGTGTAATAATCCATCCTACCTGCTTCTGCCAAGATTAAGACCGTGCGTATAATGTGCTTACACCTGGTATCTGATGCTTTAGAGGTTTCATTGTCAGCTGCTATGACCCTGTTGGTTTCCAGCATTTTTGTCCCTCCATCTAGCATTTGTCCTCCCTCCACCCCTCAGAGCAACATTGTGACAACAGGCCTCCAGCGATGCAAGGAGGAAGGGTTCAGCCCTGCCTTACCAGCACTCAGCATAGCAGGTGTCTCAGCAACAAGTCAAGCGGTGACCTGAAAATACCCAGAAAGTTGACAGGGATATTTCAGGAAACCCCAGGATGTCATTTCCAGGATTGCAATGCACGGTCACTTCCACTCGGGGCCTCCTCCCCCTTTGCTGCTCCGTAGCATATGCCCATCAACCGTTTTGTTTCAAAGGGTCTGAGGAAGGCTGGGTAACGGAGCGACGCCCTCCTCCCTTGAACGTGTGTGTGCCTACGATAGGTTCCATCGCAAAGGGGAATGAAGGCTGCAGGTGCAATGAGGCTTGATAATCCCCTGATGGCAAAATAAAGGGATTCTTCCCGACGATATGGGTGGGCACTGAGTGATCACAGCGTTCTTAAAAGTGCAACAGGGAGGCAGAAGGAGGCGTGGCTACAGAAAAAAATGGTCAGAGAGCTGCGTTGTCGCCGGCTTTGAAGATGGAGGAAGGGGGGCAACAAGCCAAAGGATGTGGGCTCCAGAAGCTGGAAGGCCAGGAAACTGATTCTTCCCTAGAGCCTCCAGAAAGGAACACAGCCCTGCTAAAACCTTCATATCACCCAGCGGGGCTTGTGTCAGACTTTCTACCTACAGACGGTGAGACGATAAATGTGCGCCGTTTTAAGGCACCAAGTTCATGGTCATTTGCTAAAACGACCGGAGAAAATGAATACAGGCTTTTTCTGGTCATCATCTGGTGACACCCATTCTGGTTCCCAAGGGGTATTTCTTACAGAAGTGACACGCATCATCCCCAAGATTTTTTTTTTAATTTTTAATGTTTGTTTTTTTATTTTTGAGAAAGAGAGAGCACGCACAAGTGGGAGAGGGGTCAGAAAGAGAGGGAGACACAGACTCCGAAGCAGGCTCCAGGCTCCGAGCTGTCAGCACAGAGCCCGACGCGGGGCTCGAACCCACGAACCGTGAGATCATGATCTGAGGCAAAGTTGGATGCTTAACTGATTGAGACATCCAGGCGCCCCAAGGTTTTTTTTCTTTTATCCTGGTATAACAGTCTAGTTGAATGCTCGGTCCCTAGGCCCCACAAATGTGGGTAAAAGTGTCATCACACACGGGAGCCCCAGGGCCCTAGGAAGTACAGAGTGGCCAGGAAGGGTTATCGGAGCCGACAGTTATCAGAGCATGTTCAGGGGCTGCCAAGAGCACCCAAGTTGTGCCTCATAAACCCTTCAGTCTTGCCAATCTCATCATCACTACATGCCCTATGCGCCCCAAGGTTTAAGAGAGTATGCTCTTCCATTTTGATTCATCGGAGATACATATAACTTCCAAACAAAGCTTGTGATTAACCCAAAATGGCCAGCGCTCTCTCCCAGTGATTCATAGAATTCCAGGCAAAAACAAAGCCAGGAGACTTTAGAAATGCAACCTCCAGTAAAGGTTTGATTTTTCTGCGTTTTGATTTAAGATTTAAAATACTTTGTGAGGCCCCATGACCAGCTCTACGGCCTTCCTAAAGGCCTCAGCTTGAGAACTGCTGAAAAGACTTCATTCAGGTGATCCATTTACCACCACCCCACCCCCATCGAACCCTGTTCACACAACTATTATTTCTGAATACCTCTCAGCTCCCTGGGGGGGGGGGGGTTCATTATATTGGTAGATTCACTTCAAGCTTAGATTCTGATCTGTCAAATGGATAGCAATGGTGACATCCACTGTGAGCCTTGGGGAACTCCATAATCTAATCCTGAAGCTCTCCCCAGTCTGTCCCTGAGAAAAAAAAGGGGGGGGGGGCTGAAAACAAATCTTCTGCAGTCTCTTTTTACGGGCCTTATATTCCCATTCCAAAACTTCCAGTTTATGGGCGTGTAACTATTAGAAACACTATTGAAAACAGTTTAGATAAAACAGATAGGCATTACCTATCTACTGAAGGTAAAGGCGTGCCTACCCTCTGACCCAGAAATTACGCTTCTAGCTTTATACTCAAAGAAATGTCTGCCCATGTGCGTTAAGAGACACGTACAAGAATGTTCAGAGCAGCATTATTCCTAATGGCCCAAACTGGAAACATTAATGCAGAAATGCTACGTAAAGAGTGGGGTGTTCGTACAATGCTGTACTGGCCAGCATTGTGCTACCTGCCACGACATGGATGCATGTCTATAGCGCTGAATAAAAGAAAGCAGATACGAAGGAATGTTCTACGATTCCATTTACACGATGTTCAAAAAGCAGATGAAATCATGGTGTTTAAGGATTCAAGCTCAAGGAGACAGAATTCTAAAGAAAAAGGAGGAAGTGGTTACCGTAGGAGGTTAATAGTATTACTCCTTTAATAGTTGTTACACCTTTCTAGATATGAGGTATGTCCTTTTTCCACAGTTGGCATTTGAGGAACTTAACCAAGTCCAGACAGGCTCGTCTTGGGTCCAGTTAGAATAGCTTCTCCCAGAACTGGGTCAACTGTTCTGTTGCTCTCCCCAAACTGACGCTTCAGTCCAAGGGTACTACTAAAATTGAATTCACATCCCTTTCTCTCTCTTCCCACTGAGATGCATGGCTCATGCTTAGATCACCCAGTAAGATTCCTTAAAGGAGTAGAGCTATAAGTTCTTACATCAGTAAGTCTCTAAATGCTTAGAGCAAGAATTCCTTTTTTTTTTTTTAGTGTTTATTATTTTTGAGAAAGAGAGAGAGAGAGAGAGAGTGCAAGTGGGAGAGGAGCAGAGAGAGAGAGAGAGAGAGAGAGAGAGAGACAGAATCTGAAGCAGGCTCCAGGCTCTGAGCTGTCAGCGCAGAGCCCAACACGG
Organism: Prionailurus bengalensis; assembly: GCF_016509475.1. NCBI lineage: Eukaryota > Metazoa > Chordata > Mammalia > Carnivora > Felidae > Prionailurus > Prionailurus bengalensis. Next base: position 21,574,964 of record NC_057358.1, read on the forward strand.
GGCTCAAACTCACAAACCGTGAGATCATGACCTGAGCCGAAGTCGTGACGTTCAACTGACTGAGCCACCCAGGGGCCCCTTAGGGCAAGAATTCTGACAAAGTTTTTAGAGTCTTCATTGTTAAGTTAGAATACTGATGTCCGTTTTGGAGGAATCTATGTGAGCATAAATAAGATAATGCATGAAAGGTATTAAGCATAGTGTCTGCCCATAGCAGACTGTCTACAGACAAGAGTGCTCTTCCTTCCTTTTTTCTCTGAGACTCATCTTTTCCCCCCAGTGATGGCAGGATCAAGGAAGAAAGAGAAAGAGAAGGGACATTTTCAGAAAACAAAGAGCACAAAACCAATAACTTCCAAGTATATTTTGTTGAGGTGGCGACATTCATAAGAGGTCATTAGAGAGGTCCTTACCCCAAACCTTGCATTCACCTGGACTGCTACCATATTTGGAATCTTGCCGTCTGAGTCATTCTTATAAGCTGGGGAACTGTCACCAGAGTGAATCATTTGCTTCAGAAAATCATAGTTTTGTATGATGTGGTTTCTCCAAATGTAGTTATTACGCCATTTTAGAATCAGCTGGTGTATTCAGGTGAGTAAAGCTAGACGCCGTAAGAAGCAGTCCCTGAATCTCAGTAGCTTTACCAGCAGAACACTGCAGTCACTGCTTATTTCAAGTTCATGAATAGGTTGTAAAGGGTGGTCTTCCCATGCAGGGGCAAAGATTCTTTCTACGTAATGTCTCTGCTATCATCCAGGGCCTCAGAGTCCTCTGCTAGATTCTTTGTGTCCAGCTGGCAGCTAACAAGAGACGAAAGGCCAATGTCATGAGAATGCAAGGGTAGTTTTAGGGGCCAATGGTAGAAGTCATCTGTATCACCTTGCTTACATTCTATTCGTCAGGATTCAATCGCACAGTCCCACATAGCTGCAGGAAAGGCTGCGAGCTTTGTTTAGCTCTCTTCAGGAAGAAAAACAATTTTGGCGATCTCATTGCACACCTGGGGTGCAAAGATATGAAGTTCAGTATACATATTTGTAAATATGTTTTTTCAGTGATACTGATACTGAGTCAGAGTATCTAGAGCCTAGGAATGCGAAGTTGCAACAGATGATTTTCACGGACACTAAACTGGCCCAGAGGTGTTTTTGATGGTTTCCAGCACAAGGCACAGCGGCAGCCCTGTCATTGACCTTACCTTAGATACCAACCTGGGTACCCTGAGTATTTTTGCAAATCTTTTAGAACGTGCGAGAACTGTAGTATAAAGACTCCCAGGATGGCTTGCCCTCCACACTCAGATTCCAACAGTGCACTGGGAGCGGGTAAGCATGGCATTTGCCAGGTCCTTTTCTCAGCCGTTTTGTTCTTCCTCAGACAAAGGGGATATTGTAGGGCTATACTGAGTGACAGAAATAGAAGCCAGCCCCATCAAATCCATTTACTTTAGGGACCTTGTTGAGGTCAGGGCTCAAGACATCATTTTATGGAGACACAGAGAAGAAATTTCTCTCAGGTGTCCATACTATAAATAGTTGTTTTTCTTTTTTTTTTTTTTTTTTTTTAAATTTTTTTTTTCAACGTTTATTTATTTTTGGGACAGAGAGAGACAGAGCATGAACGGGGGAGGGGCAGAGAGAGAGGGAGACACAGAATCGGAAACAGGCTCCAGGCTCTGAGCCATCAGCCCAGAGCCTGATGCGGGGCTCGAACTCACGGACCGCGAGATCGTGACCTGGCTGAAGTCGGACGCTTAACCGACTGCGCCACCCAGGCGCCCCTAAATAGTTGTTTTTCTATGAGAAAGCAGTTGACTTGTATTTTACCCACTGTGAGTCGTGACATTTATCATGTTTCCTCTTTGTACTAACTTTTGGGAAGTTTGGAGCCAAAATTTTGGGCCATCTGTTGCAAGTGTGCAGAACTTAGTTCCACTGTATCTTATTTTCTTACTTTTAACTCAAATATTTGTTTCTTTTCTTAACTTGTTAAAGTGTACATCTTCACACATGCTACTTGGTTCCTATTTTTAATGTGAAGGTCATAGAAATGGATTTTTAATTATTAAATATGACACTGTGCACAGAAAAGTGAACAGAAATATTGGCCCCTGGTGTTTCAATCATGTTTTAACCCCTGAGAAATGTTTCCCACAAATGACATGCAGGAACCCTTCATCACCCATTTAACCCAGTACCAAAAGACTTTCCTTAGAGACCTCAGAATATTAGTTAAAACCAGCTTTACTTTTCCAAGGTCACTCTGTCCCAGTCCTCATTTCTTTTTCTGAGATGTAATCCTCTTTTTCTGAGCCCAGAGATAGTACAGAACCTAAAAACCTTCAGGGAGTAGAATGTTGGGTGAACAGCTCTGGGCTTTGATAAGTTTCGCTCTCTGTCCAAACGTCCTCACAACAATGTTTAAAATCAAATTGTGGAAAGGAAGCCAGGAAAAAGAAGTTCATGTACTTTGAAGACATTCTAAGACCATTATTTAGTATAAATTTCCCACAATGAAATTGTGGAAGGGATTAAGCTATGGAAGGGATTAAGAGAAAGGTACCCAAACATCCACTCAATTAACTAAAATTTAGTGGGCCTCTCTTTATGTTCTAGTGCTAGTGGCTTTGACGTTATTCCCACTTTACACACGTGCACACACACACACACACACGAAACAAGCACACCCTCTGGGAGGGAGGGAAGTATTAAGAGGGTGTAGTCGAATTTCTTTTGGCAGCTTCACTGGCCATTGATTTGGGAGACGTTGCCTCCGAAGGCGTGGCCTTTACCTTCAGCACCAAGGCCAGCGCACCTGGCTCTTTCCTGGGTTCCCCGTATCCTCACTAGCGAACTCGCACTCCCAGAACTGTGATAAAGAAATGTTCTTTGTCAGCTAAACTCGCCTTCCTTATTCTTAAAAGAACATCATAAATTGTTCTTCATGGAGCGGCCACCGGTACCAGCAGGAAAAGTTTCTGACCAGAGATGAAAATTTACTCGCGACCTGCCTCCTTCTGAATCTAAGCGCGCGCACACGCACACGCGCGCGCGCACGCTGCCAGATGGGCTGTTTTGGTCTGGTTCTGCTCTCATCACTCCCTCTTAGCATCGGGAAGCAGTTAGGAAGAGCATTCTTTGCCTCCTGTCCCAACAGAAAGTGACACACATGCACAGACGGAGACGGAAGGTGGGAGGGGAACGCAAGTGCTCAGGCGTCTGGTCTTCTGAGATTTGTCCTTCTAAGAGCGTTTTACCTCTCGGGTTTGTGTATAACCCTTGACTTTAAGGCTAACAAACAAGAACAATCTACCAAAAAGATCGCCGTTCCCGACTAAAGTAATACAAACGCGAGGAAGACAAATCGGACCCTGACAACATTATTCCCATTTCAAGAATGCGGAAAGTGAGCCGGAGACGTTAAGCTACTTGCCCAAGAAAACACAGTGACCCAGGGACAAAGGCGAACCAAAAAGCCAGATTTCGTCTTCCTGCCTGTTGGTCTTTCATCAGCAATATATAGTTGCCAACTGTCTTCAGGAGCCCCAATTCTGTACCCCTCCCTCCGGCCCAATTATCTGAAAACCAAAAGAGTAGAAAATCGAAAATGAGATGGAGGTCGGCGGGGATGGGAGGCAGCGGATTGCTGCCGCTTCCTTGCTTCCTTTTTTAGAAACTAAAATCGACTCTGCTTTTCCTGGTTGACAGTCCCTTGCCTGCGGCGCGACTCCTGGCCTCGGCGGGGGTTCGCGCAATCTGGGCGCCTCCAGCTGCCCCTTCTCCTCCACAAGTCGCCAGCCAAAGAGCGTAGGGCCAAAGCGGGACGGAGCGAGGGTGCCCGGGAACCCGTGCCCGTGCCGTTGCCGGAGCCGCCCTGGGCGCACCGCGCTGGGCGCCGCTTGCTCTCGCTCGCCCCACACGCTGCTTGTCCTGAAGCGCAGCGGCTGGCAGGGAGGCCGGTGGGCAGCCAGGGACCCGCAGGGCTGAGCCCGAGGCCCCGAGCCTGGGCAGCGTGGAGCGTGGAGCAACGGTTTCCCCAGCCAGCTCCCTCCAGGGTTAGCACTCAGTGCCAGGGAGCAGCACGGGTCTTTCCTCGCCCCTCCCCAAGCGCACCCGGGCCAGCTTCCATCTGATTAGAATGTTTCTTCCATCTGATTAGAATGACAGTAGCTTTCAAGTCATTCATTATGAGAATTTTAGTCTTAAAAGAAAAAAGAAGGTCCCACTGTAATTGTGAGTTGTAATAAATGCAAACTTCTGGTGCCTTCCTCTGCAGTATGGAAGACAGTAAAAAATGTGTCTCGTCCAAGCGCACCCCCTCCCCAAGCCCATTGTGAAGTCAATCGCTAACAAAGGGGACGTGTGAATATTCAACACCGAGTCTTTCAGTTGTTATTTTCCGGAATCCCTGAGTCGGCTTTTTTTTTTTTTTAAATCGGCGAATACCTGTTTAAGTTTTAAAAGCACATGGAAATAGCCCGCGAGCGACCATATAATTTGATTTGCCAGGCAATCTGCAGAGCGATCGCACATCATTTATAATGTTCATTGAGCATTTTGCCTAATTGTGTCTGTCTCTGAAAGGGCAGCGCACCCCCTCCCGACCGCGAGCAGCACAAGTGGCGACATTCCCATGGAGCGGCCGCGCGGCAGCTTGCCGTATTCAGCGCGGGCGGCCGGGCCGCGCGCTTCCCCGCCCTGGCGACCGGGAGCCCCTGACACTAATAGCTCGCGGCTCAGGTACGAGCGGGCGCCGCGCTTGACTCCATTCAATTCACAACCGGCCGTGCTTGCAGGTGTCGCCTTTTGAAACCTCCATTCAGGCGGCCGCTGTTCACTTCTCGCTGCGCCGCGGGTTTTGTACAGGCGCAAGAATGGGGCTGATTATTCCCGTGCCCACATGCCGCCCCCACACGCCCCCACCCCGTCGGGCGCGAGGCTTTCCTTGGCCAAAAGAGGCGTTTAATTAGTTCTGGGGCCGCAGAGAGCCAGCGTGACCGACAAAGCCCGGCTCCCCAGGTAACCCCGGTTCCCTGCGGCCCCGGGAGGGGGCGCGCGGCGCCAGAGCACCGGCCTCAGGCTGCGCGCTCCCTCCCGCGCCGCGGCGGCTCCCCTGCCCCCCGCGGGCTCTCCCGCAGACCGAGGCTCGCTCGCTGAGTTTGGGTGACCTCGGCCAGCGGCTCCCGCGAGCCCCAGGCACGGCCAACCCGGGGCGCTGCTCCCCCTTCCCGCCTTTCTGCCCCCGGAGCCAGGACAGCCGGGTAGATGGGAGCTTAACTGGCAAAAGACGGTGGCAAAAGACGCTGTCTTGCGCATGGGTGTTCTCCCCATTTCGTGTCATTCTCTCTTTCCCCCTCTCTCCCCACGGGGGCATTCTTTCCGGAAAACACTGTCCCCCTTTATCCTTAAGCCCCCGCGGCTCAGCGCTGCGTGCGCTAAGCTCAAGGCGCAAAGCTGGGCGCGCGAGATGGTGAATGGCTGCCTCGGCGCCGCGGCCAGTGACGCTCCTTTCGCAGCAGCTGCTCGGGCACCTGCGATGGCCCAAAATACACGCAGCGGCTGACGGCGCCGCATTCCCTGGCCCGCCTGCGCCACAGGTACAATCACCCTCCCTCCCCACCCGCCCTTGGAGGGGTGCGCGCGCCCAGCCGGCGCAGCCCCTGAGCCGGGATCGCGCCCCCGAGAGCCTGGCCTTTTACTGTGGGCCGCGCACGCCCCCGGGAGAGAGGGGCCGGAGGCTAGGCGCTGTGTCGCCGGACACCTGCGTTGTACCTTTCAGGGCGGAGTGGGCGTCGGCCGCCAGGCGGGGGCTGGGGCCCCTCCCGCCTTATCATTTGATTTCCGCGAGCGTCTGAGGACGCCGGCACCCATTCGTTCCACTCGCTGCGCTCTGTGAACGAGCCTGGGGCGGGCGGAGGGGGCCGGGCTGGGGGAGGGCCGGGTGGTCTCACTCCCCCCTCCCGCCCCGCCGGCCGGGCTGGAGCACAAGTGTTGGGATTCCCACGGACCGGCGTGCTCTGCGGCTGGAGGCCCGGGCACCCGGGGCCCGGGAGACGTGGCGGACACAGAGGGGTTTGTAGACAGGGTGACCTCCGCGCTCCCTCTCTGAAAGGGCCTGAAAGGAGCCGTTTATGGTGCATTACCAGTCAAGGGCTCAGGTACCAGCGCCTTGTGTCGGGAAGCCCCGGCGGCCGCCCGTGCTGCAGGTGTCAACCATACAAACGCCCCGGGAAGGGGGGCTCTGAGAAGGGGGGCAGGGGAGGGGCGCTTGGCTGCGCCGGCGCCCGCCGTTCGCGCGGTTTAGTCTTTTTCTCTTCTTCCGCGACAGCCTGCAGGCCCAGGTCTTGAGCGGGTGGAAGAGAAAGCAGCGGGGGCAGGGGACTACGGCAGGTTATTTATGGGACTCCCCGACCCAGTTTCAAGGCTGGGGGCAGAGGCAGGTCACAGGAGACGAGAACTTCTGAGTGGAGGCGAGGGCTGTGCCAGGGAAGGGGCATTTGCCCGTGTTGGGCTGCTTGAACCTCCAGGGGCCTGCTCGATTTAGCCTGAATTTCCCAAGTAGGCCCATCTTCGCCTTGTCTATCTTCCTGCGCAAAGATGGGCCTGAGTTTGGGTGCACCTTTAACAAAGGTGAAAGCACTGACCTCTCTTCTCAGGCTCCCTCCCAGTGCCAGAGTCACCCCCTGCCCAGAAGAAACCGAGGAAGGTGCTATTCCTTAGGTGGGTAACCCGCGTGGACCCCTCTGTTCTCCCAAAGACCCCGGAAGCCAAGAACTCAAACCCCTCAGGTTGGCCTCTGTAAAGCAAAACTTCCTGATGCTATTTTCCTTAGGGAGGGGAATGTTAATGGAGTTGACTTCCTAGGTCGGCCCTCAAAAGCCTTCACGGAGTCAAAAAACTTAGAAAAATAGCACGGGGCACTGTAACAAGTGGGGTTTAATGATTTTCAGGGCCAACCTGAAAAAGAGAATGAGGCAGACGCCAATTTTAGGAGGGTCTGAATGAATCCTGTGGGTACTCCCAAAGGTTTTAGAGGTGGTCTGCCTTATTTCCTTATCGGATATTAGCTTCTCGCTAATATTCTAATGTTTTCCTTTTTACAGGTGCGTCACCATAATTACGTTTATAGGCGTCATCTATTATTAGAATCGGCCTCTGACTAAGACTAAGAGATTTTCTTAAAGGAACAGAGAAATTGGAAACGGGAATTGGTGAAAGGACAAGATGGGTGGGTGTCTGAAAAGAATAGTTTAAGAGAAGAAAGGGGGAGAACAGATTTCTTACAAAGTAAGAGAAAGTCCTTCCCGTCTAAAAGCAAGGAGCAAATCACTTCCGCTCTCACAACTGAATTTCTTGAATAAGTTGCCCAAATCAGGTGTCTCTGTTTCCTCACCTTTATTCAGTCCTCAGCACACTGTATTCTGGCCTGCACTCTCACACTGAAACTCTCCTTAGCCCTTTTCACCAGTAACTTCCATGCCCCCACACTTAAGGATAACTTCCAGACCTTATCACGCCTAAAACTGCAGGAAACAGGCCCGCCATTCATCCTGATACCAAGAACAGAATCCTCTGAATCATTTTTGTTTCTCTCTCTTTTCCAAGCCCCCCATTCAGTAAGTTACCACGTCCTAAAATCCCCTTTCTAGAATGTGTCTCCAATCTGCCGTCCCCAGTTCAGGCTTTCAGAATCTCTCAGCCATTCCTTGCAGTCTTCTGATTGGCCTCCCTGCCTGCCTGTAACCCTGCTTTGCTCCAGTCCGTTCTCGTTCTCCAACCTGGCAGCCTAAGGGTCCTTTCTAAACGGTAAAGTTGATCATGTTACCCCCTGCTTAAAACCCTTCCCTGGCTTCCCCATTCCCTGACTGCTTATATAGAAATTGTAAACTTGTGCTACTCCAGGGCTCCCGTGCTAGTCAATTACACACATTGTAAAGAATAAGACAAACACATTTTAACATAATGAAGTAAAAATATAGATTATAGGGGCGCCTGGGTGGCTCAGTCAGTTGAGCATCTGACTCTTGATTTCCGCTTTGGTCATGATCCCAGGGTTGTGGGATAGAGCCCCGAATTGAGCTCTGTGCTGAGTGTGGAGCCTGCTTAAGATTCCCACTCTCTCACGGGGTGCCTGCGTGGCTCAGCTGGTTAAGCATCTGCCTTTGGCTCAGATCATGATTTTGCAGTTCCTGAGTTTGAGCCCCGTGTCCGGCTCTGTGCAGATGGCTCAGAGCCTGGAGCCTGCTTTGGATTCTCTCTTTCTCTCTCTCTCTGCCCCTCCCCTGCTCGAATGCTCTCTCTCAAAAATAAATAAACATTTAAAAAAATGTTTTAAAAAGATTCTCGCTCTCTCTCCCTCTGCTTCTCCCCAGCTCACACCCTCTCTTTCTCTGTAAAAATATAGATATAGATTATAATTCAATATTTTCTTCTCATACTCCAGTGGATCTTCTTATCCACTCTGGAGATGATTGGTCTGTGTTATGCCAAATCCCTTAATACGGTTTACAAGGTCTTTTTTTTTTTTTTAATTTTTTTTCAACGTTTATTTATTTTTGGGACAGAGAGAGACAGAGCATGAACGGGGGAGGGGCAGAGAGAGAGGGAGACACAGAATCGGAAACAGGCTCCAGGCTCCGAGCCATCAGCCCAGAGCCGTACACGGGGCTCGAACTCACAGACCGCGAGATCGTGACCTGGCTGAAGTCAGACGCTTAACCGACTGGTCTTTCTTAATCTAGGCCCTGCCTACATGTCCATTCTCATCACCTCTCTTTACTTCATCCTTAATAAAGTTCTTTTATTTCTTCACAGCCATGACAACCATTCCCTGTTTGTCTGTTTCACGTTTATTTCAACCTCTATTTGCTATCCCCAGTAGGCGGTAAGCTCCATGAAAAAAAGATCTGCTGTATTTATCATTCTGTCACCTGTGCTTATCACCATTCCTGGCACAGAATGGGTTCTCGATAAATATTTGCCACACAGATGAACACGGTGCTTCTCAGAAGCAGCCATTTTTTCCACAAAAAGACTAGAAAGCAGAGAAAACTGCCCCAGAGACATAAGAACCAAGCAGGGGTTGCAGAGGGAGCAAAATGAGGCACGGGAAAGATGGAGAGTGTCCAGACATCTTTCCGGATCATGAGGCATTGACTAGGATACAAATTAGGCTGCTCTATAAAACAGGGTAAAATTGGGGCGCCTGGGTGGCTTGGTCGGTTGGGCGTCCGACTTCGGCTCAGGTCATGATCTCACGGTCCGTGAGCTCGAGCCCCGTGTCGGGCTCTGGGCTGACGGCTCAGAGCCTGGAGCCTGCTTCAGATTCTGTGTCTCCCTCTCTCTCTGTCCCTCCCCTGTTCATGCTCTGTCTCTCTCTGTCTCAAAAATAAATAAAATTTATGAAAAAAATAAAAAAATAAAAAAATAAATAAAACAGGGTAAAATATAGTGGTTCAAATGGGATGGAATTCTGTTTCTCACAAAAACAAAACAAAACTGGACAGGCACTCCAGGCTTGGTGTGGGGTCTAAATGACGTGGGCGATTCAGACTCCTTCTGTCTAGCTGCACACACATCCTCAACCTCTAGCTTTCATCTCGTGGTTCAAAGTGGCTGCTGCAGCGGCTGCCATTGCATCCGTATTCCAACCAGTAGAAAGAGGGAAAGTGGCAACACAGGGCGCGTTCTTCCCCAGAGATCGAGCACCCGAAGGGAGTATCACTTCTGCTCACGACCTGTCAGTTAGAAGTTAGTTTCAAAGCCACAGTGAGCTACAAGAGCAACTGGAAAATGCAGTTTTCATGCTGGGTGCCCGTGTGTCCAGCTAACATTGTGGGGTTCTGTGACCAAAGGGAGAAGGAGAGACCGGACATCAGAGTTTCCAGTATCCAAGACACCCCGTCCTGCTGCCTTCCCGAGGCCTCGCTAAATTCCTGCTCTTGGATTCCCGGAATCGCCCGGTATCCCATGCCATAGCCGTCACTAAATGTTTAAGGTAGTTCAAGTTGTTTTCTGGGAGCTGGAATCAGATTTTAAACTAGTATGCTAACGTACTGAGTTATGTCTACAGTGACCCAAGGTAAAGGGCTGCAAGACAGGTGTATCAGATTAAGCCAGGTTATGCAGCAGCAGCCGCCCCAAATCTCAGTGGCTGAACCCAACTAGAAGTTTCCAGTCCAGGTTCCCTGTTCCATGAGGGTTTTCAGGGGGACCCTGTGCATCACACAGGGGGACCCTGTGTGAGAAAGGAAGGGGTTCTGCCCTGAGGAAAATACAGAGAAAGAGCCTTCCAAGGCTGGCAAAGACTAAATAAAGGTGAGAGATTCCAGGGGCTTCAGGAAATCTCCGACTCCTCCCAAAATGTTGCAAGAAGGCCACGTTTTAAAAATTCGTCCCCATGATTTATGGCATTACCTTTCAAGGGCACTAAAACATGCCAGAGAGATGACCCCTCGGTTGCTATGGGAGGCTCACACCTTAGTGGAGCAGATGTTTTCCTTTATGGCGTCTGGCTGAGATCAATGGCCCTGAAGTAATCTGCTTTTAAAGAGGGCAGAAAGGATAATTTGGAGCACCGGACATTCTTTGAGGACACGGGTCTTGGTGGGGCATAGATGTGGTCATCAGGAGGCCACTCCATGCCGGAGCGGAGGCACGACTAAGAAAGGAGACCCAAAAAGGCAAAGTGAAATGCACTGACCGTGGGCTCACTGGAGACCCGGCCTGTCACATCCCATGGATTTGCTGGCACCCACTCCCCTAAAGCAGGGAAAACCACGGGCGATTGCCTGCCTTGGGCTTTTGTAAGTGTATTCAAACTCCCAGCAACACGTTTCTGCCCCTTCCTGTGTCATTAGACTCACCCAAGACTCACCTAACACAGTATCGTTCTCCTTACAAACCTCTCGCGCTGATCCCCTAACCCTCCACAATAGCCCTTACTACGCTGGATTGAAACGATCGCTCCCTCTCCAACTACCCCAAGGATGTCTTAAGTCAGAGAGACTGCATTTTATTTATCTCTGTATACCCAACATTTAACATGGTGACTGAACACAGTTGATGCTCAAAACATGGTATTTTTAATGTTTATTTTTGAGAGAGAGAGACAGACAGAGCATGAGCAGGAGAGGGGCAGAGAGAGAGAGAGAGAGAGAGGGAGGCACAGAATTCGAAGTAGGCTCCAGGCTCTGAGCCGTCAGCACAGAGCCCCACGCGGGGCTCGAACCCACAAACTGCGAGATCATGACCTGAGCCCAAGTCGGACGCTTAACAGACGGAGCTACCCAGGCGCCCCTCAAAATGTGTTTTTAAAGGGATAAATTGAGACTTGAAAGAAAGCGTGTTCACATTGTCTCAGTATTTCCACATTGTTTATCTTTCTATATAATGATGCAAAAAAAAAAATAATAAGACACTTCGGCTTTAAAAAAGAAACGTAACTGATTGTTTGGCATTATATAGACAAGCAGTCTCCAAAGTGAACAAGATGTTCCATTGGACTACAGGAAAAATCTTAGAACTTTGATTATATTTTGTTCTCATCTTCCTAAAATTTCTTTTTATACCTGTTTATAAATGTATGCAATATATTAATACGGTCTTATTTCTATGCAATTTTAAATGCATAAATATACACAAATTCACATTTAGAGTACGTGCTCAAACACGGTAGTCATAAGATGTGAGGCACAGCCTATCTTATTCCCTACACACGCACAGTGTTTTTCTCTCCTTATTTAACAGCATTCCAAATTTTAACCAGGACGACCACTGGCTACCCACTTAAGACCATATTGTCAGCTTCCCTTGCAGCTAACAGCGGCTATGTGATGGCTCAGGCCAACTGAATGTCAGCAGCTTTGATGTGTGCAAACTTCAGGTCATGTTCTTCAAGTTTTGTTTTGTTTCGTTTTGCTTTGTTTTTAAGTTTATTTATTTTGGGAGAAAGAGAGAGAAAGAATCCCAAGCAGGCTCAGTGCTCTCAGCACAGAGCCTGACTCGGGGCTTGAACTCAAGAACCAGGAGATCATGACCCAAGCTGAAATCAGGAGTCAGAGGCTTAACTGACTGAGCCACCCAGGCACCCCCAGGTCACGTTCTTAAAAGGAAAGGAGTGTGCCTTTTGTTTTTCCTTCTTCTTGGTGGCTGGGAGGCAGATATAAGGGTGGGAGCTGGAGTGGCCATCTTAGACCTGGGATTCGGAGACATGTTTCAGAAAGACAGAGTAGCAAGTCACAAGGAAGTTTGACCCCAGCCCATTTAGTCTCTGTATAAACTTCAGATTGCTTATGCTTGGATTATTACATGAGAGAGATATAAAGGTAATTTTTTTAGGCTTATTTATTTATTTTGAGAGAGAGAGAGAGAGAGAGAGGAAGAAAGAGAGAGGGAGGGGCAGAGACAGAGTGAGAGAGAGAGAGAGAGAGAGAGAGAATCCCAAGCAGGTTCCACACCAATAGCACAGAGTCCGGAGTAGGGCTCAATCCCACGAACCATGAGATCATGACCCGGGCCGAAACCAAGAGCTGGACGCTCAACTGACTGAGCCACCCAGGCACCCCTAAATGTAATATCTTAATCACTCTTATCTTTAGATATTTGTTAAAGAAGTCAGACCTTTATCCAGAATAATGCAAGGTGTGCAGTCAAAGAAAAAACTGGAGACAATCAAAGTCTTAAATCGATTCCTTTATATAGACAAGCAGGGCTCCAGGTAAGACATACCAGTGGAAGAGAACCCTTCGGTTTTGTTTTTTTTTTTTAATGCCTGTGATATCACTTCTCATTCATACCTTTAACTCGCCTTACTGTGAGTAAACATTTCACAGAATATAAGCGTATGCACTCATTACATGGTACACTTTAAACGTATATAGTGTGATAGAGTGATATATCACTATATCTCAATAAAGCTGGTTCCCCAGCTTTAGATATATGTTATGTACATATACATGTATAAGCACGCATATGTATATCTGTCCTTACATACGCATGATCTCAACGCTTTTCACAGAAAAACCAAAACAACCACCGGTAAAAGCTTTTATGGGGGGGGCGCCTGGGTGACTCAGTTGGTTAAGCGTCTGACTCCCAGTTTCGGCTCAGGTCACGATCTTCTGGTCTCATGAGTTTGAGCCCCCACGTCAGGCTCTGCGCTGGCAGTGCTGAGCCTGTTTGAGAGTCTCTCTCTCCCTCTCTCTCTGCCCCTCCCCCACTCACACTGTCTCTGTGTCTCTCAAAATAAATAAATAAAACTTAAAAAATATTTTAAAAGGTAAGTTTTTATGGGCCCTCAGCGTCAGCTTAAATTATTATTAATATGAAATTGCTTAAATATTTGCTAATATAAAGTTGGCATCCACTCTAGATATGTGTTGTTCTTTGATTTCTTTTTAATCTAGAAGTCAATAAAATTCAGGGGCGCCTGGGTGGCGCAGTCGGTTAAGCGTCCGACTTCAGCCAGGTCACGATCTCACGGTCCGTGAGTTTGAGCCCCGCGTCGGGCTCTGGGCTGATGGCTCAGAGCCTGGAGCCTGTTTCCGATTCTCTGTCTCCCTCTCTCTCTGCCCCTCCCCCGTTCATGCTCTGTCTCTCTCCGTCCCAAAAATAAATAAACGTTGAAAAAAAAAAAAAAAAAATTTAAAAAAAAAAATAAAATAAAATAAAATAAAATAAAATTCAAACTAACCTTAATGCGACCGACGATATGACTTTGTGGTAACGACATTCACCATTCACAAAGTTGACGTGATGTTGGTCCCTACGGTGTATTCATTTCTCCCCCACTTTAATTAATTAATTTATCATGGAAACTACCATAACGGCTTTGTTTGTCTAGCCTGTGTTGTGGTTAGTTAGTCTTTTCTGGGCGCAGGCACAATGTGTGTTTTCTTTAGCAGTTAAAATAGCCTCTCTGTTGGTACCACCACAGTCTTAAACTTGAATGTTAATTCAAATTCAGGCTCCAAGTTCAAAAGCAGGCCAGGTTATAGGGTGGTCATCCAGATGGAACAGAATATGCTCATGCTTTGTTGTCATTTGAAAACGATCATCTATGTTTATAGCAGCACTCTCAACAGTAGCCGAATTATGGAAAGAGCCTAAATGTCCATCAACTGATGAATGAAGAAATTGTGGTTTATATGTACAATGGAGTACTACGTGGCAGTGAGAAAGAATGAAATATGGCCCTTTGTAGCAACGTGGATGGAACTGGAGAGTGTGATGCTAAGTGAAATAAGCCATACAGAGAAAGACAGATACCATATGGTTTCACTCTTATGTGGATCCTGAGAAACTTAACAGAAACCCATGGGGGAGGGGAAGGAAAAAAAAAAAAAGAGGTTAGAGTGGGAGAGAGCCAAAGCATAAGAGACTCTTAAAAACTGAGAACTGAGGGTTGATGGGGGGTGGGAGGGAGGGGAGGGTGGGGGATGGGTATTGAGGAGGGCACCTGTTGGGATGAGCACTGGGTGTTGTATGGAAACCAATGTGACAATAAATTTCATATATTGAAAAAAAAAATAAAACGATCATCTACACAAGGCCACAAAAAAATGAAAAAAAGTCATAATTTATGGAGCTTTAATTTAAGAAATACAGATCCAGGAAATCCAAAGTCCACGGAAATGAGAGCTCTAATGAGAGGTTCTCACCAGGACAATCAGATTCCTGGGTATGGAAACATCCCTTGTTACGACGAATGGAAAAGGCTCTAATCCACTGATTAGATTTCCTTCCAGGTGAGGAAAGACCTCTGGTTTCCCCAAAGGGCCGGTAAGAATGGAGGCGTGAGGGGGAAATCCAGCCCCCGCCCCACTCTCGTATGCCAGGTCTCAGTGTGGATCTAACCAGTGTCTCTGAGAGGCTCCTGTGGAAGAGAAACAGGACAGACAGCTTGGCCTCCGTGAACACCCTCAGTCGAGTGCTGGGTTCTTGCTCTGCCCCTTTCCAGGCTTTTCTCCATGGGCCACAGTGTATAAATGGGTCATTCTTCTGGTCCCCACTGTATAGCCATGAACATTAGCAAAAGACTATAAACTATAGCAAAAGGCTACAACTATTAGCCTAATCCTAACTGCCCCCAAAAGTTCTGAGAACAGCTGCACCTCCTCATGTCAATGGGGAGTGAAGCTTAGCATTTGTTGATCCATTTGTTGATACGTGCCCACTCTCCCTCTGGGGACCGAGTAGAGGTTGGCCGGCAAAGCCAATAAGAACGACTCCCATCTGGGTATTAAGACTTCTGCTTCCCACTGATAGTCTATCCTTGTCCGTTCCACCAGTGTTTACTGAGCATCTACCCCTGCGAAGCCACTTACCAGCCGCTACTGTGTGCCTGGCCCTGTATTTATATTGCACTTGACTCTCACACTATGCAATGAGACAGTAGCGTTATTTCCTTTCGCATATGCAGAGATGGAGGCACAGATCGATTCACTGCGTTGCCCAAACAGACGATCCGTAGCAGAGCCACTGGAATCCAGGCTCCAGTGTCGACTCGTGAACTCTGTGCTACCCAGCCTCTCCGGCTTAATGCCCAGGGATTGCAGTGGAAAGTGAGGGGCTGCTTTCCAGGTCACAGAAATAGGCTTAAATCTCTAGTGGAGGCTTAAGACCCTGAGAAGGGTCTTGTAGTGGCAAAACCTGAGGCACGCAAGCTATATGCAGGGGGCTGGTTTCTCGGAACACACAAGCATGAAAGTTGGCCTCCTGGACCTTGGGCGGCTCTCCCGAATAACTGATGTTTCCTGCGTTATCAGTAGGCACTTTCCTGCTTGAACTAAGCTTCTAAGTCTGAACTAAGTCTGCCATAAGCTTCTTTGAGGAAGGTTAACTCAGCTAAGGAAAAATGTTTGCTCTACACATGATTTTAAGGCAACGATAATAAGAAGACCACTTCAGTTCCCCAACACCTGCAGGACCACCGAGTAGAAGGTAAGGTCTTATTGATAGGAAGTAGAAACAAGTCCTACGGGCATCAAAATCGTGGCCTGCCAAGTAAGGAATAAAGTCAGACCACAGACGTAACACAGAGGTATTCTAAGAAAGGCAGGAAGTATGATCTCAATTCTGACTTCCCAGGAGTGAGTCGTTCTCAGGTGAAAGCGAAATCGTACAGTGGTAAAGTCAGGTGCTCGACCGTCATGCCGCTGTTAAAGCCTGTCAGTAAAGACATGCGGAAATGATGATGGCATCAGCCAAGTGAAAAATGCAAGGTACAAAATTAGGAAAACATGGAAGGAAATGGACCAAAATGTTAACAGTAGTCACCTCAGGGGTGTGGGACTGTGCACGATGCAGGCAATGTGGTGGTTTTATTGAGTACCTAGTAATTTTAAGTTGCCTTTATATTGTCGAATCCCGATAAATCTTGTTGATATTGATTTCATGCAGCAGATAACATCTGATGCAATGCCACCGCGTTTCAACCACACTGCATGGAGGACTTAGACGATTACGGAAGGGGCTCACGCAGGACCTGGCCCACGGGCAGGGCACCCTGAGCCTGCCTGCCCCTGCCAGCCCTCATTTGTCCTATTTGCGAGAAGGTTCTTGCTGACCGGCACAAGCTGATATCCGCTCTCTCTGGAGAGCTCCTCCAGGGCTTATCTGAAGAGATCACAATCCAAACATTTTCTTTGAAAAAAGTTCAATAATTTCAAAACTACGTTTTTGCATATCTGTTCACATATTTCAAAAATCAAAAGATCCTAAACAGCCTACAAGGAAAAATTCTATCCTTTAGCCACTCCGTGCCTTTCTCAATGCGACTGACGTCATCAGTTTCCTATGTATCCATCTAGAGACATTTGATGCCTGCCCAGATACACTCGTACATACTCACTGTCCTCTTTTTAAAGATTTTTTTTAATGTTTATTTTTGACAGAGAGAGAGAGAGAGAGAGAGACAGAGAGCATGAGTGGGGGAGGGGCAGAGAGAGAGAGAGGGAGACACAGAATCTGAAGCAGACTCCAGGCTCTGAGCTGTCAGCACAGAGCCTGACGTGGGGCTTGAACTCACAGACATCAAGATCATGACCTGAGCCGAAGTCTGACGCTCAACCGACCGAGCCACCCAGGTGCCCCCTCACTGTCCTCTTTTTTAAATGCAAGTGGGAGCATACTAACCCCTCTTGCTCCTGTTACTTAATGATGTATCTTGGAGATCATTTCATATCACTATACCTAAAGCATTCTTTTCCTTTGGTAAGGCTGCTGAATCTACCACTATATGGATGTACCACAGTCCACTTAAGGCCCGACAGACTGACGCAAAGCCAGAAAACACAGCCAGCTTTGACGAGAAACGAACAGGGAAAAAAAAAGCCCAAAGTTCCCGTTTCTATTAAATTATTATTATTTTTTTCTTTTCGCTGCTCACTGTGGAGGCCAAGTCTGGTAATAATGATTTTTGGTGTTTACATTAAAAGGTGAAACACCTTTCAGAATAACAGGACTGAAGGACAGAGCTCAGAAGCTTTGCTATTCATCAAATAAACCTTGGCATGACGGAAAACACTTATTTGGATAATTATATCAGCATTTTGGTGTTTCTCCCTCAAAAGATTAATGTTTAACAATGGGAAATGTAAAGTCAAGAAGGAAGGAGGTGGGTGTTTAGCATTTGGAGTTTCTCTGTGTTTCACGACAGACCTGTATCTCCTGCCCTCATTCCCAAATGGGACATGGCCCAGCTGGGTTTTGTTTGTTCGTTTGTTTGTTGTTTAGGCCGAGAAGCCTCAGAGTAGATAGAGTGTTTGACGGCAAAATCTGGAAACCAATTCTGACATCTCACCTCGTGCTACAAATCTACTTATTTCTACTTGTGGCTCAATGCTGGCAGCTGTGTTACGCCCGGAGAGTTACTTAGCCTATCTGAATCTTAGTATTTGCAAAATAATAACAATACCTGCAGCGTATCAAGGTGCTGCGTTAGATGCAAATCAGCCAATCCACGTGAAAATCATATTAAACGAGCTACATTAGGCGTAGAGACAAAGGAGGGGCAGAAAGATGCTATGTAACATATTTTGGATACAAAACCACACAGACCTGGGGTTGCATTCTGATGCCTTCTCATACCGGCCATGCAACCGTGGACGGAAGGCTGAGCCTTGCTTATTCTCCAGCTGAAGTAAGGGCCGGGACTGACTCCTTTGCACACCAATATAAACCTACCCTTTATGAAAGAGTATAAGCAAGCCTGGAACTCGCTCTCAGCAGCCAGTGGAACCAGCACCCGGCTGAAGTAACCTGCTGTGTGACCTTAGGGAAGTCACTGAACCCTGCTGGGCCTCAGAAACCTTTCACCATTAATCCCCCGTGATTCTATTTTTCAAATCCTTTCCTAGCAGAAGAGGGATAAAGAATGGGTTGCTGGGGCACGCGGGTGGCTCAGTCGGTTAAGCGTCTGACTTTGGCTCAGGTCAGGATCTCACTGTTCATGGGTTCGAGCCCCACATCGGGCTCTGCACTGACAGCACGGCACCTGCTTTGGATCCTCAGTCTCTCTCTCTCTCTCTCTCTCTCTCTCTTTCTGCCCCTCCTCCACCCTCTCTCCCACTCTGTCTTGCGCTGTCTCTCAAAAATAAGCATTAAAAGAATGGGTTGCTGACGGCACTAAAGTGGAGAGAAGAAAAGGTTTCACAGAAAAGGGCAGGGAGGAGGAGAAGCAAAGAAAGAAACAGATACAGGAGATTACAAACCACCACCTAACACCACCTCTGTGTTTATTAGAGAGGAAGGGGACAATCTGGGTCACGAGGAATTCACATGGACCCATTTTCCAGCTGGGAGACGGACCATGGGTCACATCCACAAGTACCTGCTTGCAAGCACTAAGTGAGGAATGTGGGATAGTGTGAGGGGCAGGACAGCTGCCCCCCCACCCCGGTTTCTGGGGAGGCTGGGCTCCAGCAGGGAGGACATACACCCAGCAGGCATCAGACCCCATGGGCACAGACGAAGGGCAAGTTGAAGGATGGAGAGCCCGGAGGCCCCACTCTTCATTAGTGATGTCTGCCCGAAATTCATCCCAGGAAAGAGCCAGGGGGGCCTGGGCTCCAACTCTCCAGTCGTTGCTTCCAAAAGCTAGGGCAAGATGCTAGAAGGGTTTGATGGGAAACGGATGAACAAATATTCAGATGAACAAGTCTTCGGGTCCTTGAGACTCCTGGGAGGGAGAGAGCTGAGAGGCACGGTGGGGTGGGGGCAGCAAGGCTTCCTCGGTGCCCAGTGGGCCTTGCCAGAAGTTCTGGAACCGAGAACCTTGAAGACGTATGAGGCTCCTAGGCAGCCCCGACAGAGTGTGTGAGGAGTCAACTGGGCCCCGGGGCAGCAGGTGGCACTGAATGACTCTGGAAAGACTTGAAAAAAAAAAAAATCACAAGGCCTCACCTGTATTGTAACTAAAAAGAAGCAATTGCCCCTGCCGCTTCTGACCTTAGCGGATGGGTGTTAGTTTATAATGAGGCAGGGATTTCTCAGGATGTCAGGGAACATCTCTTCTGAGGACAGAGATGTTGTGGGAGGGGAAGGATGCTGGGCCTTAGCAGGGGTGAGGAGGCTCACAGCTCTGGGACCAGCTTTGTCCCTCTCTTCACGAAGTACACCTGCCAACTTCTGACCCTGTCCCTCTCCGTGTGCCCAGAGGATCCACGAAGAGTGGAGGGAGGGGCTGGAGTGAAAGCTGGGCCTCCAGCCATTTCCTCAACCAACCTGTTGCTTCCTGAGGTGGAGGGCAGCCGTCCACACTGTTGGGACCTCCAGTGACCCAGAGAAAATGTCCTTTATTAGTGGTGAAGTCTTTCTTCTTTTTATCAGAGAAAAGAACCATCATGTCTTACTCACATGCATGCCCACACCAGTATCCCCGTCTCTGCAGGCCTAGCCCTTGGTCCCAACAGGAGTGGTCTCCAGACAGTTGGTGATTCTTTAAGGGGGACACGGTGGGGGTGAGGAACAAGAGGGTGAAGAGGGTTATGTCTGGAACACGTGACTCTCCTGTCTTTTCCTCCCATGCTCGTCCACGAAGCCCGAGAACTGCCCACGAAGCCCGTCCACACTAGCTCTGCTCAGCTTCATGGGGCAGTAAGGTTTCCAGCTCGTTTCCCATTAGCTCACCTAGGTGCCCAAGGTAATTTTCTGTACTCTATCACAAACTCACTGAGCCTATGTGGGATGATTTTGTGTGGAAGCTAACTGTTAAAATCACACGGGGTAAAAAGACACCCATATACACGCCTACGGACTCCCAGAACCCCCAGCTCCCTCCCCAACATAACCACTTTCTCCAAAGCCACCGGGATGAATCAGAGAAGGCCCCTCAGCCTCTCCAAGAGACCGTCTTTGTAGGCTGGATTCCAGCCTTCACTGAACGGTTAGCAATATTTTGGATAAGGCTTTGAAGTCTGATCATTTATTACTCTCCCAAGTCCTGCGACTGATCCAAGAGCATGTTGCCACTTAATTTCAGTCCAACCAAGTGAGGGAGAGGGATGAGGGCCTTTTAAATGTAAAGAGAACTGGGTGCACACCACCAGCTGGCTAGATCTGTGGTCTTGACCCCCCCACTCCCCAAAAGCTGCCTTCTCTTTGAGGTGAGACAGATAAATCTAGATGCACGCAACTCCAAAGCAGGTCTGACACAGGGTCCGCGGCCACGTTTGCATCAGCGTTATGGATAGCCACCTCACCGGGAAGGGGCACAGGCTGACACAGGAAAGAACTTGCTGTAAAACAGTAAGGCTTTGGGTTAAAATTGTTTGGGGTTTTTGACATTAATCTCTGGTCTTCTAATGGTACATAATTTTTGCCCTTACCTTTTGGGTCACAGCAGTTGAGTTGGAAACAGTGTAAGGCCTAAAACCAAGAAGCGTGTTGGGGCGCCTGGGTGGCGCAGTCGGGTAAGCGTCCGACTTCAGCCAGGTCACGATCTCGCGGTCCGGGAGTTCGAGCCCCGCGTCGGGCTCTGGGCTGATGGCTCAGAGCCTGGAGCCTGTTTCCGATTCTGTGTCTCCCTCTCTCTCTGCCCCTCCCCCGTTCATGCTCTGTCTCTCTCTGTCCCAAAAATAAATAAATGTTGAAAAAAAATTAAAAAAAATAAAATAAAATAAAACCAAGAAGCGTGTTGAAATCCCTGTTCTTAAAAGGCAACGGCCTTGGATTTTGAGAGGAGTCTGAAAACGCCCTAGAAGCCTCTGGTGAGACAAGTGTCTGAAAAAGGAAGCGGCTGACCCACGAAGCCCTCGCCTCTCAGTCTTCTGTTCAGAGAACGTGCGCCACTTTGCTCTCCCGGGGTGCGAGTTGGAGCTTGGCTTTTTCCAGGAATTGCCCAGACCTTGAAAGTGTTTCTTTGTTACTCTTACATTGAAGAATTCGAGTTGCCTCGGCGGCTGTGATAAAGCGTGTCATGGGCCATAGCACACAGGTTTTGTGTTTGGGGTTTGTTTTTTGTTTTTTTTTTTAAAGGTCGAGAAAGAAAAAAAAAAATCATTCAGGGACAGTCCCGGTGGCCAGTCAGAAAGGTGAGGGACCCGGGCTTTGAAAGGGTTCACACTCGCCCTTTAACTTCCATGCCCTCCCTCCGGATTCATTGGACTCCTTTTGTATCAGGTTTTACTGCTCGGAACCCCTAGAGTCTCCGCAGAAACGTGCCCCACTGAGCCGCTCTCCAAGGCAGCCTCTCCAGTGTCCCCATCTATTTCTCCCGGACGGGGTAAAGGAGGGGAGGGGAGACCGGCCGAAGGCTCGCGCCCCTGGACTCCGGCCTGAGTCTGGAACGCGTGGGAGCTGCACGGCGTCGCCTCCCCACCCCACCCGCACACACCGTGCAAACTTTACAGGAGTCCTTGAAAAGTCCGCTGATGAGAGGAGACCCAGCGAAACTCAGGCGGGAGGCCGGCGAATGCACCCCGCCGGACAGCCCGGCGTTTGTCCCCGGGCCCCCGAGCTCCGCCCGCAATCCGCTCCGCACCCTGAGCCGCCGACGCGCACCCATGGGACCTTTGGTGGCTGCGAGCAGACGCCTCGCGCCACGTCCCAGCCCCCGCGCGGAAGGGCCCAGCTTCGCGCAGCGCGCGGGAGACGAGCGGCGGGCGCCAAGGGCCGCAGGGACCCCCGGAGGCCCGTGCCCCGCAGGCGCTCGTCGGAGGAGCGGGCGGGGAGGGACGCGAGGGACCCCGGGCCGCGCGAGCCCCGCCCCCTCTTCGCCCCGGGAGCTCCCACTGGGAGCGAAGCCGCCCGGGCCCCGGCGCCGCCGACGGGGCCTCCCTGCCCCCCCTCCCGCCGGCACCCCGCACTCGGTGATTGGCTGGCGCCGCGGGTCCCTGGCACGCGCCTGTGGATGTAGTTATAAGAATCCTCGCGTGCCGGCCCTCGGCTTCAGCAAGTCGGCCACGGCCCTCCCCGGCGCAGCGCGGGCGCCCGCCAGAGCCGAGCGGCCGCGGACACTCCAGGGAGGCCGGGGGGCGGGCGGCGGGCGGCGGGCGGGCAGCGCTCACCGCCTCTGGCGCACCAGCCCGGAGGGAGGGGGCTGCCTCTCGAGCCAGAACTGCAACGTCAAACATCCCGGGAACCACCTCAGCCGCCCCCCGCCCCGGGCCCGCGGCGGCACGGAGCATGGACGCGGTGCTGCTAGAGCACTTCCCCGGGGGCCTGGACGCCTTCCCGTCTCCTTACTTTGACGAGGAGGACTTCTTCACCGACCAGTCCTCTCGGGACCCGCTGGAGGACGGCGATGAGCTGCTGGCGGACGAGCAGGCGGAGGTGGAGTTCCTCAGCCACCAGCTGCACGAGTACTGCTACCGCGACGGGGCGTGCCTGCTGCTGCAGCCCGCGCCCTCGGCGGCCCCGCACGCGCTCGCCCCGCCGCCCTCGGGGGGCCCCGGCGAGCCGGAGGACGGCGGCGGCGGCTACTGCTGCGACGCAGGGGCGCCCCCCGGCGGCTTCCCCTACTCGCCCGGCTCGCCGCCCGCGTGCCTGGCCTACCCGTGCGCGGGGGCGGCCGTGCTGTCCCCCGAGGCCCGGCTGCGCGGCCTGAGCGGGGCGGCGGCGGCGGCGGCGGCGCGGCGGCGGCGGCGGGTGCGCTCCGAGGCCGAGCTGCAGCAGCTGCGGCAGGCGGCCAACGTGCGCGAGCGGCGGCGCATGCAGTCCATCAACGACGCCTTCGAGGGGCTGCGCTCCCACATCCCCACGCTGCCCTACGAGAAGCGCCTCTCCAAGGTGGACACGCTGCGCCTGGCCATCGGCTACATCAACTTCCTCAGCGAGCTGGTGCAGGCCGACCTGCCGCTGCGCGGCGGCGGCGCGGGCGGCGGCGGGGGGCCGGGAGGCGGCGGGCGCCTGGGCGGGGACAGCCCGGGCAGCCAGACCCAGAAGGTCATCATCTGCCATCGGGGCACCCGTAAGTGCGTCCGCAGCCCAGCTCGGGGAGACGGGGACGGGCACGGGAAGGTCCCGGAGGGGCTGGGTGAACGGACCCACCGGCCGAGCGACGGACAGTTAGAGGGTCCGTCGGCACCGGCGACCTTGAGCACGAGTTGGCGTTCGGCAGGGTCCTTCTGCCACTTGACCGCGGCTGGGAGGGCGTGCGTCTCCGGCAGATTTGCAGCTCCAGGGATTCCGGGGAGTGGGCGCTGTGGGGCTCGAGGGGTGGAGGAAGCGGGGTCGTTGTAATAAAACCTAAGACGCGCCCGTTCGGCCGAGGCGCCCAGGACGGGATCCTAAAGGACCAGAGAGGGCATCGCTGGGAATACAGTTGGACGTTCATGGTCTGTTTTCTCTTCTCGCCTCCTCAGGGTCCCCCTCCCCCAGCGACCCGGATTATGGCCTCCCTCCCCTGGCAGGACACTCCCTCTCATGGACTGATGAGAAGCAACTCAAAGAACAAAATATTATCCGAACAGCCAAAGTGTGGACCCCAGAGGACCCCAGAAAACTCACCAGCAAATCTCCCTTCAACAACATAGAAAACGAACCGCCTTTTGAGTTTGTGTCCTGAGAAGCCCCAGACCCGCCTGAGGATCTGATTCTGTCTCTGTGCATATTGTACATGTAAATATCAATAATGTAATTTAAGAATCACATTTTTCTAAAGGCAATCAACTGTTTGTTATTTATCTATTTATTATCCTGTCGAGTTAATGAAATAGACGATCTCTTTTTAAGTGTATAATTTATATAATTTATCCTGATTTTCTGAAAATATGCAATAGCCTGTGATTCCCCCCCCCTCCCCCCCAGCACCTTTGGCAGAACTCTGCGTTGTTGGAAGAACTCTGGCCGGACAACTTCATGCTAATTTATTGCCAGATATGGTTTATTTCTAAGCGATGTTAATAAATGCTATTTACACTTTTTTCTAAAAGTTACTTGTCTAATACATGAGGGGGGTAGCTTTTTAAAAAGAAGAGTGAACTTTGTAAAAGATAACTGAACCAGCCATGCAAAATGTAGCTATCTAGCAAGAAACCACCTTTCAGTTAGATTTAGCTGACAGTGGGTAAGAGGGTTAGGCCCCACCTGTCTGAGAGGGCCCCTTATCTGCATCCCTTGCCCTAAATAGTAACTTTGGCCTATATTTATCCTACCCTCCAAACACCCTATGAGGCAAATGGTCATGGCGTATTTATTATTCCCATTTCTCAGAGGGGAAAGCGAGGGCTCAGAGACGATGTTTGACTCACCCAAGGTCACCTTGCCCTGTCTCACCGTAGTGCTTGAAGCGAGCGAGTTGGGTCCAGTGGGAACAAAAAGCTAGTTTCTGGGCTGGCTGAGGGAGGGGGTCATGGTGCTTCCGCGGGCTGGGGAGGAAGAGGTGCTCGTGAGCTCCCCGGTGACCCATCCCTCCTGTAGTTACAGGATCAGGTATGTGGACCCGAGTACTCCTTTCAAGGGAGACGGGGTAGAGCAGGACGCTGACGTCGGGAGACCCCTCGGATGCCTCCCAACACAATCCAGGGTCTTTTAGGTAAGGCGAGGAGACGGGCCGCTCCTCCGGCACTTCTGCAAAAGTTACTTTTGAAATTG